>NC_141395.1:60489664-61146331 GCF_034619465.1 Leptosomus discolor | reverse complement strand
GGGTGGAGGGAGGGTGACAGATCAACAGACGGGATTCATAGAGGAGCCGGTGGCCGCGCTGAGATGCAAAGTCAAATGACAGAAAAACGGGGAGAGGGAAAGAGTGTGTGCGTGTGTGACGGAGGAAGAGGGGAAGAGGAACGGAGATCGGGGCGGGCGAGACGGAGAGCGAGAATGAGGGGAGAGGAGCAGAAAGAACAGAGGGAGGGAGCAGGGGAAGGAGCGAGGGAGGGAGAGAGGGAGGGAGAGAGGAGGAAGGAAGGGAGGGAGAGAGGGAGGGAGGGGAGAGCTTGGCTCCTCGCCTCTCTCTCTCCCTCTCTCGCCCGCTCTCTGCCGTTGCCGCGCCGCCTCCGCTCCCCGCGCCGCGATCCGCTCCGACTGACAGGCGGCGGGAGGTGCCGGCGAGGGAGGGGGCGAGGGAGGGGCTTTCCGGGACGGGGGGGCGGAAAGAGGGGGGCGTTTGTCCGTCAGGCTTGACGGGCAGTGCCTGCTACCAGAGACAAGTCCGCATGCAAATCGCCTCCTGCCTGTGGGGCACGGGGCGCTGAGGCGGGAGGCTTCAATTGTCCCGGCTCCGCCAGGGCTCCCGGTAGCGGAGAGCGCTGCAACTTTCCCGAAAGAGGCACGGCAGGAGGACGGGCGGGGAAACTCCGTGACAGCCAGGCGGCCGGCACGACTTCTCCCGCGCCGCGCCGCGCAGGGCGCCCGCCGGGGTGTCCTGGCAGAGCCGGCCGCTTCCACGCTCCGCCGCGCCGCCTCGGCCTCAGCGCTGCGGGCGGGAAGAGCAGCGCTTCCTCCCGCGGGGGCCTCTAGGCTGGGGAATCCCGCGGGCCGGGGCTGGGCGGCCAGGGCAGAGTTTTCCCCCGCCGCGCCAGAGCGCTGTCCCGGGGGCAGTGGGGTCCCGGCCTCGCCGCGCAGGTGTCGCCGCGGGCGGGGGCTGAGGCGGGGGCGCGCCGGCCCTGCCGAGGGGCGGCTGGGGGCGTCGGAGCCGGCCTGGCCCCCCCGGGCCCGCTTGTCCGCCCGGACGGAGCACCGATGTCCTTCAATGGCCGTTGTCCAGCCGCTTGCAGCGGCCTGCGGTAGCTTGTGGGTCACGGGGAGCGTTGGCCATGTGGTCATCGCTGCTTGCCCGTGCGATTGATCTTTTTTTTTACTTTTAGATGAGAAAGATAAGCCGACTAACCACCTAGACTTTAATTAGTTTTGGCCTTCCTATCAGCGATAACGGAGAAATTCTGTTTCTTGCACAGTTGAAACCAGCATGTGACGCTTCTGTTTTTGATACCAGTTAAGTGTTTTGACAAAGCTAAACCATTAGCAATGCTCATGTTTACAGTCTGTGTCTTCAGGACAAAATTTCTCTTGAACATTCTGTTTTAATGACTCAAATAATCTCATTTACATATATAGCTGTAAATGACCCATTATGAGCAGACCAAGCTTTCTATACCTCATCGCATTGCTTAGCATTGCACGGCCGTTACCAGATTCTCAGTGTTGTTGAACACTGACTTTGCCAAAAATCTTGAAAAAAACGGCAGCCACACACGCACAAAAGAATCAGCCTGATCTCACTGGTGCCAAGTGAGGACACTGGGTACTGAAACATCTTTATTACTGTGCTTCCAGAAATTTCACATCTGACGCGTGAGTGTACTACAACGTTAAGTGTTGTTACAGCTTCACTAGCAGGAATTAGATGATTTATGTTCAGGTAAACTGTTAAGCATTTCTTTAACTCTTACCTCCGTGGTCCAAATACTCTCAACAGAGATAGTTTACAACTTAACCTCTCAAAAGTTTCAGTGATTATTTGTTTGGACAATATTGCGAAAGTCTTCATAGAAGCAGCAGAAATTCTATCACAGCAATGCACTAGCGTTTTCTGTCATATAGTATTAGAAAAAAATGTTCGTAAACGATAAGTGAATTTGCGAAAACATTTTTTTTTATTAATGAAGAGAATGTGATGGAAACTGAACTGTATTAAACATTTGTTGTTCAGATACTTCAAAGGATCTGAGCAAAAAATAAATGTTTTCCATTTAGCTGAAGTGATTGTGGTGTGCCAAATTTATATTTCAACTTCTTTCCTTGAGGTGTAGGCTCATGGTTAGGTACCAATGTAGGGGTAGTGTTTTCAGGAAGGTATTCTACGGCAATAGACACGCATGGTAAGAGTCCACCAAATTAAATGCTTTGCTACAGCTTTGTTGCAGAATTAGGCTCAAACAGGGGCTTAAATGGATACATGTCTTTCAAATTAAAGTTAATATTTGATCTTTACCCATTCTCACCATTTTCTTAAATCTCAGTCTGGTTCCCTAATCAGAATTAACAATGTCTTTTTCTTCATATAGGTTGACCATTCTTTTCTGTTTCTATGTTGTTGCCTGCCTCCCACACTGTTTTCAGTCTGAACAGGTAAATTGACAGACTCCACCTTTAAGCCTACTGCTGTTTAAATAGAAAAGAATGGAGTTGAGTAACCAGTTTCCAACATTTGGACAATATGCAAACTGCAACTTAAAAATTAATGTCCTTTACATGGTATACAACACTTATAAATAAGTGATAAACAGCAATGCAAATGTATCACAAGTAAGTGTTTATTCTTACATACTGTTTAGGGTAAATTACATAAGAGCATCATTATTATGCTGACTCTAGCTTTCGTAAATATTTAAGCAGCGATGTAAGTTAAGTTACATATTTTGTCTATTCTGAGGCACAAAGGCCGTATTCTACTTTGTCAGCTCAAAAGAGGGTATATAAAGATGTATTATTTCTTTGACTATTCAGAGGGATGTGTTTGATCACATAAAGGATCCATCATTTCAGTGTATTTCAGTGTATTTTGAACTTGTTACCTAAAGGTTAAAAAGTTGTTTATGAAATTTCAAAAAGAAACATGCATATGCCTGCTGGTTTAAAATGTAATTAGTGGTCTAAATTAATGAATGGTTTTCCCTAATTCACAGAGAAGCTGTCATTTAGTACATTTTAGTATTGCATGAAAATTACCCATTTTCTTTAGTAGAACACAGCATATCCCAGATGAAGAAAAGCTGTAGCAGGCTGTGCCATGTAGCTGAGGCTGGGCCAAGGCACAGCTTGAGCACTGCACGTGGTCACTGATGCGGTCACTGACGCTGGGTTATCGTTAAGCCAATCTCTGATGCTGTTCACCAGGAGCTGTTTCCCATAAGCAGTATGGGTAAGGCCACCCTTTTTCGGTGGGGCAGGAACTTGAGTCATATGGACGCAAGTCGGGTGGTGTAGCTTTCCCTCAGGGCTTGATAATAGACCCAGTATTTTCTGTTAACCTGCAGAGAGAGTAATTCAGAGTAGATTTTTTCAGTCTTACAAATTAGCCCCTCCTGCCCCAAATAGCATAATTTTCTGAACTGCTGTAGCTGTAATGATGTCCACACCAAGGCTGCAGCGTTTGTGCCATTCACTGACTCTTTAGGTTCACCTGTTGGACATTGCCTGTAGCAACCTGACTGCTCACAGAGGGCTTCACCAGCATGGGCAGAGGAATAGTAACCCCTGCAGAAGGCAACTACATCACCTGAGAATATCTCCATTTTTTGTACTGAAGGAATGGTGGCCATCTGTCCAGAAGCTGAGGGTTCAAACAGATAATTAGAAATGATGGAGTAAGAATAGTTTAAAAATGTAGTGCTCTTCAACCAACATAATTAGATACAAGCGAAGGTGGTATAGGCCCATTTCAGAAGACATATTAGCTCTTAGATCATTACATATCTCAAGAAGAAGAAAATAACCTCCACAGAGGCTCAGTCCTTAATCATCTCAAACTTCGTCGCTTCCAATTGTCTATAGCTTACTAAGGTTCTACAAAGATTTATATAAACCCTCTAACTGAATGGTTATCACAGTTCAAAACTTAAGTTCTTGAAATGCCTGTACTCTGGCAAAGAAACTAGGAAAATTGCAGCTTAGATTTCCGTGATCTTCAAGTGTTAGCAACTATCTCACACATAGATAACGTGCATACTTTGAAAAAAGTTATCCTTCTTTGGAGAACACTTAGTGATTTTTAAAACAACCTTTACATTCCCTCATTGAGAAGAGGAAATACTAACATGTTGAAATATTCTCTTCGCAGCAGAATTAACCTCTTGACCAGCAAGTATGGATTTCCTATCTTTTTTTTTGTGAAAAAGAGTGTACACTGAGCAAAATCACTTCAGAATTCTCACATAAATCTGGATAGGGGCCATTGTATACAATGATACTGATATATAATGAAGATATCCCAAAGTTTAGGCAGCAATTGAATTTGGAAGAAAATATGCTTGATTTCTGGGATGCGCACATAATTGAGTTCTGACCATTTAAAATACCCAATAAGAGTATGTAATGTTAAAAATATAATTGCATAGGTTTTGTTGGACTCTTAGGTTTCAGTTTCCTTTGTAAGGACTTGGATTCTTTCATGATCTTAATCATAGTATTTGGATGTTTAGCTCTGAATGAAAAAGAGTAACACAGTGGTATTTTCCCAAGTATTAGCCACTATCAGTGTTAGAACATATGGCATAGCTTTTTGTAACTTTATTCGTCTCCGTTCTTTGGTCAATAGTGAAGCAGTAGTCAGTAACTAGACTGACCATGAAATTGTTAAGGCTTAGAATTAATATCCCTATAACACGAATATGGGACAATTTGCACCTTTGCCACCTGTTGAAAAATCTACAGTTTATTCTTATTTCATAATTTGGAGATTTTCTGTGTGGTCGTGCCAGACACACTTAGACAACAAGAAAACAGACTTAAATGTATCACTGAGCAGCTGGAAGATGATCAGTCTGAGCCTTGGGTTTAGAAGTAAAGCTTCCTATGACTTTTGAAATAAAGAAGAAAAAGTTCTACCAATGTGCTTCTCGATGACACAACGGAAAAATGCTGCAAGGTAGATTCGTCATATGCACAGGAACCTACAGAAAATCTGAGGCTATCCAAAGAGAATGGGTGAGACCAATGGATATGTATTGCCCTTTCAACTCGTCCTGTAAACAAGTTAGAAATGAATCACCACCACATTTTTGTGGATGTTGTACTACCTAGGAGTGATCACAACCCTACAGTGAAGTTCCTGGCCGCAGGATTTCAATGGATGCAGAAATGTCGGAAGCCAGACACACAGAGTGCTGGAATCAGTGCTGAGTCAGACTTCATGTTGATAGTCCAGACCTTTGCATCCATTCTGGGAGATCTGCCAGTGTTTAGAGGCCAAAACCCATGTCCACTCCATATGGAGAAGGAAGAATAGCATAGAAATAAACGGTGACCTCAGAAACTTTCTGGATTCCTAAGCAGACTTTTCCTAAAAAGGGTACTCTCTGGGTTTGAGCTCATTTTTGGTTGGTGCAAAGCTTTCTGTTTTCTTGGTGTCAGCTTCCTGTCTCTTTTCACATATTTATTTAGAGCAGAAATCACTCTTTCAATAGTTCAGTTATGCAAGATACTTTTCATCTCACATTAAAATTTATATCTTATTTGTTATCCAGAAATAGTGGCAAAGATTATTCTTCATTTCCTGACTGGATGCTCTCTGATATTGCTCAGGTAATCTTATGGATGAACAAACTGTTAGCCTACCAAACTGCTTAGACTTTTTGGGCAACTTTAAATCAGAATCACAGAATAGCCATCATAATTCTCTTCATAATAATGTAAAATACTCTTTTTCACTGCACAGTATCACAGTAATACCCTGGAAAAATTTGCATCTACTTCTGAAAAATTATACATACAAAACAGCTCCTAATTTTGACATCCATGTTCTCCTTCAGAGAAAAAATGTACCTTGAAATCAGCAAAATTCTACTGCAAAAATGTCTTGCACAAGCTAACATATAGTATGCCGTGCCTTCAGCTGGAAAAGAAAATTCAGTAGCTGTGGCAGAGCTAGAGAAAGCTTTTTGATTGAAGAAGGCTAAAAACATGGATGTATGTTCAGAACGAGATACTGCATCACACATACGGCAGCATCTGGAGTGTGGGGTGGAAGGAACAGTGTCCTATGAGGAAATGTTTCTGGATGCCTCGCTTTTCTGAAATGCAGCCCATTCACCCCCACTGCTTACAGATGGCCAGTGAAAACTTAGAAATCTACTGAAACATGTATATAATTCCACACCACATTGCAAATTTCTGCCAGTAGCAAGACTGTGCAGCCCACAGCAGCGGTAACTTGCTATTTTGGCATGTGCATGGGCCTCAGAGGCCAGTTTTGTTACAAGTCAGAGGACTTCTCTGCATTCTGTGACCTCACCCTCCCCAGGAGAATACTACCCTCAGCACACTCTTAACACTGTACACTCTGGGCTTCTGAGAGAGGCACCTTTCTCAGAGGTGCAAACAATAATGTAGCATGAGTTTCTTGCAGCTTCTAAGCACAGAGAGGTAGGAGTTCAGAAGAAAATACGAGAAAAAGGGAAGAAAAAGGCAAGGAATAGTAGAATAGCAGAAACAGAAGGGAAAAGGGAGAGCAGAGAGCTGTAGTGCTTTACAAATCTTTATTCCTATCTTTATTTCTTTTTAAATAAGCCAACAGCAGTATTTCATGTAGTCATAGCATAACACTGAAAAGATAACATTAATATTGTCAAATTACTGTTTATGACTTCGGAGTGCAACACTCATAAAGTAGTGACATGAGTATAAAGTGCAACTTTAATTGCAGAGCTTGATCGTTTTCTCTTCTTGGTCTTCCATTCCACCATAACTGTTATGTAGCACCCATTTTGGGAGCGATTAGCAGTGTTTCTATCATTGCACATAGCCAAATTAGATATTATGGGCATCTCAGTTTGCCCATTTTTGGTGAAGGAGGTTGCATACACACTAACACCTCAAAAACATACATAGAAGCATGATCAAGAGTTTAAAAATATCAGAACCCTCAAAACATATATGATGATTCCCCCTATAGGTGCAGTGGTACCTATAGTGGATCTACCAGTTTACCATTACGGCTTTATAATCACATTCATCAACTTTTAAAACCCAGTTTTTCTTCTGCTATATATCCATCTAATGAATGCATAATGGTAGCTGGTGAAGTCTACGGTATAATCTGTGCTTGTGTCCTATCTGTTCCTCATGTTGTGCAAATGGGGCTCCTCCCACTCAGAGCAGCAGCACAAGTTGCCCTGTATGTGTATCAGGATTGGCATTGTTTCCCAATTTAAGGAATATACAAAACTATACATCATCATCAACACGAATAAATAATAAAATCTATTATAAAAGCCTCGAAGTCTATGCCAGCATAGATGAATATAGATAAAATATATAAAATAGATAAAATCTCTTTTTGAGATTTTAGGTTCTTCTCAGTAGCATGGATATGTTTTGGTTTATTAAGGGGTTGTTCATAATTTATGCAACTCTTCAATTTATGCCATTATCCTATAAAGAGAATCGCCTACATTAGAAAGGAAATCTTACCATGCAAACAGTCTTTCGAAAGAGGGACCCCCTAAGGTTTTCTACCTTCTGAACCAGATGCTTACTTTGCACAGCAGACTTAGTAAAATAAGTGAAAGATATCATAGTCCAATGGACTGAAGAACAAAGGGAAAACACAGTTCAGAGTCACTCAGAAATTTGTAACCCCGTGTTCTTTTGAGAAAATGTTAAAGACTTTTAATAGTCCACCTTACGCCACAGTAAAGCTAAATTATTCTCAAAATTAGTTGACTTAAATACATCATCAATTTTGCTGGTTTTAGCAGTATACATGTTGTGTTTATCTCCTTCATATTATATCTGCTTACAAAAAAAAAATTAATTGAAATTCTCCTTAAATCTACAAGTAACAATCCAAAAATTCTCAGAGCACTTTCAAAGGTAAAACTATGGTTACAATTTTCTGAAGTGTCTCAGTAACTCACAATCCTTTTCAGTCTTCCTTTTTAAGCCCTCTTGAAAATGAAAAAATTTTGAATCAAGCTGCTTCCAAAAATACTGCTCTAGAGACAATCCTCTGACTGATAGTGATAGTTAGGAATTACAATAGCATAAAAAAGAGGGAATCGGACTTCTTGATTGTTTCCCAGTCTCACTGATTTTAAAAGGATTAAGGTGGAAGCTCTCCAAATAAAAATCCTGAAGAATAACCACTCCCTAGCCATTTCCCATCAGGGACCCAAGGGACAAAGTTGCCTTCAATTTCATAAAATCATTTTCGTCAGTACAACTGAGTCTAGACCATTTTTGTACTGTTCTCCAATCATAAAACCAAATTACTTTGCACACATCGATGTAAGCAACTGAGTAAAGTTAACTGTCTGAACTTTCATTTATGTCTATTTGTCCAAAAGACAAAATGCTGGCCACATTCACATAAAATACTAATTAATTAAGAGCTATTATTAAAAATTACTTATGTTACATATTAAAATGTCTTTAATATGGACAGGATCCACTTCATATCCACTTATCTAAAAATCTTAACTAGTGTTCCAGGTTCTCTCTACAGCAGAGCGAGCAGACATCTGCACATATGTAAATGAACCCCCTCTTAAAATAAATATGCAAATATTAGATAGCTAAAGATGACTTATACTGATTCCACAAAAATACTATTTTATTTACCTTTGAAAATGAGATACATTGACCCTGTTTTACTCGTGAGTGTGAGAATACTGAAGTTGTTCTATGGTGATCAGACCAGAAGTCTCTGTAGTGCAAAAGCCCGTGACAAAGAGTAATAAGGAATGAGCAGAGCTGCATGTAGGCGAGAGCAAGCACGGCAATGAGGTGAGGCCTCATGACATGACAGGGAGAAGTCACTGCTCTAGGGCAGTTTTGCCAGACTCACAACGTGTCACTTGGAACATTCATGAGTTGGTCTTAGCCCAGTGTTGCCTATTTTATGGGACTACTAACAAACCCAAAATTAAACCGTGGCTCTATGTTTGATCTGGTCCATATCACTAACAATTAGAGGCTCTTTAGAGCCTGAAGTGCAATATTTGGGTCTAGCTATAATTAATTTGGTTAGTTCTTCTGTGAGAAATGTAATCTATCCCATTAGCTGTATTTTTGGTACTGTCCAACTGATCAAACACAGCAGACCTCATTGAACTCCTCTAACTTCTGTTACTTACTATCTGTAACAAAAACATAGTTTACTGTATTTGCTCTTTCAAATTTCCTGTGTATTAGATAGTTTCAAGGGTACATCAGCTGAATGCCTAACTTCTAGAGAATGTCTGAGCATGATATTTCTACAAATCTGTCTGTTTACTCTTGAATGAGAACACTAACTTCTTAACTGGCCCTGGTAAACAAAAGGTATATTATTGGTATACAATCTTCTGGAGGATAACTTCATTTACAGCAAATGTTTTAAAAAATGAGGATGACATATTTGCTTCCACACACTACAAATTATTCAGTAGATGTAACCTAGCTGGAGCAACAGTACAACAGTGAGAACACCAATGGTGGCTCCAGAGGATTTATTTCCACATGATAATGTTGAGTTTGTTTGTGTATATAGTAAATATCTCAACTTGTTTCATTCAAATTAGCTACCCTTTTCTATAATGAACACCAAACAATCTAATTTATGGATCCTGTATTCCTACTTGTGTGTTCCTCATTTTTGGACATTGATCAACAGAATCCTAGGGAGATTTTTGAAATGTGATGGTTTCTGTGGAGGTTATAGCCATGGCCGCTCTCTGCCCATGAAATGGTAGATTTCATGATTCAAATAACCACAGATGAGCATATGTATTCAACGAGCTTTTGCACTTACTTTAAATTCCCTTTCTCTCACAGTGTAGGACTGCTGCAAATAAAAAAGCCAAAATTTTATATGTGAAAATGCTGTTCCTTCGTCATTGATTCCCTGAATTACACGCTGGAATAATTAATGAAGAATTTTTGTATTGTTTTAATGCATATGTCTCATTATTATTTTTGTTACATCATTAACAGTACTACCTCCTTTGCCTTTCACCACTTTGCTTCCAAATAGCATCTATTCCTTAATCCATCATTTTACCCTGTATATCAACTATGTGAGATTCCATGTTGTTTCTGGACTGCAAATTTTAGGATGACAGAATGGAAAATTTACCTCTCTCAAGCCAATGAAGAACTCAAACCATTTTTCTGCTGTTTATTGTCATTATTCTTGTCATTATACTCCTGTATCGCTCCATGATGTATTCTGTACTGATGATGTTTATGGTACTTGGACACCTGGTTTATAGGCTGTCTCTTCTGTTTCTCGGGATGCACCTGCTTGTGATGCTAAAACAAGATAATTGATATTCTAAAGAGTTCTTAGCCACTTACCTTGTCCTGTGAAGTGAAAAATATTGCTTGAGCTATTGATAAGTATAGGTAGTCTCATTACTGAAATAATTCATAATAAAATCTCCCAAGATATACTAATTGTTTTCTAATATCTTTCATTGGTGCAAAGTGTGAAATTTCTTCCAAATTAGAGACTGATCAACAATTTTGAGTAGATATATATCTAAATACTAAACACAAACTCACTACATTTTCAAACATTATCTAAAAATCGAAGTGGGTGTGGATTTCATATGATTACCATGCATAGATCAACTGAAGAAAGTGTAATATCAGATTCTGAATTAATTTTCTTATACAGTCTCCATTTATACCTATAAAACTTATAGCACAAATTAATTTATGCCATAAAATCCATGTGGCACTAGGTCACGTTATGGCTTTGGGACCACTTATGTTTTTGAGCATTTTCAGTCATAGTGAATACCCGCACAAGCAAGTGTAAAAGTGAGATTAAGTTTGGAGCTCAGCAGTAAGTATTTGGAAGATACAGCTTTCATTTTGTTCACTGCTTCATAACGTGGAACTACCAGCATCTAAATGGTTAACTTGTGCCTCTTAAAATACAAAACATTTCAAAATATATAGTAGAAAAACAGTGAAGTAGCTATCAAATGGTTTAAAAGTGAAAGTGCTACCCAAATATCTCCTTAGTTTAACCCTATTGCAGGTGAGGTCAGATCAACTTTTGATTATCTGGCCCAAAATTTGGGTTGTGAATCTTTTTCTACACACATTTACTGTATAGAAGATTGCCAGCCAATATTTATATGAAATCAACATTTCCCTTATTCTCAAATGACACCTTATTCTCAAGTGTATAACCTTCCCTTATTCTCAAGTGACTTTCAACATCTTATGACTCTAATGCATTCTGCCAGAAGAGATGTGGGCCTGCAGCATCCAATTCAACAACATGTACAACAGTGCACCTATTCACTTGGCCTCCAGACCATCATTCTGCCTGGGCTTTGGGGAAAAGGCCTCTGGACACAAGATATGAGATCTACATGAAGAACCATCAATTTCTACCTCATGTAAACAAAGCTTTGATCATTTGAAAGACAGAAAAATATGTACATGGATGGGTATGTCTTGTTTTATTACCTATTAGTCACCTCATATATTACTTTTGATTCCTATTTGCTTACTTATATGACTCTCTCATCTACCTTTCATATTCTCATCAGTAGTTAATGTATCTTCCTTGTTCTCTCTCTTAAACTCTGTTAAACTCCCTGCCCTCGGATTTTAACCTTGGTCCTGTGCACTGCAGTAGAAAATAAAGAAATTTCAGTAAATAAAAGAAAGTCAGGTAACCTGAAGAATGGCTTATGAATAATGCTGATGAGAACGAAGGGTATTGTACTGTGACCAAAATATTAGTGGGAGATATCACTGGGAAAAAATGATTCAGTAAAAGATAATATATAAGAAGGAGTAGTGGCATAGACTTCTAGAAAGGAAAGTTTAGGCTGCTAATCAAGAAAATACCTGTCATGGTGAGATTTTACATAATGAAAGTTTCAAAAAAATGCTGAAGTACATTCATTTATAACTTCAAAAACCAGATAGGGGAAGAAAAAAAAAAAGTAAAATTTAATTTAGATTTCCTGCATTTGGACTAGGTGATATAATTGGACAGTTGAATTTCTAGAGCCTTTAATTCTAAGAAATCTCCATTCTATAAAAATACACAACTATAATCTATTTTCTTTCATTTTGTTATTTCATTTTGGGTTGTATACATTTTGTTAAAATACTTATGTATGGAAAATAGCATTTTGAATTGAATACAAGAAAACAAGTTGGAATTAAGTTCAACCAGGTCCAGTTTTTAAATTTAACAGCATGGCATTTATAATAAGTTGATCTTAGAACACACAGGTATGCATATAGTAAATGCACCTAGTGAAAAAAAACCAACAAAACACCAGAGGATGTCCTTTATGACACACAGCAAGTCCAGTTCCAGTATCTCTGTTTTAGGACAGGAACAATTATTAATCAGTGATTGCCTGTTCAGAACAAATCCCTCTGTTCTCTAAAAGTATTGTAGATCTGGAAAAATCACAGTTTCATACTATCTGTTCCAAAATATGCTATCTATCTCATACACAGCTCTAGACTTCAAACATTTTATGTGATCTGAATATTAAATTGAGATAATAGGCAACGGTCTACAAGACAGCTCAGTTTCTGTTTCTTCAACTGATTTCCTGCAGTGTCTTCCATTTTCAAACTGCATAAGAAAGTCAAAGAGCCCAGTTCTTCTCTGTGAAACTAATGCCGTATCTCCCTTAAACTTCAGTGGTGGCAGCAGAAGGTGTTGAAAATCGGTTCCTTATGTTAAAACTATACTAGCTTTCAAACTGGTAATGAAATACAGATCTTTGTCCCAAATCAGTTCATGACATCAGTGTATCCAATAGCAATAGTGTTAAACTGCTACCAGAGATTCACAGTATCACTGAAACAAATCACAACTGCTTTACATTATCACTTACTGGTATTTAAATAGCTCATGCTAGGAGAGTAGTTCCAAAACCTTCCTTAATTCTGACATGAAGCTAAATGGCCAAAAGCAATATATTTCACTTCATGCAGGTGATGTATTGCTTTCTTGTTCGGTTTCCTTACTTGAGATGACTTCTCTGTCTTATAACCATGACTAAATCTCCAGTTACAAAATGAATTTGATTAAATCCAACTACTTGACCTTGTCAACTGATGTCCCCAGACACCTCTTTACTGACTACCATTTTCTATGGGCTTCTAAGCAGTGGAGCTGGAATATTTATACCCTATCCCACGTTCTCTGCTTTCAAGAACTACATCTACTCCAAAATCATTATTTAAATTAAAAATTATTTGAAATGATGGACCTTCATTCCTTTCAAGCTGAGTTATAGTACTTAAAATTAATTATTTTCTTAAACCATTATGTCACATCCAGATGTTACCTTGTCATGCACATCTCTAAAATGACTATTCAGGACATGTACCAATCCCTCTTGAAGTAAAATTGAAATTAAAAATAGTTCTAGGTGAAAATTACATTGCCTTAAAATGTTAAAATTATTATTTTAGGTGCAGCTTTGCAGTCGCTAATCAAATCTTTTTAAATAGTGTCTTTATGATAGTGTCATTTGGCGGGGGTGAATTAGAAGCTTTGTTTATTCCAACAATGTATCTAAACTTCCTTTAATTTCAGCCAAGACAATGCATAGTCCTATTCTACACTAGCTTGACTTAAATGTAAAACCTTAATGATTCAAATTAATTAAAAATCTACTGGGATATCATTCTTTATTTAGATTGATCTTTACTACATTTTCTTACTCTGAAAGATGTAAAGAAATGTAACATCAATAAAGAACTGTAGTGATAGATTTATGAATTACAAAACTTCCAACCAGTGCTTTATGTGAAGTCCTGTTGCACGTTAGTGAGGGGTATATGCACACCTTAATATGGTCAGAGAAAGGCGAGCTAAATTAAGGAGCACCAAAATGAATGTCAAATATAAATGACGACACCATAAATAAGTAAGACTATATTGATCATAAGTAAAATTGACTGAAGACTAGAATAAAGTTTCCAGTCATAAGAGTTGTAAGGTTTTAGAGGATCTTCCAGCAGGAGAAGTGAATACAGGTAATGTAACAGGTTTAGGGGAAACAAGTGGTTTCAGAGAAAGATCATAGCAGAGAGTACCTGTGACAGGAGCAGATTGAGCATGATAATTTAAAAATTTGTTTCAGTTATATGCAAAATGTATGTCATTGTATCTCAAACGTATCTTAAACAAAATATTATTATAGCATTTATGATAAGATCAATTTACAGTATTTAATTCAACAGAAGAAAACGAGGGGGAATAGTTCCATCTGATGCAAAATTTCTCCATTGTTTGGTACATGTTAGACATCATAAAATGCCAATGTCCCAAGGAACACAAACTTACAAACTTTACCTGAAGTGGTCATATTATATTGGGTTCATTCCTCTACAGCACTGAAGTAAAGAGGGAAGATAAAGATTCTTTTATGCCTCCACCAGTTCAGCACCATCCTGGAGATAAGAACCCAAGCCAGCCTTCAGCACAAAGGTGGAGAAATCACAGGGGTGCTCTAACGTCTGACAACTAGAACAAAACACTCAGTACCCTCTGTCAGCCGGAGCTGGAGGAGCATTCCATGCTGCACCCTTTCCCACTACTCATTGCCTCCAGGCATCACAAACTGTCTTAATGTATGTAAATATATCCCATTCCTGAAGCTGACAGAAAATGGAGCTTTTTATAAAGATCTCGAATTCTGTGAAAGGGAAACTTATGGTCATTTTACTTCCCTCCAGGAATGGAAAATAGCATTATAGGACCTTACAATTGGTCCATTTTGTTTTCTGCAGCACAATATTTTCTGTGTGTTTTACAAAACACACACACATAAACACACACCCCCTCGCCCCCCAAGTGTGTCTATGCATGTATGGATATATTTACCCATACATATATTGCCTGTGTAACCATACATGTGCATGCATACATACAGAACTTTAGAAAGAAAACCAGAAACTCATTAAATGATGGTAACTCAGCTGAAGAAAAAAGCAGTACTCATTGTAATCTCGTCACATTATTTTCATATTAAACCCTCTCTCTTTGATTTTACAATGTCAGGTTTGATCTTTCACAGCTTAGGTGCAGTACATTGCTTCTTTCTGTGAACTATCCTCCTATCTGTTTCCTAAGCTGTTGTTCCCCACTTGTAATCATGTTATTTGAGTGCCTTATGTATTCTAAAAATAACCATAATAGAAGTTGCATGTAAGTGCAAGGTGAGAAGTGATGAACAGGACAGCGACACAGCACAACCGATCACACTGAATGTAAATGGGGGACCAGACCACACTGCACAGCAATAAATTATTATTATTACTACCACTTATAAAGAACCCCAAGTTGTTGGAGGCACTTCAAAGTACCCACAAAGAGACATATTCCCTCCCCTAAAGAGTTTATACTCTAGAAATGTTGCCAGACTTTTTCTTCTTGTCTCATAGAAGTAAAACAAAATAGAGAATAATGAGTTAAGCGCTGCATTATACTGGATCATGCTTAAGCCTATACTGCATGAACAGAGTTTATTCTGTTCCCTCCTGCGTTATATTACATTTTTGCCACTAAGGTAAAAACCATACCAGTGGTTTGAGACTTGTTGAGATTCACCTTGCAAGATATCAGTGATTAAACTCACTTGCGTATCCACAACATGCAAATGAACTTGAATGAACATAAATCTACTTTCACTTCCTGGAGTCATTGTTTCCAAGTGAGAACTCCAACAAAACTTTCCTTTGGCTCCCAGAAAACTGCCTGCACTTGTCTGCAATTGTGTCCTGCACCACAGACCCTTGAACAATGGAAGTTCAGAAGTGTCCGCAAAAAAACCTAATCCATCATTTCCACTGTGATAGGAAGTACCCTTTGTAAAAGAAAACACTGAACAGTTCCTGAAGAGGAGTATTGCTTTCCATAGAATTAGTTCATTGATTCCTTTCCCAAATACACATATCCTTAATCAACTTCTCGGCAATGCCGACCCTAACGTTAAACGATACCACAGCTGCTAGCAAGGTAAATGTAAGCAGCTAAACCTTAGAGCTCCATGGAAATTATATTATAGAGAGATACCTTACATCTGAAGGACAATAAAGGTGAGCACAAAGACAAGAATCTGGTATATGATAATGATTAAGAATTTGTGCTATATGATTTAAATCCTCTGTATTCTCTGATATATAATCACATGATGTTCATCAAAGGTATAAAATCCTTTTCCGTGAGGATACTTTACTTTCTTATGCTGCTAGGTAGAAGCCAGGAAAGACTCTTAACAGCCAAAGGAGACCAGGCATTAAATCTGACTCTTCTGAAGTTAGTGGAATCCCTACCATTTAATTCAGTGGGCTCCGGGTCTCACCATGAACATTAACAATACAAAATTATTTCAGTGGGATTGCTCAAGGGTTAAAGTTCTATTTCAGTGTGAAAAAGTAAAGCTAAACCTCACTTTTAATGAGAATGCTTTGTTTTCTGTCCAAATACCATCTATATCAAATTACAATAATAGATTTTTTTTTTTTTTTCTGGAGAATGATTTGTTGTCTGATTTTTGTTCATCTATATTTTTCCTTTTCATATCCTCCACAAGCTGAGAAAAAGGTGAAAGGGCAACCTATTGGCATACAGTGTTGAAAAGTAAAAGAATTTCAAAAGCGCATTTCCACTCTGAAATTGCAATAATAAAATAAATATACCTGAACAAGGTTAGAAAACAAACAAAAAAATATTTCTCTCCCTTTGTTAATTTATTTTGTGCATACAATAAACTGGGTTTGTAGTCACTTTTAATTTTTCAGGGAAAAGGGGCTTTATTTTTCAAAGATTACAAGACAGAGTGATTGTGTCATTCTCAGGAATGGCTATGGGAGATGTTCATGTGCATGCTTACCATTTGACGGTGGAAAGCAGTGATTGTAGCATATTTCAGCACATCCTTGACACTGAGGAGACAGTAGGTGAGTGCGAGGAGAAGCAAAAAAACAAAAGTGCTGCTCTTAGGTCCAGGTGATTTGATTTCAAATATCTGTGATAAAATCTGATTTTCTGTGCAGATTTTTTTTTTCTTAATTTTCTCTCAGTTTCAGCAGAACCTTGTAATTTCTATTCAAAAGCAAAGTAGAAGATTTTTATTTTTGTTTCCATTCAAAAGAATATGGAAATTGTACATGAAACAAGAAGAACACAAGCTCTGAGTCTTCCGGCTTTTTATGGCTTGCCTTGCTTCTAGGTTCTCCACAGTGAAAATGGGAAGGTGAATCACTCAACTTCTGCCTCCTCTTGGCTCAAGAGCAGAGAAATTGAAAATTTTTAAAGTTGCAGCTTGAGCCAGACCTTCCAGGCAGCTAAGGCAACACTGAGGGACCATCCATCTCTGATACAGGGAACATGAAAGCACCAAGGCACTCATGCCTGTACATGGTGAGGTCTTCCTAGGCATCAAGGTCAGGACACTGGACAAAGTCCACATAGTAGTGCTGTCCATTTGTGAGTTCCAGTTCCCAGTTTTGGAAGAGTTTTAGAGTAAGCTAAAACAGAGGAACATCGAAGCTAGGGACCACCAGCAGATGACAAAGTAAGATGCCTTGTGGGCTGCCAGGAAACTCTTCTTGGGTTTCATTGGAAACCCATTTGCCAAATGGAGAAGTCATAAGAAATATTGCTGTTTTGCAGTGTCGACGTTTTGGGGGGTTTTTTGTAAGGAAAACCTACCACCTTGAAAGAAACTTAACCAGTTATTGAAGGCTTGAGAGAATAAGTCAAAGATCTGGATTTTGCAGTACAGCTCCAGCTCTGTGTTGCACATGCATGTGCAGTGACAGAACGCTGTGGTGTCCATGGCTAGGGAGTGGGTGGTGCCCAACAGTGTTATAAAGTTCTTCATAATTTTCAGATCATAATTATTTATGGTTAATTAATGTCAGCAAGATGTTGTCACCTCATCTTGTTTACAAAAGGAGCAGTGACACCTGCAAAGTCTTTATGGTCGAGACAGCCACTAGAGGAGAATTTGCAGTCAAGCAGGTGAGGTAGGCTCTAGGCTCCAGGTTGCATCTTCCAAGTGTGATCCTGTAATTAGAGGCAATTTTTGTGTTTTTTTCTGTAGTATGTATCAATAGATTTGATTTGTCAAAAAGAGAGTATATATTATTGCCTTTGGCTATAATAATAGTAAGACTTGCATCTACTTTTCTTTCAAAATTTCCCATGTGGAAATTAACTTCTTGTTCGGTCTAGCAGTAATGCAATACAGGATTTTATTAAAAGAATCTAATGTGACTGTCAACTGACAGAGCAGTAGTATTGGATATCTTGTGCTGGAAAGTAGAAATAATGCTGCGCAGGAAATATCAATATGGATTAATCTATGGGCCATGGATTTGACCATTTATTAAATTGGTTTTAGTTGTATAATGCATATTAAAGTGAGATAAATTCACAATTCACATTTCATTGATTTAGCTAAGTTCAATTGAGAATTTGTGGTGTTGTTTTGTGTGTTTATATTTGACTGTTTCTTGCTAGAAGCTTAATCAGTGTAAGCTTACATAGCCAATACAACCTGCTGTGAAAGCTTGGATCTTTAATACTGTACCATAAGCCATGCTACTGAGGTAGAAAATTTACTGCTGGCCAGAAAAATAAAAATACCCTCCCTTCAAGATTATGAAGTATATTTCAAAAAGATCTCCAGCTGGTCTTCCAGCTAGCTGGTTTCAGAGAGCGTACCTTAGACATAGGAAAACATAATTGTGTGCACAGAAAACTGTTCACATACGAAAGATACAGCAGGCAAATTGAAAACTATAATGCCTTTCTGTGATCAGATGCCATATAAAATCCAGTGGCTCTCATCGTATATATACTGCGCAGATATGTAACACCCAAGTGTCCATGCATCTCAAGGAAGGCTTTAACTTGACTTGGTAGAAATCCCCTGAAAAAAAAATTAATGCAGTCATTATTTTTAATTGTCTTCTACTGTTGAATACTTAGTTTTCAGTTCATGGGCTAAAGTATTGTTGCTATCTAGCTTACACTAAGTATGCCAGTTTATAACAAAAATGCACCTTATTATGCATAACTATGACATATTAAAAGTCATGGTATTCACATCTGCCTTTAAAACATAGTTGGATTTTGCTATTCCATATGTATCGTAATAATTTTAATATTGAATGGCAATATGTAGTACCTTTACAGAAATTACTTCCATTTAGTCGGTTGCAGAAGTAGTTGTAGTCAGTTGTAGTAGTTGTAGTCATAGTATTGTAGAAACAAAATGATGGAGAAAGACAAAGAAGAATTGTACCTACCCAGACTAACAAAAGCACAGCTTGAGAGAAGCAAAAAATATGACTACTCTACTCATCTAACTTCATGTTCATACTAGTGGGGCTATTTACCATTGAAAAAAGAATGTTTCTTACAATTGTGCTTGTAATAAACAGGGATTTCATTTTAAGTAGACTTCATAGATTAATTGTGTATTTAAATTATTCTACAGAAATCAGCTTTGCATTGCTATCTATAGGTTAGCAGCAGGGCTTACAAAGAAGTAATACCAGCATAACTGCCAAATTGAGGGGAGATTCAATACCGAGGTGGATGCCGTTTCTCCCTACTTCTACCGTGCAATGACTGGAATTTTATATTTGGTCAACTTTTATGAATCAATGGGTCAAACCCAATTACTTTTCATAATAGCTAGACAGGGAGAATCAGAAGTAGATGGAACTCTGATTACCACATCTAGAACCTAAAAGCTATAGACTTTCTAGCATAACACTTGGCATGTACCTGTTTCCAGATTTTAAAATATGTATAGTCCTGAAAGGACACAGAAGATGGGTGTCAAAACGGTGACTGGGAAAAGGATAGTAAATGGAAGGGACACACCCAGAGAAAACTTCTGGCATGAAGGTAAGAGAAGAGGGTATCCTAGTCTGGGAGAAAAGGAAGGCTAGGGGTATGTCTAGACTCTAGAATGAAGTAGAGAACTAAAGGAGCTGCAAAGAGTTTGCAGATTACAGGGGAGTGGGGAAGTTGGTAGCCAGTGCACTTATTGGGGAGAACAAAGGCACCCCAGGGTGCACAGTAGGCTTGACCTTTGGAAGTAATGTACTTATGTGACCCTCTTGTTGATGAAACAACAACAACAGTAATAAAGGATTATTTTCTCTGGCACTCAAAAGCTTGCCACATAGTACAGCCTTTGATTGATAGTAAAATTAAATTAATATGAAATAATCTTGAAATTACAAAGCTTTCTAGAAGGGCCTTTGATTCTACACATGACTCAAGGAAACATAATTTTAAAGTAAATATGTAAAACTGAAATTACGTAGACTAAGTTGGAAAATCCACCTAACCATAGCTACTGATGCTTTGCTATAGATGCTTTCTAATACTACCCACTCTTCACATAGTGCAGTTATAGGTTTTGAAGAAATGTTTAAAACAATGGAAATATGCAGATAAATTTGACTTCTTTCAAAGTCTACTTTTTGCCCCATTTCTGACATAAAGTTTTGTGTAAACTAGCAAAACATGATCATTCTGTTTTTCTGGAATTTGTTCATGATGATAATGATGATGCTCATAACGGCATATTTCTTTCCTACCTTTCCTTTGCTAATCTCTTCCTTTTAAGCTCATGTATAGGTAGATCTTGGGAACAATAGAAGTGGAAAATGCTGTAAGCCTCCGACTCTACAACATGAGTTTGTCTATTTACGATCTGTATGTCCTTCTCATTGGCCTACTGCTCCTCTCTCAAGTGGGAGATGGAAATTACTATTTTTCTTAGAAAATAATTCTTTTTGCTCTCTTTTTTTATGTTTCCTTGGGTTTGTTGGTTTTTTTCCCTTGCTGTTTTCTTCTTCCATTACATTTCCTTTTTTCCCTCTAGGGTTTTTGCCAGTGCGCTTTTTAAGAGCTAGGAAAAAACTTTTTATTCTTTGCTGTTTGTGCCTTCCTCTGAGCGCAGGAGAGATTTCCTGAGAAGGATCATAACTATAGCTCAAGTTAACAGGCATTAAGTCAATTTGCCAGAGAAAACTCCATTTTCTTAAACTATGACATGTTTTGTCAAATCATGCAGCACAAACAAATCTTTCCTAACTGGTATCAGTACCTGACAGTACAAGAGTGGTAGAGTGTGCACAACCATGCCACACTTGGCTGTGTTATTGCTTGCTTCTGTGTTCATGCTCTTTCCTCTTTCTTTTTTCGACTGATCTAACTCTCAGCTGAAGGTAATGTTTAAATACGAGCAGCTTCCAGGCCCTATTTCATCTCAAGCCTATTTGGCACTGCACTGAAGCTTCAATATTTTCCAAGCAAGCCTAGAGGGACTTGTTTCCCTCAGTTTCACTACCTGGTAAACAGCTCGTTGCAATTCCATTCTAAAATCAGTGTTAAAGAAGCACTGACTTACTAAGTATAACATGTATGATTTTCTAACATTTAGTATTTTTGTGTCTCTAACTTCCATGTCCATGAGTCAAATGTATCATAACACTAGTCATGGCATTAATTCATTCTTATGTATGCGACTGATGTTCTGATTTAGTGCATGAAAGCTATGAGCTCTTAAAAAATGTATTTTTACCTCCTGTTCATGCCACTGGCCTTTTAGGACATGAATTTCATTTAATTTGAATTTCATATATGATACAGTATCATATAGAAAGGCAAACCAATTCAGGTTTGGTTTTTCTTAATTGCAATAATTGTCAGCCCTCAATTTATCATACTTATTTCTAAAATGTCATATATGACCATTACTCTACTATAATAAAAGAAAAAGAAAGAAAAAGACCTCAGAGTAGGTTTTTCCTCAACCTTGCACATAAATTATTTTATATATATTTCTGAAATGAAGAGTTGAAAGAAATGATTAAATAAATTATGGAATATAGCAATTAATAAAATTCACAAATATGCAAACAAGATGGAAGACACGATAAGGTAAAATTTACAATATTACAGTAATAACTCTAATATTAGCACTTACAGATATATTCCAAAAGCAGGTTCTTTAAAGTATGTTCCCAAGTCCTAGCTGATGTGTCTAAGTAGAGCAATTTTCAAAGTCCAAAGAAAATGACATTTCTTTAATTCCATGTTCTAGTGAATTTTGAGAAACTAAGCTACTTACACTGTACATGAGTGTTAAGAAGTCACTTAACCTTACCTTCCATCAGCAGTACATAACCCTTTCTTGTTTTGAACAGAGAAATAAGGCAATGTAACAACACTGCACAGGAGTCTGCTTCTGTATGTTCCATGATCTGGTAAACTGCATGCTAATGGTAGGAAAATAAGCAAGATGATCCACCCGCCATAAGACACAAATGGTTTGAAGAACTGATTGTCAATAAAGCAATTATATGCAACTTTAAGATTCACTAGTTTATGTCTTAAACCAATACACATACCATCTAAATATCCAATAGGAGTACCCAGTTTAGTTACATGTTTTGGAAAGTTTCATTATATATAGAACTGGAGATAAAGAGCTCATGTAGCTGATAAATGCTCATGTAGCTTCCTCTGACTTGAATAAGACAAAAGTAATTCCTCGCCTGATGTTTCAGCCTTGCTTAAACAAAGTCAAGGCACAGTAATTTGGAAAGTACCTCTAGGGTAAACACCATCCTTGCCCACACAGGGTAGAGGAGAAAAGGGTCCCCTGACTCCCAAGCTGGCTACCTTTTAAAGAAATGGTTAAATTTGGGGTCAGGAATAGAATTAACTATTCTTTGTGTTTCAAAAACATCTTAAGCATGGGATCTGGGACATGGATGAGAAGTAGCAGGCATTATCACTCCCCCAATTTAATATCCTCAAACAGTGGGTAGATCCACTAAGAGTAGGATAACTGACTGTTACTTATATTCCTGAACATAAAAATTATGGCTTGGAAGCTATCAGTACATAGAAGAATGCATCCAAAAGTTTCTTTTCTGGCCTGTCTTTCATTTGCTTTGTACAGGTATCACTCTAAATTCATTTGTTTCTGTCTGGATTGGAAATTTTTGAATGTTTGTTTCTGAAAATATCTGTTGATAGTATCATGTCTTGAAACTGTGACAGATAAAAGGATTGACTTTGATGAGAAGGGATAACTAGGTCTCCTTGTTTGCTCAGTCTTTGGTCCCTTTATTGACTTATTTAACAAAATTATCAAGCAACAAACAGTTTCCATTATGTGCACAATCCCTTAGTAACTACACTAATCAAAAATTCGAGTTTAAATCAGTCATCTGCCCTAATCTACATTAAATCTGAACCTTCAATTATTTCTTTCAGCTGTTCTAAACTGAATAATAACTGGACACAAATGTCACATAGCCTATTTCCTCAATTTTTATAAGTTATTTTCATATTTTTTTCCTATGCCAAACAGAAAAATTCATGCAGCCATAATAGTGAATATGCAGACGATTTTCTGAACACTGAATAAAAGAAAATTTGGTGCATTTAAAGTGTATTTCCCTTTCTAGAAGAAATGAACTAGTAAACAAACAGTCTTAACCTTTGCTCAGTAGCTAAATGCAGTAATGTCCCATTTCTAATGTTTGTGTTATCTAAGGAAAAAACGGAGAGGAGTTATTTAGAAAGCCTCATTAGAAGTGATTTATTTACCAACCCACAAATGTATAAATACCTTACCTGTAAGTCTCAGCTGTACAAAGACTATTAGCTAAACATGTGTGTTTAGATGTAACATGAGATTTTTAAAAGCCGGCTTCTTAAAAGCATTATTTTTGTAAATAGGATCCAACTAATAAAACAATGAACTCAAGCTCATGATTCTTGGGTGTTTTGTGTAAGTAATGTCTGATGCTTCGTGTCTGAACAACATATGCATTCTTCAGAAAAGTATTCCCTTTTGGAGAAAAGAGGGTTGAAAATACTCCCTCATTCTTGGGAAGCTATTTTAAATACATCAAGGAGGTCCTAATATAAGTGTTCTATCAGGAGTCTTTGAAGAATCTTTAAAAAGTAGACTGATCAATAAATGGAATAACAAACTAATTAATAAAATCTAATTTTTAATATCAGATATAGAATTTAAAATTAGTTATTTTTGTCTCTATGTATGGTTATACATTGGGTACTTGGAGAACAACATTAATTTAGGCCTTTCCTTCACAATCTTAAATATGAAGCCAGCACACAGAATGTATTTCTATATAAGTACTACATATGGTATGAGGATGTATGCACATAATCCATCAGTTCTCAATGTAATCTAATTATTTAATGATCTTCATCAACATAAAGCAGCCATAAAAGCAAATAACACAGGAGGTTGTGTTTCAGAGTTTGGAGCCCTGCTGCCTGTATCCCTGCTGCTGCCTCTGTATGGCATAGCTGGCTTTAATATTGCTTACTCTTCAAGGGTGCTCAGATGAGGCTCAGTGAGGTTCAAAGTACTCTAGAGACAGAAAATATTTAAAGCCCACTCCAACGCTACTTCTCCCTCTGTTTACACACCTAGTGTCACTAATCAGCAGCTCTGAAACAGGCTCATAATTAGGTGCCTCTTTTGCCTAACTGAAAAGCCAGGTATCAGCTGCAAATCTTTACTGACGGTAAGTACAAACTTACTTGCGGTTGAACCATTCACCTGCTAGAAGTCAACGTTGCTGTCTTTCTATATTGTATTTACAGCATTTTGTAATTTCTCTTGCAAATTAAATACCCCACCCTATACTGGCAGAATGTCAGTGTAGTGCTTGGTATTTAAAAATGTAGGCATTTTGCAGTACAGTAATAATTAAAAAAATATATATTTTCTGCAGCTGGTCATTTTCTAAAGATTTCAGATGTTGAACTCAAATGTCAAATTTCAGATTGACAAGCTAGAGCATAAGCAGAATTTGTCCATCTTCATTTTTCTCTTTAGTATATACTTCTTAGTTATTGCTTTTCTATTTGAGATATCTAAAACATTGGATTTTTAATAATATTTGAATATAACAATCATGTTTCTAAAATGTCTTGTCCTGATAATTAAAATATAGCATAACAGAAATCTAAGGCAGAATCCTGCTCGGGTGTTGTCAGCAGAACTATTTGAATGATCAAGGCAGATAAGATCTGCTCCGTACTGTATGAAGTGTCTGTCACTCGTCCTCACGATCAACTACAAAATACGACTAGTAAGGAAGAATGAAAGGCAAAGGAGAAATTAAACTAAGAGCTGAAAAGCAAACTGTAAGAGTTCATTCACTGAAACACTATTGAAAGGTTGCCTTGATAGAGACAAAATATTTTTTAGTGTTTAGTGGAGGGCCTAAGATTTTGGGTTTGCCTAGACAAGAAAGGCAGAGAAGGTAATGATGGGGAGAAGTCATTGCAGTTTAGAAAACTACAAACAATTGAACATCATCATTTGAAAATAATTATTGATCAACTAGGAGGGAGGAACAACCATAAAGGAAAGGGCAAGTGAAGTAATTATTTGAGGGGAGGAATACATTGAAAAGAGAACTGAAGAGGCCTGAAAAACCACAGAAAAAAAGCTTTGTCACATAGCAGAAGCAACCACTAAAAAGTGAAAAATGTGTTATATAGGCAGGAGTAAAACTGCCTATAATAATATATTGGAATGAGATAAGAAGAAATTAAATATATAGAGCCATAGAAATGATCCACATATATGAGAAATCTGCCGTTGTCAGAAGAACCACTTAGGTCAAAGAGAGTAAGAGGAAATAATGAAGTACAGGCAGCAGAAAGAAGGAGTCACTTAGTCACTAAGAGCAAGAAGTGAATTCTACAAAATGGCCAGATTGCAGTCTGGACTGACATTGGGAGAAGGTAGCACTGAATAACACAAGCTTGGGAAAATTAGAGGAGGAGTTTAAGGAGAAAAAGGTAAAAGTCTGCACAGTATTTCTGAGGAGGTTCCCTTTAATTAACAAATTTAGGAAGATCACAGAAACATGAAAAGAGGAAAGATATGAGAGATGTAGGTATGGAGGTAGATATCAGCCTGGAGTCATGTTCACAACTCAGAAAACTGTTAGATTGCAAGGGAGAAATAAATCTTTTCAACTGCCCCCAGAAAACACTGGGAGGAAAGAATAGCCAGGATGGTTAAAGAAGAGAATTATTGATATGGAAATGGAGCAGTGGCCACAAGCATACATCAAAATGAGGAAGAAAAAGAAATTAGACTGAATTTGCAATGGTTAGGCATCCCTATGGAGTATCTGATGAGATTTACAACTCTCCTAGCAGACCAAGATAGCCCTGGCAATGAGATGAATATCTGAATGGATTCAGTTTGTACAGAAATCCACTGACAGCAGGAGGCTACAGAATCCCTGAGACAGTATCTGAGGATGTTACAGTAAAGTATCGCTATTTGCTGAATACCACTATGTCACAGTTCAAAAGTGCAAAAAGCCGTGCTTTATAACTTTGTTTCCAATACTGAGCATTAAAGAGAATTATAGTTCTGTCTGAGAGGTTTCCTTGGCTTGTCACCCAACTCCAGCAAAAGGCAAGTGTGTGCAAATACATAGTCTCCTCCAGCAAGGCTGGTGAAGGGTCCTTGAGAACAAGCCCCATAAGGAGCGGCTGAGGGAACTGGGGTTGTTTAGTCTGAAGAAGAGGAGGCTGAGGGGAGACCTTATCACTCTCTACAACTACCTGAAAGGAGGTTGTAGCGAGATGGGGGTCAATCTCTTCTCCCAAATAACAAGCGATAGGATGAGAGGAAATGGCTTCAAGTTGTGCCAGGGGAGGTTTAGGTTGGATATTAGGAAAAATTTCTTCACCGAAAGGGTTGTCAAGCACTGGAACAGGCTGCCCAGGGAAGTGGTTGAGTCACCACCCCTGGAGGTGTTTAAAAGATGTGCAAATGTGGCACTTCGGGACATGGTTTAGTGATGGACTTGGCAGTGCTAGGTCAAAGTTGGATTCGATGATCTTAAAGGTCTTTTCCAACCAAAACAATTCTATGATTCTAGGGCAATGTCAGAGCACTCAATGTCTGGTATGGAAAAATGGTGCAAAAATCAGCCGCCTGCAGAAGGGTGAGATGCCATGCATAGAGCAGGGGCAGCCTGCTTTCGGCACGGGTGAGCACATATACGCTGCTAGAGAATAATGTGCAGCTCACTGGAGGCCTGGGGAAAACAAGTTGCCCAGGGGTTGGGAGAATTCACACTGCCCTTCAGTAGGTGAGCTGATGGCTGTAAATAAGCAGTTTATTTTTATTATGGTAAATAAACGCTCTGGGCAGTTCCTAAATCTTTGCGAATCTCATTACTGTCTCCTCTCCTGTAAATTCTTGCAAACAGCTGCGATACCTGTGAAAAACTGTATCAGCAAGCGAAAATTCTTAATAAAAAAACCTCAATGAAATTCTTATTACCTCCAAAAGTATATTCTTGCAAAAATAAAAACACTGTTCTGGGACACAGCCTACTGTGGGTTTTTAGGGCTCTGACGTGTACATTGGAAGGCCGTGAAGGCCAACAAAGTCTTAAAGTACTGAAAAATTAATAGAGATGTTATGGGGAAAATTGCAAATTTATAGACAACCCCAATATATGATAGATAAATCTGGTAGTGTGCGTATGTTTAAATCTAATCATAAAGTGATGACAGTGTCCTGAAAGAAAATGTTTGTGTCAGAAATAGTTAATTAATAAAGAGAACAAAAGGATGTTGCCTGTTGGTAATGTGGGCATGGATATAGGTGGGGGACTTTGGAAATAAGGAAGCTGCATTTCAGACTTTCCCATGGCAAACTCAACCAGTGAATTTCAGTCCTGTCCTCATCCTAATACCGCTCATTGGCAGAATTTTCAAGAAGGCGGTATGTTGATAGGTGTAATTTTGAGGTAGCTAACCTATTTTTAAACTCAATAAATCATTAAACAAAATTAGGACCTGGATGTACAAGAGCAACATCTTTCCTACCATACTGAGAGAAAACAAACTCTCTTAAATTCACACTTTTTTTGCACAAAGTGTGGCAGCATACAGTGAAAAATTCATCGGGTTTCCAGGATACTAAATGTACCTTAAATACACTTGTGTGCATCAAAATAACATACTTACAATGTCGCCAAGTAGATTCCATATTTATGACATGAGGTTTATGTATTTAGAATAGTGATAATTTAAAAAAAAAAAATCAAAACAACTTGGTCTTTTGCAGGTAACCAGCATTTAAATAATAATTTTTTTGAAACATATAGGTAAATTTTAAAATCTATGTGTAAATATAAGGTACCTATACCTGTATGATCACTTATTTGATGAATGATCTTGATCTATGCTGTATCCATTGATATTTTTCATAATATTTAATTTTAATTCATTTATTCATAATTTTAACCTTTGTAAGAACATCAGTTATTTAAATGAGTAGAAGGTAAACCACATCAACAAAACTGCAGTGTTTAACGTTGAAGATAGCTGACATGCATGAAGTCATTGTACTAAAATATTGTTTTTCCTATTGTTTAGCACAGATGGTGCTGGTAATTAATATTGTGCTATTTTTTCATCAGGGGATTCCTTGATTACAAAATTCACACGGTATGTAATAAACTGCTACATTACACTGTATGAATAAATGATTTATGATTTATATATTTATTAATGAGAAATCTATTATCCAAGATGCAAATTACACAATGTTTCAAAATTTAAGAGATATTTTTTGAAAAATCACATATTTTTATAAAATCCATAATTTTTGAAATACTGTATACTATCAAACGGATCCTGTTTACTCCTGTCTTTTCTAAAGGCCTTATCTTAGTGTTGATGATCACAAACAGGCTTATTAGAAAATGCACATTAGCAGTCAAATTGTCTTTGAGGGTGTTTTGATACTTCCTGCAGAGGGTATTATAAGTACAGTTAGGAAAAAATTGTTCTACCTTTACCATATAAGGGTAAACATTATGTCCTGTGCACCATCTTTATTACAGGGGTGTCTTTAAATGGCTCCATACTTCTAAAATACCTGTTCAAATCAAAGCATATATTCTAGAAACTAATTTCTAAATGGGAGCATAGAAACACACTTACATATGGCCACCTAAAGTTACACCATCTTTCCTTGGTGGTGTACGTTTTTAAATTTCAGAGCATTTTACAGTCATAAAAATGTTAGTGGGTAGTATGAGCAACTGGCAAGAAAATCCAGTCATCCTGTGGTAGGGTCCTATTTGACAAATTTCCAATCTGCAGAATGCTGAGCTTTTTCTCCTGATGTAGGCGACTACTTTAGTGTATGCATTCCTTGCCCAAACTGCTCACCAAGTGAGTAATGGTAGCAAAATTATTCCAGGCCACTTCCCAAACAGGCACATTCCCAGTCCATTCACTGAAACTGCAGATGTAGGTTCAGGTGGTTGGAGCCTGCCTTCCAGACTGAAGGAACTCCTGTGCCTAAATATACATGGCAGGCTGGCAAAGATATGCAAGACATACAAGGTACATGAAATATGCTTCAGTTACCCACGCTTGGGAATTAGAAACCATAACTAGTATAAAATGGGGCCTTGTGCTAGTTCTGCACATATTCCACCCTGAAGTGTTTTTTATCAGCTGCCCATAACCTCTTGTCCTCTTACCTTTCTCTTGTGCAGTCCACTTACATGGTACAGAAGTACAGATTGTTGACTGTATTAGACATGAAGAGCCCTAGCTTTTTCACTTCCTCAACTTTTCATAAGATTGTTTTCCTGAAGAGTATCTTCAATGCTATTTTTCTCAGAATGAGGAGAACGGGTACTTTCCACCTGCTGCGTTTCAGCATCTTCACCTTCATCTCCTGACCTGATCTGGGGAAAATGAAAACCTTGTCTGTGCTAATGACTTTGAGAATGAGGGGGGAAAAAAAGTTTCCCTCCTACCTAAAATGTAACTACTGGGGTGCCTGAAGTGGATCAAAATCCATTCTGTAAGAATTACACATGTGGGGACATGAACCTAGAAATGGTTGGGACTGTAGGCTGGAGCAGCAAGAATTATATGACTTTCTCATGTTCAGTCTGTATTTGAGCCCTGGTAAGTGACCGGCTTAATCAGATGCCCATGTGCTTTTTCAAAACCTGAAAGAGGCAAACTCAACTAAATGTTTTCCAGCAAAGTTGCCACGTTTTGAGGTTGTGCAGACTGTATTTCATTTCATTTGTGTGCAGTTCAGGGCTGACATTTTGAAGCAAAAGATCTAGATACTCAACATGATTTTTGGGTAGAGGAGAAAATGGAATGAAAATGTCCATATCAAAGAAAAGGATACTTTTGTCTTCTGAGTCAAGTTGCCTCAAGTCCTAAGCAGCAGCAACTAGCTAGTACATGATACTACAGGCTTCAGAAATGGTATTTATTAAAACAGTTGATTTTTTTTCTGAGCAAAATCCTAATTACATCTACTGCAAAAATAAGTCATTTCCTGTATTCACTGGATTATGAACATATTCACTTAAAAATGTGTATTTCAGAAGCATACTGGATATAGTTTCTATCTCTAGTTTTTATTCTCAGGTATTAATATACTTCTTTTTGAAGATATGTGAAGATGGCTATAAAAGATGAATACCATGATTAATAACTGCTCTTAATAATTAATAATAAAGCAATTGATACTTTGAATGTACACTTATGCTATACCACATCTTGTCACCTCTAAAATACACATTTATTTTAAAAATCAATACCTTTTAGCTATTGCAACTTTTATAATCACCTTAAACTAAGTAATGCTGGATATTATTTACATTTTCATCAGGCATTTTGCAGATTTCTCTCAAGGATTCTCTATTGGTATGTATCACTAACAGGGAGGACAAAATGATATAATTATAATGTAACTTGTAAGTAAATGCATGTTAAGTTTAGAAACATGAAATTATTTTCCCTTTCAAATTAATAATCTGTCATATGTTATGTTTTACAATCTACAAATTTATTATGACAGTGTTGAGTTTCAAGAATCTCTCTGGGATTTTTGTTCCCACACAAACAGCATATACATTTGTGTGGGTTCTTTAAATTTGTTTGATTTGTTAGGCTATTATAGCATGGATAAGTACATTAGAATGCAGACTATGTATCTACACCATAAACTTTTTGGGGAGAAAAGCAGTATTTCAGAACAGACTAATACTGCTACAGTATATAGTATTTATGTTTTGCTGCATGGAAAACAGCAGGTTTTAAAAAGAAACATTTATCATGAAGCAATTAATCCAGCCGGTTAACTTTTTAATGGAAAGATGTTACAAGAAGTGTAATAGGAGCTCCACTTGTAAACTATCTCTCAATTCTCGGTTCTCTATTAAATATTACTGTAATGTAAAGTATCATATGTTTCAGATTTGCAACAGAACAATTTAAGAAAGAGCTAATAATTCCTGCAAATAAAGCAACGATAAAGCTCATACTGATCACTGAGACTCTTCTCCTAAAGTGGAAAATATGATGCTTAAGATTTCAGCTATCCATGGGATTTTTCTTTACTGTTTTTTGCATGAAAATGTTTAATGAATATGGGAGGCAAATGTGTAAATATCTAGCTTTAAGCTAGTATAATAATCTTTCTTTCATATTTCACAAATACAGTGTTGACTAGCTGCATAAAGAATATTAGTCCAAATCATAGAGGATTTGTTCTTAAATCAGAGTCCTTGAATCACATGCTATCTAGTCCTTAATGTATTTGTATATGAAGGACTATTTATTTTCCGGTAACAGTGGAGAAATTTAAAATGTGTAAAAAGAAATCTTTCTACTATGATATTTTCTCCTTTGTGGTTTTCTGCTTTGACTAGTTGCTTTAGTTCCTAGTTGCTTATATGTCTCTTTAAATCTAGTTACATGATCATACTTGCATATTATTTGCATGGGTAAGAATTAAAGATGATCTAAAGCATCATGAAAACAACTCTTGATGTAAGTTGCAGGATATTTTGGGGTCTTGCCACTGCAGTCTTTTCTCATGCAAAACTCACAAAATACGCGCTTCCACTGGCCACAATTTTAAGCAAGTCAGGATTACAACCATACATCCAAAAGGACTGCCTGGTGTAGGCTCAGTTCCTGGCAATTCTAAACTTGCAGATTCTTCTGCCTTATTGCAACCGATGGTAAGACTGAGAACACTGGCTAATTTACAACATCAGATTTATTTGGTCAACACTAAATCACTGATCCAGGCTGAAATAATTTGTAATTGCAACACAGGCAAGCAAACGTGCATGTGCAAATACAGATCAGACACACATATTTTTTAAAGACTTCTTTGAGTTATTTCACAGTTCATTCATGATGGGTTATTTTTGATATATGCAAGATATTATAACATAAATGTAGAAAATCATACCACTGTAAGAAAATGCTTAATGAAATCTAGGTTTTTACAAGAAGATGCTATAGGATATATGGTTTGGTTAAAAAAATATACACTTTTTAACATAGACCATAGATGGTCTTTATCTGGAAAATACACGATAAGCAATACAATTCAAATAAATTAATAGTTAATATTTTATCTAGGACCAAGCAGAAACCTAGAGCTAAAGGTAAATGACTTCTTATACTTAGGGGAATAATATTTTTAGCAATATTATTATCCTTGGAATTGCACCATTAAAGCTTACTACATTGTATTAGGATTTTCTTTATGTTTCATTCTGCCAAGTATCATACCTCTGGATCAATAAGTAGATAATAAACTTCATTTATTACATTGAACAATTACAAATGTGATCTATGGCAGCTGAAACGTGGTAGTAGGATGAAGTAACATTCTAAATCTCTATAAGTAACCTCTTTATAGAGAAAGAACAGCACTGGAGTTACTGGACACTTCTGCTCCGAACAAAGCAATGACAGTGAAACAAATAGAACGATGCAGTGATTTCCTACCTTGCTGTCTACAACCCTCATCCTTTATTTTTACTGACAGATTGCAGATATTCATTACTCTTTTTAAAGTATCTTCAAATATACAGCTCTGACCATATATTAATCAATATGCTGAACTTTTTACCCAGTACTCCAGTGTTTGACAGTAGCAGGAGCTATGCATGCGGATCTAGGATAGTGTACGGCCTGAGGTCCAGCTGGATGTCTGAGTATGTCATTCCAGACGCAGGTTTGGATTGCTCAGTAATTAGCAACTGACTGTTTAATATTGTTAACTCATTTTTACTTTGCAATTCGTGTCTCGCTTTTCAAAATTCTAAAAGCACAAATTATGTGAGTGCCAGCAAAAAAATAATAGTAATGAGCTCATTTCCATAGCATTGGACCCGTTTTCATGCGCACTGATGATGGGTTCCAAAACCGCGTTTTACTGGCAAACAGGGTCCTGCTAGCATTGTCCTTCCAAATGCCTGGAGGAAATAATCCCAGGTTTCAAATGGAAAGATAAAAAATATGCTCAGTTCTGTGTTGGTTTTAGCTTTACTTTTGTTATGGGCTGAAATAGCCCACAGGAAATGTAGCTTTGGAAAAAATGAATATTTCTTTGTTAACAGTTTGAAGGAATTTTTTTCTTGCTCATTAGATGCCACAGATTCAGGCGGCTGATCTCCCCTTGCTCTCTCTCAGTGAGGCAAAGAGACTTACTGTGATTTGTCAAATGTTGGCAACTCTAAGGCTTTGCCTTTTCTACTCCCAGGCTGCAATCTGCCTCAGAACAGATCTGAAGTGGAAAGTTTTTCCTCTAGTGATTTGTGCTTTATTGTTGAGGCATATCTGTAAACAAACAACAGCAAAGTCATACAGATGTGTCACCAACATCTGTATTGGGATGGGAAATATCCAATGGTCGGTTCTTGTGTTTCACTTGAGCACAAAACCCAGCTACTCCAAGAAGGAGTATCTTCTTTTCCAATAGGCTGGAAACCCTCATCCATTATTTCTGGACTTGCTATTTTAGTGTCTGCATCCATTCGCCCTTTTAGTTTTGGAATGGTTGCCCTCCGTTTATTTGCTAAAGGACATCTTCCATCTTCAAGTCCAATCAAGTACTATTCTGGAAAGCCTATCTGAATGCAGCAGAGTTTTTATACAGCTTCACTTTTATATCACTGACCAGTGAATGTTACAAAGTACTCTCTCTGTATTGGGTTTACTGCACTCCTGTTCCTGAGTTGAACTGCCCCAGGCCTAGAGGATAGCTGAATCTGATTCTGATTCTGCTCAGCTCTCAACAAATAACAAACTATCAAGGTGAGTACATAAACCACACAATGGTGTTGCTGGTTCCAGGAAATGATATGTTTTTTTCTCTGTTTGCAACATTAGCCAAAGTTTGGGTGTATTTATGGGCTTTTTATGTAAATATTCCTTTGTGTATTATGCTGGGAAAAGTTATGTTTTCCTCTACCTTTTCAGGCTTTCCTAGTACAATGTTAAAAATACACATATTGTGCCTACACTGTAACTTCTGTCCTTGAAAACTCTAGTTTATAATTTTTTCTAATGGAAACAACACCTTTGTAGCTCTGTGCCAGGATTTGTGGCAAAAAAAAAAATGGGTTGTGCCCTGCAAGTAAATTCACTACTTTAACTATCATGCCCTGCTATTTAAGAGAGATTCTGACTTTCACTGAAAGTTATCTACAGTTCATTCACTTGGTTTTCATAGAATTAAGGTGTTCGGGATTATACATGCTTTAGTTTCCTCCCCAGGTCCAGGGGAAAATGAATGAAAGAGGGAAAGGAATGGGAGAAAGCTCCCTGGATCTATCACTGCAAATGTCGTGGATACCTTGTTGATGATATTGCAGCATCCGCATATGTCAAATATTCTGCACATAGGAAAATTTTGTGTTTTCTTAAACCTAAAGAGTTATTCTAGACCCAAGAATTACCAATGTGTGATAACATCTGGCAAGTTATTTCTTTACTGTTGCTGCTAATAGTTCATCCTGGACATTAGAGTTGGAGTTAAGGGTACATTTTTGTGCAGGATATAAAATGAAAATGCAAATCTATTCATATTAAAATGAAATGTGACATCTATCCAGCTGGACTTCTTATTCCTTGACACTGAATCTATTTGTTCCCTCATAACTCCCTAGAAAGCTCTTACTGCTACATATCCATAGCAGTAGTTTACATGAACATGTAATCTGACTGATTATCTCTTAGGCCAAACATCATTTGAGGACATCCATCAAGGCTCCTTTCCAAAGACAAGCTCCCATGGCATCTACACATTTATTCTTATGTGAGAGTACCTGTTTGGTTAGTTGTGTGGTCTGAGTTAAGATTTTGTGTTATTCTTTGCTACAAAATGCCAAGCTCTCTTAATGGAATCTATGCAAGGGTTTTTATGGACAAATCATCAGATCCAGTTATTGTTAAGTGTCTCTGTGCTTATCTACAGCAGTTTGTCTTCTTGGTTTCTAAGGGTCTTTCCTTGTGGACTATATATCACAACTGCTTTCCTAGGCCTCCTTGCTGAGGTTAACACACTGATATATATAGCCTAATAATATGGCCACACTCATTGCCACACTTCCAGCATAACGAGGGCTTTGGGTTTACTATTCACGTCTTCGGAAGGTGTAAGCGGGTAGACACAAAGGCTTTCCAGTCATTCTAAATATCAGCCAGTCTTTACATTGTAGATGATGCGCCTGTATCTGAACAATAAAACTCTTGTATTCTGAATTCAGTCTGACAAATTTCTATACATCTATGGCATCTCATAGGATTCCTCGCTTGACCATTTCTGATGTGCGTTCAAATCCATAACTTACACTGTAGTTTATACCAGGTGGCCCAATACACAGAGGGCACACATATTGGAACTTAGAAGGGTTCCCGTCTTCCTTGGTATAAATGTCACTGCATAACTGCCTAAATGATCTCTAGCACATTAAATAGAACTCACATACTGCACAGAACCATAAACCCTAAATTAAACAGAGTGAATTTTTTTGGAAGGAGCAAGGGAATTCTTCTAAGCAAAATTTACAAACCAAATGGTAATTCATTTACAGTTGCTTTCCAGTTATAAAATTGAGGATGGATTAATGCCACGCAGTGCCATGCATGGATAAATGGCAGTCATGTGCAGTGCACTGAATCTAGGCTTCTAAACTAGGGTAACATTTGTGCTGAACACTGATCTCAATTTTTGGGGTATATGTTGAACTTCTAGAAGGCCAAATCAATACAGAGATTGATAAGAAGGAGTCTGAGGAATTTGCATTTATCATTTGAAAAAAATGCTGAAATGCGAATAACTGGGAGATCATTGTGTGCTGCAAAACCCCTTTTTTCTGTATGCTGTGGTGGTTGACACTCTTTTCAGGTGCAAAAAATATTAATCCTACACTGCCAAGCCAAAAAATCCTCCAAAGTATTAGTGCAGAAATTTTGGTTCCTAAATCAGTAAGAAAAGAAAAATATCTTGACTTCTATTTGTAAAAAATCGTGTATACGTTTACTATAATGCAACCTTCAATACAATGTACCTACATATATAAAATGGCTGTATAGAAATCATCCACTTGTAGTTAAATAATTATTATATAGTATTATTATGTACCATAGGATAAGAATATAAAAGGTGGAATATAAATATATATAAAGAATATAAAAGGCATATATTTTTAATTGATATCTGCAATTTACTTATAGCTAAAAGAAGTTTAGCATGCTTTAAATATTTTTTGTATTGTTTAATGAGGTAAATCCTGAAAGTTTGCAGTATAAAATCTTAGAAGAGGAACCTTTTTATTAGAAAAGATCAACACTAACTGTTGTGTAAGCCTAATTAAACCTTATTTTACTACTAAAATTGTATTGAAATTCAGGTGTTACTAAAGGCAATAAGGATTTTGCAACTGACTTCAAAAGAGTCAGGATTTCACTGTAACAGATTAGGAAGTTTTGTGATAATATGCAGTTCACGTAATCTGTGTACTACTTTTTTTCCTCACAAATTAGGTATGGGAATAGATGTTTTCACTAAAAACGTTACACAATTGGAAATGCATATCTCAAGCACTTCGACTATTTGGCTATTAACTTATTGTTTACTTATTAAGGCTAAAGGTGTGTGCAGAAAGAATACAGAAATTTCTTTGTTTACACATTTTATTTATCTGCTAAATATACAATTTCACAGATTTTTTTAAAATTTTGATTCTTTTAAATGTGGTTTCCACTATTTCTCTTAGGAGAAGCATAGTTTGATAGAATAAAGTCCAATGTAATCATAACTATTTTTTTCTATACAGCATTTTTAAACATTTTGATTTTGCCAAAACCATTGTGTTAAAATTGTAATATGCCACAAATATCCTCAAATTCAGTGGTGCCTTAGAACTGTCAATCATTCTGTAGCAACTGGAAAACCTTCTTTGTTCTCTTTCTGCTATATAAAAACATATCCTAATGTGATCACTAGTCTTTCTTGTATGCTGCTTTTTATTGCCTAGGAATCCAAACTGGAAAACTGACATTTTATTTACTTACTAGTAACACGTATTTCATAACAGGTGCTAATTTTATATAGTAAGATGGCCCAACCATGTATTAGGCTCATTGTTTTGTATCTGAAGCAGATGTTGCCACAAATATTGTTGTTTTGCTATTTGTCTTTTTTTTCCCACTCTGGTATGTGCCTGTGAGTTCCTCTAATATTTTTTTATTTCTTTCCCATATATTTTTAAAATGAAAGAGGTCTGCCTAATAATGACAAAGATTTCCTAACAGCTAAATCTCCATTTGCAGTCAGTGTAACAACTTTTCCCCCTCTGTTAACTGCGAGTGTCAACATTTCCTTCTACAACAGCATAAATGCCTGATTTCTAGCATATGGACATGGAATGCCAGATACGTTGTGGCTTAGCTGAAGCATTAAAGAAATCTCTCCGTGTTGCTGAATGCCGCTGCTTCCTAGGGTCAGGGAAATGAAGAATGTGAATTTTGTGTTGGAGAAACAAAAGGAGAATATTTGGGTTTTGATGGTATTTGAGAAAAAAAGAAGCAGAAAAGTCCTAGCTCCCCACTAGCTCTTGTTATTCCACGTGCAATGCCAGGCTTCTATGGAGTACAGCTGAGCCCTTTCAAAATGTGACTACAGATCACAAGAGCTGCATCGAAATAACAAAACACATTACATGTTGTAAATGAGGTGAACACAGAATCTCTAAATGTAGAAAGGATGCTAAGAAATGCAAGTTAACTTTGTGAAAGAAAAAAAGATAAACTGTTTTTTGGGATCATATATTGGCACTTTAAAAAACCCTTCATACTAGACAAAGTCTAAATATGCCCTACTAAGTTTGGTTCGTGTGACTATACTAAATAGGAGCCTACGACACTGAGTACATTGTTTAAAGACTACTTCAGGACGGTTTAAGAAGAGGATGATATAATCTAAATATGCGATAAAAAGAGATTACTGGTACATATAATATTCCTCACTGGCAGGCATTCCTATCATGTCATATCAAAGTCTAGCAAAATGTTGAAAGTTAGAAATGTTATCTAGCATTAGCAGGCATTTAAGGAACGTCTCTTGAATATTTCTAGCATAAAAAAGTATTTCATGTGATGTAAATGAATGGTAATTTTCTGACTTTAAAAGAGAACTGTGCCAGTACATTTCAGCATTCTGGACCCAATTCTGCAAACATGGAGATGCTTTCAATTTGCTCTGCCTGCCTTCCCGCCTTAGATGGCTGCGATTGCAGCAAAATTAATCCATTTAAAAATCTGCGGCTTAAACTTAAGGATTTTCAGTTTTTTTCCCTCTCTCTTTTTTTTTTCTTAGAATATCAATAAGTTCCAATTGAAGAGCGGATTCTTTTGCAATTCAGGCATGTGCCGGCGATAACGGGCGAGTTGGCATGAAGAGAGGCAGAGATGGATTAATTATGCAGAGAACATGGAAATTCTGCTTATCATCGGCTAGCAAAGGAGCCCAGCTCACATAATCAGCAAACGAAGGGAGAGAAAAAAATAACAATGCAATGGCACCTTCCAGCCCATCATCAGGATTTTTTCTACCCCCTTGTAATTAAAAAATAACATACACTTATAGCCCTATCTCCTGTGCAGGCAAGGAGTGGATGTCCACAAAATAATTGCACTGGGATATTAGAGCTGGGAACAAGGGCTGTCCATTCCTACTATCCCTTACTCTCTCCCTCCCTCTCTCTTCTGGCCTCTCCTAGGCACTTTCTTTCTGTCTGCATTCGGAATCAGATAAATGTCTCAGGTGACATCCTATCTCAGTGTCCATAAGTCCCAAACCTCACTCTTATCAAGATTCAAGCAAACATGTATATGATAAATATTTGAAGTGCTGAAGCTGTGGGGTTTTATCCTGATCACCTATGAGCTATCTGTAGAAAATCACTTTGATGAAAACCTTTCCGAATAGTCTTTCTGAGTTACAAAATACACTGGTTAGAAGGATTTTTTTTGTTGCTGTTCCTATTTCACTTTTGCTCAAAGAAGATCATGTTACCTGTAAAGTTGAGGGTTTTTTCATCTCACACTTTTTTAAACACAAGGTAAAAAATAAAGAAAAGCAACAGATTTGTTGTTTAGATGAAATTATGGTTGTTTAATAAGGTTGTTTATATTTGTAATTAAAAAAAAGAAATCCAGGGTTTGTAAAAAAAAAAAAAAAAAGGATTGATTCTACATTTGTTATTGTTGGTTTTACTAATGGTATTATCTCATGCAAATTAAACTGCAGACAGTATATTTTACAATTTTGCTCCATAGGCAGACGGTTTTACAAATGTGTTTTGCTGTTTTTGTATACATCTACTATTTTGCCCGTCAGTCCATGTAAGTCGTGCTCCCAGACTTCCTGAGTCCCGGTGTCCCTCCCCCCAGACTCATTGGTCAGCAAGGCAGACTGAAGCCCAGAACGACAGAAATTATGCAAGTAGGAAGGGAGAGCAGTAGGCCAGGATTATAAAGCTGGCTGTCTCTGGAAATTTAATTTATTCATTGAGTTCCTCCAAAGCAGGGGACCAGTGTGGGGCGCAGTTTGCACACCAGTAAATGAACTCCTGGGGACTTTGATGATAACTGACTCTCTACTAAGTTTTAAAAAAAAAAATTAATCCCCATTTGGAAACAGCAATGAAGCTGGAAAAGAAAAATCTGATTCCTTTGCAGAGTTACGCATGATAAATCGGTAATAAATTTTCACCACTATCCTTAAGAAAAGAAAAGCATTTACAAAACTGGCATCTTAAAGACAAGATACTGTTCCAAACTCTGCTCTGAGGCTCCATAGTATAAATCCAGAATAAATCCACTGAGCTCATTACGTTATATAATCAAAGCAGTGCTAATGTGTATGTACACACATAGTCACAAACGGTTTCGGGAAAAGGTTCAACAGAGTGAAGCTTATGCTATTTGTTTCAGCAGAACAAGACCTTGTCTAAACCCCTGTATTAAAATGACTCAGTGAGGTTTCTTTTTTTTTTTTTTGAATGAACTTGGAACAGTCCAGCTGTCGGACACTGCAGCTCTTCCTGCACCATGGGAGTGCAGAAGCAGCATGTGGGTGCCTGGAAAAACACTTCCAGCCTGAGAAATCCCCATGTCCAATTTTTTCTGACTCGCAGCCATTTCTACCAGTGAAGATGTCAGCTAGGGCCATTTAGAGTTTGATGTTTCCACCTGGGCATTTTGTGAATAGGAAATGATCGGAGATCTCCAACCATTCAAGCCACAACAGTACTTTGGGAGTAGATGGACACGAGGATTCTGTTCCCTATCCCCATACCAGTCTTAGTGTAATTGTAGAGAGGACACACCTAATGCTAGCCTGATAGCAGCCCTGTTGTAACAATAATTGTCTAGGGTTGAATGGAATAAAAAGCAAAAATAAAGAAAAAAGAAAGAGGTGGGATGACATGTCCATAGTCACAGGAAAACATCAGAGGTACAGCCACCAGAAGAACTAAGTACTCTCTAGATTACCCATGTGTGGTCTATACATTAGATTGGAGCTAGTAATCAGTAATACCTTCACTGCATACACAACAGCTGGTCACCTGGTTAAGTACTGTTCATGAGTAGAAGAAATCATAGTCAGAATCTAAAATAGCTACCAATACTGTCCTTGAGCCTATAAATAGATCTGCATAGCTAGGCATACGTTCGTGCAGAGGTGCAGCTACAAGTTCACTTGGTGAGTTCGATCTTTAACAGTTCGTGGTATTAAGCAGGTTTTTGTTGCTCTGCTGTGATAGAAACTTTGCATAGAGAGCATACTTCTATAATCTTTTACATTTCCTGCAAACAAGTTTCAACATCTTTCACAATAGGAGGCAGATAATAGAATTCTCAGTAACCGTAACAGTAAATGGATTTGTAATCTACCCATGATTAAAATTATTTTCATCATGAAGCAGAATTCTCATTATTGTTGCCATTTTAATATTATCAACTATAAAGTGTCTCAGTGATTGATACTATAGACAGCAAAACCCTATATTATGGTAATTAAATCTAAAATGAATCAGCCATCCTTATACGTCTTAGTATAGCACCTGATTGTTTAAAAACAATTATATTCTGGTGTCACATAATGGGACACGCTACTTTAAGGAACACACTGGTATAAGAACCGCTCAGGGTCAAAAAGTTGAGACACGGGCAAAACAAAAAAAGCAAGAAAGGTATGTTATCCCTAATTTTAAATAAAGAGGATTTAAATTTGTGAAGAATTTCAGTCTAATTTTTTCATAAGTTCTAAAATCTTTACACAAGTCTGATAGAAGAGAAACGAACAGATATCCAAAATGTAGGCATCTCCTTCTTCATAGTATCTGCATGAGTGTGTGCTTGTACAGGCATATAAAATAGGAAAAAACCAAAACCCATTTGCCTTTAATTGTATTGGTTCTGTCTTTGAAAGAAACAAAGTAATTTTGACAAAAAACCTAAACTGTCCCCTTTTTAAAAAAAAGGTAGTTCCCCCCCTCAAGTTTCAGAGTGGCAGTTTAGTGCTGTCTTAAATTGGAGCTAGCTCGTGGATTAGAAGCTCTTCAAAGCAGATGTCAATATCTGGAAATGCTAAACTCGGCAAAAATATTCTAAAAAATTTTTTTTTCACCCTTTCCATATAAGAAGATTTTATAGGGACAGGAGCTTCTCAACCGGAAGAGCATTTATACCTTTTATCCCCTTAATCTTCAGCTGTTTTCAGTGCATTTTGCCACTGCTTGCTCTTACAAGCTACTTTTTTCATTTTGGTGAAATTTTCGTACAAAAAAATTCTTTAGTGCCTCCGTTCATTTGCAGATTTCCCCAGGCTTGCAAAAGCACACCTGTTGTGCTGTCTGGATTTCCTTTTCTGATCATAGGCTTCTGACAAAGAGGGGGGAAAAGAAAGATTTTTATCAAACACTCTTCACCGGACAATGAATTTTCTTCACCATTTGAATGTATCTGTGGAATGCCTGAGTGATTCATTACAGCAGATTCTGAAGTATGACAATGGGCCGCAGAAATGACTGATGGTATCTTTTTCCTGATTTCATTTCCCTGATCCTCTTCATCCCTTGGCCTGTGTACCTCGATTAATTAGAAACCAGGGATTTTCACTCATCAGCTGATGGGTTTCATGCTCCACTCTGTCACAAATCTGCTGCTTGCACTATCTCTCTTACAGCTGGTGGCTGCTTTAAAAACTTTCTTTTTTCTTTTTTCTTTTTTTTTTCCCCTTTTTTGAAGCAGTGCTTTGTGACTACAGGTTTAGGCCTTTTTAAGATTCAGACATATTTTTAAAAAGAGATTAAAAATTAAAGTAAAGAAGATTCAAAATCTCTGATTAAGTTAATCCCTATCCAAATGATACTTGTCCAAAAATGAACTTTTTGAAGAGATAATAATGTAAATGTTTCATAGCTCTCAGCTTTCCAAGTTCTTTTTTCAAGATATAATAATTGAAGTATTATGCAAAGGATGAAAGTATATAAATATGATTTTTGTGAAAAAGGCCCATATGCTCAGTTCACATGCATTTTAGTCCTGCCTATACTATATTGTTAAGCCAATTGCATTTCAGATTTCACTTGTATGAGGCACCTTATAATAGGATCCTGCAATAAATCATTGAACCATTATTGTTTCTGGAGGAAATATTTCATAATTGAAAATATGCTGCCCCTTAGGGTATATACCAAATTAAAATCACATGGTGATATAATCCCTAAGGAAACAAACCATAATTAAATAGTATTTAAAATGCAGAATATTTTGCAATAAAAATCCCCCTCAGAAACTTAAAATAATGTGTGAATCACAGACAACAAACATATCAATTATGTCTACCATAGAAAATGTAACCACTGCTAGTTTACTTTCTTATCATTATATATACCCTCCCAGAATTGTTTCATTTAATTTCTTCGTTTAATATATTGTCAGCATTAAAACAGAAGCCTTCTTTTTCTCCCCCTTTTTTTTTCTGTGTGAACAGGGATCAGAAGCAGCACAGTCTTTCTGGAATGTCACACTTTGTGGGTGCCATGTGTTTCTGAGAGGGACAATGCAGAGCCATAGACATCCGTGTGTTTTATTTCTATGGTTTGAAATAGATCAAGTCTTCAACATGGTTAAACATAATTATGATTGTTTGAGCCTCTGTATTGTTGATTGATGGCCTAGGTATGTAAGTATACACAAAATATCCCATGATGCAGACTTCTGCCAGGCAGGAATTTGCTCAAACAGAAATGTTTTCTGTTTATTCTTTTCCTCGGTTTTCATTTTGTCTCAAAATAAAATGTGTGGCTGGTGTGTAAGGATGCAAGAGCAAATAGAAAATCACCATTTCTGTGCAATTAAAAATTCACTTTAAAATGTTAAATTAATTACCTTAATCCACTAATTTTTATGATTCCTTTCTACACCAACTTATTTTGCTCATCAATAATAGAATGCCTTTACAAGGCAGCCTCCATAAGCTAGCCTGGTGTACAGAGGATCCTTGCTACCCTGCAGCAATCTAAACCTTGGCAACCTGCAGCAGAGGGTCAGTCATATAATGCCCGGGTGTGCAACTGTGTTGCAGTGTCCCAGGACTAGTTCCAAGCAGCCCTTAATGTGATGTGCTCAGCTACTACCTTCTCAGATTTTGCTTCTTGGTATAATACTACATTTATATTAAAAAAAAAAAAAAAAAAAAAAAAAAGGCCATCAGAAATGTTATCTCTGGGATTTTTTTTTCTTTGCTGCCAGTTTGGTATTGATTAGGAAGAGGAGGACTAATAATATTTAAGGTATTCCGATTTTTATGGGACAGATTCTGCAGCCAGATATTTTTGATCCTTTGGCAGCTCACAGTTTGTCTAAACATATTAGAAATTGCATATTGTGTTTCTTGGGAATTTGACCATAGACACCTACTGCTTTTTCGTAATGAAAAAAACGTTATTTTGATTAGTCTTATATAACTTATTCCCTGAAATCAAGTCAAACCTGCTGTAAATATTCATCCATGTCAGTCTTCTGTTGTGTCTATTTTGCAGTCTCCCTTGTGTACTGCTCCTGATCAGCCAGTTCAGAAGTCTGCTGCTAAAACTATTTGCCTGAGTCATTATTCTGAATTCCTTTACTAGATCCTTTTGCTTGACCACATCAAGATTGAACTCACAGCTCTTCACTTGGAGATTAACCTTATCCTTCACAGCTTTGCCATGCACACCAGCTGCTAGTTCAGCCTGCAGCCTTGTCTGCTGCTGGTGCCAGCTGGAGAGTCCTCATCACCTCCAGGACCCAGGCCCCAGGCACCTCCCTTATGGTGCAGCCACTAATACCACCCTTCTCAATCCCTCTGTGATCATTTCTCCAAAGTGATTCAATGTCTAATTCAATGTGATAATTCTCCAGATTCACCGACCGAGTCCTTCCAACTTCATCTGCAGTCTAACCCCATCTTCAGTGTCAGCATGTTTGGATATAAATAAGAAATCAACTGTTTAGTAGAAGATGGAAATAGGATGGATGAGATGAAAATATGGACTTCCCTTGTATTTGAAGTGCTAATACATGTAATAAACAGAAGTGCTACATTGTGGTCTTCCAGGAACTGTAGTTGTCCTGTGTTTCAGGGCATGGTGCTCCAGCCTCCAGCTCTAAAAAAGCAGGCACTGCCAGTTGATGGCTTTGTGGACCCTAAAGCTCATCTTACTTTCTCTGTCCAGACACCTAGGCCATATGTATTCATTTACATAGTTCACTTCAGACAGCTGTAACCATTTAACTGAAGTAGAGGCACCTGTGTTTAGGAATCCAGCTTTCCTATATGGTCAATATACTAAAAGTTAGTAGACCAGAAGGTGATTTAGAACTCTAAAAGCAGCTGTATGGAGTTACAAAGGGTGAACATTCCTCCCTCTTGCTCCTGGTGATGAGCACAATGAGGTTCTGATCCTGACGGCACCTTTCTAGGAATGAGACAATGATAATATGAAAAAACGGTAATAATTTTAACTGTCATTTGAGTCTTGAATAATTCGGTGTGTTACAGAAGAAGACCTTTAAGAAACAATCTGTGAAACTGAACATTTATTTTGTGGAATTGAACGGTGATGAACTGAAATCCCATTATCATTTCATTTGTTCCTTGAGATTCATTTCTCTGCAGATTTCCAAAGAACAGCACTAGATCAGCACATCTCTCAGCCCAAGCTTACCAGTCATCATCAACACTATCTTTGTATTTGAAAATTAAAAAGTTAATTAAAAAGCAAGGATGGATAAGAATTTGCATTTCTGATCAACAAAGTTTTTAAAGTTTCTCTTGCTATCAGACTTAGTAAGAAAAAAATCATGCCAAACAATTTTACCTGTTTATTAAGAAGCAGAAGGACTTCCTTAGGGTAGGCAACACCTATTTGCTTTTATACAGAGACGTTATTATCTGTATTTTCCTCTAAGCTCAGAAAGACATTATCAACAGCCCCTTTTCCAAGTTGCCTAATTCAGAGATTACAGGTGAATAAAAATGCAAACAAAGGAGCTTTTTGCTCTGACACAGACAGCGTTTTGAAAGGATCCCCAAAGGCAGTCAAGGGGTGCAGTGGAAGCACAAGAAAGTGAAGTGACCGGCTGACAGTAACACAGTAGACTGGAAATGTGGGGGCTTTGTAACTTCGTCCTTGATAAGACACATCCTCTAAAAACAAATGCTATCATAAGCACTGTAAAGTTAATCAAACCTAATCAGCTTGAAAATGTACTTGAAAACAATATCCTTCACTGCAATGCAAAGACATAAACAAACTCCCCCAAAACAAGCACATTTGTGGATGCTTCTGTTTTGCTCATCTATTGTAAAGATGTTGGATCCAGACTGTTTTCCCATTGGTAGGACCTGATCCTGTTAGACAGAGGGATGGGGCTCTGTTACACCTGTCCCTAAGCCCACTGCTGCCAAGAGGGAAGACTCAGTCACTCTTTGCCTAGTTAGATCCACAGCTGAAAGAGAGGTAACGTCCAAATTAATTCCCCCGTCAACTTCTCTGCGCAGCAGGGAGTTCAGGCTGGTCTGTGTCACAAAACCATGAGAAAAAGCTGTTTCAAATGCCTGTGTGCAAAAGTGGCATTGGTCAGAACTGGAGGGAATCAGGATTTATAACAGTGAAGCAAATGAAATTGCATACATGCAAATCCACCATTTTTGGACAAAATCATAGTCATCATATTCTAATGTATTTTTTTCTAAATTTGATGAACAACACATTTTTATCAGAAACAGTAAAACCTTAGTAGTTCAGAACATCAGCAATATTTTTCTCAGCAGAAAAACATTGAGCACAATCCTGGTTTGATTATCTTTGCTGATAGTGGATGCTTAAAAAAAGGAGCCCAGTTCTGAATGGAGTCCACTGTGAAAACAAGGCACACCTTCCCTTGCTATAACCTGCATCCGGCAATGTAAGGCTTAAGGACTTCTTGATCTGGAAGGTGAATCTCCTTCCTTGTGCTTAACAATTCCAGGAGAATGTTCTCTTTGACAAATGTACCTAATTGCTTTTTTTTTTTTTTAACACACTAATACATTGGGCTTCCACAACATCCTGGGCTCATCCAGGCTGCACAGCTCACTGTGAGAACTGTGTGAAGAAGAACTTCCTTTTGTGTAAAAATGTGGATGAGTTTATATTGATAAAGTTTCTTGTGCTACAATAATAGTGAATAAGCATTCCTCACTCACTTTTGTACATGCCTTTCATGATTTTATGGTCATTAATTTGTGTTTCCCTACAATCATTCCTTTTCCAAGCTGAAAAGTCATTTTCTATTTAGTCTTTTATCATAAAAAGATGGTTTGTACCTTTTTTCCACTTCTGTCTACTTTTTCTAGTTCTACTATATAATTTTTCAAATCGCAGTACTAGAAGCACACTCACTGTTTAAGATGTAAGAGTGTTGTGTGTCTGTGCAGTGGTGTGATATACTCTGCTTTGGTCTTCATTCCTTTCCTAATAATTTTTAATATTTATTTTCTTTTTTTGATTGTTGCTAAGTGCGGGAGCTGCGTGAGAACACTGACACGATCAATGTAATCTAACAAGTGAACCTTTATTTCCGTGTTTCCAGTGCAATTTATAACTCTCGACCACACCCAATAAATACTGATTGGCTTCATCGCAAATAACAGCCCATAGTCCAACCTGATGGGCCACATTGCGAATCATGTTCAAGTCACGTTCACAAATGTTCACACCCATCTTCTTCAGGAATTAAAACTGCGTCATTAATGGCGGCTGTCTCTTCTCCTGCACCTGTAAGATGTCCATGCCCCCTGCACCAGAAGTTGTTTATGCTTTCAGCAGTTCCGGTACGGCCCAGCTCAGATTCTCTGGAAAGGCTGGATTGTTCACATGTCCCTTATTTCGTAAATATCCTTCCACAGCTAAGGAAAGAGATGATGTTTTCATAAGTGTTATAACTCCAGGATCTTTTTCCTGAATGGTAATGGTTAGATTATAGCCTGTCACTTTCTAGATATTGTCAGAAACGGTTTTTTACATAACCTTGTGTGCACCAATATGAATTTCATCTGCCATTTTATTTCCCAGTCACAGTGTTGTGACATCCTCTACAAGTCTTTTCACTCAGTTTTCATTTTAACTAACTTGAATAACTTTGTACCACGAGTTCAATACCAAACCCTCCTCCACTTTGTTGATAAAAATATCTCTGCACAGGTCTGTAAAGAACTCCTGTGCCAAGTCCTTCGCACTGTAAAAATTAACCATTCATTTCTCCTGTTTTTTCATGCCTTGGAACCTGTGAAATCCCAGTTTTTTAAAATCTTTCATTGGAATAGTTTCTTTTTAAAAATTTGTAGAGTTCCCGGTATGCTAAGAGAATTTGATCACTGACTCCACTAAAGAACTTTCCTATAGGTTAGTGAGACATGACTTCTCTCTGCAAATTTCATATTAAAATTTTCAAATTATATCTAATAATATAATAATTTTCTTAATGGTATCTTAATATGGTCTTAATCTTAAGAATATCTTAAGAATAATTCATGACCATTCTTTACTGTGGCTTTCCATCAGCTTGCTCAGTATGGAAGACAGCTACTAGTTTGCAATCTACGAGGGCTTCTTCAAAACCTTACATTTAAATAGGCATCATGCCTAATAACATTTTTTCCTCTGATATGAATGGTAGGCTCTACACAATAACTAATTAGTAATATGGTAATACTAATAAATTTCACATTTGAGTCCGTTCAGAACTATTGGATAATGCCTTGCTAATATTAATTTTATTGATCTGCTCGAATTTCTAAGAGATCATTTTGACTGTGTGGACAGAGCTTTTGTGAAGCAGAGCTAAGCAACCCAAGGTTTTTCCCAAGCTGTTGTTGAAGGTTTCATATGACTAAGCAGACAAGCTAACTGCCCAGGGCGTTGGGAGGGACTCTTCATTCCTTTGGTTGAATAAAATGTCCAGGCCATAAGTATCACTTCCACTGAAGGACCTAGAGTTAATCCTTGCATAGCTGTATAGTGTATGCAACCTGTGGTGCAGCATACATGTTCGCTATATAGATTAGTCTGGTGCATTGGCTGGTTACAGTTCATAAAGACAGTGAGATGGGAGGCTGGAAATATTTGTCAAGTAAAAAAATGAACACAATATATACAATGTACACAATTTATACAACAACATTCAAATTTAGAGACAGGAAAAGTTGATATGAAAAAGAGTGGAAAATGAATTGTGAGAAAATACAACTCCTTATTCTTTTATTGTTTCCTTTTGTTCATAGTGTTAAAAGTTCCAGCCTGATATTTCTTCTGGCTCAGAACCTGGATGATACACTAATCAGCCCATCTTCAGCTTTCCCTTTTTCATCTCTTAAAATGAGACTAAACTTGGCCATAAATGTGAGTGTGAGGTTTGAACCCTGATTTATTTTAATTTCTTGCATTAATCCTGTCTTCTAGCACTCTGTGCATATATAGCCAGTGCAAAAGTTAAGTTCATCTTTAGCAAAAAGTTATTTTATAATTGAAATTAAGGAAGAGAATGTTTCCAGAGGATCCAAGGTTATTGTAAAATGTTCTTTGCAATAACAAAGTTAAATAGTCTTATTTCAGCTGCAGAGTCCAACATTAGTTTCCTGTCTTTTATTGGTATAAGCAAATCAGCATCTTGGATAAATGCATCTTGGAGGAAATGTGGCAGAAATGGTCCCTGGTCAGCCTAGGACATAGTCTTCCAAGCCCTAGAAATGTTCTGAAGTGGGAGAAAGGCTGATCATAACTTTTCCATCATTTACAGGTCATCACATTACACAGATGAGCACCCTTTCCTTCTGATTGCCTGGGCATGCTACAAAGGGGTGAGAAAAGATGCACTGGCTCATAGGATAGGCCTGGCACAGCAGCTAGGAGCCAGCTGCATCTGTGAGAAAACATGTACAGGAGACATGTGTGTCCCACAAAGCTGTACTGGAATTTCAGTGGTGACAACATGAAGTCTTCCAACCCAGAAGAAAAGATGTAATTTCAAAGCATACGACATTAAGTGAACTTTTTTTATCTTCACCTGCCAGTTTTACACTGGCATGTGCAGCTGTTAGTGTTAAAAGGGTTATGAATTATTTAAACCCTTGGAAGACCTTATGTGATGAGCAGAATGCATCTAGGCATATTGTTTAGTTACCTCATATTTAGTGAAATACAGTCCCTGTTGTTCCTGAAGGTGAATGTGGCAGTGCTAAAATTTAAAAAAACAATTTATTTCCAACAAAATTATTCTTTTTAAAAATTTCTTAATGATTTCTGAATCAATTTTTAACATCTGGGCTGACTTACATCTGCTTCACCAATCTAGTAGTCTCAGTTTCAAAAGAAAAGAAATTTCACTGAGATTCACCAGTAGATGACAGATGGATTCTCTCGTACTGCCTGAAATATGAAATTGCAGGTGACACTTGATATATGATAATAAAAGAGCACCCATCAAGTAATCAGCCCCTGACCTTTATTTCAGTGACGTCATGAGAAGACAGGTGGCTTACCTCTGGATCCCGGCTCTTCAGAACAAAATGGTGTGCATTGTTAGGGGCTTACCGAGAAAACTTTTATCTCCCCATCTGTGTGGTCTCTGTTGTGATAATTTTGGAGTGAAGCCATCTTCACTATTCTGCCTGCTTAGCTGAATGTTAGGAGCAATTGGCTGCAAGGCTATTTATCCTGTACTGTCTTGTAAAGGATGTCTTTTGGGGCCTGCAGTTGTTATCAATACTGGAGCGTGTGCTGGACCATGATTAAGAGAATATAAGGGGAGAAAATGAATTCCACTGCACTGTTCAACTCTCAAATACAGGTCAAGCCAACTTTTAAACTAAAGTTTGAGCAGTCTAAAAACCACAGAGATCCTTTTCCTCTGTGCAGTACTGTGTGCAACATATTTGGTGGTTTGAAGGAGTAACTAATTCTTAATATACTGATAGACATTTTCAGAGCTATCAGCTGAGCATTTAATTTTAAATCCACCATTTGTGTTGGCAGTCCAACTATTCTTTATCCCAGGAGTCAAGAAGATATTATGGAAGTGTAATATCTCCCCTGTAACATTCCTAAAAGCAAGATGTTTGTAGTTTGCAGCCACCTTTTCAGTCATTCCTGGAAAAGCCTGTAAGAAAACCCAAATCCTAAATCAAAGAGTCTTTGCCTCAAAGCACGAGGCACCAAATTCAAGTGTGTGAGACACCTGCAGAGCCTTTGTGGTTCTTGGTTATGACCAAAGATTCAGCTGTTAATGAAATCATGTCACAGGACGGTGCAGCGGTATCAAATTCACTAGGGTGCCAAATTTTCAAGGCTGAACCCGCAAAGTTTCCTCTTGCCTCAGAGACCATTTTATGAATAAAGCCCCAGCTGAAAAACAGCAACCCATTGTCATAAACACAGCTAAGCCGCTCTCATCTCTCTGAAGGGATTAGTGGAATTGCTTTGATTACTCAGACTGAGGAAAAGGTGGGACCATGATCAAGATTGCACTGCTAGTCCACCCTCCACGACATCTTCAAAGAAACCAGAATAGCATGTCCCTTACTTAATGCAAAGTACACGATACTGCTGAGATGGACTAAAACAGGCTGTGTAAAATGAGTTTTGCAGCTAGTGTAAGCAAAGGTGCCTTTCTGACGGGATGCATGCTCTCTGAGGTGAGCCAGCCTTCTGTAAAACAGTGACACATAAAGAGCTCACAAAAGCAGCAGGAAACATCTGACAGCCATGCCCCATGGCCATGGCTAAATGAGTCACCAAGAGTGGCCTGAAGGGTGATTGTAGCACAGCTTTGTGGCAGTCCCAGTAAGAATGTTTTGTCCAGCTGCCCAAGATGGTAAGTCATGACTTCATTGCTGGCAATAGAAAGGCCTGTATTTCAGAAGCTGAGGAGGAGTCCTTTGGAAAAGACACCCAAGGGGAAGATGTATCAGCAATGCCATCAGTCCAAATAAAAGGAAACAGCAAAGGTCAACTTTGTACGTGGATCAGTCCAGCAGATAGACATTATTGCTCAATCCAAAGTACAGAGAGAGACTGTTAACTTTGTCCCAGGATCCCTTTCCAAAAGCTAATACCTCATTTTTTTCCACCTTTTTGTCAGCTTTTCACTTTCAAACTGATAGCTTGTATATGTTTCTGTTGGAGTATGATATCATTTCTCCTTTGGCCCTCTTCTTGGTTATTGCTTTGCCTGCAATTCTCACTTAAAGTTCTAATATATAGAATATACTTTATGAGTGTGCATCTTCCATTTTGACCTTCCCTAAGCTCAATTTCAATAAAATGCAACAAGAAGCCATTCTCTTCCTTTCTTCTAACACCTTTATGATCTTCATCTATTTTTTTTTCACTGCTCTCTTGCTTTTATATCTCACTGAGATCAAACTCCTTGTTCTATCTCTCCAAAACACAGCTTTTATTTAAACAGATTCTTTTCTCCCACCCACATTCTGGCAGCAATTGGGCTGAGCACAGTTTTCCCATCCACAAAAGTCTTGATATTTAGAAACATTCCTGTTTTACATCCAAGCCCCCTCAAACAGACAAGCCAGACAGCACTTCATCCATCCCAGAATGGGCAATGGATCAGTGATTCATGAGTTTTCCTGTGATCCAGGAGGAATTTGATTTTCTGCTCTGCCTTAGTCAGAGTTGAACTGCTGGCCTTCTGCAGCTGAGGAAGTAGCCACAGTCACTTGATGCTTTGCTGCTGCGAGAGAGGTGTTCAGCCAGAAATTCCCTTGTCTGGTATGCGTGGCTGTGTGAACGTATTTTTGACAAATTAACTCTTCATGGAGAAAGCAAAAATTAAGAAAAAAAGAATCCTCAATTACTGTAATCCTGACTTTATTTTCTGTTATTGAGGCACTCCAGCTTTTGTAGTTGGTGGGCTGGATTTGGTCTCTTTGCTTTATAGCCTGTCCCAAGCCCTGCTGGCAGCAATCAACCTTATCTTTCCTCATGCTTTCCCAATGGAAACTCTTTCTCCTCCTTTTCAGACTCAGCTTCCTTCAGTGAGCTTTCGCCTTTTCCATCTTCCAGCAGTAAAAAGTCACTAAACTCGTGGTCTTGCTCTGTTCACAGAAAACTAGGAAGATCTACAGCCTTGTTTGGGAAAGTTGTCATTGTCCACACTCGGAAGAGCCAGGGTCCTGCTGTTTATCTTATTGCTACACATAGGAGAGGGGTGAAAGCAAAGGAGTAGATGGGAGATGTGTCTCAGTGGTCAGAGCCTGTATACAGAGTGCAAACTGTGTCCTGTCATCCTCCTCTTTTTGGTGACCTCCTGATAGTAGCTTTATGTTTCTAGCTATGGAAGCCTTCTTAAGGATATATTTGGAGCAGTATTTACAGTTTTTCTTACCAAGAATCAGGCAAAAATGTTCTTCTTCCAAAAGTGTGTGTAGGACTTCGAAAGCCATATTTCGAAGGTATTAAATACAAGAATGTGCCTACCTTTTTATTGGTGCTATTCTGAATGTTCAGCCTGCCTTCACTGGTGTATGCTTTGACATGTTTGATTGTGTCATGATAATCAGGTTTTGATCAATTCCTGTCTTCAAAGTATTGAAATAGTAATATTTTAACAAAAATACATCTATGCCAGTCTTTACTTATGTGTAATTTCTCTGGTTCCCTGAAGAGTAAGGCAAAATATTGTTCATGTAAGTTCTAGCCCACTACAGCAAATACTATTTCCATAAATACTTGCACAAAATAAAAAATGATTTGGGGATGTTTTCATACCAGGGTTTTTCTTCCTGTATACTTTCTTGAAGTGTCTTTTTATTACCATGAGCATCTCGTAAAACATATTTTAATGTTGCATGCTTAACAATTGCAGGTGTTTATTTTCCAGGAGCTTTCACATCAGAAGCTTTGTATCTACAATTTCACACATCCAACCAGAGAGTAAGAAACAATTATATGAGTCTCCAGTGACCTATCATAGCTAAGAAAACAACTGAAATAAGAAATGATGGAGAAACAAAAATTCAAAAAAACATTGAGTGAGCAATTTCAAACACAGATTAAAGGAAAATAAGCTATTTTCAACAATCAGGTAAAGAGGTAATAAAATAATTGAAAAAGTGATAAATAATGAAAATTGTTCATTATTTATTGGGAAGATTTTTTCACATAATCAAAGGAGATATAGTAGACATGATTTTCAAGAGGTTTTGGCTTAGAGTGCCTGTCCTTGACACTGTTAGAAAATTTAACATGTCACTTTTTATTAACCTCAAAGGGACCAGATGCTTTATCATGTAGTACACATAAGCGGAATCAGACCCAGATCCTGGAAGGTACCCTTAGTATCCTCAACAGCTTTAGCTGTGATGCTCATTTTCTCATTTGTTCCAATCTGAAAGGTAGTCTTTATTATTGTATTTTTCATTTAGGGCCCAAGCTGTAAGCAAGCAGATATGATATTTGTATACCAACACCTGAGCGCGCAAAGAGTGCTTCACACATGCAAATTGTGTGCATGCAGCAGTCCTGAGGAACTGTTGTTTTATGTAATAGTATCTAGTCATATGTCCCTCCAAGTTTTGCATTTAATTCAGCATCACACTATCAAAGTGGCAGTGGCCTATACCAATCACTGCAGATTTTTTAGTTCTTGCAGCACAGGTAACTAAACCCATGAAAATGTTTTTGCCCAATAAAGCAGAAAGGTATCACTGAACCTTGGAGCTCCTCAGCCTCTGGCTTAGTCACAAAGCTTCCCAGTTTATAGGACAGTTTGTGTATTGTAACATACATCTATAACATAAGATCGTGTCTGAGCTTGATCTATAAATTAAACATTAAATTTTCTAACTAATCTACTGATACAGACTGTATGTTCAAACCTGCATTCACTGTCCTCTGAAGTACTTGGTACACTAAGTCAGGACTGCAGTAGGACAGAGAACTGTCCCTGAGGATCACTATGACTAAGCTGGAAGCTCTTACATTTTTAGGGTGTTTGGGCTACAGAAGTATTATTCCAACTTGTTTGTATGCTGCCCAGTCATCAGAGGTAGGACTAGTGGTACTGTTTGTGTTGACTGTTGTCTGATGCTTCCCATTTTAAGATTTTTTTTTCAGTTGCTGACACATTTTTCAGACTTTAACCTTTAGTTTTGAAATGGAAGTTTCCCTGTTGTGTATCTCTCTCAGGCTGAGTAAGTTTGGGAAAATTTAGCCAAAAGGGATTCCACTGTCTCTGAGAATAAGCACAGGGAAAAACCACATGGTTTCTCTTCAAGGGCCCCCAAGCTCCATCAAATTATTCTAGTGACATTTCCTTAAAAGATCTAGTGCCCCCATCCTTCAAATGATTCTTCCTGTCTTGCTTATAAGAATCAACTTCATTTGGATCAGATTGCAGGCCCTTGAGAGGAGCAGCTTTACAGCTGGAACCAGCAGCAATGCCTGGATGGCAGGCTTAGGAGCTCGGTCTGCCCTGCATACCTAGAGAGAGGAACAGCACTCCATGTGTCCCTGAGGGCTCAGTTTCTACACATACTATCTGCATACATACACTTTATACACGGGTAGTATGTGTGGAAATTACAGACACTGAAAATAACATCACAACCACATGCAATGTCAGAGCAAGCTGAGCTTTAAATGAAGTATGCTCTGAAGTGAAGGATGCTGAAAAAAAATCCTGGATGGCTACCAGGAAACAGTAACACGTATTTGTACCAATCTTTCCATGCCTTCATTCCCTACCTACGAAATTAGCATAAATACTACTTCTTCTCATAAGAGCAGTGTGAAAACATCACGATGTCATCACTGGTTATGAAATGGTAGTACCGAGCACCATAGCAAAGCCCATGAAGGAACGAACATGTAATTCTATCTAAAAAACAGGCCAGGTCTTCACCAATGAAGGAACAACAGATTGGATAGACGTTCACCAAATATACAGTCAATAAAGCAGAAGCTATTTAATCAAATGTCTTTACACTAAAGATCTGAATTGTGGTGAAAGAGCCAATGTTAACCTCCTACCAGTTTCTGACTACTAAGGGTCTGAGTCTGCCACTTGAGTAAATTTGCATTAATATTAATTTGTAATTTACCCATAGAGTAAGATTATTCCATGTGCTGCATTTAGTTTCACAATAGATTTTCTTGGTTCTGTATTTACCTGTGAAACAAATACCTTTTTGGTCTGTTATATCACCACTTTCCTCTCAAGACAGCAACAGAAAACATATATCTTCAAGTTCGGTGTTAGTTCTACTAGACTAATTATCTGCCTGATAATGAGCAATTTTTATTATATTTTACATTAAAACTGTAAAATATTGTATCTGATGCCACACTCTCATAATTATCAGCTGAGATTCACTCACTGAGGTACACCATCCACTGAGCCAGCTAGTGCTTTCTTTCTCCATTTTCAAACTGCAAACGAAAGTCTTTTCTAGCAAATTCTTGCCTTTTCATATTACTGGTTAATACTGTAGTAGCAAAGATAAACTTCATAAAATAGATTAAATACTAAAAATGTAATTATGTTTTAAATTAAATGTAAATGTTTAAAAATATAAAACTTTGTAAATGTGTTTTTGCATTTTGTACTGAAACCTCCCATATATATGTATAGAGCAATTGACCACACATAAAACTGTCTCACAAATTTCAAAGTAATAGTTTGTGTAATTATATTGAATCAGAGGGGTCCTGTTACTTTGTTCATAGCTGGGAAAAAAAGCTTATGTAATACTGAAATGAAATGTTATTACAGTCTCACTTACTCATTCTTGGAATTGGCTTAGTGATTACTTCAACATCGACATCAGTGAAAAACATTTGACATCTGGCCTAGAAAATCAGACAGCAGACCACAGAGACTTTGATTAAAAAACTTCATGTAATTTTCTCCAATCAGTAAGCTGGCCTATTCTTTTATTAGAATGAAGGTTTCTCTCATCACCTGCAAATTTCTAGGAAGAACTAAGAAAAGAAGAAGAAAAAAAAAGCAGTTCTCCTACTTTTATAATAAATTTCCATTCCAACAAGCAATTGCACAGACTGAAGAGGAGTGTCAGTTCCACTGACAAATTGTTTTCTCCTCTTTGCAAAGGGTCAAACATCTGATTACCACAAGTGTGTCTGCTATTTATTCCTTTATCAAAGTTTACTATTTCATCCTTCTCTTTAACGATTCCTTGGGAGTTTTGCACAAGATGCAAACCCATTTTCTGGAAAAAGACAGCAAACTGTACAAGCTTTTTCATGCTCCCTGTATGTCACTGAATAATCCAAGCTAGGAATAATATAGGCCACTTACGCCCATGTTTTTATACCCTCCTCCAGAGCACAGCCACTCTATCATGAGAAAGAATGAACCGTTAGCACAGTATTACAACATACATTCAGAACTGAACTGCACAGCAGTATCATCATGAATTAGTCTCAGGCTGAGACTCCAGCTCACAACATGACAGCAAATCATCAACAAACTCTTTGAATCAAATTTATATGATTTAACTGGATAATTAGCTTATTTTCAACAAACTAATTTCAACGTATCTCTTTTCAGCTCAAAGGAAGTTGTCAAAGCCATTTCAAACACAATACCCCGTCTTCCTTTCTTTGGTAAGGACAAAGTGCTTGCTACTATAATGTCAGAGTAGATTTGTTTACCTCTTAAAAACAACAAGGTGTGTTGTAAAATATGATACTACTATCAAAACCTTCATAATCAAATACTAATAAAATTACAAGGTTGGAACAGAAGGAAACCTGTATTTCCTTAAATTGCATGTCACAGTGTAACCTTTACAAAAACTAAAGCTCGAAAAAGTCTTGAGAGCAGAACTGTAGCAAGGAGAGGGAATAAGCTGGTTCCTGGGAACAGAACAGGAAACCTTTCTACCATTGTAAACTGAGGACTATATTTAATGATGTACCTTACAGGTCCTAACCAGAATCACTCATGGTTAGTCCCAGTGTTTCAATGCAGATGAGTTTCTCTTGCTTCTGTTGGGTTTTTATTAGAAGCAGCCATGTTGGTCCCTCCTGTTTAACATAGCCTTTTAATTACACAACGTGTTGATACTTCAAGCTATTGCAGTCATATTAGAGGAATAAAAATTTCCCTTATGAAGATGTGCCTAATAGCCCAAACACAACAGCTCGAAACATATATTAACCATGTAACATTTACGGCATAGAGCTTGTTTCCCTCTATATGAGGAAAGAACAACCTGCTTGTTGTCAGAGCACAAACACTGATCACCGCATCTTGGTTATATTCTGTAATTCCTCCTTTAACTACAACTACTAATTTTAAAATACCATGCTTAATTTCTCACTGAAGAGTTAGCACATAACCATGATTTTCACAGTATAGCAACCCTATTTTTATGATGGATATAACTAAATTTCATTGAGAAAGATACTGAATAGGATCTATTGCCTTGTTATCCAAAGTCTTGTTACTCTGTTTTATAGTCTCAAAATGTTTTGCATTCACACTACATCCCATTCCACAGCAGTCATTCTTTTAAGTTAGAATGCTGAAGTCCATCTACCAATGACTGGGTCAGTTATTACTTTTGCAACAGTAGGAAGACAGAATAAAATCAGAAAGCTGTATCCTCCTCCCCTGGTAGAAAAATTGAGGAGAGGAGAGCACACAATGGAGGTTTTTCTCATGTGGTATGGAGAACAAGTGGGATACACACGGGGATATAACAAGCTGTATGTTGAGTTTGCTTTGTTCTGCTGCATGGCTGCATCTCTGCGGTAGACTTGCAGAAATGGACATTAATAACTTTACTCTCACTAATTGGTTATGGACTTTATAGTACTAATCAATAAACTAATTAAGCTGGGTCAGTTGGTCTCCTGAGCCCTTCTTAAGAACAACAAATAGACAACTGTCAAATCCACGGGTCTCAGGCAACACCAGAAGGAAGAGAGGGATGTACCAGGGTGGGGCGTGCAACCCTGGAGGGCTGCAAGCCCAGAGGGGCCACTGAGGCCCATCAAGGGAGCTGCTGCTGCTGGAAGCACACAGGCAGAGAGGAGGGAATGACCCCTATAGAAATACAGGAGTCACTTGAAGCATGGCCATGAGGGAAAGCCAAAAGAAAAGGCTTTTTAAGCACAGCATTGGCTGGAAATACCTCAGAAATTGCTTTCTCTTCTTGTGCTCAAGGATTTAAAGTTTCTTTTCAAAAAATGTATAGAACAGCATTAAGAACGCATCTGCATCTGTCACTGACTTCACCTTCTGAACAGATCTAGCCTATAATATTTCAGCAACTGTCTTAAGGGCTTGGGTGAAGAAAAGCAACAGAATTGGTTTTCTGTATAACGGTGTAGATATGTGTACTCGAAATTATAATTTTCTTGCTTTTCTCTTGAGTGTAAGCTACCATTCCTGCCTCTGGGAACACTGAACTTTATATAAATTTGTTTCTGCTTGAAACTTCAACCACAGCCATTTGGTTTTTTCCCCATGAGTATATTATAGATATTTAGGAAAGGTGATTGACTCTGACAATGTATGGTAAACATGATGATCCTTTATGCTATATCTGCTTAATGCAATGAATCTGGTAAAGGCTGAAATAAAAGGAATTAATCAGATCATCTGTGATCATAGTGAATTGGAGTAAGTAACCCAGGATACTCCTTTCAGGCCTGTGCCACTACCATTCTGTTTCAAGATATCTGAATATGAATTAAGTGACACCAAATGTATTTTGTCTTCAAAGTAAGCAACATCTGTTTACTGAGCTCTGCATGGTACCTGTCAAGGATGTAACAATTCTTCATGTAATTGCAGTAAACGCTCGGCACACTAAGCTTCCGAACTAAGCAAGTTACATATGAAGACTAGACTAAGAGAGAGTTCTCTTGTTCCGTAATTCCACACACTGGTACGTGCTATCAAGTGACATGTTGTTTCTTTTCTTCCTGTAATTCTTTTTAAATAATTGCATCACTAACAAGTGATATCTCATCACAAAGCACTAAAAATTTCATTATTTGTCTCAGATGAATCCTTGAGTACGGCTTGCCTGAACATCTGTTTTGCACTGTCACGAGAGGAAAAAAAGCACCTCCAGTAAAGTTTTATATGAAGCATAAACAGTCTGTTCAACTAGTGTCTTTTAAACAGTACAAGAATTTAGTTAAGTGTTATTTAACTTCTCCCTCAGAATAGAATTAACTCTTCTGCTAACAGAACAGCCTTCATCTTTATTTTTTTTCCCTTTTCCACAGACCAGTACAAGTAAGTGATTTTTTTCTGATTTGGCCATAATTAAAGATAATAAAAAATTCACTTTGGATCAACCTGAAGTATTTTTTTCTTACTTCAACCATTTTTTATGTTAATTTCAGGTGTAATGAATTTGTTCTTTAACCTGTGTTTAAAGTATTTTGTTCTGATATTGTTTCAACCATACGCAGTTTGTATTGGTGTTAAATTTGATTCAAATTTGAAATGAAATCCTACTTTAAAGCAAAATAAATATAAGATATAATGGAATATTTCATTTCAAATTAATATAATATTTTCTAAGCTTTCTTCCAAACTCTGGACTTAATCTCTGAAATTCGTTTTTCCTGATCTTTTCTGTATACTTTAAATTTCTGGTCTTTAACTTAAAAAGGTAGTGTGCTAATACAGAGACAATACAGGATTTTTTCTACCTTTTCTTCATTTTCATCTGTAAGACAGAGGGAAGTCTGTTGTCTGAGGCAGTAGACACTTATTATGGAACCTAAGTATGGTGCAATTTGAAAATGATATATTGGAATGTTTGCTAAGAATGGGTTTGGTACATATTTCTAATGCTAAGGATAGTATTTCATCACCACATGAATCTTTTTGGAGGGTTTATCTGTGACAATTTCATAATCTGTCACTAAGGGGATTGTACATACAAATGCATTAATTCTTTGTTTGAGGATCTTATGATCATCCTAAACGTGGGATCCTGCAGAAGAGTCCTGCCTAATCATGTGTTTACAAAGTTTATGTTTGTTTGCATACTGTATGGTTGCCAAAATGTCTGGATTCAGGACTGTGACTGCACAGCTGAGAGATGGGCTGTGCTAGCTTCCATTCAGTAAAGATACTTTATGGTTTGCTGTTCCTAGAAAAGGTTCTCTCAAGCCCATTTTTTAAAGACTATTATTGTAAGTTTTTCTCAATAAAGAAAATAATAATAAAAATAATTCTCATTATATGTAGAAGGGTTTTGCATCATAATCTTTTAAAATGTTTGGGATTATCTGAAGAGCAACCTCAACTCTGCATGATTTAGGTAGCTATTAATTTCTTTTGTATAGCTGGATTTTTTTTAGTGATAGTTATATTCTTGGAAAGCATTTTCCATGTTATGTTACTTATATGTATTCCAAAACTAAGAACAAGAATAGGAAAAAATGTTATTTGAAGTTCTAAAGTAATCTTGATCTTTATTACAGCAGTTTGATCTTTATTACACTGAAAATAATTTGGCATAACAAGGCAGAGAGTGAAAAGTTGTAGTGGGCATTGAGTAATATGATGATAAAAAGAAATGAGAAATAAAAAGTGATGTGTTTTGCTGTAGAGTTACACAGGCTTCAGCTCAGAGACAGCAAGCTGACTTCTTTGCCCTTATTTACCATGTAACCCAAGTACATTAAAACACCAGATGAACTCCTCCTACCCTAATGTCATCTTGCAACTCCATTTAAATTTAGCATTTATGTGACTTTCAAGTCACAGTGTAAACAATTTTAAGACATCTCACCACATCATTCCACAAGAAAATAACAGCAATTTTCATGTATCAGAAACTGTAATTATAACAACAGATTTTTTATTTTCAGCTCTTACATCATTGTGAATTCTATTTACATGGCAAAAATAATTGTAGATAATCTTTAGCAGATACGCTTTCCTTCTTTTCCAATATTTGTAAACCCTTAGCTACATTGCATAGCCCATTGTAATTCTCTCCCAAAAGAGAGTATAAATTCCTCATCATGCAGCTGACATGGCCTATAAGTCCATCCAGTAACCAATGTCTTCAATATCAAGTTGCTAAAGCAGTTTCTAACAGTTCTCCAAATTATAATATGCAGCCTCTATTGTTATATACTTAATGGTATGTCACATTTTTTTCTTGTTCACACAGTTATGGTACTTTTATGTAGTGGCTTAGAGGAGTTTCTACCAACAAAAGTGTAGGGAATTTATTTTAATCATGTTCCTAAGAATTTTTAAGCTGAAAGATCAGCCCTCTCTTAGCATTCTGATCCAGAGACTCTAGCAGTTAGAGGAAAGAATGCCACCTACTGTATTATCAATACCAGTTCAGTTTGCATCCCATATTTTTCTTACAGGTCCCTTATCTTAATACGGATCAAGTTCAGTACTAGATGGCTCTGATACTTGGCAAGACCTCAGACCATGATTCATATGATGGGCAGCTGAGTTTTAAACTGTTAAAATCAAATGTAAAAAAGAAACATTAGTACATTTTGCAATACATTGCATTCCCAGAAGGACTTAGCAAGTAGAATTTAAGGATTTTTTATGAGACTAAAAATGCTGAGAATTAAAGTAACACCAACACAAACTTTTTTAAGTTTAGAAAAGCAAATACTGATGGATCACAGATCGTGTATACAGTTTAAATTGCATATTGATCAGAACAGTGACAGTAGAAGGCACTTCTTAGTGCTTTCATCTTCTCATAACTCTATCAAGACAAATGACTGGTGATAAAATTATTTTAACATCCCTGGTAACTGTGGGCGATGCAGCTGTGAGACAAGCTGTGTTGCATCCTACCCTATGTTCCCTCGATGATACTGCTAACCAGGTTCTGTTCCAAAATCTTTGGCTGACAATAATTTAGCCAAGATGAATACAGTTAAATCTCTCAAACTTCTGGCAAGTGTCATTTACTTCGAAGTAAAACTGCAAACTGAGCAGGCTTGATCTTGAAACTATTAGAGTAAAATAGTATGCAAAAATATGGGCCAGTGCTGTTTTGCCCCAACTCTGTTTGACTTCAAGAAAGGGCATATGCCAGAAGAGAACATGGTCATCACCAGTGTTTTTATGATGTTCTTTTCTGGCAACGACCCCAGTTCTGTTATTCTGTTATTCTACACAGCCTTACCCAATAGTCATGTTACAGCCATCCACATTCATATGACTGGGAAAAAAAAAAAAAAAAAAAAAAAAAAGGTTATTATTTGTAAGGTCAGGCCAGCATTATAGGCATAACTTCAGATGACCTTTGCTACACTTGATAGTATGTTTTATACAGCAATGACACTCAAAGGAAGAAACAGAGTGGAAATCAGTGCGGCTTTCAAATTAAGTAGATAATGGCATTAACATCTGCTGTGTAAAACAAGGAGAGCATAACTCCCAGTCTCAATTTTTTTGAAATTAGGTCACATCATAGGAGAATGGAAACCCTCTTCTAAATGATACATCTGAATGTAACAGTCTTTTTTCATATACTATAGTCATTCAAGATAATTTAGAATAAGTAGAACTTTATTTGTCATTTAAATACACACATTAGCACTGAATACCACAAAGAAAGCGGTATTCACATTCCACTCAAGAGCAGAAATATTATCCTATAATTCATATGGAAATTTGTACCTGAAAAACAACAGGAAGAATCATCAAGTCCGTATTGTTGTTTTGTGTGTCTGTATTAAACATTAAAATAAACTTCCATTAATTCATTTTTATTTTTTATATACAACTCAACAGCAGCTATCATTTTGAAATGAGTATATAAAATGTCTAGATGCTGTAAATAATATATAATATGGACACAAATAATAATGAGAAAATACCTTTTTTTTTAACAAAACCGGTATGCATTTCAAGGGTACTTAGAGTAATCAATCATCCAAATGAGAAGATGTGCTTGGTAGGGTGCTGGAGTATCGCAGGGGAGGGCACTGATCTGTTAAGCCACATATGATGATGTGTAAAACAGAGGAAAATCGGCTGGCAACAACTCACATATTGACAGTGAGGAAATATTTTTTGCATGTGGGCAGGAGGGGATGGAGGGCTCTGGTGCCTGCCTTAGCCACTGTCCTGCACAGGGGAGGTGGGGAGGGACCTCGGAGGGGGCAGCAGGACCGTGTGCTGCTGATGTTTCATGGCTGGCAGGTGCAGGCCCTCTTAATCTCACTCACTGCTAGGTGAACTTGCGATGACAGTCAAGCACTTTTCAAAGCAGTAAATACTCAACAATATGCCCAGATAATAATTTAATAACTTAGAAAAACTTTTAGAAACAGCCTGGTCTGAAGGGATGTCTATAAGTAGACAGCAAGTGTTGTTAACATTGAAATTCATAAATGTTATTTCATTAAAGTAATAAAAATTCACAGGGGATTTGTATTATTTCCTGTCAGGAGGTGTGCAGACACAACAGCAAAATCATAGCATGATTAACAGTTGCTGGTTCTGCTTCAAGTTAATTCACATTTTGCCATTGATGAAAAAAATTTTTCTGTCTCTGGGCTCCTCACCTCTGTAGTGGTGTAAAAATAGCTGCTACTCACAGGGATGTTGTGACTACAGATGGTTAAATTATTTCTCATGATTTGACAAAGCAGGCTTTGTTTATTTACAGGAAGTCCTTTGCAAACAGAGTTCACACTTCACAAATATATTCTCTGCTCATAATTGTTTAATGAGCAACATTTGCAAACAAAGACCAGCGGTGGGATTGGTTGTGACTGATTTCTTCTGCTCAAGGTTTCCACTGGGTTGTTGGTCATTTTACCTGCACCATTTTGGTTTTGCTCTTTTTAACAACTGAAGTGATTTAAAGAGGAAATGGCACCTATTAAGTAATGACAGTGAGAAACGGATATGTTTTCCTATACGCCAGATCTTTTTATTCAAATCTCATTGTATTTTTCAGTTCCCTCTGAGAACAGGCATAGGTCTTGATGTAGCTCACTGACTAGTATTGAGGGCCAAAACTCCAAAATACTCCACAGGAATAGCAGCAAACAAGCAGGGAACTAGCAAAACAGAATTGCTGCTGAGAATTTAAGTAGTATTTCTGAGTTTGGTCTCACAATATTTCCTGAACTCACACTGCTCCTGTGAAGATTAGTAGAACATGTAGAAGATGTATATTACCATTATCTTCTTAATATATCTCATTGTTGTTTTTTAAAACCTGATAATATTTGATTCTTTTCCCAAGCTTATTCGTCACAACCTAAAGAATTGCTTTTTATGAATACTATTAGCATGGTCTTTCTCTGAGTCCAAGAAAACAGTGAGCACTGCTGTTTGATGATAAGATATGATAACTCTCAGTACTTGTTCACTATAATTTAGAATTTGGTCAATACTACTACCTTTTCCAGGCCAATTTCTGTCTTTTGGCCTTAATCTCTCCCCCAAAGGAAATGTTAGGAAAGGCAGAAAATGAAACAGAACTTTCAAACTTCCATCAAGCAAAAAAGCAACAACCAAAAAAACCCTCCATCCTTCTCTCGTTATGGTTTGTTGAATCTTCCTTTGTCTTGTTGTATAATAGGAATAATGTTCATGGCACTGGAGTATACACACAATAAATAGCTTCTGTGGTTATCAAACACCTCAGCTTCACTTTAGCATTTAATCACCCACAAAAGCCATTTCTTTGCCTTGTATACTTCTCTGCCACAAACATTATCCTGTAGCTAACATACACCCTGGAGTGCCAGACCTTCATTTTGCACTCTGAAAGCTGAATAGGAAGAATGAAAAACCCAACACTTAGTTTTTAAAATAACAGTTTAAAAGTTAAAAAGGGGGTAATAGTAGTCAAAATCCCTAAGCCCCCATTAATGCAGTAGAAAAAAAAGGGCTGTCTTAAATGGTCTCCCAGAATTACCTGCTGGAAGGACTCCAAAGAAGAAGCATAGTTATGATAGACATATGCTAAGAGATTATGATAATAACTTTGTTCTGGGAGGAATTAACTTTGCTCCCGTGTTAGAAATAACCCTAGCAGAGCCAACAATGCTCCTCATAACACAACTTAGAGAAGTTTCTAACAATAAATATAAATGGCTTCTCAAGCTACTTCAACAGACCCAAAATGATAATGACCTGAAAGGCATAAACATAATATAAAATGAATATTCCCCTAGTTCATCTTCCCTGCCCTTTCCACATCTCTCTCTTCACAGCTCCTCAGATTGCCCTTTTAAGCTGTAGACAGCATTGAAGAGTTTCTGAGACCCTCAAAACTGGCGAACTTATTTTATGCTCAGGCAGTCCTGTGTTGGCAACCTGTATGCTCCTGATCAGTCCAGCTGTCTCTTCATTTATGTTTTAATTTCATCTGTGTCTGATCAACAGTATCTGATTAACCTAACTTACTACAGTTCCTGGGTAGAGGTTTGTGTTTTCTAAGTACTTAGAAGTCAAAAAGGGAGAGATGAGAGAGAACTGAGCCTGTGGAAAAGCTAGACAATGAATAAAACTTTCTCCATTCAAGTCAGAAAAGAAATATTCTGGGAGAGTAATAAGAAAAAGAAAATGTGACTGAAAAGAAAGAAAGAAAAACTGAAGGAAGGGTGGAAAGCAGACGAAAAGAGAAAGATAGTGGAATATCTAAAAGAGAACGAAGTAAAGAATTCGGGTGACCAGAGAAAATAATGGATCAGTAAAAGGAAGAGAGGTAATACTATAAAGAGAAAAACAGAATATGACAGAAGAAGAAGGAGAAACTAAACAAGTTCCGCAGTGACTGGAAGTAGAACTGAAGTTTAGTAAGAAGGGAAAGGCATTATAGTACTGGAAAGAGGGACAAAGAACTGGAAATGAAAAAGGGGAGGTCAGAAGAGAAAGAAGGGATGAAAGAAAAATACTAGAGGGAAGAACAAAGCAGCTAACATTAGGCTGGTGGTTGTATTTTTTCAGTGCTTTGGCTACTGTGAAATTATAAAAGTGAAAACCCAGGGACTACTGTATTATACATGCTTTCGTATAAGCTATAGTTAGGCAAGAAACACCGTGTACATAAAAGCAGAGAGTCCTTGCATTGGAGCCTACCTCTTTTCCTACATCCTTTTGATTTATTCTGAATTTTTTAACATGGGATAAATGGAAAGACTGTAAGGTGAAGCCGCCAGGTGCGTAAGTATGCATTGGTGCATGTTAGCAACCTTCCTCAGATTCTTCAGGAGGAATTTAAAGAGAAGAGTTAGGGTCTTTTGCCTACATGAGAAGGGAGGCTGCTCCAGGTCCAAAACACAGGGGGCAGACACTGTTTGAGATGTTTCTTCTAGAAAATGTCTCTTTTAGCAAGAGCAGACGTTGCTGGAATGTTACTCAAATAAAGTTTTCCATTTTAATTTCCAGTATCTGTGGTGTCACGTTTGGTCTCAGTATGAGCCTCACAGAGAAAGACTTGTTATAGTAAGAAGGTTGCACATTTACTGTGTTAGATAATACGATGCGTTGAAGCTTTGCCAGTCTGTCTTCAGAAGACTACAACAGAGACAGGTAGAGTAAAGCCAGGAATATTCCATTTCAGATATACTATTAAAAGGTTAGTTTTAATTAAAAATATCAGCAGGTGGAGAGAAGGATATAAGCCAAAGTAGTCACCCTTCCCCCTCTCCTGTATAGCACAAATCCAGCTACAGGAAACAAGGACGGAAGTCATCTCAAGGGGGAAGTGAACAGAGAGATTTATTTGCTGCTGTGTTGAACTTTGTCATGTTAAAGCATCCTGCCATCTAATGGAGTTCCCAGTCCTGATTTGGTCAGTTCTCAAGGGTCCAGTATAGAGTGAATAGGAAGGGGTGGGTATGAAGAATTGCATTCATGAAAGCAGAATGCTGACCTTTTAAGGAGAGGGTTTTATTTATATTCAACTCATTCAAGTGTCTTAAAAAAAAATCCCATTACAGAGTAATTTTCTTGCCTTTACCCATTCACTGGCCCAAATAAATATTGCATTATGTCATATAGATTCACACGATAGGCAGAGGAGGTCCCGCTGCAGATCACGTCACAGCCAAGGGTATTCTCTGGGGCAACAAAAGATGTGATTTAAGGGGCCAACAGCAAGGGGTGTTTCAAAGCTGGAGTTTTGCAGTCCAAGTTAAAAAAAAAAAAAAAGCACTGACCTCTTAGTTAAAATGTGGATGCAATCACCCTCTCCTCTTCTTATTCTTTGTTACCTGAGCCTGCTAGATCTGGCCCCACTGGTGGCAAAAGCAGAGGAAGACTAACCTGTGACTATTTAAGGCATGAGTAGTGAGCCTGGGTACTTCTCTGGGTTTAGGTGTTTCTTGCTTTCTCAAGGTGTCAAGGAAGCTGAGGATTAGACCTACAGGATTAGACAAGGTGATACAAATGACATTAGATACTAGCGATACCTAAATGTTGGAGTTAGGTGCCTAAGGAGGCATTGAGATCCTTAAGACCCCCTTATAAATTGAGCCCCATGTTTCTTCTTCCATAAAACTGTCTCTGTCAGTAACATTGTTCCTTCCAGGAACGGGGTTTGGTTGTTTGGGTTTTTTTGCCTTTATATAACCTGCTTTACATTCTTTGTTGCTTCTATAAACTTATAAATTCACCCTATTATATAGAAATGTAAGTCGCTTAAGTCGTCTAACAATATTAGCTCAGTTCAATGCTTTCTGGATGAAACAGCTGTATAAGCTTTAACCCTTTATGCCAGTCTCTGTTTATTATCCTTACTTATTTGACTCGCAAGCTGAAATAACTTCCTTGTCCTGAGCCATGCACTTTTCTTCTTACCAAGCTGCTAAATGTTCTGGTTGCTCAGCTCACTTTAATAGCTTTCATTTTCGTTTGGCTTTTCAGCACGTTATAAGTGGGACTGGAAACAGGGCCTCTTATTTAAGGTTGCCAGACACTCTGCTGATTTCAGTTTCTAAGAGCTTAGCCAAATTTCAGCTGCTTGGGATAAAATAATGTTCTATGCCTTGTGTCTGCCCTAGGCTGGATTTTTTAAGAAAATTTCAGCCAAGGTAATTGAGATCCGTTTGAGAGCAAGGTGAGGGATACTATACTGGTTTGCTCATATAGAAAAATACTGATATCACTGCTGTGAAGAATTTCACCTTTTCTTTGCAGTGAGGCATGGACTATGGCTTGGACTAAGTGGGCTTTATATCTAGCCTACAGGCGAGATAAAGCGAGCCTGCATGGGGCTGCCTGTTGTCCCAGCTTGATTTGCTGTTGAAAGTCAGCCCACTTAAGTGGTAATATATGCCAGTGTAGGTGGTGGTAGTGGTGAAGCAGGCCTTAATCTCCTTATTTTCCCCTATGGGCTGCTCTCTCACTGGAGTCCCACAGTCACCGGGATAGGAGGGCAGAGCTGATGTGGGAATAAGTCTCTTCCTATGAATGTGCAGCCAGTGCAACTTTGCTGGTCCCAGGTCTGCATTGGGACTGTGAAAAGCAGTTGTGCTCCTAGAAATTTGTCCCAGTTCTTGCTGTGACCTGCATGCACTGCTGGTCTGCAGGATGCAAGCTCCAGGGAGCATGTCAGGGAGGTTACAAGTAGCTGCATCCAATGTGATCAGCTGAAAGGGGGAGTGACAGGGACTTGAGCTCAGACCTCAGGATGAAACAGTGGCACCAAGTGACTCACCAGACTGGGAATGCGATAAAAAAGGTGAGATGTCCATGTGCAGAATGGACATGAAATGACATTAAGATTACAGGGTAAAGGTTTGGACTCCAGCAAAATGTGTTGCATAAAATGGCAGGACTGTTGAGTGATGCTGAGCAAACACTTAAACAAGGCTTTCCACAAGATGTCAATATATTTTACTCATTTCCTGGGTCCTGATTTCAAACTGGGATGTTTGATTTGCTGAAGTGGTAAAAATTTATGACTGACACAAAAGAAAGGGGTTTTGTATGTGTTGAGAGATGCCACAGAGTCCTCTCAAGGACTCAAAAAAATCAGATCCTGGATATATCTAGTTGAGAATCCAAAATTAGAGCAAGCTTTCTATTTTCATCGAAATTTTTTTCAGCTTTAGCCTGGAAATAATACAGCATCGTAACTACGCGCTTGATGAGACTTATTGAGATCACCACTTTTTGAGAAAAATAAATTGGTGAAGCACTCAGACGCCCTGCTGGCAGGGCAAGGTTCACAGGACACACTGCATGGCATGCATTTGTGGGTGTTATATCTCCTTGTTATGCCACTGCAGGAGTTGCATGGCTCTCCCCACTGCCATTACAGCTATCCTGCTAGCAATGAGTACCGGAGACGAGCCCAAAAATAACTGACTGCCTTCGAGGAAGGTATGAAAAATATGCTATAAATATAGTCACGCAACACACACTGAGTAATGAGGAGACAACAAAATACAGAACAGCTTCTCAAGTGAGGGTTGTCCATCAGGTACAATGGATGAAGTACGGCCTTGTGTACAGCTAGACATTAGTCATGCAGTTAGGGGCTGTACCAAAATGAATGCAAAAGATGAGCCGGATCAAAGTTGTCCAAACCATATTTTACAGCATTTGAGTGGCTGATTCTGAAAAGGTTCTTGCAGAGCCTTTCTCTGTGTGTACTTGTGTATGTATGAAATTAAATACTTCACTCAGTCATTTTTATAAGCTACTTTTGTTCCTTACTTTTTAGATATACTCATTAATCTACATTTCTTATTTAAAATTAAATGAAAAAAGTATCCTGATATCAATGATAATGGCACTTTATTAAAGACTATCTTCTGAAGATGACACCTGATATTTATAGTGTCTGTGTTCATTGTGGTAGCATTGCAATACTGTAATTATTTGATATAATAAAAGGTATTATTTCTCTGTGTAAATCTTACTGCAATCCAAGTAACCAATTTGGTTCATTGATTCCCCTTACCAGGAGTATCCATCCACCAATGATTTCCTGTAAATCTAAACCACGATAATAAGGAGACCAGGCCACGTTCATTATTTGTTACTTTCATCAAAGGCAAAGTATAACGTCTAGGATACATTTGACCTTATTATCTTTAACTCAGTGTTAAATTTATAATAACATTCATGAGGATGTACAAGTACAACACATGACACCAGACTCAGGTTAAAAGCATTAGTGAGAAAATCAGCATATTATTTTGGCCTTATTCTCCCCCTCAAAGGAAATGTTAGGAAAGCCTAGAACTAAATGAGAAATTTTTAAAATGCAGAGAAGAAAAGTGCATGTTAGTGAAAACAAAGCATTGCACTAAAGCCAGACTCTGTTCAAGTTGCAACTACCAAAATGCTTTCCCTGAGTAAGAAAGATAAGAAAGATTTGGTGCTTCTGTTTATTGGGATTGTGTTGATTAATGCAAAAGGGGTTTTGGAAAAACCATGTAAGATACTACATTTAAACAGGAAACAGATGGCCCTTAACTGGGCATGCAGGTGAGGAAACAGTGGCTTCCTAATTTCACTGAGCCAGCAAAACAAGAAGAAACGTAATGCCTTGTTTGTTCCCTTCAGCCCAGTATGCACTGGATTTGACATTATCCTTTTTTTTTTTAATGTATTTTAATTTTTTTACACACACTCATAACATGACTACAGTCTGACCAAGTGCTCGTTCCTGACGAGTATCCTTCCTAATCACATGTATTTTCAGAGATGCAAACCATTCCCACTGAATTATGCACACAGTGGTATTAGGGCAAACAACAGAAATCCATGCAAAGTTAACTATTTGAAAGGCATGATGGGCCTGAGAGAAACCACAATAATTTATAGAATGCATTAAAACTGGATTGCAAGGAAATTTATGATAGGCAGTGACACAATAATAAAAAAAACAAAGATTAATTAACATAAAAATTCTAGCTGTTATATTTCTCTAAGTAGAAATAATTGCAAGGCAGTTTTATTTCACTGAATGAACCTCCAAATGGGCACAGAGTAAAGTCAACATGAAAATGAAAGTCACCTTTAGGCTGGTAAAAGAACAGGTCACAAACTATCTGGGGGGCTGGTAGTAATGTAATTACTTTGTAAAATACAACTGTAGTGGAAACAGTATGAAGTTAAGGATGTAAGAAAATTTAAAGGATTTTAAAAAATCTATTTTCCTTGTAGTTCTGGAAATTTATGATAAATGTAACACCCTCAAAAATCAGACTTAAAATAAAAGGAGTAAATCAAGGAGAGGAAAGAAGATTTTTATTTTTTTCTTAATGACAGTTACAGGGTGATTCTGTCTGAAAAGCATTATAACTCTGATCTGTATAACAATGCGTGCATATAAACATATATATTTATCCCCCACAAATAGAAAAAAATGAAACACAGAAGGCCATATCTTAGGCATAAAATGGAATGACACCAGTTTTACAGCCAGAGAACTTCTCGCAGAGGTTTGCGTTTGCTCTCTTTTGCATTGCTTTAAATCAGGAGGTACCCCATCCATCAGTCAAATCCCATCTCTGAGACTGGCTAATGGGAAAGATTAATATATTCCTCTGGCTGACTTGGAAAACAAAAGCTGCATATTTTTTTTAATCACTCCGCATCTGCAACTGTGACTACTCATGTTGTATCAGATATGGCTAATGTCACTGAAGTGGGAAGTGGAATGTTTTATAGGGAAAACCTCTAGTTTTGACCTGTCCTGAGTACTTTAGCAGACTGCCACGCATCACAGTTTCCAGTGGCGTGCAAGCACTGGGGAGGCTGACCTGTATGCCCTGCTTTCATCCTCTCTAATTAAGCCAGAGCAGATACATTCCTTGTTGAAATTGATAGCTGGTGGCAGATCCAAATGAATTTTCACATATTTCTGATGATGTACAATACAGTCCTGTTGTTTATGCAGCATCTTGCTGTATGCCAACATGGTGCACCATACCATGTGAGACTCTGGCAAACTTACAAAGGAGAGCGGGAACAAATTTAATAGCTTTCTTTCAAATTGGAGGGTAGGTATCTGATCTAAATGTTAGCTGATTTCTCTTGAAGTGCATATCAGTAAAGGTTGATGATTTAAATATCTCCAAATACTTTTAATCTTCAGATATTTTAGTGCCAAGTTCTTTTTAGTGAATATGATGGATTTCAATGCTGAGAACAGCGAAGAGGGTGGGGTTTTCGTATACATGCAACTGCGATCATCTTTAATGCCCTTTGAAATGTAGTAGAACAAAGCTGTTTTCTTCTCTGATTTAGCCAAATTGAAGTGAGGGTTTGTTAACACATAGACTAATTTAAAGATGTATTTCTTCCTCTGCATTGTATCTGAATGTAATATTATAGTTAGGAAATCCAGATAGAGTTTGACTACTGTTCAAAGCCTACTTTGAACTCATTACAGTAACTTTATCATAAATTCTTAGTTTAGCATTTTATACATAAATATCTTTATTGGTTTCCAGATTGACAAATTTTTACCTAAAAATTTGCTTTTCTATTTACATTTTTTATATTTCTGCCTTTTTTCATTTATGTAAATTTGGTTTAAAAGTTAATACTTCAAATACATGGAGAAAAGAAGCATGGTGTTGTGGCTAGACCACAAGGCCAAAAAGAGAAGTGTATATGAAATAAGTCTCCGGTTTTGTAACTTATGGGTGCCCTTACGTAACTGTTCCGTTAGCATAGTTTCCCTGTCCTATCATGAACCTCCAGCTTCCTTCTTCTGGCTCCTTATCCTGTGAGTTGCACTTTCTTGGACTCCATTAATGTCACTTCAGTATTTGAGTAGGTCATCCTGTACTTCCCCTCTGCATTTTGGAGTGCAAATCAGGAGTCAAAGATATTCACTCTTCTTCTATCACAGTTGGGTTCCTACTTCAATTTTTCCAGTCTTTCAGATGAGTATGTTACTGACTACCTGCTTCACAGGGTTGCTGTGATATTTAAATAATTCATTTTTGTTATTAAAGCACATATAGGAGCAATGACAATGCCTCCCTCACCTGTACGCATCTTAAGACTGCACCTTCAGACAACAGATCTGCACAAAAAGATCTCTGACACCTGGTTTGATGTTAATGCAGCAAGGCACGGATCTCTGTGGAAAGTGCCATATTTTCAAAATCACCTCACCAATCAGCAGTTCCTGAAATTTGGCCTCAATTACATGAACTGAGCTTTTTAGAAGGTCCATCCTGATTTGTATTGAATGTGCACATTAATCAAACGTGGAGAGTGTGGCATGCTGACTATACTTTGTTCTGTAAAAATGTATCTGTGCTGATAATGCCTGAATTTGTTTTGCTCTGAACTAGCTGTGAACTCACATCAGCAAGTGCAAAGTAGGTATGAGATGATGCCAAATCAGAACAGCCCTTATTTTGTATCCACTTTGAACAAGTGATAAACTTATGCAAGGAACAATAAAATACATGTGCTTTAACTGGACCCAATCTTGCATATGGTTACATGTCTGTGCATGTTCATTTTGCAGAAGGACAAAGCATGGTGGGAGGCTGTGCAGGTCTGTGCTACCACTGCTCTATGCAGGGCTCTGCAACTGAGCAGTTGAACATAGCCAGCCTGTTCTGAAACAGGAGTAGGAGTGATTACTTAAAGTGAAAAGGAGATAGGTACCATGAACAGGTTTCTTAGGGCAAGTTCAGGGTAGAGTGGAACAGCCATGTAAGTTGTAGTAAATAAAGGAAACGTCATTTGCAAGTCTTTAAAAATACAATACCATTAATAACTTCAGTAATAAATAAAATATCCTGTACTATCTGCAATGATTACACACATTGAGACTATTATTTTTGGTGACTAGTTGTAAAGATTCCAGTACATTGTTGAAATAACAGTATAAATGGTCTGGGTGATGATGAGGCTTTTACTTCTCCAGGCTTCCTTTCACTGCCTATTGTTCAGCAATTTTTATAGACCTTGTAAAAACTGGAATTCCCTATCCTACTAACAGGACATTAACATGCAATATGGGGTAATATGAAATCCAGTATTTTCATGAAACTAGATATATTCCTGTAATCCTTACACAACACCACTATTCTTTGATCGCATCCACTGCATGATTTTACTTTGCCTGATATTGCATTTGTGATGTGGTAAAATTAAAGCATTAAGACAATAATTTAGCAAAAACTGTCCAAGAATATGCAAATAAACTCAAACTGAAACAAAAATATTAGTTTATGGTGTATGGTATTTTAAAATAAAAATAAATATTTGCTTTGTTTATTTGTTTTCAAAATATGACTCTAGGCGTTAGTGTCAGAAATAAGGGGAGATCATGAATACTGAAAAAATGTATCCAGGTACACTCGAAAAATTCAGCAGGGAAAGAATCAAAGTAAAGCTTGGTAGTGATTTGTAAATTGCAATGAGCGATTCAAGAAATATTTAAAATAGAAGCAGCGGTGGTATATGCAGTATTTGAACATCCTATCTTTTGTGACTGTGACATCAAAGTCCAATACAAACACAATATGCTGTACCTAGAGAATCACTTGGTGCAAAAACACTACATATTTTACAATCTAGATGTTCAGTTATGATGAATGTCAACAAAATCAGCCACAAGAATGACCCTCCTGACTGCACTTCAAAATCTTGCCAAGAAATGTATTCCCTATACTGTCATAAACAATCTATTTGCCTTCATTTTCTACTGATAAACATTTCCTATTCATTCTTTTGAAGCACGTAATATTGACATACTCTGAGATAACAATAGGTAGTCTAAAATAAAATCCATTTGGGTTAACTCTTATGTTCGAGGTCTACTTTCCTAATAAATACAGCAATTTTTAATTGTTGTAAGCAGTCATCAAATACTGTGAAGCGCTTTGGGTGTTACAACTTCAGAAACACCGCTGTGTGTTAGCAGCATTATCATTTTCCAGTTGTGACACAGCTTTCTTGTGCAGAGCTGATACTCCTAAATTGGCAGCACAGTCTGAAAAAAACCCAGGAATATTGTTTCATCAAGCAGCAGCCATAAAGTGGCTTTTTTTCTTTACCTTAGCTGTTAGCAATCGAGTCAGAGCATCCTGCCAGTTATCAGTAAACAACTGATCCATAGTCTCTCAGAGACCTGTATCTCTAAACATATTTGTCAATCAATTCGCCTACTTTGTATTAACAGCAATACTGGCCGTGTTTACAATGTCAGGAATGTTTACTGAATTAAGCATAGTTGGCAAGCAGATAATAGTATTAAACCATTGGTATTAATATTGACTCGCTACAGTTCCAAGACACACTTTTAATACGTAGCGTCTTACCACAGCTAAACAGAACACAGTAAAAAGTTATTTTAAATACAGAATAATTATATTGTCCTATATTGCACTAACATCTAAGTCAAATGGGTGTTTCAGAAAAAAAAAGAAAAAGACACGTTCCACATACATTGACATTTCATCTCAGGTTAGTGATGAGTCAACAGTCATGGAGCACCTCCTAAATATAATTTCAAAGCTATTTTTTATGTGTTACATTGAAGGTTTTCTGAACACTTATCACATCTTGTCCAAACCATAGGAGAGAGGTAACTTTTACCACATCCCCGTTACAGCTTGAAAGAGTTAAAAAAACTGGCACGTATTTATTAGTCATAATTATAAAGGCAATTGTGTAAGCCAGGCACTGGGGCTCTGTGTCCCTCTACTGCGGTCTATCTTCTAGACTACTGTCAAAAAGTCTGATTATACATAGAAATACAGGTATGTTTATGACAATTTCCAAGGAGGCAGGAATAACAATGTCAAGATTCACATTTTTTCCAGACACAGAGAAAGAAAGAAGTGATGAAAGAGAGAAACAAACACAAGTTCAGTTTTGATTTTCTTCATCCTGTAAATTAGAAATGAGTATTTCTAAAAATATCCATCCTGTCTGCTACTCTGTACAATATTCATTCTAAGATACTACATTGCTAAGATATCTATTCGAGTCACAATAGCTGAATTATGCAGTGTATTCCCAAATTAATACTCAGAGCCCCAGCACCTGCTGCTTGAAGTCTGTGAGGAAATGCATTTGTGAGTAAGGCAAAAATCTCTTAGGAAAACTGGCAATATCTCCCAAGAATCTTCAAGATGTAGGGAAAAGTGTGTCATTTTCTCACCAATAATCAGCACTTTTATCTTAGATGAAACAATTTTTCACAAAACAAGTCTGCACTCCTTGTATTTGATAAAGAAGAAGAATTAGAAATAGGTCCAATTTCCTTTTGAAAAGCAGGCTTCTTCTGCTTTTCATTGGCATTTTCCATGACCCTCTATAGAAGAAGACAGATAATAAATATAATGATTTGTATTGAAAAGAAAACTGTAAGGATAATGGCCCAAACAGTGTAGTTTTTTATAATGTTACCATAGTAAATAATAGCAGCATGGTTCACATGATTATAGTTGTGGCTGTATCAGTGTTTCCATTATAAATCCTGTTTTTCATAAGTTTATAATTTCATTTTAATAAATTTTCTCTTGGATGAACTGCAACATAGAAGGTTTCAACAAGGAACAATTTAATTTTAAAAATAACTTTTTTTGGCTAGTCATGAGCCATCTGTTAATCAAAAAGAACAATTTACTTGTTTATAACAATGTTTTGCACTATCTAATGAAAAAAAAAACACCAAAACCCAAACAACTTCAAATGAAGTAATGAAACCAGGCAATTGATTAACCTATAGCAAACTGTAATCAGTCTTGATTGTGAAACAAGTTCCTTTGCTCATCTGCTAAATGTACTTTTTGACTACACATAGTAATACCTCCTCCAAGCCCCCATTCTGCCGTTAAGCATATGCTTAAGCACTCTCTTGAATAGGAATGCTTTCCAGAGCTCAGGCCCTAGAAATATATACATATTTAATTAGATGGTAGTGCTTGAAGATAATTCAATCCTCTCCAAACAGCGTGTGGTTTTACTGACTTCTGCATGTCTAACAGCAGTGTATTTTTGCATTTATGTATTAGTGATCAAGTATTGCTTTCTTCCCTCCACACTATTCCTTTATCTTGATGCACGTGTTTGTTAATCAATGAAAGGTGAAGGTACACCTGAATATCTGCTTAATCCTACAGTGCCTCCACGTACAGCACTCACAAATTTCACCAAGTATTTTATGTTGCACAGCCCAAGCAAAACTGTAGCTTGTTTACCACGGATTTCCTTGATTGGTCTGTGTCATAGCTCTGGAATTATTGAAATGCAGAGATGTGTGTTAATGGGGAATATATTATTCATTAAACATAATGGCAACAGATCTAGTTTACTATACATTAATATAATACAGTGTTTTACACTAATTTATTTTACTTTATATGGTTAGATATTAGTGACATAGCTTAACAATCAAAATATAAAAATAATATTTCATTATTGAATAACAATATATAAATATCAGAGGTGCATGGTGCTGCAACATTTTAAGCAGCCATTCTTAGGGGAGTTCAGATCATCGTGTTTGGAGAAGATCACTGAACAGGTCAAAAACCCAACCAAGGCAAGCACCGAGGACTCAAAGACTACTGATTATTACTCTGCAACAACTCTTCTTGTTTCTCTTGAGCTGAGTATCTCGGCTATCTGCAGCTGCCAAGACCATCACAGTCTTATGCAAAGTGGGGGTGGTATTGAGGGGAGGTGGGATAACTCTGCTGTCTTATTCAGGGGGTCCAGCACCACAACAGCATTGTGCAAAGACTTCTCAAGCGCTCAGTGGATCGTTAGGACTTCATCTGTGAATATACTTTGCATTCAGGGTTTCAGGTGAATTCTGGTCTAAAAATAGGATTCAGCTTTTATTCCTACACCCTGAACACCAGACTCATTCTTGGCCTTTATCCTGCGCTACAGCATCTGCACTTACTCATATTCAGCAGAGCTGCTGCCTTCCCACCGCTCGAGGACACTTCATGCCAAACAAAGCTGGTTTATGCCAACTGCCCGTGCCTGTAGCTGAGGGCTTGGGGGTGGACAAAACGGGCAATACAAGGCTATGGGGCAGCAATATGGGGGGCATACCTAGGCCATGGGACTCCCCACATATGGCCATGTCCCTCCTCGGGTCCTTTTCCTCATTGCTTGCTCTGATACGTAGTCCCATGTATTGGAAATCTAGTAACTAGAGAGGGAACCGTTCGAATGACATCACAGCTAAAAGCAGAGTGCTAATAAAACACAGGAGCCTCCATATTATCACTTGCCTGCATGATAAACAGCTCTACAAATGTTAATTTCTCCAATGTTACTAGAAGTACAAACAGTACATATTGCTTCAACGCTGCTGCGCACGGCTTGTGCATTTAGAGGGAATGTGTTTAGTTTTTATATTTATTTACTAGGGACACAAATTTTAACAACATGAAATATTTTGCTTGTATGGGATGAACACCAATAGTTTAACATAAACTATGGAAGGAATCCAGGCTGTGTTGACATATTTTATGAATGTTATGGGATGCCAGATTGGAGGTGTACATCTGTGTGGGTTGGCCAGTCATCCCACTGCCTTCTGTGTATCTGTATGCTTAAATGAATTAGCTATTATAAAAACACCGCATAAACAAGTTTAATGCTGTACACTTTCTTTTTGCTGATATAAAACTATCTGAATCACAGTGAAGCAAGCTAACAATGATATTCTGTTGCTCTTTCACAACACTCATGTAAAAGGTTGCAAAGCTGTGCACTTTAAACCATTTAATCTCCAACGCTGAGGACCCCCTCTCTCCTTTTGACTCCATCTCCCTCCATGTCATTGGCAGCAATCTTCTTGCAGCCCCTCATGGTGGGAAGTACCGCTGCATAATCCTGCATTTGAAATCATTACCCAGTGACTGCCATCCACAAGGTCACTCAAGGTCGCTAAAATTCCTTCCAACCAACCCAGGCCCGGAGCAATGACTGCCAGAAAGCAGCACCAGATTGCCCTGCTACCAGTGCCAGGATACCAATATAGAAGTCAGGAGCTATGAGATACCTCAGGGATTCCTCATACCTGAGGCCATCATGCTGACTACCAAGACAGACATGGGAATGGTAAAGAAATCTTTTTCATTCTGTGTATCTGAAAGTGCTACTACAATAACTCTTTGTTGCTCCCTTTTTTTACACAGCACATGGCAACAAAGGGTTTGGGTTCAATTATTATAACCTTTACATTTGTCAGGGGATAAACATAGAAACCTTGGTGGTCAATGAACTTGGTAAGAAATGGGATACTCAGCACTGAGAGAAATCACAGGGGAACAGGGAAATCAAGCCATTTCTATTTTACTGTATAAATAAACATTTATGAGCTTGGCATTATGCAATTTGTTCTGAATATGTTGGTCAAATGGAATAAAGAAATGGATTAGAAGAAAAGTTTCTGTGTTTACGTACAGCATTTGATCTTTGAGTTAAATTAGAACCAATAAAATATTTTGAACTTTTTTTCAGCTAACAGTTTGTAGGCTAATTTTGAATTTGAATTAAGTCCAAGCATGATAGCTTAGATTTGCCCCAGATGGACTTTCAGTTCTGTTCAAATCGCTTGACAGCACCATAACAGCCATTTGTAACTAAGTCTGCAGAAATGGGCTGGCACTTGCAGTCTACTAGCGTTGCTGATCTTTTTGTATGGGAAAAGCACCCATAAATCACAGTGCATTAAAAAGGCACACACATCTCATGCAAACATCATGGAGAATCCATTGTCCTGTAGATAAGTATACAAATAAGTGCAAAGCATCACTTAAGTTTTATATAAGGCACACATTTTTGGAAGGCAACCAATGCAGTTTCACATGCTGTACTTTTTCTAATCTGACTGACTCACAGTCTTGTGATAGTGAGATAAGCTAGGTAGGCAAATTTTTACAGAGTTGCAATTACTGAAATTGTCATTACGCTGCTCACTGTAAAATAAATATAGATAGAAGTGAAATTATGCACAGGCTAGAAGTAGAAAGTGTTTTGCTTCTGTTTGCTAAATTAATCTCTTCCTAAATGGCTGCAGGCCAGGTAGGTTAGCATTTGTGGTTTCAAAGGTTTTCAGCGCTTGCAATGAGCCATGAAATTACTGCATGCTGCTGAAAATGGCAGCTGATGAAAGGAAAAGAGCGAATCCCAAAGGCAGAAAGACAGGAGGAAGCAAAATTACAGGCAGAAAGTCTGATTTTTGATGTTGCTCATTGTGAAATGTACACCCAAACTTTTAATAAAACATAAAACATTAATAAACCTGCTAACAATTCCTTACAATTTCTTTTGAAGTCTCAGTATAATTTCTGAATACTTATTAAAACAGGCAATGATTCAATGGTGGCTGAGCAGTTTCTGTCTGTTGGATATGGTATATTGGTATACTAGTGACTTTTGAAATTAGATTTTTATTGATGTTTTTTAATTGAATTATCCGAAGGACTGATGTTTTCTGTTAATAACGTGACCCTAAACTCTTGAATTGTTGATCAAGTTTAACTAATATTAAATTAGATATTCAGTGGTAAAACACACTGTCTGATCAATGCTGCTTCACCATTCCAAATCGTCTGAACTTGGTTGAGAAAACAAATCTGGCTTCAGTTAGTCATGTTGCTAACAGCTAGTTTATTACATGACATGTACATGCCACAGGAATGTTGGTGTTACTTCTGGGGAGGGGTGAAACAATGATTTTAAGCACTATGAAAAGGAGGATACTAACAGACGAATCATGCACAGCAATATCTGGGATACTGCAGTAAAGCACCATTTTAGTTTTAAAGCATCATACAGATGTACAAGTCCTTTGGGTCAGTATCATGGCATCAATTTTTGGCTGAATTTCTGAATTCTACTTTCAAAGCCTCACAGTGTGGTAGGATCACCTGTAATTACTTTGTAACTATTAAGACACAGTTTATCATAGAAGAAACTTGTGGACAAAGAAAAAAAAAACACCAATTTTCAAGAACATAACATTAAGAACTTTGCTTTCTATTAAAAAAATACTGAACAGATTCATGAATTGTCCTAGAATCCAGTTATGTTCTTAAGGGCTCTGTACAGGCAGATAACTTGCTTACTGTGATCAACCACAATGTAAAATGGGGTGCTTCCTGGTAGAAATAAGCCTGCATCTAGTATCTTTGGGGACTGAGGAAGCTTACACTTTTCTGATATGATTGGTTATGTAAAGTAATGTCTGCTTTTATAGGCCCTTTAAAATAGACAGATCTGAACCAAGCATGGCAAACAGGCAAGAACTGAATTCAATACTATGTCTAGAAGGAATTAGGCATGGAAGGTAGGATCTCATCCTACAATTTCATTGACAAAAGTGACAGGCTTTAAAGTTTTCTTTACCTTAACATAGCACTTCTGACACGAATTATCTCTAAAATGTGTAAGTGAAATGACACCGAAATCTACAGTTAAAGGTGGCCACTAGAAGTAGGAGTGCAACATAGGGTGTGGTGAGGGGAGAAGGTATTTCAGCAAAGGAACCTGGGCAAAAGCACTTCTGCAGCTGTAGAGTTGGTGTAGAGAAAGAGCTTTTAAGATATTGTTCACCCAAGAAGGAAGCACCCAGAAAATTGCAAGGAATTCTGTTATTTACCCAGGGAGGTCAACTGAATCAAGGCAATCACATTGTATTTTGAATGGAGACTTAGAAAAATCATTGTCTTCCTGAACAGGGCCCCAACTGCATCCTGAACAGCAGAGCTGAAGTGGCCAAACTTCTTCAGAACAGAAGAATGCAGTGGCCAGGTAAAAATGCAGGAGGAAGGCCACAGGTAAGTAATTGCTGAATTGGAATCACAAGCATGTGCATACACACAAATTGGGATTTTGTGTGCGTAAGTTCAGTATGTGGTAATGCATGTGCAAAATGTCATGCCCTTATCTATTCAGTTGCTCGTTCATACCGCACTAATCACTGTCTCAGCACCTAATTTTGAAGACTATAAATATTTTATTATCCACACAAAAATCAGAGGTGGTAACTGAGCTCAAGCTGTGCCCTGAGGAAAATAAAGCAAATTGTGCCACATAGTAAAAGGCAGATATAGAAAACCATTGCATGGATGTAATTCATATTCATATTGAGGAGCACTATATTATATCTAGAGTAATCACATTATTCATTATATACTGTATGCTATAGAAATAGAAAGTGTGTAGTACACATATTGTAGCCTAAAAAACCATTTTTAATTACATTTTTATTAAAACTTGTAAAATAAGAAGCAAACATAGAACATGCTTACCTCTCAGTGTGATAGAAAGAATTTACTGCGGCACTACAGAAAAAGATAGCACAGCACATGTCCAACATTTAAAAATAAAATTGTGTATACTCAATCTATGGCCTTCCTTACCAGACTGAAAGAATCTTATAAGCCTGGAACAGAAGACAAACAATGCCAGCATATACTAAGTCACACAGGCACAAAGAATAGCATTGAGATTTGTGGAAAACCACACTAATTTTGAAGCTGACTTATAAACCCAGAGCTATTTCTTGTTTTTTAGATCTTAATAGCCAAGCAACTTCTTCCCCATCCTCCTTAAAAAAATCAATCAAGCAAGCAAGCAAGTAGGCAAGCATCCCTAGGAATAACAGTCTACTTAAAAATACATGAGAAATAATTAGTCAAGAATAACAGAAAAAGCTCATAGTGTGAATACACCTGAGTTTTGGGCTGGATTCTGATGAACTCCACGTTTAAATATATAAAACCAGTGGCAGAAATGAAGATACAGAAATCTACAACTGAAGCAAACTAAATGCTGGCAATGTCACTCTTCCTAGTCATGTAAAAGAGAACAAATTTTTTGGATGGGTATTCCACAAGGAAACAATGCTGTGTGTGATAAGTAAAGATACAGAGGTATGCATTATTTGATGGATTATGCCGTAATGAATGCATGGGGAATAACTAAGCGAATTTGGGCAGAGAAATAAATTGATTCCATATGTAGTGTGTTAAAATTTGCTGCACAGAGTGGAAATCTAATGCAAGCAGGAGTTGGAGAGGAAGTTGCAATTTATGTGCAGTTTCTGTGGGGAAGAAAAAGGAAAGAAGGCTCCTAAATCACTCACTTATCAGGCTATGCACTATCTCCCTCAATGGAGAGAAAGGAGTTTTGGCTCCCAAAACTGCCTCCCTTTGCGCTACTGAGAAGGTATTAGGTGACAATAGCTTCATTAGAAAATGTGCAAGTTAAAACAGTGTGTGAATATATATTACATGTGTGGGTTGGACAGTAGAGCTTACCCTTGACTGTTTTGCTACTCAAAGTTTAAGTCTGACAGTATACGCTATTTACTACCACCAAGTAGGGAATGAAATATAAAAATCCCAATGTACACCATGGACATGGACACTGTGGACATACGCACTATGTGAAAGTCAATAGATCTCTGCTACCATAAATCAAGGCAGTCTACAGCTCTGCCAAAATTATAAGTATTTTCAAATTTGATTGCCATTTTTCTGTTGTGCTGTGGGCTCACACAATGCCTTCACAGGATTCATTTTGAAGATGGACAGATTTGGCTAAGAGATTTGATTAAGTGATTGAAGTCAAAGGTATTCCTTCCTCTGTAGCAGGTGGAATTTCACAGCAAATGGTTTCATAGAAACATGGGTTTGTTTCAATCTGTTTGACCTCGTCTCTCTAATGCACTGGATTAGGAATGAAAATTAATCTCAAAACATATCTCCAAAGAACTGCCATGACTTGTATGGTTTCACCTAGCAGTATGCCCAAGAAAGCTTGAAGATCTCCATTCTGCATTACCCTTAGCTGTTACCTTTGAAAAGTGTTCCCTTCCTGTGGGAAGCAGATTTTCTTTATTCCCTTTAGGATTCAAATGTCTTTCTTCAGCCATTGTTACTAACACAGCTCAATTTAATTTCTTTAATTGTAGGTATTTTGCAGGAGAAATTGTAATTAAAAGTAGGAACCTTGAATAATATGGCACAGCTTTTCCCCATCTAAATAAAATATTCACAAGTCTTTGGTATCACTGAATTTGAACCTGAAGTTGAACCATGTCTTAATCTGGCACAAGATTGATAGTATGTGCCCAGATTACTTTGTCTGCCTATATATGTGACTATTCTTATAATTAAGGTGGTGTAGGCTTAGTGCAGCTATTACTGAAACACTGAACCTTGACAAATTGCAAGGAGTTTGATAAAAGGACACAGGAATGACTGACAATGTAGATCTCGCCTTAATGGTAGAGAAGTATAAAGCTTTATTTCTTTAGTTTGTCAAAGAGAACGTGAAAGAAGCAACTTGATCAAAGCCTACCAGCAAGTGCTGAGACAGAAGATTTCTGCTTGTAGAGGGGCCTTTCTACCTTCAGTCAAAGACTGGACAAAGTTCAATATATGGTAGGTGAAGCCAGACAAGTTCCAGGTGAAATTGATATAATGTTCTAAACGCTAGAAATAATTAACTCTAAGAAGTTTTTACCTAGGGAGGTGATAGACACCACCAGTAATGCTACACTTGATGTCTTTCTAAAGGCTATGCTTTATTGCAAACACACTGGAAGCAGTGGATGAAATTATAGCTTCTATTTTATGCAGTAAGTCAAGTTATATTATCATTATGTCTCTTCTAGTTCTAAAAAACTGCAGATCTACAGGAAAACAAAAGAACAGGTGGCAGTTATAAGAACAGACAAATCAGAGAAAAAAATTAAGCAAGCCAAGCCAAACCTTTGTGAATTCCTCTTGTTGATTATTCAGGCCACATGTTCTCTTTTCAAAATTGGCCAAATCATCTGTGCTCACATAGGAGCCCATCATACTCAAATAGATCACATTTTTCCACTCAAAAAATAGTGGCCTTTTGGACTGTTAAAGTGATTTCTAGTCAAAAGAAACAAAAAAAAAAAGACAAAAGTGCCTCCCCAGCTGAGAAGTGCATCAGGCTAAAAAGTGTGTAAGGCCCCTCAGTTTCTGGAAGCAGCAGCAGGCAAGGGAGTGAGATGGCTAATGGCACATCCAGCTGCAGCCCAAACAGCTGGCGCCTGCTTCCTGATGCGCTGAACTGAGCCAGTCCTCAGCCCAAGTCAGATGCAAAACTTCAGTTCGCATCTCCACATTCCTGGTTATACCCCTTAGCTGTGCTGTTACCTCAGCCTGTCTAGGCTGTACAAGGGAAGGGGGCTGAAATCAGTCTGGAAGTGTTTCAGGCTGCCATGTACGTAAGGGTGAACCTTTTTGTTCTTTAAGTAACCACCACCTTACACTGTGTTTTTCTGCTCCCAATTAAGGCAATTACCTGGACACTCTGCTGCTACTGGTTGTCTGCTTGGCAAAGTTGCCACTCCAGGAAACGGCAGACACAACTGAAAAACCATTGCTTAAAGACAGCCTGACTGAAAGGTCTACCTTCCCCTGAAACACAAAGACATTCTTAAGGTGCAGGAAGCAAAATTAACCTAAACTCATGCTCCACTGAGAATGCACACACACAAAAACTGGTAGCAATATTATATCAAAGGGATTTTTAATTATTTTTTTTTATGCTTTCCACCCCAAACACTGGCTTTTTTGTTGCTCTCCTCATGTGGCAGTGTGCAGGAGCACAAGAGGTTAAAGTACATCCTGCCTGGCTCTGGGAGTGAGCGGGTGTTGCGGGAGGAGGCTGAGGACTGCTGCAGAGATGGGGAAGAACTTGTGCTTGCCTGCCTGCTCGCTCAGGGCTTTGCTGATCGCCAGGCGAGGGATGGTTTTGTCACCTTGCTTGATTTGTGTTTGCAAAGATCCTTTCCTACTGAACAGACCTTACTACCTTTTGCTGTAGTTATTTCTACTCAGTTATTTTACCAGCCTCTCTTTTGGCATCTGCCTGTGTCATGCCCAGTGAATGAATGAATAAAAAGTGACAGACTGATGCACGCATTAAACATGTGAGAAAAAAGAAAAACTCCAAGCAAGAGTCAGAAAAAGGCATATTCAAAAGGGCATTCAGAATGGTTACACTCAGGCAAATGTGGAAATTTGCACTTGTTTTTGTCAACTAAATAAGGACATGTATGATATAAATTGTGGTCTGCTTTTAGGACATGATTCTGATTTTCCTAAAATCATAACTGTAAAAAGCAGCAGGCTTTTATATATATACATATACGTATAAATCCTTCAAGTGTTCACCCCTCCACATGTTGCAATGTGTCCTCAAGTGTGATAAAATGTCCAAGAAAATTAGTGGCCAGACACCTGTTGTTTGTAATGGTGCAAAATTACTGCTTGTTTGCAGATGTCACGGTATGTGTTCTGAGATTTTACTCTTTAACAAACGGTTGCTTTAATTGATACTTTTCTCCAAAATGTTCAAACTCAGAAAACATTAATAATTGTGTGGAAATAGAAGATATCAAGGAATAGAAGATCTCAGAACTCTGGAACAGAGAGAATATCTCCTTATCAACGACCTCAGTAGAGATCAATTTGTCAAAACCCAAGAAACACATTCAAGGTATTTAAAAAGACTATAAAGATGCTTTATGAAGATGATACAGGGAAAAAAACCCTCTCTTATGAACAGGGAGTTCAACTTAGAATTTCAAATTAACTTATTGTATGATGCATTATTTAATAAATGTTAGCATTAATTTTTGAAGAGTTCAATTTACGTACTATTACTGGGCCAAATGGTTGATGAGGATCACAATTAAAGAAAGATGCATCGTTCGTTTGGCTAAAAAAGAAAAATCAAATGAAGTCAAACCTTCATCATTACACAGAATAAAGGTGGCTTATAACTGCCAAAAACATAGAGCTCTGTGACAGATATATTTAAAGTTCTGCTGATATTTAAATAAAACTTCTTGTAGTCTGACCCTATGCAAAAGCTCAAGATCCTCTCCTAGACTTAGTTAAAATACTTTAAAAACAAAAGCTTCTAGCCTAGGAAAAAGATCTGGTGAAAGAGAAGTGAGTTAGAGTTTCTTTTAAGATGACATCTGAAGCAAGTTTTCATCCCCTTACCTATGACTAATTTTCTGATTTTTTTTTTTTTAATTAAAAATGAAGTTAAAATATTTGAGCAAAAGTGTTAGCATTAACTTACCCTACCAGCTAAGTGTATATTATACCAAAGAATGTTACAGCTACAAATAAACATTGGCATTTAGAAGAAATGAACCGTAAAATATGGTAGCTCTTACAGAATCATGGATTATTCTGCTGGAAGAGATGATTATGACCCTCTAGTCTGACCTCCTGCATAATGCAGGCCACAGGACTTCTCTGAATTAATTCCTGATTGAACTAGGGCATCTCCAATAGACTCGGAGTTCAAAGGCTGCCATCACCTACCCCGAGCAGCCACCTTTTCCCTGGTACACAGAGCTCCTCCATGGAGATCCTAGTTTACCACATGTCACCTTTGCTTTTGGATTCAGAGAAAAAGATTAAATTAAATATTTTAAAAATATTTTTCATACCTCTGAAAATACTTTCCTGGGAAAAAAACCCACATCAGTAAGTGACAAATGTTAAGAGTTTCCAGTGTTTCATAAAAAACAGGAAAATGTAAATCAAAATGTATTTTGGGGAGACAGGGACGGGTGGAATTGTTGGAAATAATGGTCCAGTAAAAACTTCAGCTATTCTTCTTTAACCTCAGCACAGCTCCCTTCAGGGACAGGAATCATAGTTTCTTTTCTGACGTGCAGTTTCAGAAAGGCCCAAATCCTCAGCTGCCCTGGCTTGACCACCATGAGGGGCAGAGGGCTCCTCCCTCATCTTCATGCCTCTTGAATCCTGCATGCTTTGTCACAGCCATGAAAGGAGACTTCAGGTGCTGTTAAGACAGATCGATGCTGAGTGCAATATTAATGTGGCATATGGCAGTTCCAGCTTTGGACAGGGACTGCACAAAACAGAGCAAAAGGAAAACTGTGTCACACAAACAACATTTGGGAGACAAAAGGAGGATAATGTGTAACTTCAGTAATTCAGTGTTACCTTCTATTAGTCATGAGGGGCAGCATAGAAGAAAGCACAAAAAATTGTAAGTTGGCCTCCTGGGAATCAACATGAGCCTTTAGATATTGAATCAGGGCTGAGTGAGGACAACACTGGTTGGGCCTTTTACAGGAAGAGAGATAAGGCTCTTTTTGAGGTGATAAGGGTAGAGAGTCACTGAAGGTCTACATAGAGAGTATTCTCTTGAAAACCTGCCATTCCTGCAAGGATCTATGAAATTGTTTTTACAAAGACCAATATTATCTCATTATTTTCTTGAGCTTCCCTGGCTGCCTGCACCATCTGTTGTTTTTTTAGAGATACTATGCCATAATATGTAAAGCTGAGCCGTGGCTTGGACATGAAAACTAAAAATCTGAGGCAAAGATTATGTCAATGTTAGTTGTGTGAGTAGCAGGCAGAATGGTGCTGCTGCTCATAGCAACTGAGAAAAGTCTGGGGCAGAAAGGAGAGAGCTTTTTCTTAGTCATGTTGTACTCAAGTTGAAAGCTGCATACGTGAAGAGATATAAACGTTTAGCTTTTCAACACAAAGATCTGTTTTAGGACAGAACATTAGAGATACATGTATATGATTCATCTGCACAGAGATGGTAGCTGAAGCTGGGTTATTTAACTAAATTGCCCAGATATCAGATGCTGAGGAAATGTTACAGCGTTAATGTCTTCAAAGAGTGGAGCTGACACACAGCATAACATTGGGAGGCCAATGTCCATGGAAGCTTTATCTAGTATTGAATGTTATGGTTCATTTTATCAGAATGGCACACTGTACTTGTAGTCCATGCTTTTCCCTGGCTACCCATCTACTGCCAGGTCAAAATGTTGGTTATAATCTTTAAATCCCTACAAAGCTTTAGGGTCTGCAATTCTAGGCGCTGCTTCTCTATTTTATATTCCCACACAACAGTTAATCCTAGTTATGGCTATTTCAGGTAAATAGGAAAAAGAAGCAAAGGATGCTGTTTAATGAAGCCACAACTCAATCTGTTTGGGAACTATTATCGGCACCATGAAGGCATTTGTAAATCGTTCACAACTGAAGAGGACTGCCACTAACTCCACCCCACTAAGCTACTGGACTCATTTGCTTATTAGATATTAGAAACTCAAGTCTATCCCACTATTACTTTAACAGACATTTTCCCCTAAAACCATTTCCAATATGGATTTATGAGGAAATCTTTTCCACCGTGGACTGAATAGCTTCATTAGAGAGCTCTCTAAGATAAACTTTGGTTAATAGTAAGTAGGTAACCCCATGACTGACTAACCAGCAAGGGCAAAAGAACATACCCCATTCTGAAAAGTATAAAGGTGAGAGGAAAATATTTTGAAAGCATCTAATGTATAATGTCCCCACCTGACTATGTTGATCTCAGGGGTAAGGACCACTAATCCAGGTATGTGAACAGGATCAGACTTTGGAAAGTCAGTGGAGTTTTTGTCCCTTTCCATGTATAGATCTACATCCAGCAGCAAAGATGAACCAAAGGGGAGAGTGGAGGGGGGTGGGGGAGAAGGACCCTTAAACATCATGTCCTTCTAGTTTTATCTCAGTATTGAAGAAAGCATATTTTCTAGGAACTGTGTCCACTCTCATGACAAGAAGATCTTAATATTGGTTCTTGGCATTCATCTTGGAGTTTCTCTGGACTTCAGCAAGGTGATTGACACTGTTTCCCACAGCCCTCTCCTGGACAAACTAGCAAGGTACAAATTGGGTGGGTGACCTGTGAGATGGGTAGGAAATTGGCTAACAGGTCATATTCAGAAGGTGGTAATCAATGTTTTTTTTACTTAGGCTGGCAGCCTGTCACAAGTGGGGTCCTCCACAGATCAATTCTGGGAGCCACACTGTTCAGCATTTTCCTAAATGGTCTGAATGATGGATCAAGTTTGCTGATGACACCAAACTGAGTGGTGAGATGAATATGTCAGAAGGGAGAGCCATCTTACAGAGACACCTGGAAAGGCTGGAAGATTGGGCTAGCAAGAACTGTAAGAAATTTAACAAAGACAGACAAGTGCAAATTCCTGAAGACTAGGATCTGTATGTCTGGGGAACCACCTTTCTGAAAGGGACATGGGGATCCTGATAGACGGCAGTCTGAATGTGAGTCACCATCAAAGGGCTGGAGAACCTTCACTATCAGGAAAGACTGATGGAATTAGGTCTTTTCTCGCTGGAGAAGAGAAGGCTTAGAGTGGGACCTCATCACAGTAAAATGACTTGGCCATTCCACCTTATTTTCAGTTAAACTTTGTGGCAAGTGATATAGTTTTCGAGTTTAAATGCATGAACTCTATTGTCCAAGACCATGTTAGCATCAAACCTATCACTATGAAGTAGTAGTCTTCTCTTCTGTATTCTGGCATGACACTGGCCAGCAACTTGGGTTTTATGTCTATAATGTTTGCCCATTCATAAAATAAGGATGGTGAAACCTTACCTAATAAAAAGCTTTGATATCAAGCTTGAAAAGTGTTATGTTGATGTTAAAAATTTATGTTAATCTATTTACTTTTTGACGATACAAGCTAAACTAGCAATAGTCTCACTATAATTTTTTGTAGATTGACTTGCAGTTGCTATACCTGTTATATCTGATAGATGTCTCATTTCCAGTGAAGAAAATACAGAAATGCATTTAGAAAGTTTTGAGCGCATTTAAGCAATAGGTACTTGAAAACATTTTTTATAGAATAACTGTTTTATGACGGATTATGCTAAAAAAGAATCCACTTGAATACACCTGCGTTGAGCACCTTTTTCAAAGTCAAATATCTTGGCTATTTAAAATACATATGTATAATGCCAAAAGTAATTAAACCATATTATGAACTAAGTCTTTGCCAAATTCTCCTGCTTACACTGCAACACTTTTCGAGTTACAAAAATACTAAAAAAAGCTTCAATAGAAAACCCCCAAACAGATGAACCAGTATTTTTTAAAATTTATTTTCAAACCTCACATCACTCCCAAGCTAAGTCCTTGAAGCTCTGGATGCCAAGTTTCAGACTACAATGTGTCTATTTTACTATTGAGCTTTAAAACTCAGAAATGAAAGTTCATAATGCAAGTAATTATACAGCCTAATCATTGTGATTCCACTGGGTGCCGCTATAATTTACTATGTATTCTTAAACTAAGAATACAAAAAATAACAAATAACATAAATATAAAATAAAGAAACATAAAGGTAAAAAGTGAGCATCATTTCAGGGATTATCCCACTATCATAACGGATGCTGGTTCTTATCCATTGAACTGTTACTTTACTGATCCTTTATAGATCTGTTCTTCCAATAACCCTTGGTACTCACTGTAATATTAATTCATTTATTCACATTTCATTCCTCAAGAAAAAGCCATTAACACACAACAGTTCAATATGATCTAAGGCAATCTAGTTAGATACTTTGGTAAGGTTAATTTAAGAAATTTTTATCTGTCACTAACAGACTAATGGGAATTCTGAAAGGTGTTGTTAAACTGTTAAATATCTGACCCCTGACACCATCTGAAGTGCTACTTGCTTTGTGCCTGAAGACCACTATTTAGTAGCTTAGACAAAAATATTATTTTGTTTTCCTGATGTTACAACAATGTCAGTGGCAGTCCCATTAATAAAAGATGCTTATTGGGAATAAATACTCCAGGTAGGGTGTTGTCAGCTGAAAGATGTTGTCACCCATTAGCATGGATTGCATTATCCAATGGTGTTTCAGAGGATTCTGGATCCAGCAGTCTTTGGGGAATAACCTCTCACAGCTATAGTGTGAGGAATAAGCTTATCATCTGTAAGTTAAGTTGAAAATCTCCAGCATTTAGCTATGGTTAGTATTTTTATCATTTCATGTATTGACAGATGAAGTATCGAGTGTTTAAAGCATAGGCTGGTATCGAAGCTGCATTTCTTGTTTCAGAGAAGGTATTTAAACATATGACTATTTCTGTATACTCCATAGTGCAGTCCCAGATACCTGGTCAAGTGTTTTCCTCTCACAGGACTGCTTTCTTTCAGAGGGGTCTGCCACCTCTGCAGTGCAGAACACTTGGCTCTAGGGCCAAGAGCCCCACCTGGCAGCTGGGGGTCCTAGAATATTTTTCATTGTGGTGATTTTTCAATTGAAAGTGCCTGATATATTGTGAGAGTTGTGCCACAGCCCACCAGATAATAGCACAACACTAAAAGCATCTTTTGCACGCCTGGAAGTGTGAATGAACTTTGAAGGTAGTGGTGATATGGACAAGACCTCTGAGGCTATTTGGGACATAAAGGATGTTCTTCTATCTCTTTTCAGATCTAGCTTGTACTGTTCATCATAGGCACTCTGAACTCTCTGGGAAGGGCCAAGAGAGAAATACGGTCTCAACTTGAATCACCAACAGCACAGCCGTTGCCAAGAACACTGCTAGGATATAACCCTATATCTCTATTTCTTATGTGTATTACATTATTCAGAAACCTAATAATCAGGGACAGACACTAACTGGCAGATGAGATTTCATTATAAATGTTGGAAACCAGAAGGGCAAGGCCACTAAACTGAATTCACCTAACTTAATCATGGTTTAATATAATATTAAAGAAAGTGGAACAGTTTGGAGAAACAAACAAGTCTGTTCGACTATTGTGTTGGCAGACCCTAACTTGAGGAACAAATTACACATTTTCCAAGAATTTTGGTCCTTTGCCATAGGCAAGGCAAACAGCCCTTGAAAATCCAAGACGTGTACCCTGTCTAAGCATTAACATGTATCTTAAATGAATTTATATGCTGATCTCCACTACTAGCGTTCTGCATTACTGGCTTGATTGTATTCCATTACCTGAGTTCTGCCTTTCAATACTCTGAGCAACTCGTTGCACCTCTCAGAAAATCTCTGCTGCACATGTGTAGAAGAAGGAACTTTCTGCTTATGCTGAATGGCAGGATAGAGGAGAAAATCACAACAATTTACATACTAATAGGGTTGCATGAGTGATGTCTGATATATTTTATTAAAGTTATTCCTATTTTTAACATAAATAAAAAGCAGAGGAAAGTATCAACATTTTTTCAGTATATTTTCTTTATTTGAATAATTGCTTAACACATTTCAGTTACTTGTATTAAACCTTAATAATATCCTATAGAAATTAAAAACAGGGGTTATAAGTGAGATATCAATTAACATAAGAATCAATTTAATGGTAATTTAAACAGCTAACTTATAATTTTTGCATAATGAAGTGGCCTGTGGCATTGAAGTCCTAATCATGACTAATTAATTTAAAGGATGTTACTTTTTATTATCATTGAAATGTCTGACAGGTGATAAAACATTTAGGGTTGCAGTCACAAACTTTTTACATCAGCTATAATATAAGGCGACAGGTTATATAAACTCTTTCTCTGAAAAAGGAATATTTAAAGAAAATAGTGTTAAGCAATTTGGATCAAATTCATCCATAGTAAAAGTGAGTGAGAGTCCCTTGAAGAAATTAGGTCTGCCTGTGTGAGGGCTCAGTTTTATCCTATCTTTCGGTAGGAACTGGATTGTGAAATTCTGGGCTTCTTTGCTATACATACAGAGTCCTATTGAAATGAATGTATGTGTCACACAAGGAAGTCTTCGCCAGGTGATGTTTTCACAGTCAAATTCTTTTTTTTTTTTTCCTTCTGTGAATCTGCGTAAAATTAAAAGACGACTTAATTAAATCCTAGTTTGTGGTATCCTTTAAAGAAAATAATGAGTTGGGCTGAAGACAACCATAGTTCACTCCCCCTAAGAAACAGTAGTTGTGACCTGCAGTATGTTTGCTGCCACACCAGCTATGCAGGTGGTCTATACATGCCCTGTGCATTCAGCATCATGGGTTTCTGGCTTGTGGCGTCTATTGAAGCCTGCTTCATCCTTTACTTGCCATCGGATTCCTGCCCTGATGGCACAGAGGCCAAAAGGTTCCTTGTGTCCTTTAGTTCTTTTGCTTATGCATAATCCAGGTTGTAGGAATCTCTAATAGCGGGGAAAGAGGGCAGGTCACAGAGTACATGAGGATAACACATCTCAGAGGACCGCAGTCAGTGCCAGGTAGGTAATGGAGTGAGCCTTCAAAGGGCTGTCTAAGATGGGCCACTCAAGGTGAACTGTGAGCCCTCTCCCTGCGATCAGAAGGTTGTGCTTATGAGCTTTTTGAATAGTCCATCAGAGCAGATCTTCCAAATCAGGTATCAAGTCTCGATGCCTAGAGTAACGGAATAAGCTATATGGCAATTGAGACCAGTCTATCACTAGCAGCTGCCAGAGCAGTGCTGTACTGGGCTGTAAGGAGCACACGTAATCTGAGCAACTCATGTCACTAGATAAGCCGTCAGAAAGTTCTGAAGATTTGCCGGCTGTCACACCCAGCTCACAGACCACAGAAGCAGCTTCCACGAGTTGTTGAGGTAGTCCCCTTTGTTCTGTAAGGGAAACACTACGGGGAACGATAAGGAACCTGCAAGCAATTTTTTGTGAGGCTAACAAATGAAAATTATAACCTGTCTTAGGTGAAATCCAGTTTCCTAGTCGTTAGACCTCTGCACATAAGACCGAGGAGTTACAGCCAGCCTACCATGTTTCACCAGGTCTAGGAAGCGTAATCTGGATTTTTCCCTGTATCTCTCAGGAGAATGAAGAACCAGCTGCTTTTTACTGGCCTCAGTGGAGAAATCTTGATGGCTAGACTGTTACTCAATAGAGATTGCAAACCTGCTTATTTCATACTGATTAGGAAGATAAATGTGATTAGGAATTAGGTTTTCCAGAAGCACTAGTCGCCTTTCTTTAGAATACCTTAACTTTAGCAATCTATATTAAAGGTTTAAAAAAGTTTAAGAAGATGAGAATTTTTTTCGTTGAAAAGTTATTTTATGTCACAGAATTCAATAACAATAATAAAGTAGAAATTATATAAACAGGTGAAAATCTGAGAAAAAATTTTGGGAAGAAAAAAGGACAGCAGTAGAGGCAGGATCAATAATAAAATGTAGTTTGAAATTACTAGGACGAGAAGAGGAAACTTGTGTAGACACCCATGAGGGCACAACTGAATGTTAAGAAAGAAACACAAGTATCAGTAGTAGACCTATGGGCCATTTGTACACAGCAGAAAAAGGACAAAGAAACTGCTATATAGACAGTTACATATGTATGAGTAGAAGTTAGGATCTTTACATCATTCCACAACAAGTTACCTTGTAAACAAACTCTTTTAGCACAAGAGATTTCAAAAAATAAAATGCCATATATTCAACTATAGTGAAGAGGAAACATGCCAGCCTCTTTTGCGTTGCCCTAAATGCAACTAAGCAAGGGAAGAATGCAAATGAAAACCACATTTTGTTTATAGAAAGATATGCAGCTAATCGTGTTCAGTTATTATCATAGAAATTACATGTTTTCTGGTTTAGCTATATTCTGCCACAGTTAATAATTAAAACACAAACACATGAAACACTAATTTAATGGCAGAATTTGTAATTACACAAGTGCTGTAAGTGTTTGTTTTGTAAACATATGTGAAATTCTTTTGTACATACTGTAATTAGGAGATCATAAAAATCAGAGACTATCTCAAAAGGGAAAACTGGGACTTTTTTTTTCTGAAGCAACTGTACAGGAGCCGTCATCAAAACAGGTTTTTCACAAAGCCTTAAAGTATCTAGGCACGTTAGTTAGGCAATGCATGTCTATTGCTGACTGTACAGTTTATTTTTCACAAAATAAAAACTGTTGTCTCCACCTGCTTATGACTGTGGGAAGAAACCCTGCACTGGAGCAGCAGTGCTCACAGGCTCCCTGAGGAAAAGGCAGGGTGGCCAAACCCATCCTGAAGTCTGAAACAAAGTAACAGTTGCTCTGAGGGCAAAAGCCTCCATTTGAACAGTCATGTGGAAGGATTTGGACTTAGATCCTATGGTGGGTTTCTCAGTAAACAAACTCAGCTTTTGGAAATCTTTTTTTCCAAAGAACTTGTCCGGGCTGCACGGTTTTGTTATGTTGCTTGCCTAGATGTCTCTTCTTCTGTGCCTGTCTCATGGTAAAGAGTAATTGGGGAAGTGAAGTAGGACAGAAGAGAGATCTAAAAAGAAGTAACTTGCAGAAAGAAGGAAAGAAACATGTTATGGAAAGAAACTTGTTACAGAAAGAAATGAGCTGTGTCACAGGAGAGCAGGACCCAGGCTAAGGAAAGCACTGAGATCAGAAAGGAGAGCGATCCACAAAGACAAGTGGTAAGACGAGGAAGGAGAAATACCTGAGGATTTGGGATAGAAGGGAAACGAGAGAAGATCCTCAGCAAGACAGGAAGAAAATGAGACAGGCTTCAGTCGCTCACCAGCCCCTCTTTAGCTTCACTATTACAGTCATTCTCTACAGTTTCCCACTGAAAATTTGGCAGCTTGGGTGACCAAACAAGCTCCCCTTCACGCACCTCAGACCCCTTCCTCCTAGGCAACTACTTTCATTTTCCTTTTATCACTCATGTTTTGTTTGGTTTTGAACCTTTGTATTCTTGCAGCTCAGATTCTTTATTTTATTCTAAAACAGGGATGTTTTTTGACAACAATACTTTTTAAAAGAAAATGCAAGATTGAACAGCTGGACTCAGTCTAATCACTGGTTTTGCCCACAACTTTTCCATTTCTCATCATGCTCACCATTTTCTTCTGAGAGTAAAATCTCTGTAAAGCACAGGGGCTAGCCTGTTTTTCTCTCTTGCCTGTTACACATGTCCCCAAAGCATGTTACTGCTAACTCTTTTTCCCAATGGGACTCTCCTGGCTTGAGAAACAGCCTTCTCTGGGTGAAGAAGCAGAATATGTACCCAGGCCTCCAGAGCCCAATCACCACCCACCCTGTGGTTATTTTAAAATATTAGCCTGGTTTTCTATTCAGAAGGGGCATTTGGACACTGTTCTAATACATGATTAGGCAGGAGTGAACCTTTTCAGGGTTTTTTAATGTGGTTTTTTTTTTCCTTCAGATCACACTGCCTTCAACTGAAACCATCACCTCCCCTTCAAAGACTGTTTGAAAGCCATCTCTGTCAACACACTTCTCAAATCAGCATCCGAACAACCAGACAAGCTGCTTCTATTGACTTCTGCTGCTGTTTCAGCACATAAAACATCTTCTCATTTTGTATCCCATCTTCACCCGCTCTTGTAGTCATGTAGCTTCATTTCAATGTCTCCTTTGAAATCCACTCAATCATCAGCAGCTGAAATCTTTTCTCAAATCCATCCATGCACAGTTCATGTATCCTGGTGAGCCTGCTCCTTGATGCTTATCTCAGCACCGCTTTCATTGAACTAGGCTTTTGCATTCACACCAAGACTGCTCTGAATGTATACATATGTACATATAAGCAGTCCTGCAAAGTGAAAAAAATTCAAAAGGAAGTACTGCAAAGGCACCCACCCACTTCTCAGTCTCTAAGCTCCAGCCACTGCAACAGAGCATATGTGTTCAGATCGACATAGATAAAGAACATCAAATGCAGTCAAATCTCTCTATCCTTATTGAGATGGACATCAAAACAATACACAGAGGACACTTGGATTTACTTAAGGGCAGAATTATGTATTTTGTTTGTGCCCTGGACTTTTCCTAATAATTCTGAACTTTCTATTTTGTTTCTGTTTGTTTTTAACAGCTACTGTGCGTTAGGCTAATGTTTTCTTAGAATTACCTATTATGAGTTTGGGATTTCTTTACTATGTGGTAACAGCACAGAGCCAAATACCATTTTTGCAAAATTAGGCTGTTTTTCTCCAACTGCACTACTCTGCATTTATTAGCACTGAATCTCATCTCCCATTTTACTGCCCAATTACTCAATACTGTGAGATCCTTCCACAGCTCTTCAGAGCCAGCTTTCATTTTTACTACACTGAATAATTTAACATCATCAAGCTTTATCAGTCTCTACCACCTTTTCTAGATCCTGTATGAATATGCTGAATAGGACAAGCCTTAGCATAGGTCTCTGTAGGATACACTATTTTCCTCCTTTGATGACCATTTATGCTGACCTTTCATTTACTACCTTTTAAGACATTTATCTGTGGGTGATGTTTATCTGTTCTTCCTAAACAGATCACAAGTAAATTTTTACAAGAAATATTGGTGAAGAGCCTTTGGAAACCTCAGAAGACTGTATCTGTTGGCTCATCCTTGTGCACATGCTCAGTAACTCTCTCAAATAGATTACCTAATAGCCTTGTGAGACATGAGTTGCCTGTACTAAAGCCATATTAACACTTCTGCCTATATTTGTCAAGTTGTTGCCTGATTAATTGCTTTTATAAAAATTTCTACAAATCTTCCCAGCCTGGACATCAGACTTGCAGAACATTCAGGCGCCTGTTTTAAATGTTGGCATTGTATTTGCAACCTTCTTTTCCAGAGGCATGAAAGAAGCTCTAAGTGATGAGTTGTACTCTGTAAACAGAAGGTCAAGAATGTCATGGCACAGTTTCATCATAATGTTCACCTGCACACATACAATCCCCATCTGAAGATCAGTTATTTTTCAGAATACCAACACATTCTTAAAATATCTGTTTCTGACACTTTGATTTCTCTAAGACGTTCCCCATGAAGGTTCTAGCGTTGGAGCCTCTTCAACTCCTCCACAGTGAACACAAATGCAAACAACTTCTTTAGCTTTCCTGCTGCAGCCAGATTTTCTGTGAATGTTCCCTGCACGCTGGTCAGCTGTTGGTCCTCCAGATCATCAGAAAGGCTATCTGGTCCTGAAATATTGAAAAGAGTACTGGTGACTAATTTTTATAGCTTTAGCAAACCTCCCTTACTTGCTGTTCTACTGTAACAGCCCTTGATCTTTTTGGAGTGTCACTATATGCTATGCACCCCAGATGCAATGTTGCTAATTAAACTGTGATACCTGCAAGCATTTTATCTTGTGATTGTCTACATCACCTTACAATTGGAACCAAAGGCATTGATGCCGTCCAGATTAGCTGGCAGCTAAGAATGGATCTGAAGATTGGCAGCTAAGAATGGAATTCCTGGACGTCCCAGGAGAGTTTTAGGATCAGCTGAGTGACCAAGGCTGACCCATGGGTCTGTGTGCAGAGGGTTCTTCATGCTTAGCTGATGGCCTGCTTTCCACCTTGTCCCCTTTTCTTCCCTAAGGTGTGCTCCCTGCTTATCCCTTACTATCTGCTTTTTCACGAGGTAGTTTTGACAGAAGAACCAATAAAGATAAAGAGGTTCTCCTGACACAGAAATAAAACAAAGCAGAAAATTTTACCTTTACAAAAATCAGCTACCAAGAGCTTACAGCTTAGGCCACCCCTGCCTTGCCATATGCTGCAGGCTGAGAGGACACACAGCAGACCTCACACGTCCATATGCCCTCTGCTGACATCCTCTTCCATGTTTACACTGTACACCTCTGTCAGACCAAGCCCCTTTCACTGAATTGTCAAACCATTATGGCTGGGTTTATGTACTTCACTTTCTGAAAATATCCATTATCATGTTTCTTCAAGGAACTCCACTTTATGTTCTTTGAGGAACTCCCTCAAGTCTTCATATCAGGCACTGCGGATAAACATCACTTTTCCTGTCCACTATTTCCTTCATGTTTTTTTCCAGTGTATGGTAAAATTGGAGCAATTATATTTAAATTTGATACCAGTAAGCTCCATACCCTTTTTGATGAACTTTAGATCAACATTTACTGGATGATCAGCAAGGAAAAAAAAAAAAAAAGTCAAAAATATTATTAGAAAGGCCTATTTTAATAGTTTCTTTCATTCCTATCTTTTGCCCTGAAGAACATAGCATAGCCTTGGAAATAAAAAAAGGAAAACAATAAGGGTTAGAAATACCTGCCAGCAGGAAAAGAAGGAAATGAAACAAAGAATAACAATTTGACACCTGCATTTTCTGCCTTTGCCAAACAGAAAAAAACCAAACAAACCTACTCCTCTGCAGGGCATATTAGGTCAAAGAGGCTAGTAAAAATTCAACCAGAGTCAGTAAGGATTAAGCTATTCAAAAAGAAGATACAAAAATAGAAGTGAATGTCTGCTTTCTGCATATCTCAGCTACATCACCTGCTTCTTTCACTGGCACTGCTTACATCATCTTCTCTACAGTCTTCTTCTAACTCCTTCTCCTTCTACTGTTACCTTTCCAGCTTCTCAGAAACTGCACTCACTGTCCAAGTTCCAAGGCATCAGACAAGAGTTCCTCTTTCACCTATCTCAACTCCGTTTCTACACAAGATGAGATGGCTCAGCGCTCTCATATTTTCAGAATCAATACTCTATGGAATTAAAGTATTTCTTTTACTATCATGTAACTTTTTAATCTGTGTTGTGCTCATGAAAATTTTCGTGGGAAAAAACTCCATGGTAATCTTAAAAGAATACCTTTTAACTGAATATGCCAGGCACCTCTACGGGGGATTTGTTTAGGAATCAGAGCCTTCTATAGCCCTTCCCGTCAGATGATACCCAGCTAAAGTGCACTGCATGAAACAGGAGTTCAGTTTTTCTCTCATCAACCACATACATAGTAATTGATAGCTGAGGCAGTTTGTGAATATAATAGATCCCCAAGAGTGATTTTAAGCTTGTATTCACTACATGGCCATCTGCTGTTATTTCAAATAGAAGTTTTATTAACTTTTACATTTTAACCTTAACATTTCTGCAAAGGTCACAATTAAATATTAACACTTTAACTTGCAAAAAAATTAATCATTCCTTTTCTACTAATAACACTTAGTCTTTGCTTCTGAACATGTCATAAATGTGATAAAGAAAGTACTAGAGTGCAAGGGAGGTTTCATCAGCAATCTGGTCAGTGAGGTTAGAAAATTTATTTGTGTATCATTTCTTTCTCTCAAGGGAAGAGTAATTAGGATGTTTTGTGATGAGAAGAAAAATCATGCACACTTTAATCTTCATGTGCACTTTCTTTTTTACAAATACAGAGCAGGTCTCTTTCTGAGCACATTATGAACTAGAATTATGATGTTGGAACTGCTAAAGTTGACACATTCAGAAATGGTTCACTTTAAGTTGAGATGATAGATAGAATAAACTCCTGATGGTTTTGTTGGAATCAGGATTGAAGTACTATTCACATCTGGAACATTTATTAGCTAAAATAATTTAAAGTATACAATGTTTAGGAATGCAGTGTACCAAACAGGTGACAAGAATCCCAAAAGAAGCACTCGTAACTTTGAAGATACCAGTCTTGAATGCCCAGTTTAAGTTTTCTTGTATATGATTTAAAATTTTGAAATGATTGCCTAGGGAACTTTTTTGCTTTTTAGATAGAAACTATCAAGCCTATAAACAGATCTGAATGGGTTAAGTTCAGTACATTGTGAAAGCATATTTTTTATTGTTTCTTAACCTAATATGCGAAACTAATATTCTTGAAATAATTGGTGATTTGCAAAACCTAAGTTCAGGGATTCCAAAGGACAGGGAAGATATTCTAAAAACATGGAGCAAACTAAACAGTGGAGGGGGTACTGCAATAACTCTGGGATCTCAGAAGATGATTTTATGAGCATAACTCATCTAGGAAAAACATGGTAAAGGGGAGAACTCACAGCAATCATATCACCAGAAAAGCAATATCTCTGATGCTTAGAGTCATAATCTTGCAGCACTAGCACATCTTTCGGCATTGAAGACAACAGCAAAACTTGCAAAAAGAACTTGTAATCAATCTCCCAAAGGCAAACGAAGTGTGAAGAGACGTAAAAATAGGTAATACTGAGTGGGAAACATGAGTATTGCAGTGCATCTTAGGTTCACTACGTAATACTTCGGACTGTGAAAAATATTTTGAACCGTCTTAGTATTACCCTTATCAAAGAGAGCTGAGTTAAGCCAGTAAAGACTTTTTAAAATTCTGTTTTCACATGCATGTCTTATTTTTTTAAAAGAAATAACTGTCCTAACCATCTTTGAAACATTTAGAAAAAGAGGAGGTGCTAGTGACAATTAAACAAAATGAAACATGGCACTTAATACAGCATGTTGCAAGAGATACGGCTTGGTATGGAAGAAAACTTTGGAAAAAAATAATCCACCTAAGTTCACTTTATATATTACAGCCACCTGGACTGTGGGATACCATAATACACTGCAGAGGCTTAAACCTAGTTCAGCTGAATCTTAGTAAGGACCTGGAGGACACAGAAATGCACTGCGACTGTATGTAAAATCTACTGCTTACCAAAATAGAATATTTTACCCCTGGTGGAAAATCTACTAAACTCAGTCATTTTCTGTGGAATGTTCTGTCATGAATAAAATCTTTTGTTTTCTGAAGCAAAAATATCTTGTCAGGAAGGTTTTGAGCAGTCTATATTACTGTGAACATGTAACCCATTACTTCTTGTTGTTTCATAATAACTGGGTCATATTTCCAAGATACTAGTTTTCTGAAGAGGAAGCGAGCCATGTCAACATGCTGGGGAAAAGAGATTGTCCTACCCTGTTGCTGCAAACGCTCCGTAGCTGTAGCTCTTGCTTTGCTTGGCAAGAAAACAACAAAGCCAGAGCAATGAATGCGCTAACTAACCCTATTTCCTGAGCATGAAGTGATTCCCAATTAGCTGTCAGCAGCAACAAGTTTGTCTAAAGAGTGCCCTGAAGTGCTGAGTCAGGATCCCCATGCAGGGCAGTGGCAATCCCCAGCTGGCTCTGACCGTGTTGTGGCACGTGCCTTCTGAGGTTAATCGCCTGGTCGATCTGCCATTTAGACAGGCACGGCACTGTCAAAGTACTGTTTTTCTACTTCAAATTCTGTGATTGATTCGTCTGATGCTGTCTCAGATGTATCTGTAGATAGGGAAGAGATCTCTCCTTTGCTCTGATGTTTCAAGGAAAAAGAACAATAAGACACAAATAATTTCCAGGCAATTACGAGGATGTGAAGAGAAGTTGTTGTGCTGTGAACTACACTTTCATGGAGAAAATATTTTGCAAACTCTATCTCCTGCTGGGATGAATGAAAAAACTTTCTATGTGGAGGTGATACTAGGGAAGTAACGAAACAGACTCCAGAATGAGGACTCCAACGCAGGTTTTAACCATTGTCATTGGATACTCTGTGAGGTCTACAGAAAGGCAAATGTGACTAACATACATCCTTGTTACTAAGGTTCATATCAACTCATGCAGAGTTTCACAAAAGCTGCTGAAACTAGAATCAGTCTAAGGTCTCTTTGCAGTCTCTGGAGAAATGCAGGCACCAAAGTCCTAAATCATCCTCTGGAAATATCTCACACTCTTCCCTGACTTCACAGTGTCAAGGGCATCTCTAGCCCTAATTTAGACACTGCAGTCAGTGCCTAACATTAGATAACTGAGTATTAGTCTATATTTGAAGCTAACATTTCACAGATGAGATGAATAATGCATTTAATAAAGGTACTGGAAAAAACATATGAAGCTTTACCATTTAAATATAAATATTAAGAAGCCAGACTGGTGGAAATATTTTCATTTGCTTTATAATGCATATATTCAGTTACAGTGAAGACATGCTGTTCTTCTACACATAACATCTTTAAGTCCCATATGCAAAACATCGTGCCGCTATCGTTCGATACGCACTCCTTGAGCACATGTGTACATCACCATTTCTACAGCATCCTTACTGTATGAGTGCCTGTTATGCAGCACTTCCAATGTTCAATAGCACCTGGTCTCTAAACCCAGGTGCTCCTAGACTGACTATACTATAAATCTTCATATATTATAGTGAATTAAGTATATATTGTCACATTTTAAAATTTTTTTGAGGAATTTTCTATACAAGGCTTCTAATACATAAATGACCATGATAGAGGGGCTCTAGTTAGCAGAACCCTCAGGGTACTTTGCAGTCTTACACTTTTCCAGTTCCTCAGGCTCTCTGGTCAGCTTTGCCCAATGGTTCTATTGACCTCGACTACAGACCATTCCCTGTGGATCACAAATAATCTGCCTAAAAACAGGGCCTTCAGGCTACACAATTGCTATCTTTGAAATCCTGAGGTTACTGTAGCTTCGGGATTGGGAGCATATGGAAAAGTCTTAAAGGTTTATTTTTGTGGGTTTTGCTTATCTCTGACCATAGCTTCATAGTCATTATGGTCTGATGAAAATTCACAGTGCCATTAAGGTCCTTCCCTCCATCCTCAGCTACTCATTTCTGCTAACTCCACTGTGCTGGCACTAGCATTTGCACAGCTGTTCAGAGAGCTGTGTACTGTTGAGAACTCACCTGAAAACCAATCTGATCAGTCTGAGGTTTGGTGTCCTGTGCATCCCTTTCACACAGGGCACACATTTATGTCAGATGAAAGTGACAACATAGCTACAGCCTCTGCAAACTTTTACTTCAACTTTATGCTTTAAAATATCAGTGCACAATTCAAGTGTTAGGGAATTCCTGTGGAGCAGGGAAAGGAGCCGTAACACCACCATTCAAACTCTTCCTGCCCCTAATCTTTATTCTTTACATTTGGAAAACACAATACTTCAAAAATAAATTACATGAATTGGATAGGGATCTGTAATTCTTGTCAGGCATATTATAGAGACTGATCTGAATGACTAAATAAGCTTCATCTTTGGATTCACAAGCAACTGTTACCAACATGCAAATATAGATGCATAGAAGATGTAAAACGCAACGATTTTCCCTTTGTTCATCACTAATTCCTGCCTTCACAGCACAGGCTTGCATTTCCTCCTCTGTTAGACATACAGCATTCATTCTACTCCTAAATCAAGGATTTGAATGGTGCAGCCTTCTGTAATTGGGATTTCCTTAAAAATATTGAACATTTTTTACTGTTAACTGTTATCTTCAAAATCCTAGGGCAACATTCCAAGAGCTTTGATTTGCCCCCAAATGATTTGGTTCCCAGAATGTTTCAATTTCTGGATTTAGCAACTCTGAGCTGTGGTGCAGAAAAATATATTTTAAAAAATCTTTGAAGCTAAGTGCAGGGAAGAGCCTAGTAGCCAGCTAGAAATTGCAGCAAGCTTTATTTTATTTTTTTCCAGCATCAGGATTCCAGCCCAGCAGGCATACAAACATCCAGTGTGTGCCAGAAAACACAACGAATGAACTAGATATCAGGATTTAACTTTTTCTTATAATAAAAAGGCAGAGAAAATGTGGCTGCTGATGTTAGTTCGGTAATTATCAGCTTCCATATTATCTGGCTTTTTTTCTCCCACTGCTGATGGACACAGCCTACTGAACTCTACTTTCAAGTTTATAGTCCTAGCCATAGGTAAAACTGTGCTAGTGTTATAAAGCCTTAAATAAAGGTAATTTTCTTTCTATCCCCATCGCCTCATCTTCAGCAAAGGAAGTAAACCCTTAAACTAACTGTACCTGTGTGCCAGGGATCTCAGTTTTGAAGCCTTGCTTTGCTAGTTTATGTGCTGGCAAGTAACTCAAGGGGATGGGAGAGATTATACTTAGTCCTGGAGGAATATGAATGATTATCCAGGAACTCCCACCAACTAAGTAAAGTGGTGATGTTGATATTTTCTGAAAAGTCTTTCTGGGAAGAGAGAGAGAGTGACCATATTACAGAAATTGGAAGCACTATCCTGTGGATTTCTAGGAAGGTACTTTAGGTCCAGTCTTATTTAACATTTTCATTAATGAGTTGAAAGTGAAAGTAACTAGCCTGTAATTACATTTGCTGATAGTAAATTGAAAGGAGTTTCAAACTTCACTGGGGACAGAGAAATAATGCCAGGGGACTTACAGCACAGATATAGGCAGAAAAATCACAAAATGAGTGGGAAGGATGGGAGTAAGGGAAAGAGGAAAGGAAATAGAATACCATTTTAATTATTTTTTAAATTGATTTGTGTTCCTATCCATTAATTTGCTTTGTATCACATACAGACAAACACTAGTTCCAGGTATTGAATAACCAGTCAAATACTATAATTAGGTATTTGGCAGACATCTAATACCAATATGAAGGAACTGCAGGGTGGCAGTCGGGGTCTGTGGCTGTGAGGATAGTTGTGAGTTCACTGTACCTGGAAAGCAGCTTCACATGCAGCTTCACATGCGGCAGAGGTACTTTGCTCTTGATATCGTTTGTGAGGCCCTTGCCTTCAGCCTCTAGGCAGAGGGGTGCTTTGATAAAAGTGTATGGACTTGTACTGGTAAGTCTGGGGACCAAGAAGTGACTGATGGCTCTTTAATGGGAGGTGAACCCATTTTGTTCACTTGATTAATATGGGAATCAAAGCAGGTGGTTTTTTAAATGCTCCCTTAGTCTTTTCATAATATGACCCTTGTTCAGTGGTGAAATGATGATTTGTTTTCTCTTATTACTTAGGAATTTTTGGTGACTTAAGTGGCAGGAAAATATATGCCTATATATGCACATTTGCACATGAAGAATATTAACAAGAATGAGAATCAAAAAAGGGGTCTTTTGCTGTTCACTGCAGAAAGCCTTCACCATGCTACTAATAAAGGCACAAGATGTCAGAAGGCAGAGCAAGTATTGTATGTTAAAATATTAATGTTAGTAAACATTGATTTATTTAGATTTAATATAGAGGATTAAGGAATGAGGAATGAAGAAACGGGCATCAGGTAGTGCCCCAAGGTAAAATACAGCTTCGTAGTTATGAAAATTTAATTTGACTGCATTGGGAATAATTGCTCCTGTTTGGTAGCAGGCTTATGCCAGCAAGATAACAGTCACTCAAATGGACATCACCTTGCGCACACTTTTAAGCAGCTGCATAAACTCAATTGGAGAATGATGTTGTATCCCATTGTTATAGGAGAACCGTGCACCTGAACAAGACGCTAAATCAGTCTGAATAATATTCTAGTGCAATATTTTTCTGTAATGAAGTTTCCTTTTGTTCTCACATAAAAGTCTGCTTAAAAGCCAGAAACTTTTCCTTCTAAAAATGGAAAATGTATTGCATTGTTAAAAAAAACACCTTTTGGGTCTTATTTTTGCTGAAGTTCTTCCCTCTCCTCTCCTCTCCTCTCCTCTCCTCTCCTCTCCTCTCCTCTCCTCTCCTCTCCTCTCCTCTCCTCTCCTCTCCTCTCCTCTCCTCTCCTCTCCTCTCCTCTCCTCTCCTCTCCTCTCCTCTCCTCTCCTCTCCTCTCCTCTCCTCTCCTCTCCTCTCCTCTGTAAAAGCTCTTTAAATGTGTGTTGATTATATCTATACATTAAGCAAATAAATTCTATTTACATTCAATGTAGGATATTTTGAAATTTCCAGGGCAGGATAGAAGTGCCTTAATAAACCAAAAGAACTAAGTCCTTGTGCTTAATCTGCCAGATTCTCTGTTTTTAGAATTTGCTGCTAGCCCCCAAAAATGAGGAGGGAAAAAAAACCCAAACTTGAGCTCATATTTCTTTTAGAACACTCTGAGATATAACATAAAAAAAGCAAGCAAGGAACTAGCATCCCAGCTGCAGACTTACAGTAATAATGTAGTCATTCACTGTCTGTATTTCCTATAACACTTTTTTTCATTAATTCTTTTCCTCTTCTGTTTTCCACAACACTTCATGACCACTGAGAAAATGTCATTAATAACTGATACAAAGAATCACGCATGTGCATATAGATAAACTGAGGATGACAAAATATCAACTTGCAGCTGCTCAATTGAAAGCCGTATCTACACAACGGGTAATTACTTTTAATTTAATTAGGACTCCTGGTATTGTTTCTATCTCATAGATTACATTATAACATGTAATGTGTTAAAGCAGGAAGATGAACTGTGAGAAGACACAGAAAATACTACCTGTTTTGTCTAGAAATACCATACTTCAACGTCTCTCTAAGCACTTACTGCTCATTGGCAATGATCAGTTCTTGCATCCTGCTCATTTTTAGCACTTTGATACATTCAATACACTCAAATAATATGATTTGGAAAGATACATTTTAGATTTGTAGAAATAACACAAATGGCGTATATATTGGGCAACATTTTCACAGATTTTATGCTCCAGAAAATGCAAATTTTAAAAACAAACTTCAGTTGCAGAGTATTATCATCAAGCTCAATGAGCAAAATATGCAATTTAGAGAAAACTGTTTCAAGAATAAAATCGTGTTATGTGAAATACAATGGGACATACTTCCTACTGGTTTAAATAGAATAGTTCCTTCATCTTCACTCACTTATGCCACCAGAGAATGTATCAGTTCTGAGGAGAGCAGTAAATTGAATGAAACAAAAATAGCACCTAAAACCTGGTAAAATTTTGAACATTCATATAACTAGAGAGATTTTAGTGCTGTAATTCTGGCTTTTACACATTTTGATAGTCTTTCAGTCTATTATGATACACAAATTTTTTGATAGAACCTGATTCTGTACTCAGAATACAGCCTCTTATTTTAACATATAACAGAGTCCGTAATTATTTCTCTGATTCCCTATTATGTGGCCATTTGCATTCTATTTCTCAGCAAATCCCAATAAAAATATTCAGCCAGATGTGCAAATATTCTTGCTTTACTATTTTATTGTGTTGGAAAAACAGATTTAATGAAATCATTCCTGAAGGTTCAAGCTAGCATCTGGCCAGTCTCTTCCTTCTCCTCTCCCCATTCCTATCTACCAGCAGTTAACATCATGGACTGACAATGCAGGACAAACGGCAGAGGAGGTGGTAAGTACGTGGTAGATTATCAGCCCAGACTACTCTCCATTTTATATCTCCTTTCCACTTTCCCTATGAGTGTGCCATGGAAAAAACTCTTTTTATATCGCCCAACAGTTGGTGGCATTGGCTTTCAAAGTCCCTTTGTCTTTATTGCTAATGCTAGAAAAGCCTTTGGGGCTGATTTTATCCATGTAACGACCTGAAATTTCCCCACTTTGTGTAATCAAATAAAAGTGAACCTGATACTAGTGTTCCAGATGTACAACAATTAGTAATAATAAACATCTTTCCTATAATATGGTCAAATTCTGACCTTGAAAAAATTGATTTTTGTATGAGTTCAACTGAAAATGAGGGTAACTTGCAATTTAGATTTCAAGAATCATAGCCAAACCACCAGGGTTTCACTGGTGGCTCTTTCAGTAAATTGTTCTGTGTATTGAGCAAGTTCAGTTCTCCAAGGTTAGTGCATAGAGCTAAGGCTAAATATAAGCCCTCATAGCATATACAGCAAACATTATGTGTAACCTGAATAATAAAAATATTAAAACAGCCCTTCACAGTGAAGTGAATAACTCTAAGTGAAAATAAACTTCAGGAATGATCAGGACAAAGATTTTGTTTCAAGACATCCACTGCAAATTGAAACATCTATAAATCCTCACTGCACCTGCCCAAAACCCCAAAATTCCATATGAAACCAACCATATAAACAAGCAGAAAAACCCCAGCTGCCAGCTGCTGCACTTCATATACTTCCTACTAAAATGATTAATCCTCTGAGAATTGCTTTGTGAATTTGCTCTGAACTTAAGTGAATGATTCATGCACCTTGGCAATCCTGTCCTGAATCTAAAGTTCTGTTCCTGGAGTCACTCATGCCACTTGCGAAGTAATACTTAATATTCCTGGTAAATGAGCAATATGTTTTATACACTTGTAAAAGTATGAATGATTAATTCTTTTCACTCAGACACTTTAAAAATAACCAAATAGCAGGACACTGAGGGATGTGAATTCCAGAACATCCTGATGAAGGATGCTATCCTTCCCTGAGATGAATGTGCTGGAGGACTGATAAAACCCTGCAAACAGGAGATAGCGATACTAACTGACAAACTTAGACCTTTCAGAGCTGTGCTGGCATCACAAGACATCATAATTCTTCAGAGACTAAGACTAATTAACTGAAAGAGATGAAGACTCAGGGCCTAGGTTTGATGGGAAGTTCAGAGCCACTTTTCTGACTCTGAACCCAAATGTCGTCAGTAAAAGTCTTAAAAGCTGGTCTTGGCAAGAGTTATGGCACACAGAGTTTTGGACACATTTTCCTTCTCCTATACTTCCATTTCTGTTTAAAACCTGCCTAGCTGAGGTATTCCAGAAGGTAGCAATAGGTTTGTCTGTTTACTCTGACTGTCTTTGACTACTTATATTCCAAGGTTATTCTTGAAGGGAACACTTAAATTTTAAATTGTTTTGCTTAACAGGGAGGAAAATGAACCAGGCTTGAAAGGACTGATAGTGATGCTTCTTTGTAATCTCCTCAGTGATAAGCATTTACTTATATCATAGGAGAACACCATACATGTAATAACTGTAAAAAATTTCATCTCAGTATGAATCTATGGAAAAAGACTGAAACTATTTGCATAGAATCATGGAATATCTCTAGTTGGAAGACCGCCATAAGGATCAAGTCCAACTCCATGCTCCCCACAGGATTACCTAAAACTAATGAGTCTGGTGTTGGTCTCTTCTGCCGAGTAACTAATGACAAAGCAAGAGGTAGTGGCCTCAAATTGCACCAGGGGAGATTTAGATTGGATATTAGGAAAAATTTCTTTGCTGAAAGAGTGGTTAGACACTGGAACAGGCTGCTCAGGGAGCTGGTGGAGTCACCATTCCTGGAGGTGTTCAAAAGATGTATAGATATGGTGCTTAGGGACGTGGTTTAGTGCTGGGCTTAGTAGTGTTAGGATAATGGTTGGACTTGATGATCTTAAAGGTCTTTTCCAGCCAAAATGATTCTATGATTCTATGATATAGTAACATTCGGTATCTTGGTGGAAACCACATGCTCTCCTCCTGGGGAGTGGTCTGCTCTTCAGCAGAAGGTGCATCTACTCTCTCAGTTCATCTGTTTATTTCTCTCAGGTTCTGCTCCACTTGTCCAAACTACACACACCTTTATTTGCTCCTGGGCAGTTTTCTCCCATTTTTTTCCCTCTGAGGTGAAACTCAGATGTGGTTTTGCAGATTGTTTGCTCTAAGATGAAAGAAGAATGTACTGAAGTCCAAATCTGCATCTGCAAAATTTATACCTACAAGTACCCTGCCTGCTTCATGTCTTGCTGCTGCCTATAGTACGTATCACATCCTCAGAATGCTGCTATAAAAACTGTGTCATAGGCTGTGGCAGAACTGTCACATCTTAGTCAAACTGAAAATGAAATTGTATTTTCAGTATATTTCAGAGTGGTGCCTATGGCCCGAAAATATCTGGACCAAGTGCTGCATATCATGGCTGGGGGGCAGTTGGCCTAGATCAGTGTGCGGGATATTTTATTTATTTTAGTCTGTAGGTCAGGGATGGTTCCTTCAGCACTGTAGATACAGCTAGAAATTATGAAACACCAAAGCAAATCCATCTTGTCTCTTACTTGATTAGTCCATGCTCCCTAGCATTAATGAAAGTCTTCTTCAAGAAGACCATTGGCTTTGTCAACATTAGCAGGTATCACTACAGGAAAAAATCTGTATAACAAAAGTATTTTTTCAGGCACAGCGTCCATGACTTGTTTCACAATGAGTTAGTGCCAGACTTTCCTGTGGCCAGAACACCCTTTAGTGGCTAGACCATACCAGGAGTAGTCCTTTTAGAGCTTCTGGTTAGTTTCCTCCATAGGGAATCCAGCCTGCATGCTCTGAGACCTCTCTGCAATGTCAGCGGATTCTCCTCAAAACCACACTCACCAAACAAGCATGGCAAGATGCGCCTATGGCATGAGCCTCAGTAAACAGGACACTAAACCAGCCTATGATGAAATGTGGTGAGTTAACCTTGGCTAAGAGTCAAATCACAGTGGGTCAGGGGGACAAAATAGGATGAGAAAGCTTGTGGGTTGAGATGAAGATGAGAAGATAACATCGATTATTGTCATGAGCAAAACAGGACTGGACTTGGGGAAAATAAATTTAATTTATTGCAAATTGAAATATACTTGGGAAATAATCACTACAGCTTTTACCTGTGCAACTTGGCCATGCTCATTTTGAAAAGTAATGGTGATCCTGTTCCTGTGCCATATAATTTCTTCCTATCTATACTTCAAATCTTTCCAGATAGACTATTGAAATGAATGAGGAAGAGATGTCTCTACCTGAAATGCTAGCTAATCTTATAGCCATGATCAAGGTGTCACAAACATTACTGATCAAAGCAGACATTAATACTGTCTTTTTTATCAATTGCTTTTGCTACCAATGGATCACAAAGTCCTTCCTGAGGCTTCTCCCTCTGTGAATAAAGGAATGCTACACTGACTTTACCCTGGTTTCTCTGAAAGACTCCAGAGATAACAATAGGTAATTGTTCTTCATTCTTGAGGTTTTAATCCTTTAAACTTTCTTATTCGATTCCTGTGTAAAACTGGTTGGATGGCTGAACTTCCAGCCTGTGGATTATACCCAAGAACATCTCTTCTTCAACAAAAGAAGTCCAGATAATAGTATTTCTCCAGTAGAGTATCTGAAGGAGAATGACAAAAAAGAACCCAAAAACCCCAGAAGAAAATTGTCCAGAGATAAGTTCAGGTAAGAAGAAGGTAACATTTGGAGGAAGAGGAAAACCACTAAGAACTAAAAAACTACATTTCCAGTGAACAAGGTCAATGACAGTCTCAGGAACCAAACAATTTTTTACTGTTCAAGTACATCAAAAAAATCTGCAGTGGCCCAAAACCTATCTTTTAGTATTGCCAAGCCAGAAAAAAATATTCTCTTTTTATCTTTACCCGAATTTGTTATACACAGGTTATTATAAATATTTATCATTTATCCAACAGTGAACAAGTGATCCAAGCCCTCCCTATCTGCAGGCTGAAAGATGTGAAAAGATAAAATATCACAAAGGAGGCATGCAGACAGTAAAGCTATTCAACTCCAAACAAAAGATTTTATTGGGAGGAATCTCCAGAAACTTTCCAGAGTCTATAAATTTGTGCAACAAAATCTCAAACAACCTTACTAAACAGAAAAGCAATACCAGGTAGATTAAAGATGCTGGAATGGAGGTTTAACAACAAATAAAATTAAAATTAGCAGTAGAAATGGTCACGAGGTCCCTTAAGAAAAAAAAATGGCAGGACCAAATGTTGTCCATAGATTTTGGCTTCAGTACCTTGTATTTTTGCACCCAAGATGAGCACAAAACTCCAGGCAGTTGTCTCAGGAGTAATCATTAAGATGCATGTCAGAGTAGTGTTAGTTACAGAAAATAAAAGCACAGGCCATCAAGTAGTTTCCCAACTCCTAAATAATCACATGTCTCTCAACCATGTGCAAACTGCTAACATTGATCATATCAGCATAAATTTACTACAGTGTGGTTACCAATGCAAATTTCACATGGGAATCAAAAGGATGCAAGAGAAATACTAGTGCTTCTGGGGATTGACTTCTAATTGAAATGTTGGTTATGAAGACTGCCAAAGCCAGAAAATATCAAGACAGTATGCAAAGACTATGAGGTCTTTGATATTGTTCCTCATACACGAATAAAGAAAGCATTAAGAATGTATAGCTCTACAATAACATATTCTTGCAAATTTAACTAAAAACACCTCAAAGACAGATCTTGCCCTCCAAGATTGCAACTTATACCCAGTCTATAATCCCTGGGGAAGTTTCCCAGGGGACTTGTTATCATTCCAGTTTTCATAATTTACAACTTGCCATTATTCAGCCTTCAAAGGAAAATTTGAATAGAATTTCAATACATCTTGCAAAACATTACTAATAACCACTCCACGTATAAATAATCTTAGATGATTACTAAGTCAGGTAAAGTTATTCTAACCACATGAAGATCATCAAGTCTTCCTGAAATAAAGGAAGTTCAGGCAAGTTGCAAGAAATTATTTACATTTAACACCAGAGGAAGCCATTGAACTGTTATCACTCACAGAAATGCCAAATTAGCAGAAAGAGCCTCTCTTCAAGCCAAATAAATCTATGCTCTATCCTGACTATATGTTGCAGGGACTTACTTTGATAAAACTGAGGCAGTTGGAAGAATAACCAAAAAAAGTGACTTACTTTATAAAGAGCATTACATCCACAACCAGATGCTGAAATATTAAATATACTTATAGGGAAAGCTGGAAGAAGTCTGAAAAACTTGTCTTTAGAGAGTTATTTCTCAGACAAGCTTTAAAGTTATTGGGTGAGGGAGTAATTGTGGAAAATGCAGGAAAGAAATCAAATCGTGGGAAGAAAATCAGTTTTAAAGTCAGGAGGCTCTGATACAGGAAATGGGTGAAGAGACATTAAAATGTCAATAAAGACTTTTCTGGGTAAGATAGTCAGCTAAAATCATTCACTGCAGTCCTGGATGCAGTTGCACGCTGCCTCTTCACACACAAAAGGAGGAGGGATAACACATGTGAAAGGCCATAAAACATAATGCCATCATACACTTGGCACAATGTGTAAACCACAGATAGCATCAACATTGCCCTTCACTATGATCTGTGTGGCCAATATTCCCCTCGTAGACATCACAAACAATGAGATCAGAAGCCTGATCTACTGGCAGACAAAAGAAAAAGGGAAGAACCTTTGGGATCTTATATCTTGATAGATCAGTAAAAGGCAGAAAAATGGATTCCAGAGATTTCAAGATCATCATCATCCTCATTATCAACACTGCCTGCCCATAAGCTTAGCATGAGAGGGAAAGTGAAGTACAATTCCAGTATTTCATCGCAACCACTTTGAATATAAGCCTTCAAGAGAGCACTGAAAAGGACAGGAAGGAGAACGATCAGAGGAGTATTGATTTTTACTTCTGTGGCACAGCCTAAAACCCCTAGACAATCTCTCAACAACTAGAACAATGATCTGAACATTTCCATCAGTAACTAGAGTCCCTGAAAATGTGGTTGTTTCTTTCCCTGACATCATTCCTGTTTTGACCACACCCTGACCCTAAAGATCTGGGTTTTGGCTGGAGGTGAAACATTGCCAATTTATAAACAATGACCTCAACCCATTAGAATGTGATATGAAAAAATCGTAATAACAAAAAAAATTGGCGACTTAGTTATTCCGAGAAACTAGAAGAGAAACAAGAGAATATCACAAGGATAAAATACCTGCTTAAAACCAATGACTGCAAGCTCTGCAGTGTATTGTTCAAAGCTGACACTTTCTTCCTTCAAAAAAAAAAAAAAAAGGTTAAAATTGCTATCTGTTCTCTGTTGGCAAAATCTACTTCCCCAACCCACTGTCTGTGTGTTAAGAAAGTTGTGTAAAGCTGAATGCAACTTTACATAGCCCAAGAATAGTTATCATTACATGATGTGGACAACAGGCAAAAGAGGGTGGAGAGTAACCCAGGACAAAATGGGATCAATTACTCTGAGTGTTAGCTACTCAAAAAAACCCAAATAAATTTCTGACTTTGGAGAGCCTTAGCATAGTTCAAAATAAATTAAAAAAAAAAAATCTGTTATCTACCAAAAAAAAAAAAAAAAGTATGGAAAAGACTGTAAATGGTCAATAATGAGTCCTGTTACCAAGCTGTTGCCCTTATCGACATTGTGACCCCAACTGCAGTACTGCATTCAGCTCTGGGACTTGCAGCCTGAGAAAGACATGGACCTGCTTGAGCAGGTCCAGAGGAGGCCATGAAGATGATAAGGGGGCTGGAGCACCTTCCCTATGAGGAGAGGCTGAGAATGCGGTTGTTTGGCCTTGAGAACAGAAGGCTCCAGGGAGACCTTAGAATGGTCTTCCAGTACTTAAAGGGGGCCTACAGGAGAGCTGGGGAGGGACTCTTGATCAGGGAGGGTAGTGATAGGATGAGGGGTAACGGTTTCAAACTGAAAGAGGGGAGATTTAGATTAGATACTGGGAAAAAGTTCTTTACTGTGAGGGTGGTGAGACACTGGAGCAGGTTGCCCAGAGAAGCTGTGGCTGCCCCCTCCCTGGCAGTGTTCAAGGTCAGGTTGGATGGGGCTTTGAGCAACCTGGTCTGGTGGAAGGTGTCCCTGTCTGTGGCAGGGGGGTTGCAACTAGGTGATCTTTAAGGTCCCTTCCAACTCAAACCATTCTATCATTCTACGATTCCTTTGTGATTGACTGTTGCTTTGTGTTGCTGTCACAGTGATGAAATTCATTTGCCCACCAGGTATATGTTGATACACGTACTACATTTCTAGTAAGAAGCCAATAACAAGCTTTCAATGAAAATCAGTCATCATCTTCATTTCATATGGTGGACTATATAGACAGAAAAAATGGGATTGACTTCAGCAGTTAGTTTGGATTTCCACAAACAGACAGGACCTGGCTCACAGAGCTGGGATGCAGCAATGTTAGTGTTGAGCACAGCGTAAGAAATAAAATGTGGTCCCTGTCCTCATTCCTGCTTTTGCCATTTTGAATCATAGTGTTCAAGTCCTTCAGTATATGTCTTCTACAGCTGTTTCAGTGCCAGCACGCTTAGTCTATGCCATTGCAAAAGTGAATTTTGTTAACACAAGCAGTGATCCCAACAGTACACTGTATTTGATCAATTGCGGCTACTGTTCTCATTTCTCTTCTCCAGCATCATTATCAGATGGTCCTGTCTCTTATACAACTTGAGAATAAATTATTTCATCTAGAAGAAAATGATTGGTCGTGGTTCTGTGTCTTCCAACATGCTGTTTAGTTAATGCAGGTAGAGTTAAAGCTATACACATCTACTGATGCACACACACAGAGAGCACAGTATGGCATAAAGTAGCTGACTATGAGTTTACTTTGAGAAACATGACCCAGTAAAGTAGCACAATATTGTAGAAGTTGCAGACTTCTCAATTGGGTCCAGGTGTGGGGAATCAATATGGATTCAAACTCACTGAATCATTTTATTATGATTAACGAAACTTGTGGAAAAGAAAGCAGTTAATTTATAATCACTGATATGTATGACCTGTAATTAACAAACTTTCTGTCATTTTTTCAATTTAAGAAAGATTTAAAAGTGCTGCAGTGAAGTTTCTTTTTATTAAGTCTTCATTATTTTTACAGAACACATTCCATGTAATGTTATTATAAATAATTAAAACTAAATGAGAAAAAAACCTCACATCTTGAAATACAGCATCTTGGACTTCAAATTGTCTTTTTTGTGTGTGTCTGTTTTTACTTTTTTACTCACTTGCAAAACTCAGTAAGTTATAATGAGTCTTCAAGGTCTGTAGTGCAAATCATAACATATTCCTGTACACTAGTTCTCTTTCCTTCTAACAAATTTCACAAAAGATAAATAACACTTTGTAGTTAGGACAGTAGATCTCTAAGTGGGAGATTGATGTTATCTGACTTCAGTTTTCTGAAAACTGCTGTCTACCTTGAGGGCTCTGACAAAAAAGGAACAGTGTTTAAAAACTGCACAGCAGAAGGGAAATCTACTTCGCACCTGTGGCATGAATAGCCAACCCAAGGCAGGAACACCTGATCCACACATGAATTTAATCCTGAACCGCTGTGTCCTATACAGGTTTGAAAGCTGCAGTGATTCAGGAGCTGAGCAATGTGTAGACAAGATGGTTCTTCCTTAAGGGCAGAATATTTTTCAGAAATTTGGGCAGATGGCTGTGGGGCAGTAACAAACAGCCATCCAATTTTAATATTCTAATATATCCTTCTCAAAGCTTATGCTTGTCATCTAGGCTTCCTCTGTAGACAATGAACCGCGACTCTTCATCATAGAGTGTGATGAAAAGCTCTTTGGAGTTTCCTTCTTTATTGACAACAAAAGAAGTCTGTATGATTAGCTTAGATTATATTTCCAACTCTTACGTAGTTCATTTTAAGTACAATGAAACCCACCTCAAGTGCTTTATAGCTGTCACCAGTCTTTCTCTGGTTCGATACAAAGTTTCTTGCCTTGGTGCTTAATGCTAACTGTGTTTTAACTTGTAACATTAACCATTTTAAAAGACTGTTAAACTTGATTTGGGACACAGAAATCTCAGAAGTCTGACTGCAATGCAAGTTTAATTGTTTGGATACACAGAATTCGTTAAAAGCTTTATGCTGATCAGATTTTCTTGACTTTTGTTATGAACAAATTTAAGCAAAGGGTTACATTCCTGATTTTAGTGCAGGAAACACATTTATAAAAGAAAAGCAAGAAAATTAAGACCCTCAGTTTCACTGTCTAAACAGTGCATCTTATTGAATATACTTTTTCTGAGAAGGACTCCATCCTGGTTTCTCTCTCATTTATATTTTGTGGCTTTCTTCTTGTTGCTAAATGTTAGCAAAATTTCGGAACTTTTCTAAAATACTTTATGTTTTCTCTTTTTATTTGGAAGGCCTTAATTGGAGGAGATTTTTTTTTATTTGTTTGTCATTTAAGAGGGCGCTAATGGAATATTCTTAAGATTCTTTAAGGTGGATTCTTCCTGATAAACAGAGTGAAAGTTTGACTGATGTTCCATGCCTAGTTAACTCTCCATTCAAATAGTAGCTGGATTGCAGTTTCTAATGCATGTCACAATACGATTTTTTTTTTTTTTTAAATAACACTGTAAAACTTCTTGGGTCTCTATAATGGTTTACTGACAGCTTGAGTTTCTGATATGTTTGTTGGCTATGTACAATACACTAAAATACGCAGATAGTCTATTGTAAAGACTATGTGTGACTTCATTGTACCCATGACAGACTGGGCTTTTAGAATACTTTAGTCAATTTCCTGTTAGTCTTGACAGCTTTAAGGTTTCTGCCATCAACACAGGACTTCAGTTTTTTTGAAATATTTAGTATCCTGGATATGGACTTTTTAAAATTGCTTCTGTGGAAGGCAACAGAAACATCTGGCGTTTGAATGGCCATGATTTCACCACTTTCCACTTCTTTTCTTCTGTGTTGGAGTCAGATTTAAATAGTTTTCATGCAAAGGATCTGCATAACCATCTTGGGATTCTCCCTATTCTGACATTAATGCCGGCATTCATGGTGCTTTACAGCAAGAGCTTGCTACAAGTTACTTTCATTGACATTTTAATAATTTCAGGTACAATAAAATGCTTCTGACTCACAATTAAAAGTTCTAATAAAACACTATCCTTGCTCCCTTTCTCCTCCTAGTTCTATCCTTTTGTTCTATCTCTATTTTCTCTTTCTGCCCCCCCCCCCTAATTTGACCTCAGGATGAACAAGCTTATACACACGCACACAGGTGCAGTCTCCCTGTGACTAATACCCTACGGCCCTCCTTGGTTTTGACAGATTTCTGCCTGTTTGGTGGCTCCGTCAGCATCACAGCTCCAGTCAGACTTGCTCCTCACTGCAGTCCTAATGGGCAATTTCAGGCTCATGATGAAGAGTAAGACAAACAGGCAAATGGCCGTAAGCACGCAAGCTTGAAGGGGTTTCATTGCCAGCTCATTATAGCTCCACTAATGAGATTTCCATCCAATTTGTGGGATAGCAGAGCTCAACTCAAAAAAGGGACAGAGCTACCAATACAGTAGGATTAGTATGCCTTATTAAAAAAAAATAACCTTTGTTAAATCAGGACTCAGTGTTTAGGGCAGTGTCCTTATACACTGGCACAATACAAAAACAATTGCTGGATTATTTACATTACACTCATCAGCCTGGCATAATTGCTGAAGTGATGTAAAACTTGTAAATACAATTTACTTAGGCAATAACAAATACATACTTTATGTACAATCTGCAGTAAGGTACAGTTAGTAAGATTTTTTGCTAGCAAGTAAAAACCAATGCTGTTTGTGAAAATGCTTTTACAATGAATCTTGGGATGTATAAAGTAAATGGCAAAAAAAAAAAAAATGAGATCCTGTGACACTAAAGTAGGAAGCTGTGAGGAAACACAAAGGCATTCCTCAATTCTGTGGCTGTGCCTGAGGTACTGAAATGCTGAAAATGTGAACAGATTTTAGAAATTTAGCAGAAGTTTCTTTTCAATTCACCCAGAGATCTGCCATCTGTACTCCACGATTGCTAATCTCCAAGTCTCAAACAAAGTCGTACTTATTATTTGCTTATGTATAATCATTTCTTTTGGTTAACCCAGTCCCTGTGTAAACACTCCTGAAATACAGACCCACCTCTTCAAATTGTGAACTCACTTACAAAAGGTGATCGCTTCATTATTCAAAAATGTAGTTGGTATATATTTCAATAGGCCTTTTGTAAGCACAGATCTAGCATGTAGCCTAATTGAAAATAGTTATAAATTTGTTTCATATCTACCAGAAGTAGATCTTAGTTCCCTAAACTGTATTGCCTTTGCCTTCATCACAAAGGACATAGATGTAGTTTTCTATCTTATGAGGACTTTACTCTCCTGAACTTCTGGGAGTAACAAGTAATATTCAAGCTGAGAAATAACATTTGTCCTCTCTGAACATTGCTCTGTCTCCATGGAGGCAGATATTTCTGTCTAAATCCACGTGATTTTTTTTTAAACTGCAAAGCACTGTAACAGGATTTTTTTTTCACAGTAACAAAACCTCAGTTCTGTAACCAAATGGAGTCAGCCTGGTTTAATCAGGCTATCAATCACCCTGCAGGAACTAGAGAGGAGGCAAATAATTTTTTTCCATCTCCTGCAAAGGCACAGAATACGCCATCAAAATTTCTCACTGTTGCAGTGGATCAAATTTGGCATGGGACTTCCACCAGAAGGTAGAAATATTGTGCTCTTTTACTTAACTCACTGCAAGTCATTTGTAAACCATGCTGGGTAAAAGGCAAAGCTACATTTAGGGACCTTCTCAAAAATGCTGGAGGGTAGAAAGATCATTAGAGTGTGCTACCAGACCGCTAATCAATCAGCCATCAGCCAATATTTATTGCAACAGGCTGGAGACTCAAAGTGTCTGCCAGTCTTACAAGGCAGGCTCTTGAAGTGCCTCAGTCTGTTATTTTTCACTCATTGCACATCAGCAAGACCAGCTGCTAGCTGGAGTGTCCTGGTAAACACCAGACTTGGCAAGGAATCATCCATGCTATGGACTCTCGGGGCAACAGGGAGAGCCGTGTAGCACTGGAAACTGGACCCAGATTTCTTGAGCTGAATTCCCATGTACTGACCACGGTTGTTTTTGCCATAAACTATAGCTTGATCTTAAAGATGTTTTAGAGATAAGTATGCCATACGAGAGATCTAACAGCTCCTAGAAAAAGCAGAAATGGAAGACTTTATTAGAACGTCAGTTCCCGAGTGCTCTAGTGACATAAACTGAAAGAATTCTAGGTTGGTGTCTAAAATAAAATGCCTTAACTACAAAAAAATCTTGCAGTGGCTGCTTGTCTCATTAGCCTTTTGCTCAGGGCAAACCACTATCTGTCTATCTATGTTTAACCCACAGATATTCTGGGAGATCTATTCAATATCATACTTTGTGTATTTTGAAGCCTGATTAGCTGTATTCCTACCGTGGCCTGGGGGCTGCCAGTTTGCCTAAATCCAACGTTACTATGTTCTGGCATAATGATACTCAAAGGAAACTAGAGGAAGGTGCTGTTTCTTCAGGAGCCTGAAAGTACATCTAACAATTTTGTACAGATAAATGCAACAGTTTTATAGTTTCATGAGGAAAGGAACCACCACAATCTGCTTTGGCAGCATGTTTGCTGTGATTTCTGTAGTGTGTGAACACAGCAAGGAGGGTGACAGAGTTGGGGGAATTTCTCAGCCAAGCAGCATAAATCAGAAACAAGTTTAACTCTGGTGAAAAAATCTTCTTTGTCCTCAGTTATCATCTCTTTGTGTATTCATAAAATCTACTGGCTACAGGGCACAGTATTAATATATACCTTTTAAAAAAAAAAATTTAGATCTTTCTCATGTGTTTGTTATTTTTTTTTCATCTCGACATAAATGAGGCAAGCACCTTGGCATGTTTCTTGTGTAGTCCAAAGGGAAAGGAATGATCTACAATGTGTTTGTGTGTGTGTTACTTTGGAATCATAGTCTAATGACTCTCATGGTGAAAATTTTCAGACATGGAAGTCCTGATTCTACAGCATTTCAGAATATTTCCCAACAAGTACTTAGGTCAATAAGTACTTCAGGAGTTTAATTAGATTAATAGTCTCAAAATTGTTTTGGATGAATGTACATCTCAAACACCATTACTATCCTGTTATTCAGTAGTACATTACTGAAGGAGGGCACACAGAACTGTAGGTATGGAAATTAAGAAGAAATTTGAGGGAATTAATGTTTTGCCAAGGAATTAAGTGAATATCCATGCACCTCCCAGAAAATTAGGTCAATAACTCACTTAAAAAATTTCCTGTTTTTCACAGAACCTTGTGGGAGCAGATGCAGCCATAGTAGGTGAATATGAAGTCATTTCAGAATATAACTTTTCTAAGACAGTTCAAAGAAAGACAGTCTGTTGCAAGGTACCCCTTAATGAACAGGTTATACTTCCTAACTCTTTTGTTAATTTGTTCATGACTTTCCTTGGTCTTGATCTAGAAGTGGTATGGAACTTGATGCACGAATTTGACTCTATAAGGTACAATTGTCACATTGCTTAATTCGTATGAAATGGAAAGGACAAACATGGCAGTGGAAACCTCTTCTGCCAAGGACATTCTGCTTTGGTTTTCATACAAATGCTCCTGAAGGAATTTTCCCAGTGAATGAACCAAACCTGTAGGAATTAGGTTTTAAAGCAAGTGTCTTCTTGCAAACAAAGGATTTGTTCTGTGACTACAAAATTAAGGACAAAAAGTCCTTCTGAGTTCTAGTTCACAGCTATGTGGTAAAATAATCCTATAAACTGCTTGCCAACTTGTCAACAGACTATGAAAAAAGTATTTAAAATAAGCATAGTTCCCTTGTTTTCTCTACAACTGCTTTATGAACATTTTTTGCATTCAGATCTTGTACACAAATGCCTTACTTGTTTTTACATTAGCATGGCTTTTGTCATGAATTATTTTGGTTCAACTAGCTGACAGCAAGATCCCTGTCTCTTTGGATGTAAGAGTGCTTTAATCCAGGGTTGGAAATCACTCTCATGGCACCCAGAGCCCTTGCACAGATCTCTGGAAGTGAGATTAGGAACTCTGTCTGCAGCTTTTTTGGACTGGAGGACTTGGGGCTGGGCAGGTAAGGTGCCCTGCCTGTGCCCAGGCACCAGGCAGCAGCCTGGATGTGGGCTGCAAAGTTAGTACTGGGTGCACCATCAGAGCCAGGCTCCCCAAAGAGCACGCAGCAGTCTGAAGGTTTAATTAAACACTGGAACTTGAGAGTTAAGGAGTTGATTCTTTATTCTACCGCAGTGTTCCTGTGTGACCATGTTAATAATATTCATTTTTTCCTGGAATAAGAACTCTTTTTAAGGTTATGTCACACTGCAGAGAGCAGTGCGTTAAAGAGATAACTAAGCTAGCTTTAAACAAGAAGGATAACTAGAACGTATTATACCATGAACCTATTTGCTAACATAACTGTACTGCTTCTGGTTAGCCAGGCTAGCTTGGTTGTCCCTGCATATACTTCAGTTTACACTGAAGGCCTCTCCTTAGTATGGTAACATCTACTACACATAAATCCCAATCCAAGATGGGGCCTGCAGTTACAATCCTTGATCAACTGCCAAGAAATATGACAGATTCTTGTGTGTGCAATGATTTCTTCTAATTTAGGTCGCATTGCCTGGACAGGACAGTGACAACTCGATCCCACTTGTTTCAGATTGAGCTACGGCTCAGCAGTTATGATAGTCACAGTTTGGTTAACTAAAGGAAACAGCCAGAAACTTTTGAAAATGTAAATGAAATTTAAAATTTCCTACTGTTTTCTTCATTTGCCGTTAAGACATCTCATTTTGCTGACTCTAACCAGACATCTTCTGTGTGCTACAGATTTTGGGAGGTGTGCACAGGACTGCATTGTGGAAGTTGTCTTGGGCGGAGGTAGAGAAAGATGAAAGATGAGATTTTGAGCACTCTAAGGAACAAACAAGGGCACAAAGAAAAAAAAATGGTAGAGGGCTGAGGTTGTGGAAATGTTACAGAAATATCCTTGCACTTAAATAGTTAACAACTGTGGCACTTCTATTATCTTTAAGTTTCACAATGGACAATCCCACTGAATAAACAGTTTGGTTACATCTCCATTGCAGATAAAATTTCAGGCTCCCTGAAGATTCAGAAAAGAGTATTTTTATCAGCTCATACCTGGTGCATGTTTTAAAAGATCACAGTGATGAACATATGGTAGCTGTTTTTATTTTTTAAAGTTTTTTGATTCAACATCAAGGAGATGATTCTGCAACCGGTGATAATTATGCAGAGAAAATCCTGAGGTTTTAGTCTTAAACATAAAACAGTGCAATAATCCCTATAGGCTCGCTGACTGTAAAAATCTAGGTTAAGAAGACCCACTCATCCCAACCAGTACTAATTCTGTGATCTTAGGTTGTAGGCTTTCACAGGGTTTACTTTCCAAAACCTGACATTTTTGCCTGTAGGTATCTCAAGTGGCTGACTCCTTTCAAGTGAAGGACATGGACAAAGCTTTACTGCTCTATAAGAAGTTGCCTAGAAACCATATATACCATGGTTGAATCATTACTTCCATTTGGTCACTTTCATTACTGACTTACAGGGAATGATCAAGTACAGAAGCAGAATTGTCTCTTTCGTCTTACTTGTGAGATTACTGTCAGTGCTGGAAGTGGTAAGGGAGTCCAGAGACAAAGCTGGTCATGATGGTATTAGAGGACTCCTTTAAGTGATGTTACATACATTGTCGATCTACTCATGCCATCTCTTTTCTTGACCTCCTCATGCAGTCATACATGGAGAAGTTCAATCTGGATGGGTTGGGGAAGTCAAGAGGATTTTTGCAGGCCTTTACCTATCTTGGTCAACAACACATGCTTCATTCTATCTCTTGTCATCTAACAGCAAATCTGGCCAGTCATAAGGCCATAGACATCCTGGTTCATTTATAGTGGAAACAACATCTCAAATAAGCTCCCTTTCCCACAAAAGCTTGGACCAGATGATCTTTCAAGGTCCCTTTCAACCTGGGCTATTCTATGATTTTATGATTCTGTGATATCTCTCTTCCATTAAGCACCAGCTACAGAGTCTCATTTCCCAGGTTTTGCTGCTCTTGTTGGGTTTTTGTGTTCAATTGGAAAAGAATCCAGTGTCTTCATGGAGAGCATTCAGTATAGGCCACCTCTGCTTTCACCTTTCAGAAAGCTCTCCTGCTATGTGTAGCATCCACTGTCTTCCGATTGAGAATAATATTTCTGGACTTAAGAAATGGTCATCAGGCCTTTTTTAATGTAGTGTGTCATCTGAGAATCTCACAATGTCCGTCTGGTATTCAAGTACCTTGCAGAAGATGGTAGTTTCAGCTTGTCTGTGGAGCTGTCTGATTTCACTTCATGCTGAACAACACCTCAGATTTGCACAGAACTGATGATCCCTGAGCACACTCTACTATTCGTGTCTTTATTGATGTTTTGACAGTTCATTCCCTTTGTGTGCCATATACTGAGGAAGTTCATGCTATGTCACACACATAAAGAGGCAATGCTATTGTAGTTCACTTGAGGGTTCCACCACAAATAAGTTTCTGATATTTATTTGGTATTCTATGATACTGAACAATGCGTGCTCGGGATGAAATTGTTACTAGACATAATAATTTCAGCCTCTAAAGTCTTAGCAGCTAATGTATTCCAAAACATTCTTCTCAGTCACAATGAAACAGCATGATTGTTCCAAGATCCCCATAAATTTCTAGGAGAATTCACCTGCCCAACATATTGAAACTCCACATCTGATCCAGTCAGACTGTTTTTAAATTCAGTGGAGTATAACAAAAAATGTGTTCATGTCATCTAAAGCAGACATCTAAAACAGCCTCCTTAACACCCTGTTCTTTCCCACTAAATAAAAGACATTCAACTGTGGCCAAGTCAGATGTAGAGCCACTTTTACTGTGCTCAATATAATGGGTTAAAGCAAAATACAGGCTATGGTGTGACTTTACAAGCATTTTCTGTGAGGGACATAAAAATGCAGAGGATATTAATAGGATAGTTTTACCCTGGCAATGGATTAAGATTGGAGAACATAAAGGTTGTAAACTAAGACAGTTTCTTAATATATATGAATGATGGGCAGAAAGTATGAGCAACAATGTGACAAAATGTTCAGATGACACTACATCATTAAGAATAGCTAGCGTATACAAAGATAAGGAGTTTAGAGCATCGTGCAAGTCAGCGCGAATGGGCATCCTAAGAAAAGTCAGTTCAGTGTCAATGGTGAAAGAAGGAAACAATACATAAGACTGGATAAAGAACAGGCTAGAAATTACTGTAACGAGTTACATCAGGACATTATATAAACAAGTAGTACATCCTCAACTGGAACACTGTGTTCAGCTGCAGTTATCCTATCTTTTAGCAAAGACAGTAGGTAGAGAAGAGGTTTACTGATAGCTGATTACTATTATTAGAGTCATGAGAGAACTACTACAAAATGATTCTGAAAAAAAGTGCCTTCCTGTTCTAGAATAAGCAAAAATGAGAGTCAAGTCATAAAAATAGTGAATAATAAGAGATAGTGGGTTTTGCTAGTTTGCTCACTCTACATTTATGCTTCTAGGTAATAGGTACAAAATATTCAGAATAAGGAGCTGTGGATAATGGAAAAATACGGTTGTGAGGAGACCATCTAATCCTCCCCCTGCCCTGACAGAAGACCTAACATGCCTAAATAGTACATAAATGTTTGGTCTACTTGCTATGGAAATATATCAACTGGGATTGCTTAAATGTATTCGTGTGCTCCATTGCTTAAGAATCTCAGTTACAAAGTCATATCTAGTCTATAACCCAAATCTTCTTTATAGAAAATAGTTTTAATTATTTCTGACACTACCTGTAGTGGTCATGAAGAACAAGTCATTTTAGTCCTTTCATAACAAACTTTTAGATACTGAAAGGCTGCTACCATGTCTCTCTCTCAGTCTGTTTTTTCCTAGACTAAACAAACCAAATTCTTTCAACCTTTCTTCATACACCATGCTTTCTAAACCTCTAATCACTCTTGTCACTCTCTCCTGGACTCCCTCCAAGCTCAGTTTTTCTTAAAGCATGGTGCCCAAAACTGGATAAAGTATTCTACCAATAGTAGATAGACTAGAATAATTACCTCCCAAATCTCCCGTCCAACAACCCTTTCTCTGCATCTTGGATTAAGATTTTCTCTTTTTGAAACAACAGCATGTTTCTGCCTGACATTCAGTTTGTGGTGCTGAAGATATTTTCTGCATTACAGCATTCTTTCTAGCTACTGTCCATTTTGCATTTACATATTTGATTTCTCCTTTCTGTATGTATCACTTTCTACTTTTTTCCCTTGTGCATAATCTCATTAATTGCAGATTTTCGTGTTTTATTTTATTTTATTTTATTCTTCAAAGTGTCTGTAATCCTTCTGCTCAGTTTTGACATTCACCAGTTTTGTAACTGTGCTTTCCAGTTCTTAATCCAGATTGTAAAATATATTGTACATGGTTCAATTTGATTCCCAGTTTTACAGAGTGCTATTGATATATTATCTTTGAGTACTGATTTTCAACCAGTTGTTCCTCTGCAATGTAATTATTTAATCCAGTTCATATTCCCTTGGTTTTCTTGGGAATGTCATATATGACAGCATAAAAACTTTTACAAATATGAAGATAAATCACCATTACCTCTTCCAGCGTATTCCAATTACTCTGACAAAGAAGAAAATAGATAGGTTTGAGATCATTTTGGCTGGACAAAGCCATGTTTATCTTCCATATCCTTACAGATTATTGGCTAATAGTTAGGTTCAATAGAACAAAATTAAGTCTACTATGTCCTCCCTTCCCTTCCCTTCCCTTCCCTTCCCTTCCCTTCCCTTCCCTTCCCTTCCCTTCCCTTCCCTTCCCTTCCCTTCCCTTCCCTTCCCTTCCCTTCCCTTCCCTTCCCTTCCCTTCCCTTCCCTTCCCTTCCCTTCCCTTCCCTTCCCTTCCCTTCCCTTCCCTTCCCTTCCCTTCCCTTCCCTTCCCTTCCCTTCCCTTCCCTTCCCTTCCCTTCCCTTCCCTTCCCTTCCCTTCCCTTCCCTTCCCTTCCCTTCCCTTCCCTTCCCTTCCCTTCCCTTCCCTTCCCTTCTTTATCATCGTGTGCTTTTCTTTTCTTAATTTTTAATTTTTTGATTGCATTACAGATTTCCAGATGTAGCAATGTTGGTTCTGCATTGCTTATGCTTCACAATAGTTTACTACTATGCCTTTAATCTTGACTCTCTTATGTATGGCCAGCTCTTCTGAACTTCATTTTTCTTCTTGGAATTCTTTCCCGAGGGACTTACCTAGCCATAGTTTACTGACATTTTCCTTTTTAAGTTTATTGTGATTACTTTCCTCATTTTCTTCCTTTTACTAGAATCAAGAACTTTCCATTTCATGAGCCTTTTGTCCGCAAATTTGTCAAAGTCACTCCCAGGTAAATCAAATCTAGATTGACTGCATTCAACTTCTTCTTTTTTTCTCCCAAAATAAAAGCTCTTGCCCTCAAAACAATCCAGAACAGAAAGAATGATATGAAGAATAGGAACTGACTGATCTATTTAATCTTCTCCTCACAGTACAAAAGAAAAAAATTAGTGTTATTAAATTTTGGTAAGTTTCAAGTTAATGAAAAGATGGGGTATTTCCCCCATAATAAACACTTTGTGGAACTCATTGCTGCTAGATATTGTACAAGCAAGGAGTCAAGTTCACACGAGGATTGTCTTTTAAAATTATTAGTGATATAAAATTTTATGTTTCAGGGAAAAATTCAGCTACTCTAATGTCTTACAGTAGGTCCTCTGAAAACATATACTGTTTCTTTTTTTTTCCCTTTTTTTACACTTTTTTTCTGAAATATCTGGGGTTAGCCACTGTCAAAACAAGAAAAAGTGGACTCCTAATCTGATCCAGTTCTTCTACTTCCATAGATAATCTTGGCATTTAGCTTGTCTGCAAATTCTTTCTAGTCTAAACACCAGTAAGTTAAATGCAAACCATAAATATAAAACCATTGGCAGGCCAAAAAAGATTTTGAGGAACAACTTGCTAACAGCCTAAAAACTAACAGTAAAGCCATCTTCAGACACATCAAGAAACCAGAAGTCTGCCAGAGAGTCTGTAGAGCTGATAGATGATGAAGGTGCAAAAGGGGAGTTTGATGAAAATAAAGCTTTAGCAGTGAAAAAAGTCAGAGAATTCTTTGCATTAATGTTCACTCTCGAGGGGCATAGAAAGAGTCCAACACTGGAGTAAATTGAAACCTCTTCAATTTACACTTTTGTATGAGACAGTACATCAAACTTGTCATCTTCAAAGCCTGTGGATAAAACGAACATTAACAAATTTCTAGGACCAGATAGTATTTACCCAAGAGCTCTAAAAGATCTCAATGTGTTGCTGAACTGTGGTCTGGTACCCACTGCTTAACTCTGGTTCAGTCTCAGCAGCATGGGAGGAGGCAAATGTGACGTCAGTTTCTAAAGAAGTCTCCAGGGGACATTCTTGGTACTACAGATAAGTAAGTCTTATTTCTGTACCAGAAACACTGGTAGAAACAGAGATAGGTTAATCGCTATGTATAAAGGAGGGGAAACAAAGAATATGGATACATTGACAGTGCTATTGAATCAAAAATAAGGTATATCAGGAAAATAATCCTAATGTAAATAAAATAGCAGTAATAAAATATCAGATAGCTATCACCCTTCAAAAAGAGATCCTGGAGATACTGTGTCTGGTTTTTTTTTTGGAAACCTCAGGTCAGTGTGACCACTAAGTGCTGACAGCATGTTAAGGAGCTGTTAAATGGGCAGCTTTTGTCTCAGGAAATCCCTAATCCATGCTGACAGTGTCAGGATATGCCAGTAGAAGTATCGTTCTCTCCTTGGCCTGGGTTTCTTTGGTGGGAGGGTCTTTTTGAGTCTGCTACTGGACACAGGACGGTGGGCTAGATGGATGTTTCATTGTTTCCAGTATAAACATGTTAATGTTCGCATGGATTATCATTGTATTTACAGGCTAGTCCTGAGTTCACACTGAAGAAGCAGACACCAAATTCCCCAAATCATAGAGTGATGTATTCCCCTCTGGAACCTTTTCTGTTTCTGATTGAACATTTCTTGAGTTACCTGAGAATTTATGGGCAGATTTTTAAAACTGCACACAAACACATTTTTTTAGTCAGCTAATATAGCAGATAAGTCCATGTTTAGGCACCTAAAACTTCAGATAAAAACATGCTTAGGTGCCTAAATACCTCTAAAATACGGCCCTACATGTCTTTGAAGATGATGCCAAGACTTCTGTGGACATCGTTAACATAGAGCTGAACTTCAAACATATTTAGCGGGATTCAGATAATGCACAGAGCCCATCTTGGCACAAGCTCCTCTTAAAGGTCAAGAACTAAAAAAGGAAATTCTCCTACAAAGATGGAGTGTACAAAGAATCTTTTGGGAAATAGAAAGACAGTCCTGGCCCACCGTTTATCTTGATGAAAAACATAAGGTAATGAAAAACAAGGAGAGACAGATAAGGAAACAGAGATAAGAAAAGAAAGCTAAAGTTTTTAACATTAAATGCCGTTAGAAAGAAATATGCCAACTGGGGAAGTGAAAACAATATATGAACTTTCAGAAAGAGCCTTTTGGATTTCTTTTTTAGCGTAATAGAAGCACCTGAAGAGCTCCTCACGTACATGAAATTGCTTTAACCTACACAGGAGGGCCCCTACAGAAGAAAACTCTCAAGCCTATCCCTTTTTAGGCAAAAAATAACACAGAAGACAATAAATCAAGTGTTATCAATAATCTCTTGAAGATTTCAATTGGAACAAACTTTGAGAAAAAAAAAAATAACTTGCCTAAATTCTTTTCTATTTGTTTCAAGACATACACCTTTTTATAACACGGTATCAATACTAAGCTATATTTCAATTCATTGGTTTGCAACGAATACTAATTTATGACAGGAGAAGGTCCATTGTCCGCTCAGGACATATTTTCACTATGCATTATGAAAAGGGCTAACATCTCTTACTGCAGACTATGGTATTCTGTCACAAATTTTAAAAATTAATCTCTGACTTTGGTCTTGAGCCAGGGTCATGGGTGACCGAATGACTTTTAGAAATCCTACTCTCTACATCTTGCTGTGAAATGGTTGTGATGGATGTATATGGCATTCAAATAATTCCACACCTATGCCCCTAAAATCTGTAGCAAATTTACTTTTTAAAATTTCAGTAATAGCTTTCTACAGATATTAACTATTTTTCTGGCGAACTAAATCTGGTCTGTCTGTAACTCTGTTCTTTAACTTTTGACTTGCGCTTTTTGTTGCCATTTATGACTGTGCAAAACACATATTCTACTGTACTGAAGTAGAAACATTCCTCATGTAAACTATGGAGGTGCACATGAATTCAAACAGGGTTCAGCCAATAAAACATTGCCGCTTATGGATTGTTCAAGATGATGGCCATTTTTCTTATGTTAATAGTCAGCAAATACACTTCTCCAGAGAGTACTCTAGTGATGGAGAATATCCTGATAAACTGGACTAAAACACTGGAAGGAACAAAGGTGGTAGCAACTCCCTGTAAATCATAATTTACTAATAAACCAAAATAACCTGAAGGATTTGTACAAGTGAAGGCAAGATCAATCACAATATGCAGTGGTAGCTAACATAGTCAATCATTTCCACAGCTACACCACTGTATGTTTGACAGAATAAATGCAATCCTGCTGCTATGACTTTCTTGATATCCAAGCTGTTTTTTATTTTCTATTTTATTGGTGTTAAGGCAGCTACTTAATCGCGCTTAAATAATGATTATCAGTTCCATGTTATTACACTAAGCAAAATATATTGTGATAATTGTAATGGACTTTTGATGTTGTTTTGCTTATCAGTTGCATGTTTTTAGTAGTTTTCCACGTCTGTAAATATGACACTAGTTATGCTCTGAAAGTGTTAATTAAAGAGGAAAAGAGAACTCAGAATAATGTATAATCTCTGTAGAATATGCAGCAAAAAAATATGTGAACTATCTTTATCTCATATTTATTTACATAGTGATGGTCTTAGTCATATATTCAAATAAAATTTAGTTCACATTCATTTAAAAATTCTAATAAAAGACTTAGTTCCTTTGTCTCTTTGTCAACATTGATTTTATTAACCTCAGTTTTCAAAAACTTTTTTTTAAATAATCAGCAGTTATCATAAGGTTATGTAGATGAGAAACAAACACAATGTTTTCTTATATTCCAGACTGGAAAATAGTACAGTATCTCAGAGCCCACCCCTGGCAAATGCTTTCCCTGACTTCCTCACTTTGCTGTTTTTTTCTGATTTTGTTATATAATGTAATTAAAAGGAGAGGTGGAATGAAAATATAGTGTTTATTTTTACAGACTGACTGGTCTCAAGAGAGTACCCCCTCAGATTTAGTACCTTAATACTTGGGTGACATTCATTCTTGGTTTAATTCTTGGTAGATACACCCAGGAATGAGTCGATCCTTTTATTTTGCAGAAATACATTGCACTGATTTATCCTTCTTTTATGCAGTTTGGCATCTTCCAAGACTTAGAAAGATGTAGGAATATTATTGACTATCACTTTAAATCCCATTCCACTCAAAAATCCTTTGACTAAAGTAAGGCAACTAAATTTAAAGTTTAAAATAAGACAATCCTTGCAGTAAAAATCAGTCACTTATCAGTATACTTGCATGCAGCTCATTCGGAATTCAGAATTTGGAACACAAATTTAGAATATTGAACATGGCATTATTCATTACCTGGCACACACTCATTCAAGGCAGTTAGCCAAACAAGCTATCTCTCTACTTACAGGTGAAACAACGTTTTTGAGAATCTTAAAATTTTGAAAACATTCATAAATCAAAATATGAGGGTTTCTAAGAGGGAAGCTAACATCATGCCAATTTTAAGTGTACTGGATAGGAAAACAAGTCTAAAAGCCTTCTCTGACAGGCACTTCCACTTATTCAGACAATATCAATTAGTGTCTGTAGAGCGGACTTAAGAACAATGATATTTCAATTGGTGTGTTTTCCAGATGCAGAGAGACCCTATTTTCCCCTCTTTGTTCTAGACTGCATCAAAAAGAATAATTAATATTGAAGGTTAGGACATGAATCTGGGTATAGAATAGGTGCTTAAATATGAGTTTGAAAACCTGTCAGGTCCAAAAACTTTTCCACAGTGGTCATCACTGCCCTTCACAGTGATTTTCTCAGCCAGCAAGCTATTGTTCTCTTTTTTCCATGGCCATACACTGAGAAGCATGTGGCAGCACTGCAATGGTGGGAAGGGCTGGTGAGAAGTGGCCCAGGAGAAGACAGAGGGGTGGCCCAGCTGCATAACCTGCTTCTGGGGGAATGGGCAGCCTGCCAGCCTACATGCCTGCACCCCAGCCGTGGCAGTCCTTCCAGCCCCTTCACCCTTGTCTTTGCACTTGCAGCCCATGAGCAGTGCTGCCTGGGGTGGTGGGTGGGAGTGAGTTCTTGCCATGGGTCCAGGACAGGCATTTCCATCCCACCAAGCTGCTGTAGACCCAGGACCTTCTCCCCTCCCTGTCACCTCCTCACAGCACCACAGTTTCAGTAAATGGAGAAAGACTTGGGAATTTGAGACGAACATTTACTTTGCCACAATGCTGACTGCTGACTGAAAGGAATAAAGCCCAAACACGGCTTACAACCAGTAAGCTGGGATTTCCAAGGATGGCCTCGTGTCCATGCAGGCAAGAACATCCAAAACTAAGCTGTCAAGTAATCAGTGACCATTCATAAAACTCCTTTAAATGTCTGCTATGCAATAAACAGGCACCTGAGGCATCCTTCTGCTACAGTGAATGTGGTCACCTGCATCGCCTTACCAGCAGTGTAGTCCTGGCTGAGAGTGAAGAGAAACCTCTAGGACTATTTGGACAATTGCTGTGGTAGGAAGAACGAATACAAGAAGTGGTATCTGAGTAGTTTTAAAAAATAAGCTGTTAACACTGTTCAGCTCTTTAGTTCTGCCACTGTAGCTCCATCTGTTTTAGACTATGCTGAATACTGCCATTTCATTCACGATGTCCATGATTTCCAAGACTAACTAATTTCAGCATGAATATTTATACAAGTAGGGTGTTTTGGCGTTCACCTTTCATTGTTTGGTATTCCTTTTTTGAGGTAGGGTGCCTTAAAAAGTATCAGCCATCCATCAGGAATCCAGAGCAAGAGTGGAAGGTTTAGATGATCAATTATGTCCTATGGAAAACAAGTATTAAATATGATTGGCCCCATCAGTGCTTCAAAAATATATTGGTTGTAATAACTTTCTGTGAAAGTCAAAAGCAAGTGCTCATGACTAAAATATATCTACATTATGTTCAGTGTATGATACAGCAACAGAAACAACAACAAGATACAGAAAAAAAAGTCCTAAATTCATTGGAAAAAATCATTCATAACAAAGAATTTAATCACATCTGCAAATATTATTCTGTCTGCTTGGAATCCCCTGGAGTTTCAGCTGGATTAGTTCTCCTTCACTTCCTGTCCTAAACATTTGTTTTATGTTTCTGTCTCCTGTAAAACAGAAATTGCCTTTCATCTCAATGGATGCCAGCATTTCAGTGATGCATGAAGAGTTTCACGTATGTATCCTATACAAAGTTAGACAAAGACACAAAGATGGATAAATGGGCAAGTACATGGTATGTTCATTAATATAAAAGTCAATATGTACCATGCAATGCTTATAACCTGGGTTGGGTTCATATCAGTAGAAATGGGTATAGCTGCTGTAAGTACAATAAAGCTAGACTGATGTATACCCATCTATACACAGAACACAATATTTATGCAGGTCCTTCAATTCAAAAGGATCCTAAAGTGCTTTGTGTTTTAGTAAAAATCTCTTATCTGTGTTATAGCTGGGTGATTAGTACTTAAGGAATACATTATCTGAAAAAATTTACCATTTTTCATCAAATAATGTGTTCAACAAGTAGTTTTATGAGCTGTTAGAGTAATCTTGTGTAGTTGAATGCTCTACATGCTTAAATAAAGAATGCAAAAAAACAATGGTAATATTTATCAAAAATGTGGTCAGTTATTTTATTCCTTTAAAAATGTGACCAGCTTCAATTAATTGCTATATAAAGTAATACTAATGCAACTCTAATACTGACCATCTTGTAAATTTTGATCAACATTTTTTTTTCCAAGAGAATAAACATCTGAATGAAATCTCCTGTTCACATTTCACAGACAGGAGATAGAGAGATATGAGATGCAGACCTTGACTCAGATTTTTTTTCATGTACACAAAAAGAGAGTAAGTCCCTTCTAGGAACTTCTACCTGCTTACAGTTGATAAATGCCAGTAAATAAGACCTACATCTTAGGACCTCAGCAGAACCAGTCAACAAGAAGTGCTGACGAAGGGTGGGTCCTTCATACCCTGCTGGCCCTTCCCTTGCTCAGAGCTCCTCCAGGGTGCCTTTGCCAACCCAGGGTGCACAGCCTGGCTCTCTTCCTTTCCTATAGCTCATCCCACTTTTCTTTTAAACTACTGTAGCCTCTACTGGCATAACCTACCTCTTCTAAAATGTCACAGTGATTGGCCCCTCAAACAAGAAGACATCGGACTTCTTTCAATGCCCAGCTTACTCTGAAGGGATTTAAACACATTTCCCACTGGCCAGGACAGTAGAATGGTTGGCTTGGGAAAGGTGGCGTTGAATTTTAGACAATGGTTAAGAACCATTTCTGTATTTAAAACTGAGCAAAATACAGAAATAAATCTTTAATCAGGTCTCAGAAGGCAGTCCTCCCTCTTCTGTGCTCTCCCACCTTCCTGGTCTTCTCCTTCCCTCTCTCTCCCCCTCACTCTTTCTCTCACCAGAGCAGTCATGTTTTATTTTCTTCTGCTGCTGCAACCTGAACAATAAGCTAGGAGGTCAAATCCAGGCCTATAGTTATGTACTAATTTCTCGATCAGCCATCTTCCCCACTTGCCGATACAGACGGTTTATCTCTAAATAACAATGTAACTCTGATATAGATGTAGCCCTTTTGTGAGAAGCACTAATAATATAATGAAGAAGCAGCAGATATGGTTTATTAACCTCTTTGGGATCCTGCATGATGAAAGGTGCCTTATAAGTTACCATTAGAGGTACTATGATTACTACCAAAGCCTTCATAATGTCTTATCCTGGACAGAGTCTTACCGCTGAAAAGACAAGGATATTTTCAGTGTTTTAAAAATTATGATCTACCATGATCTTACCTAATGTTATCTTATTGAGAGTCTTCTGCATACATTTAAATAATGATCAGATCTTCCTTCATCTTTATCTTTTCGTAGTGCTCATGCAGCCAGAATGATATCAAGGTATTAAAATTCAAGTGTTATTTTTTTTGAAACCGATTTTTCTTTTTCTGTAAGTGTATGGTTTAATTCCATGTAAATTAATTTCACTCAGGAAAGTATTTTTTCACTTCAAGTATCTGTTAAACGCTTCTTTTTACACCCAACCTGCTGGCAAAAAAAAAAATTAGAAAGCAAACAAATGAGATGATTTGCAGTGAAGAGACGGGATGCCAAAAGAGCATAGTATATAATTGGAAGAGCACAGGAGAATGTTTAAAATAAGTTCAAGAACAGTGATAAGGCTAAAGATGATGTTATCTGTTGGGCAGAAGAAGACATTAACATACACCAGAGTGTTTTCAATCACTTAATCAGAAAACCCGTTTCCTGAGCACTGTTTCTTGTCCATGTGCCACGAACAAACATAAATATTTTGGATTTCCTGCATCCTTCACTCTGATAATGGGCTCTTAACTGCAAGCCCTTCCCACCTCAAAGAAAGAGCTAAAAACAAATGCTAAAACATGAACCATAGAGATGATTTCTAGACCAGATGAGTTATGGAATTCAACTGCATGTTCAAAATTACTTTTGCACTACACTGTTAGTCCTAGTTTAATATGAATGTAATTTAAAATGAGAGACAAGGAGAAAAACATCATGGATGAGAATGAAACTGCTCCCAATGAGTTAAGATGACTAAATTGTCATTGACTGCCATGGTACATGTTCAGCAACACAGAAACAGGAGCGTAACTGTTTTATTTTTACAGCAAATACTAATTTTTAATTTTCAATGAAATCACATTTGATTTCACAGAAGTAAAATTAGAGTGAGACAATCTTGTTCTATTTTTTTTCCTCTTCGTACACATTTTATGTGTGTGGGAAATGTTCAGGAGCTCAGCTATATACTTATTCCAAAGGAGATTTCTGAGCGGTCTTGAAGATGTCCTTGTCTCTGATGCTGGATTGTTTTCCACCAGTTTCTGATGATTCAAGAAGTAATCTAGGTGTCGCTGACTCTTCTATAGAAACAATGACTGAATGACTTCTGTAACTGTACATCTTCATCAATGCTTCTTACATATGTGGTGCACATGTTCACTCTTCTTCATTACAGCTGAATGGCAATCAAGCACCCTGCCCCAGGCTTACAGCCCTGCAATGGTGCAACCAAGTATTGCATCAGGAAGGGGCAGGACAGCATTCACTTTATAACAGTCACAGTATATTATCAGAAACATCCCCAGTTTGGCAACAGTAGTATGGCTTCAGGAGCTGTTTTCAGATAATTCTGACACCGCTGATGCAATGTTTTCCTTGGTCCGAACGAGCTGTATCAGTCATTTGAATAATAATGAACTGGAAACTGCACAATGTGTTTCAACAAATAAATCAAAGTAGAATACTTGGGCATCAGGTGAAACTAACTTTAAGTGATCATTACACAGAAAAAAAAAAAAATCCATTTGAAAATGGTTTTGTACTGCTTCAAATGACCAGGAGACAAATTTGTTTGCTATGTTACAACACATAAAAGAAAACATACACCACACAGTAGATTGATCACTAGTGAAGATTTAACTTCTCAGAAGTTATGGAAAAATAAGTAGTGCCAAATAGTCAGCTGGTGTAAACAGCAACACTGCACTGAACAATACCAACTTGCATCAAGTGAAGATCTGGCTGTTGCACTAGTTCAGGAACTTGAAAGTGGTAATCTGCATGGCTTTAAAGTACACACTTTTGGACAAAACTTGTTTTAAATTCTGAATTACACTACAAGAATATAAAATGTATACAAATAGAGAAAAGAAAGGAGGTATTATGGCATTGAACCAAAGTCACAGAAAATAATTACTCAATTCCATTAAAATATTTGGAAATGTTGTATCATTGAATTAATGTGCAAAATCTGCATCTTTACCAGATGCCAGTTTTATATTTAGGTGTAGGAGGTCATGAGTGACATTTTGCTATCACAAAATGTATTTATGGACTCACACTTGTATTCCAAGTAAAAACAAACAAAACCTCCTTGAATACATGAAGAATACAGAATGCAGAATCAAGTCGATTCAGTGCTTTTGGTCTATGTTCCTTTTGTTTCTGTGTCTGAGCTAGCAACAGGAAAATGTATGCAACTTTCAGATTTATGACATTTTCCACTTGTTTTTCTTACAGGTGAAATGCACTTTTTATAATAAAAAGGTGAAAAAGCTATTTTTTCCAGGGAAACTGCTAAGGAAATCTGATGGCTCATTAGAGAAAATGTTTTCTCATCATAAACATTTCCTCTCATTACTGAGAAAACTGCCACTAATCAAATGTATTTCTGAAGTACTACAAAAGGATTTGGCATGAAATTTCAAGATAATGGCTGTTGTGTGGCTTGGTTCATTCTTAGTCTTCATTTTAGTCTGCTATTGCTGTTATTCTTTTTCTGTACGCTGGAAAATGTGCAGCATTGTTTGTTGTAGAGTGTAGGACATAAATATGAATCAAACCTGTTTACACAGGATTTTGATTTTGGGGGCAGGAACTACTTCTCAAACAATCAGACTTAATAAGCGCTACGGAAATGAACAGAATGCAAAGTTGGTTTGTTTTCTCGTTTTAAAAAATGTTGGTTGAATCACATCAAAATCTCAAGACAATTCCAAGATGAACTGACTCTGAGAGTAAATGACCTCTTCATCTCAGTGATAAAGTTCCAGCCAAAATATTCTCTCGGCCTGAGACGTGATTCATTAGAAATATGTGCATGGTGTGGAGCTCTACTCTCTATCTGGCAGAGTCCGGCCTGCAGACTGATAAGAAGCAAATGCAAATGTCCTGATAAGAACTGAATGCAAATATTTATGATATGATATTCCCTGGGAATTATGTGCAGATAAAACAAAGTGTATTATTTTCCCGCTTCTCTTTCAGGTTTGCCAAAATGCCCTTTTTCGCTTTCGGAATTTGCATTTCTTCAAAATTGATTCGGCTTGCGTATTATGTTAAGCTATTTGTTTGCTAAGGATGGTAATTAGTTACTGTAATTACAGCAATGACAGTTGCTAAATTGTTTTTAAAGCATTACAGTGAGCCTGTGCCAGAAGATTGCAGTATTTTTTTGGATTTAAGCAGAGGCTGGAAAAACTCCCACTCTAAGGCCAGCATGGGATTTTCAACTACAAAGCTGCTTTTCCTGATTGAAATATTTTTTTTAAGAAATCATTAATTTGCATTGATTGTAAGTACTAACTTTAAATTTTGGTTTATTCACAGATCACAGAAATATTAGAGATAGTGGACCCTATGGGAAAGGACATACAAGGGGGACTCCCATCGTAAATAAAAGTGAAAGCTGATAGCAAAGGAAAAATGGTATAACTATTACTCTGAGCCTGTTAATGAAACTCTTTAGCCTGTTTTTAGATAAATTTAAAACAATTTAAAAATGCCTGATTGAAAGTCATTCCTGAACTTTTCTGAGGTGCTCAGAGCTAAGTAAGAAACTCAGAAGCAACTATATTCACCAAGTCCTTACTGTATAGCATTTTCTGAATCAAGACAGAGCAGAAGGAAATAGACAGCTCTTCCAAATAAACTCATAAAGTCACTTCCACATAAAGGTTTTTTCTACAGTTGCTTGAAACTGTAGTCACTGCCTTTCCATTCTTATTTACAGACTGACACTGGACACTTGCATACAGAGTACATCCAGGGTAGATGGTGATAAACACAGAAAGCTCAAAGTTTCATCCTTTCCTCCTTCCCCCTAGTATTTCCTCCAAAGAAGGTATTGTCACAGCAGGAAGAGTGTGTAGCTCAGCAGTGGAAGAGCCCCAGGCATCTTAGCATGAGCTCTTCCTCTTCCAAGACATGTGGTCTCGGGAGATTAGCTGGTGTGTGTGTGGGGGAACCCTAAGGCTTTCACCCATCTCTTCATTCTGTTCCTCCTTCCACTCCACCCCCGTATAATCTCATTCCCCACAGTTTATAGGAACAGACATAATCATTGCACTTTTCTTCCTTCAGAGAAAAGGCAGTCTCCTTTGAGGCTACAGTTCTGCTCTGTAACTAGGAAGAAGAACACCTGCAACCCACCTTCTATCACCTTCATCCCTCTCTTGGATGCCAGTTCACCTAGAGCCCTAATGCCTGAAGTGGTGGGATTTATCTGAAGATTCCTCCCATCCCCCAAACCAGCCTTTCTTGACAGATCCTCACCATCAGTCTTGCTTCATATTCTTTCCAGTCCCATTTTACCTCTGGATCATTCCTGCCCCTCTGTTGCAGAAGGCCATTGTACAATGCGTGTAAGCAGCACACACACTGCTGCATTTGCATGTGTGTGGAATGTGCTTTTCTACTGAGTGTGCTGTCACTGTATTTAAATAGACAGCACTGCATAAAGGCAAAATTTGCTTCATGGTTTGCAGGCCTATGTTTTCATTCTGACAGAGTCAGTCTTTCAAAGGTGCATTGTGCTTTGCAGTATCTTTTATCTAGTTTCCAGTTAATAGACATTTCCAGCTGATTACCTAAATATCCAGTTCTTGCCCCAGAACACCAGCCTAAATCAGCTATTGCAGCTGAAGATCCAGAGAAATGCAAGTCCCATGATATCACCAGATCATTCAACACAGGGAAATCTTGCTGTTTTTAATCACAAGGGAATAGCATGCTAACAGCTCATGAGAAACACATGGTGTGACATTCTGAGGTCACTTTTCTATCCCATATGTAAACTTACAATAGTGGATTTTGACTGAGCAGTATTGGATCAAAGAACAACTTCAGGAAACATAAGTTAAGATTCAAATATCAGCTAAGTGATTGCTTAGCTACAGAAAGAAAAACATCTCTCCTGAAGTGAGAGAGTTTTCTTGTCCTGCGTTTCAAAGGCTTATACTTTACAAAGTTTATTGGCTTATATTTGGATTATACTCTTCACTTTGAAACTCCTACCAAGGATTTACTTCCAAGGCACTACACTAGTTGCGTAGACATATCAGGATGTAACAGCCCCATCTACCAGTAAGCAGATTTGTATCTAACTTACACTTCTATTTGGATGCTAGTGTTTTTAGAGAAAGGTGAGAGAATATCTTTAAACATTATTTTGGATAAAACTTTATATGGCATTTTCATTTTAAAATGGAAAATAAGTTGATGGTGTAAGCATGTATGGTATGTCATAGACTATTCTCAGAATCTCTATTAAAGGAGTTGTGAGAGATGAATGTAAAACCCCCAATTACTCCTTAGGATTTGCAACAACTCATAACTACTGATAAATCATTTATTAGCACATCTGGTAAACATTTAGTACCATTTATTGACCATTTATAAATCAATATATAAGATCTAATGAAGTGAATGAGAACAGTTCATATATTGTCATGTTTGTTACGGAAAGTGAATTGCTATCTACTTTGAGTTTCTGAGAGCAATGCAATGGCAGAATGTTTATATTTAACTTACATAATAAATTAGTAAATATATTTGATTACTGCAAGAGTGAGCAGGACTAAAATGACATTCCAACTCTATAATGACTATGTTTTGTTTTGTCTGTGTATATATAATGCTATCATTTGTGTTGTGCATGGAGAGCCTTGAAATGTGCTACTTCTGAGTTTAGCAGACATCATATAGCTAGATGCATAGTTAGATGCATGTGAAAATATGCAGTGTAAAGCACACGAGAGTGATACACATATTTGCATAAACACACAAAACGTAGCAGCCTGCTTCTTGAAATCAGGACCAAGGCTGTGGAAACACACATTTGTCCAACTCAGAGGTTAGCACAGCAGGTTATAAAAGACATATGCAGGTTATATATTGCCAGCTTCATTTTATAGTACAATTAGTCTCGCAAAACACCAGGGTAACAGAACGGTGTTACTTTATTTGTTCTTGGGTTACAGGAGGGTGACCAGGTCAGAGGAGAGTCCTGGAGGGAGGGGCACATTGCACTGTCTCAGCAGTCGAGAAGCTCTTGGAGAAGCTGCTTCTGCAATCCCGGCTGGGCAGGAATGAAAAACACAGGGAGTCACAGAGAGGATTGGGAGCCTGCAGCTCAGGAAGACCTGTTGGGAAGCGCAAGGGAGAAATGCACCACTAGGGTTTTGAGGTGATGGAAGAAGAAAGAGCGTTTCTGAGTGGCCTGAACTCAGGTGGGAACCAAACACAGACCTGGGAGGACTCAGAAAAGGGCTTTCTTCCCTCCTCATTACTTTTGTGCATTCTAATATAACTATTTTGCCTTTTCTCTATGTAAGAATTTGTTAATTACCCTAGTTTAGATTACAATAAAACCTGGCATTTTGAATTAAAAATCTTTGGTTTGGGTGGGGTTGTTACTTGCAATGCATAAAATGGAGGCAGATACTTCTCACAGGCCTGACTAAATCAGGATTCTGTCAGACTCCATTATTGTTTTTATGTTTTGTTTTGTTTTGTTTTCCAAAAAACCTCAGCTCTTGGAATCAAGAATAACAGAAATGCATTCATTAAAAAAGAGTTCCCAGACCATGTGGAGGCTAAGAAAATCTTGAAAAGCACCCAGCTGAAACCAAAAAGCTCAGAAAAAAAGATAACAAATTGGGGGGAAAAGCCCTAAACCATATTCTTTTTAAAATCTTGTTATTTTTAAACTAGTCTCAGGCTTTTTGCAAAGTTAAGGTTGCTAATGCTTTAACAGTTTTACTTCTGTGCTATCAAGGGACTGTGAATACAGAGCATCACAATACCACAAGATACCACAAGAAGAAGTTTTACACTCTCTGAATAATAAAGCAAATGATTAAATAGATATCTCTGATGTGATGCATTGTTTAAGGTGCTGTCTTCCTGTGTGCATCCTGGCAAATGATAGGGATTAAAATCCTACAGAGCATTTAATTAACACCAGTGCTCTGGCTACAGTAAAAGCTGAACAGATTGATACAATGCTTAGAAATAGGTGTTTGTTTTCTGCCTTGAAACACATGAAAAGGATTAAGTTAATAAACGATTGCAACCCTCTCACTTGACCAAGGCAAATAGACCCTGATTATCGTAACAATCGTTGGTTTTATTCTAAATCAAATATAGAAAAAGATTATATCAACACAAGGGCAATGTTCTGCGTTATTATTATATTCTAACATGACAAAATGTGGGTGTCTTGACTCTACCTAGGTGTCTGGAGTCTGCTATGCTTTTGTTAATAATGTCTCTTCTTGCATTCCTGTCGCTGGCTAGTACAGGTTTGTTGGAACAGACGGTCTATCAAGGAGGACTGAAAAGAGAGTTATGAAGTGTGGGTTATTATCAGTGAACAACTCGTCGTCAGTCCCATGGTGAGCTGGTGACTGAGTGCAGCTGTGATGGGGACAGGGTGGGGAGCAGACTGTAGAGACACCATGAGATCATTTCCCCAACTAGGGCAGGTCATGCTAATGGGATCTGAATTGAGAGGCAGGACTACAGGTCCCTTTGCACTTTCTCCTGCACCACAGTAAATCCAGCACTGACCCTGTTACAGGTCAGAGCATTGTCGCATTACTGCCTGAGGTGTTGTGTAAGCCCTCGATTCTGTCATTTCACTCCGAAAAAGATGTTTTCTCTCCATTTCAGCCTTTTGCACCAAATTTGAACTACAAATATTAGTTTGGCAGGAATATCCCACTTGAAGTCTTTATTTTCATACTCAAAGAGTGTTTGAAATGACCAGTTTAGAAGTTTTTCTTACATACATCATGAAGTCAAACTCAGCTTTAATGTGTGATTGTACTCTGCCACTCCTGCATCATGTAACATGAGGTAAGCACGCTGCATTGGAAGATGCTAAGAGGGAACACCTACAGCCCCTCTTCACCTAAGAATTTCTTAATATATTTTTCTTACGCTAAATACTTTGCAGAAGCACGCTGAATTTGACAAGTTCTCATCAAAAGACAGGAAGAATTTCTGTAGACTGGAGCAGGCTATTAGGACACATCAGTCTGCCAGATTCAGTGACTCTGGTGCATTATTGCCTTGGACTACCTTGGCTGCATGGACTGGAGAGCTTCAAGGTTCCCTGCCAGATGACTGCAACTTGGAGCTGCCTATGCCTCCTGCTTGTGATGAAGCTTGAATCTCTGTCATAGCCAGGAGAGTGGAAGCTCTGCAGGACTCAGTTTGAATTGTGACTTTCTAGATTTCCATCCTTCCAGCTTTGACGCAAGTGTCTTTCCTGAATCAAGGGACTATCCCAGAATAATGCAGACCTTTCAGACATGTCAGGTTTCCCCAGTTAAGTCCCATCAGTGAGAGGCAGCTTCTATGTCCTTTGACTGGGTCAGTGTGATGAGTTTCCAGATCTGGGATACCTGTATTCTCCATTTTTTGCCAGTAAAATGTCAAAAAACTTAACAATGTATTAAAGAAAAACCAAGGGACCATTTACACACAGTAGATCTCCACTTTAGACAAGCTAAATCACTCTTTAGGCTCTATTAACTAGATCCTCATTAACTATAATGAAAGTTTAGGCACTTAATAGCTAAATGCCATGTGGGCATCTGCCTGGAGTCCTGAATTCAGGTGTCTTAACCTAGAGCTGACACCACTAAGACTAAGTTATATCAGTAGTGTGGTATTTACCACCAGTTCCCCTTAGTGCAACACCTATTTCAAACCACATAAAGGGGAATTGACAGTGTAACCCACACTTCACAGCTGCATCTAACCTTTTGGTATAAAAGAAACTGTCCAACCTGCTGATTTGCAAGATTTTCAGTTGTTAGCATAAGAACACCATTTGTGGTAAAATAGAGTAATTTACAAATGAATTATCTAAAGAAAATTAATGATATATTTTTGATGGCTGTGTACAGGTGTAAGGAATGTAAATTTAATTTAACTTACATCTATAACCTTAGAGAGTTAATTGCACATTGTGCATTGTTTTAATGTGCAATGAAGACATATATAAATAGGCCAAACCCAACAAACTTAGGTACTTGCAGCAATTCAGCTATAGAAGCGCAGGGGTCAAAATTATCTAATATATCCTGCTTTTCTACAGTCTGTTGTGTAGACACATCCTTATATTTTTACAATGACTTATGATTGGGATTGTGCTACAAATGCAAATACAATTTGTATGTGTACAGAACACAGCAGAATTTAGCCAGGAAGATAACCTTTCTGATCAAATCACTAGCAAATAAGTGTAGCCAAGTCTAACATTGGATGAACTCTGAAATATCCATGATGTGTTGAAACAAACCAAGTGCTTGCTGGCACAAATTTGAAGATGGCTCTGTTGTGTTCCATTAGAAGGATGAATGTGTCCTAATCACAAGTCCTAAAAGAGTCTCAAACTCCATCAAAAGAAATTCATTCGGTCCAGGTGCACCTCTTTTCCAATAAAGTTTTGATGGTAGATGATAGATGGTAAATATAAATTAGCTGTACCGGATCAAAGACCAGCTGTAATGACGGGGAGAGAAGAATGGCTGCATTCATCATATCGTAAAGTGGAGAGAGACACGAAATGGTACTAGTTAAGCTGTTCTGAGAATAAGTGAAGGGGAGAAAAAGGAAAGGAAAACCAAGATATAGAAGAGAGACTATGAATCATCACGCACAATCAGTATCCATATCTTAAAAAAAAATGATTACAGAAATGCGAAAAAGCTATTATTTTCTAAAAGGACTCTGCAGATCATTTAAGATCATTTCATTATCCTTGTACTGAAACCTCTAAAAATATTGTGAAAAGAGGTTGTTACCCTAGTTTAGTTTTGAAATGTTGCATGTTTTAATATGAACATTAATTTTTTATCAAAAAATAAAATCCAAATACAAGCTATAAACAATCTTAAAGGTTTTGCTAAGAAAGAAATGTGCCTATAAATGAAAGCAAGACAACTTTTATAAAATAAGTAAAAAACATGTACTAGGCAAACTTACGCATTTTGGATTTTTCTGCATGAAACTCTCTTGATATATGAAAACTTATACTAGAAGGAAAAAAATCAAATTGGGGAGTTTCTAATCTGACCAGTATTTAACATAGCTAAATGATCCCTTTCCCACAAAGCTTGAGATGCATTTGGAAAGAGAACATGAATTGTGTCCTGCTCTTCTCCTGGTCTTTATTCATCTTTTGTCAGTAATTCAGTTTCTGCAAGAATCTGTCCCTTTGCATAAAAGCTTTACTCCCTCCTGAAGTGCTTAACGATTCAAATTTATTGTTCGAAACTATCAGCTTTAAGATCCAGTCTCTGAGTTTCATTAAGCCTATGGCCACAGGCCCCAGAACTTGAAGGACATTGGGGATGTAAAGGGGAATCTAAATGGCTCAAGGTATAATGCTTGGCCCCTTGTTGGATACCAAAGGCTGAAAAGAACGTAGTTTTTCTCTAATGCTCAGAACTGACCTGAGAAAGTTGATTTGAATGGGTAGGAATTGCTTATGTTTACATTGTCTAGTCACAAAACAAATGTAAATGCATGAAATGTAACGTATCGTAACTACAGTAAAGATAGATATACTAGACATCACTGATTAATGCAGAAAGTCAGTCTCTCCTTCCTTCCTTTTCTGCATACCTGACTGTTGCTAGGGTTCATATGTTAACTGAGGCAAAACCACAGAAGACTTTATTAAGTTTGTACTTCATAAACCCTTGTGGCTGGGACCTTCTGTGTTTATATACCATGTCCAGAAGTGGGGTCCTGGCTTATCCTAAAATGAGATCAAATAATATAATAGACATGACAGTGGTAATAACAGTTCACCACACTCACCTGAGAGCTACGTGTTTGCACGCCTGATGATATTTCGATTGATACCATGCTCTTTGAGGTATTTGAAAGCTCCACTGGTGTTATGCAGGATTTCTTTGGCCTTTCTTTAAGAGCTATGCTGAATAAGGACACAATGGATCTAAAATGAATAGATAATTCATTTCCACACTTATGCAAAACAGCTTAACCTCAACACACAATGAAGTCATGGAAGGTTTTATTTGTGAATTTCTTTGTGATTATGCCTTCTCTGTGGAGAAACTTTGCTGCTGACCTAGCTGTACCTAAGAACACACTGGTTCTTCCCAGGACCTTGGACCTGTAAGCTACCTCTTAGATCATCCAAGACATAATTTACATATTAAACATATCATAAGTATTTTATGCTTCTTCATATCAGCAAGTGATGACAAAAGACAAAATAGAGTTGTTCATTAGAAACCCCCTCTTTGACAGCAGAAAAGTATTTAAAAGGTTAACTCTGCTTCTGATTACCTAGTAAATAAATAACTGTACTTGTCCTTCTGAAAAACTATTCAAGCCTACCTGGAAACAGTGCAGAACTAAGTTCATGGTTCAGCATGCTTATGGCTGACTGTGTTTCCCAGGTTTATGAAAGATTTCTACCACGCTATAGACATTGTAGGACTTCACTTGAGTTTCCTTCAAAAATTATGGGACAAATTTTGCTGCATACCAAATATGTTGTGGTATTGATGTGGTTTACAGCAGTATGGCTGAAGTAATGAAACATGAACAGGATTTTTACAGCTATAAATAATTTCCTGGTACCTAGATGCTAGAGTATTAGACATACTCCAACACAACAGAGAAAAAATTTGTCCGTATAATACGATGTGAATTATTTTCCCTAACAAGTGGTTTTAATCCAAGTTAAATCAGTAACAACATCATTTTGATGGGTGAAGACTTACGCCCTAACCAAGCCAAACAAAAGAATAACAGCATGCCTAGGCTTCATGTGGCTTGCTGTGCCCTACACACACTAGAAGACAATTTCAGTTGTTCATGTCCTGCCTCCTCATAACATCAGCCAAGCTGTACCTATCTGGTGATTTTTCTTTTCTTTTAACCATTGCCTTTGACCACACTGACAGAACTGCCTCCTTTGAAAACAAATGCTCAAAACTGCCTTAGCACGTGCATGTCCATATTGCTGTTGTAGCCACGATGGTCTAAAAACATAAATGAAAAAAGATTTGTGAATGGCTCAAAGAAGAGGCTGTGCACCTGAAAGCATGCCTGGTTTTGCAGCTATGTATTACCTTTTCTTAAAAGTTTGGTCTCTCATGGGCTAGAACGCATTTATGTGTGCTCATGGACATAGATTCTGATGTCTGTTGTCATTCTTTTAGGAACTCTGACCGTATTTTCCCGACAACTCTCACACTGATATAAGGTCTTCTTCCTAATTTCTCTTTCACAGCTTCCCCCATAAGAGTATGGATGAAAAAAAGGTAGAAATTTTTCTGTTTCGCAATGCTTTGCTCATATGGAAGCATCTTGGAGCCATTTTAAGGCAATCCTAAATTATGCTATCAGGGCCCAGGAATGAACATTGGCAAAGAATTGCTCCTCATCTATATGGGATCTCACTTCGTCACCTAGTTATGTATTTAGATATATTCTAAGCAATGAAAAAAACCACGTTTGTCTCAGAACATACTAAATCACATGCCTATACATGAGAGCTGTGATTTTCACCTGATGCCTGATTTAAGAAGGCTCAGTGAATATTTGATTCTGAAAACATGATGATTATTTTGGATCTGACCAAATAAACATTTCAAAGGTTGTAATTTCTATTCAGAACGCTTGAATTGCTTTGGATAAAACAGGTAGTTCAACAGACTGAAATCTGCCTATATTTCTTGCTTTCTTACATTTTGCCGACATTTGCACACTTGGCTTGCCAAGCTACACTCTTTCTATTGAACTGAAATGCACAGCTTGGGAAACACAAGTAATTCTTTTTTTTTTTTTTTTTTTTCTGAGAAAAACATCATTCTGTTGGTTAATAGTAATCAGAAGTCATTGAAGTGTTTACTAAATGGCTAAGCAATGAGACTTACTAATAGCTCTTCCTTCAGAAAGGGTTATCAGCCTCTGCTTCACTTTCATGTTTTGTGTCTTTTATCTGAAAAGCACTTTTTAGGCCTACAATTCATGACAAATATCATGAAGGTCCATGCAGATTTCAGATTGCTAATCAACTCACTTAATTTGTCAATGAATGCCAACCTATCATATCTACTTAATGTATAGCACGCTTAAAATAAGCAGAACTGCAGTGTATATTAACACAAAGGGGGCATTTCACTGCCAACAAAAGACTGTTGTACACAAGTTTTTAACAATGTGTTACTGATTCCCAAATGGTGTGTTACTGATAGTAAAACCAGCCTTTATGATTGTCCCTAGAATGCATAAATCTCAGCACTCTTGCATTTGCTGAGCATTACTCAGCTGTTTGTCTTTGAAAAAACAAAGAATTCCAGACCAGGATTCAAAATACTTGGTAGTTAAAACCCCTTGTTGCTGAGTTAGTAGTAGCTAAATCCTTCACCAAAAGGTGCACAATCAAACAAGGAGCTCAGTGCTGTAAAGAAGATCATGCAGTTATAAATGAAGACAAAGCTACACCGTCTATGTCAAACAGATTTGGGACACATGCAGATGTCCTGCTTTTACTTTGGAACAAGGACATCTGCTGTTACTAAGAATCAAGTTTTAACAATGTTTATGAAGAGCTGTTACCAGGTTTATTGTATTTTTTTAAAATTTCAGAATGCTTGTATTTGAGTTGATGACTGAACAGTCATGTCAAATACAGAGTTAAAATTTTAAAAGCAAAACTGGACATTCATATACTTTTTTTGAACACTTGTAAAACTAAAGAGTATTACTGCAGAATTACCTTGGTAAAAGAAATACGACAAATGTCCATACAGCATTTTCTACATGTTTTAAAAGTGAACACTGCTTAGTATATATGTAATTCTTGCCAAATTATCATGTAGTTCTGCAGCTAGTCTGAATTTCTATAATACCATTTTGCATTGACAAATCCACACATCCTACATATCTGGTCAGAAATATTGAAACAGTAACATAGGTTGTCATTTAAGAATACTTTTCACGTAAATATTGTTATAATTCTTCCTTTGGCAGTGAGGGTTTGAAATTCAAGATGCTTTGGACACATGCTTAAAAGTATGCTTTCAAACTTATTTAACAAGTTAATGCAACTTTGTTCATTTAGGAACTTTTGTATTACATGAACTGTCTTACTGATTTCAGACAGAGATTCTCACATAAGAAAAGAACGCCCCTGTAAGTAAAATCAGTAGGACAGAGGCCTAATTAAACATTTAAGAACCTTGTGAATAAGGAAAGTGCTTAAATCAGACTCTTTCTACCGTAAGCAATTTAGCCAAGGAGCTAAACTGTCCTCTTTTAAAATGCAAGAGTCACAAAAGACACAAGCATATGAAGGATCATGTCAGTGCAAGGCTCTGTCTGAAGTCCGTACATTTTGACATTAAGCTTAGCTTCTCTATTTGCTCTGACTTGGAATAAATTGTATAGCGCCTTAGTACCTGAGCTTCACTTTCTTTAAATGCAAAACTAACTCTTTCTGCTGTGTACTGAGATATAAAATGCTAATGCTCATAGAACATAACATTTTGCTAATGCTCATAGAACAATGTGAAACTCTTAGACAAAAACTAATACGAAAGTACAACATATTATTTCAAGGACAAAAACTTTCAATAAATTATTCAATACAAATCATATATTCAGACCACCCACCAACACACATAATTAATGTATTAACACTTACCATAACTACTCCTTTATCATATTTTAACATCAGTACTGAGTTGAAAATGCAGTTGTTTAGGAAGCTATCATAAACCAAGCCACACACTAAAACTGCTATTACCAACACCTGCCCTTTTCCAGCTAGTGTTCTTGGGGTTTTGGCCAATAAATAAATTTTTTAAAAAAAGAATAAAAGATTGGAAAACTGGGGAAATTAACAGAAATGCAAACCGAGAATATTAAGCCGATATTAGAGTTATCTTCAAAGCTTGCCTGTTGGTATTACTGGCCTTTAAGCATACATTTGCAAGTTACATAAAGAAAAAAAACCCCACAAATTAATGTTCCAAGCCCTAATTGTTGTAACTTATCCATGCATTCCAGCAAAAATTTTCAGTGCTCTTCAGAAATGTTTGTTCACTTGCTGCAAACCATGTCACAAATCTTCAGTGCAGCAGCTAATATTTTACAATTGATCAAATAAACTGGGATATGTATTCTAAATATGTGACTTAATGAAAACAACCTAAAGATTTATGCTCCATTTAATGTACTTAGCTGAAGTCTCATGGGATTGCCAAAGGAGATAAAAACTGCGACATGGGTTAATGCTTAGTTATCTTCTGGTTAACTTATATAGCTTAGTAATCAAAGGACATGAAAGGAAAACCTTTGATAAAAATTAGCCTATTTTAAATTCCACAAAAGACAGCTGCCTTTAAATATAATACAATATAAACTCTTTTACTTCCAAACAAGAGCTCATAGCTAAACTTAATTTGCAATTTATATACAAGAACAGTATTCTTAGTTGCTTGGTATCCTACTAAACAGAAAAATCAGTTTGGGGAGAAAAATGAAGAATGTGAAATGATAAGTAGTGGTGATATGTGTACATATTTTCCTCTTCCTGTTTTTCACTGCCTTTTGCAAGACAATAGTGGAAAACAAGATTTTGCAATATAGAACATTATTAAAGAATGAAAGAAATTATGAGTAAATATGATCTAGGTCTCTCAACATTTTGCAAACTGAAATGGAAATATAAAATGTATTTGCTTAATCAGTCCACTGAAGAACAGTGTTATTGATTTTTATATCACCTGATGGGTGAATATAGCTGTTGATGTAAAATGGTCAATCAGCATAACACTGCTGTTACAATGTTAAAACAAAAATTGCTTCAGAAATAAGAATTACACCTGATTGGTTCTGTGCTTAAAACCAACATGGCAGCCCTCTCAGGATGCAAGGCAAACCTTCTACTCCAAATCTACTTTCAGTCTTCTTAAGCACAGTGTGTTCAAATCCAGCAGAACAACCAAATGCACGTTACTAAGTATCGGTGACTGAAAGACTGTCTTTCTGAGACTGGCCAGTCTAGACACTGAGCAACAGAGATTGGAACAAAAAGACTTCACTTGAAGCCATTGTGCAAAATATGGTGTGAATAAACACAGAGGATCAATATATAGAAGAATATTCCTCTTTCAAGTATTATGTTACAGGAAGAAAATAACTAATTGAGACAAGACACTTAAGGTTAGAAAAAGAAGGGACAATGTTTCTTTACGGGTGGGAAGGAGGGGCAGGCTGGCCTGCTATCTGAGTGTGTATCTATCTGATAAATTTCTCTACTGCTTGTCCATGTACACTCATGAATACTACCCCATCTTCATTTTTGCACCTAACTTTCATGGAGATGGCAGAAAATTATTACTCTGCTATTACTCTGCAGTTTATTTGCCCTAGTGAGTATGGGGCTGAACTTGCTGGTTAATAATAATATGTTACTCCAAATTATAATGGTGACCAATGAAGTCTAGTGTCTGCTGTCAAATACAGCTTTTGCCATTGAGACATTTGGGAGATCCAAGAGAAAAAAAACTTTGGAAGAGCTGCAGGACTGTGTATCTTGTCAGATGCATTGTGAATCTCCATTGTGATGTTTGTGGTTCTAAAAGGATGGAGTTGAGGAAAAAATTTCTTTCTGGCTGTCCAAGCAGACAAGGAGAGTCGAAGGGGCATGCTGAGAGGCTGTATCAGTAACACTAGGCTTCCCCCTTTATGGCTTAATGTCAGCAGGGCTGGTCTTGTTGAAATTAATCCAGTCACAATAATGGCATAGAGACATGCATTTTTACCTCTATTGACTTTTCACGTTCACAGGATAATTGTTGTAACATTTTCTTAAAGGCCAAAGACCTTTTGATGATAAATATATCTCATTACATGGAATTTTATATGTAATCACATGAATCTCAGTGTAATTCAATGGATGTATTTACCATATGTTAATCCTAGCATAACAAGCCTTTAACCTATTTGACTTAATTATAGGCATATCATCAGACGTACTGTAAAAAAAGCTTTTTTCACATCTGCTTTCAAAAATACTTTCTCTTTTTTAACTCTTTGGTGAATTACCTATCAAAAAGTGCATCTTCTCCACTCCTCACCTTGCTTGAACGCAAACTTCAGGGATGTGTTATACCACTATTTACTCATCCAGTGTGAAGACAGGCAGAGTTAGAGAAGCTCCTGAGCAGAACTTCTAAATAAATCTAGACCTGGCAAAGACTCCAACTGTGTTTCATTTGAAATATCTCCCGATTTGGCAATGTATAACTGATCAATTCTGATGAGATTTTCCAGTCAGCAGTGGTGAATACATTTTCATTGCTTGTGAACACGAGATGTAAGACAATGTTTAAAGCCCTCCTAAAAAAGAGAAATATTGATACCAAACTATCTTAGTAACACAAATCTATGGGTAGCAGATACAAGGAAAAACTGAAGGAACTGGGTTTATTTAGATTAGAAAAAAAATCAATCACAAAAGCCTAAATTGTGGATACATGTGAAAATACTCAAATGTTCTCCCTGACTGCTGGAAGTAGGATGAGATCACAGAATCTCTGAATGGTTGAGGTAGGAAGGGGACTCTAGAGATCATCTGGCTCAAGCCAGCTGATCAAACACAGACACCTAGAGCCAGTTTCCAGAAACATGTCTAGATGGGTTTTTTTAAATCTTTAAGGAGAGAGATTCCAGAATCTCCCTGGACAACCTGTAACAGCGCTCAACCATCCTCACAGTAAAAAAGTGTTTCCTTATGTTCAGACAGACCCTCCCATGTTTCAGTTTGTCTCCATTGCCTCTTGTCCTGCCACTGGGCACTACTGAAAAAAGCCTGGCTCCATTTTCTTCGCACCCTCCTTTCAGATATTTACATATGCAATGAAATTGCCTCAATTTACACCAAAAAAAAAATTACATTATTGCTAGCGAAAGCATTCTATAATCAGAACTGGAAATACTAGGCTTTGATGGAAACTACATAACTAGAGGTTTTAAGAGCTGGGTATAAAATATCAGCTGGAGCTTGTCTAGTCCCCTGTGATATTCCTTCTGTGAAAGTGGTTATAGTGTATGACCTCCTGAGGTGTCTTTCAGCCTTGCAGTTCTGTAATTCCATTACTTACCTCCATTAGTTTCCCCATCCTATTTCTTTTGAGCAGTTTTAGAGCACTGCATTTGCTTGAGCATAGACATACTAGTGGAAGCCAAAGTTTTTCTAAAATAATGCTTGTACCATATGGCCTCTTTAAAACGTAAAAAGATTCTTTCAAATATATACTTCAACATCGCAGAAAATAAACCCCATAAAAACAATGATTCTTTCATAAAAGTGCCATATTTACATGATGGTATCAGCAATATATTAAGAAGAAATCCAACAAAATCTTAATTAAATTAAAAAAAAAACCTGGGTTAAAGACCCAGTATGTACATAAGTTACATATACTCAAGTTTACGGTGCCAAATGGTATTCAGCCACCAGGCTGTAATAATCTATATGAAGTCATCTCTGGACCATCAGTGACTGTGTCCAAGATTTTGTCAAGTATAGGGGAGGTTCCAGGGGACTGAGAATGGACAATACAGTAACTGTTTTTAAAAAAAGCAGAAGAAGAGGACCTTGGAATTATAGCCCAGTTAAAAACAGCCAGAAAGACACCAACTTATTAAACAATCCAACTGAAAGCACCAAGAAGATAACAAGGTGAAAAGAAACAGCCAGCATAGATTTGTCAGTAACAGATCACATCAATCTAATTTCTTTCTTTGACAGGATGACTGGATTACAGCATAGCAGAAGGCAGATTTGATAAATCCTGACTTCAGCAGGGCTTTCAACACTGCTCTGCATACTGTTCTCATAAGCAAGAGAAATGTGGTCTGGATGATTTCATGAAAAGACATGTGACCAAGTGGTTGAAAAACAGTACCCAACATAATAATTAGTACTGAATATCTGTCACACTGGAGGGTATTTCAAAGAGGATAATGCAGGAGTCTGTCCCTGTGCCTCTGTTCTAGCTTGATTTCCACTGACAATTTTGATGGCGGGATAGAGAACATAGTTATATTTTTTTATACTTGACATTTGTGGGTAATGTCCAAAGAGCAAATGGAATGAGACAAGAACTGCAAAGCATTTTGGCAATTCAGTCAGAATATAAGCCTCTCTTCAAGTCCTGGAGAAAGCATTCACAAGGGAATATGAAATGCAGTCAATATACAGGCAAAATACTAAACTTAGAGAAGTATTACGAGCAACTGTTAAATGAAGAATAAATGCACAAGATTAATGTAAAAAAAAAAAATCCACGGTGGATCACAAACTAAAGTATTTCTTGCTGTTGCAATAAAGTCTAGAGCTCAAGTGGAAGTCAAAAGTGTTGTGTATAAGCTATTGGAGGTGATGTTGTTGGTATCCTGTTCTCCTTGAGTATTGCTCAGATCTCAGCTGGAATAATGTTTCCCATTTTGGTCACCATGTTTCAGAAAAGATACAGGCAACGTAGACAGAATCCAGAGGAGAGCAATAGGAATGATAAAAGGTTTGGAAAATGTGACCTACAAGAAAAGGTTGAAGGAGTTGGATTTGTTTAGTCTGGAAAAGGGAAGACTGAGGGTAAGCGTGATAAAGTCTTCAAATATATAGTGCTTGTTAGAGAGAGTACAGCGATCAATTATTTCCAGGGCCTGAGTGGAATTTGTACAAGAAGAAAGCAATATAATTTGCAGCAAAGGAGATTCGGGCTACAAGGTTTCCAATTGAAAGGGCAGTTAAGGTCTGAGATAGTTCACTGAGGCAGGTTGCAGATTCTCTTTCACTGAAGCTTTTTAAGAACAAGTGAGATATGTCAGGTTTGTTTTATGTACAGTGAGGACAGGGAATGAATTAGCTTATGTCTGAAGATACCTTCCAGCCCTATATATCTGTGATTCCCATGACAATGAAGCATTGATTCCACAGACACACAAAAGGATACTGCGGGATATATCTATAGACTGCTTCTTGACAGTAATTTGTATGACTGCATTGGACTGTCCTGTGTGTCCCAGAAACTAAAGAGCTCAAATGTCCCCAGTAGAGGTCTGTTCTTCAAATAATAAATAATGTGAGTTTACACACATGGATAAAATGAGTAAGAAGATGTCCTACTTACTCTTCACATAAGTGAAATGAACACATTTCTCTTGGAAAGATGAAATACAGAAATATTTTATTTCTTAGAAGAAAAATGACTGCTTGTCAAACCATGAACAAATAAGTGGCTAAAACGAACATAAAGACAATGTCCGCTGGGTTGGTAGCCTCCTATCTCATTACAGTGAATTAGATGCCCGTAAAATTCTGTGATTTCGTAACTGATAACAACCACCACAGAAACAGAGGCCAATATCACAGTCTTTGATCAATGGCAGGAATTCACTGCAGCATCTGAACCTTGGAGACTAATGCAACTGTTCTTCCCACATTCAGATGAATGTCTAAGCAGAAACAGAGTGATGTGAGCCAGAATATGAACTAAGTACTGCTTTGCTCTAAGAATGCGTAAGTGTTTTTTTGCGTTATCACATGAAATTTGTTAAGGGTAATGAGACCTGCACTGCTCCCATGAGGATCTCAAAGGGGGAATAGCCCTATTTGGTAAATCAGCAGACAGGGATGCCTGATGCTGTCTTACCAATACCAAGTATTCAACAATCACAAGTCAGGCCCCTACAAACCATGAAATTGACTTTAAAATAAGGCTTTAAAGTGTCTTACAAGGTTTGTTGCATTTATCGTCTGGGTTTTGAGCCTGCAGTGTGGACCCAGTTCACATTTTCAGGCTTTTCTCAACAAACATTCGAGACTCATTAGCTTTTTAAGTTTTGTAGGAAGGAGGAAAATAAGTAAGGAAAAATATACATTTGCAATCAAATCTTAATCCATACCAGTTCTTGAGATAGTTCACTGTTCTTCCAGATGCCAGTGAACTGCTTTGCCTTGGTCGGCACAGGCAACAACACTGTTTCGCTGTCAATGCACTGCCTAACAAAATTTTCACTCATGCCATGTAGTTTTCTTTGTGACAACGCCTGGACATGGCTTATGCAACAGCACAAGTCAAGGACCAGCCTCAGGACAAAACAGGAGAGAAGCTGAAATTGTTATGTAGGACCAACAGTGTGCTTTTTCCTAAGTTTTACTTTCATTGGACTAAGAAAAAGCATACAACGTGTGTCCATCTCCAAACAAAGCTAAGTGACCAGAATGCTTCAAAATGCAGATGTTGAATGTTCCACTTAAACTCCCACCGGCAGTATTTAACCTCTGAATTTTCACACTAATCTTTATTGAACAGAAGGATTGCTACTGGGACAAAGAACTGCAGTTAGTTCAAAAAGGAAGGGAAAAGTCACTTTGGGCTTCTCCCATGATATATTATCGTCTGTGATGGAAGACAAGGCAAGATGGACACCACAGCCTTCATACAGAAAATAAGAAAATACAATGAATAAATACAAAGGGAGACATATATATCACATATAACCAGGTACAGCATATTAATAAGTAATTGTTATGCATATAGATCTAGATTATTGTCATATTTAGATATATATTTGCATAAAGGTATAGGTACACATACACACAAACAAAAATATGGGTTATATTTACACTCCACAGCCCCTTCCTTATCTCCAGAGCACCTCAACAACAGCACAGTTGTAGGCTTTCTTGAAACCTGTTTGAACTTTCCCTTTACTGTGAGGACAATAAATTAACTTTAAGTTAACCTCTAATTTGGGATTTCATTTCATACAAAGAAAAGTCAAAAGCCAGCAGGTTACCATTGGAGCATTAGAGAACGTGGCATCTCCACTGATACAGTGGGTGGGGAGAGGAAGCTATTAACATGTCTGTAACACTTTGCTTTATACACAACTATCCTGCTTTTAACTCCAGTCTTGGTCGCTGAGGTCAGGCAAGACAGAGCTGACTAATAGTGTCGCTTTCCTGCTGCCTTGTGGCATTCACTCCTGCCACAGCACAACAGCCCAGAGCTGGAGGGGTAGCATAACACCTAGCTGGGGAGGGGGAGAGAAGAGCTAATTGGGGCTTTTCACTAAATGGTGGATGTTAGGGAAATAAGTGTCATACTGCCATAGCTATAAAGCTGTTGAAAAGAGAGCTACTTAGGCATTCATGAAACACTGTTATGTTAACACAATAATGAATAGGACAAGGTCCCTTATTGTCAAGCAGGTGGTGGACTTTCAGTTCGCATGAAGGCATCTGAGTGTCCAAATTGCTCTAACCAAGTGTAAAGAAGCTCACAAAACATAGCTGCCAACCCATTATTTCAAGTTTAAAATAAAAGTATATGTGATGAAACACTCCAACAGAAATTGAATGTTCAGAAGTTCCAGTTCATAAATGCATCCTCTAGACTGCTCTATGCAGTGGGGCATTAGTATAAAGGTATAAGCTGGTGGAGCATGAAGCATTCATTCAATCACATCATTTTGAATATGAAACAACAGCAGATATTTTTTTTTTCAGAAATTATTTTAAGCTTTCCTCATCACTGTGGTTGTATCTGTACCTGTCATTCAACAGAAAAGTGAGCCACTCTATAAGAAGCTCTTCTCAGGACCAGTCCACTGGCCCACCAGCAAAGACCAGTGCAGAGGAGTGAGGGCTGTGGGCCATGCCTGCCTCCTCCACTTTTCCCCAGCTTCTTAACTTTCAGGCTCAGTGCTTCAATGTGGTTAAGGATCCAGTACTCCCTACAGAAAACTTTCAGCAAGGAGGCAATGTGAATCTTTCCTCTGAAGCTCAGTATTGTGGCCATAGGTACTGCAGTAACTGGAATACATGACTTGGAGAAATCTGGGCCAAACTTAGCACCATAGAACTGAATCCGTCTCTTAGCCTCAGAAAAATACCTAGACCAAGAAGTGCTATCCTTCTCCAGTGGAAGAGCTTGGCAACCTGAATCCTTGAGGCAAGATCCTTTTTTTACCACTTTTCTACAGTAATTTGATTTCAAGAATTGGAAGGTAAGCAGTGTTAATTTTATAAGTGATCTTTCTGATTCATATTATTTTAAATCCTTTCAAGATTTCAAGCAATTCAAGATCCAATTTTCTCTTCCTAATACAGTTTTTTTATCAAATACAGCATTGGGTCATTTCCATTCATAGAGAACTGAATAGATCACCCTTAACTAATGAGATAGAATACTTTATGCTAAATGCACTTGATATAACTAAATTTGTTACTCATGCTTTTAATGCAGTTATTGATGTAATGGATAAAAAATTGGAACCACAAGAAATTTTCTAGAAAATATATCTGGGACTTCAATAGCATTGTGAAACAGGAGAACTGATGCACATTTGCATAAAACATAACACTTACTGCAGAACTTCATTTTTTTTTAATTAATGGTCTTTACTGGAAATTGAAACATACATTCATTCATGGTATATGCAGGATCACTTATCTACCTTATAGAGAAAGATAAGATGATGGAATTACAGAATTAAATTATTTAGAACATGACAAACACTTCTAAAATACAGAGAAAAGGAAAAAAAAATAATTAATAGATCAGCTCCAAAATAATCTGCCAGATTCAAAATGGTTCTCTTAGGCATTATTCCTGAAGATAAAACTTTTTCTTCCATCAGGGATAAACTTCTGGTATTTTATCTTCTTTACAAAAATAATGTAATATACAATGGAAATGGGAAAGCAGATCACAATGGCACTGAAAGGATTTCAGAGGTGTCAGAGAGTGCCTTGTGCAAAGAGCTAGCTAGACAAAACAGGATGGAGAATTAAACAAGAGGACTGAACCTCCTAACAAAACATTCTTTCCTGTACAAAGGAACAGGTAATTCCTCTAATGTACCCATGTGGAGCAGATTTTCCAGTTCTTTCCCCTTACAATCTTCTAGCAATTCTTCTCAGTTTGGTGGACTAACAAAAATAGGAAAAGATATAGCTGAAGTGTTTGCTTAGCCTTTGTTAATTAGAAATTTATTTTGAATAAATATTTCTAGATTTAAAATCAGGCAAAAGACTCTCCACTTGTCCACAACACCAGATGATTCATTTTACTTTCTCTAAAGAAACTCTGGATTAGATGGACGTTTGTAGAAGACAATACTGGGAAGCAATTACACATTCAGTACATGCTTCTGTTCAAAACATACAGACAAAGCTGAAGCTTAGTGAGACATCTGAAGCACTGCATCCAGTTTTGAGACTCCAGTGCAAGGAGGACACTGATAAACTGGGACCAGTTCAGTGTAGGACCCCCAGGCTGGTCAGGCTGGAGCACTTGCCCTGTAAGGAGAGGCTGAGGGAGCTGGGCTGCTTCAGCCTGGAGAAGGGGTGGCTTCAGGAGCCTAAGAGCATCCTGCCAGTACCTGCTGGGAGGTTGCAGGGTCTCCATCCTTTTTGTTTTTCAAGAACAATCTGGATAAAACCTCACATACGAATAACATAATACAGAGAGTATTATAACCATGTTACTCCAACCGTCATTACTTATAGAGATAAGATTATTTTGTAGTGACCTAATCAATAGGAATCTTAAAAGTCAACATAAGCCTAAGGAAATTTAAATGAAAAAGTTTGTCCCCACTTCATTCACAGTCAACAGAGTTACAGGCTGTATCAGAAAGCGATTCAGTGCAGCAGTCTCTGACTTGACCCCTTCAGGCTATTACTTCTCTCTGTGACTAGAGAGAAGACAGTATAACAGGGAGACTGATTTCATTATGAAAGCTGATCTTCCTTAGCCTCTCTCTCATTCCTTCTTCTAGATCTCATATAGTCAACTTAGAGCAGGACGAATCTGAATTAGCTGAACTTGAATTTTGCTGTGATATTTCCTTTTCTTTCACCAATGGTGTTCTCATAGCATAGCACACAGATCCTTGGGAGATGCTTCACTACTTCAGTGTAGGAGTAGGTGTTTCAAAGGGAGCTCTCCTGCTACATAATCTAAGCTTGGAAGGTCCTGCATAATGTGTCCAGTTGTGCTATTAAAAGAAAGCACTTACTTTTACTTCATAGAGAGTAACTATTAAATTAGGTCCAAAGTCTTCTATTACTTCTGTGAGTCAACTCTATATATTCAATGAGGCTACAGCTACCAGCAAGGGAGAGGAACCTGTCCTCAGTTTGAATGTATGAAGAATTTAATAATTTGTATAAATGTAGAAAAATTAAATTTTCATTTTCTTTGCAAACATTTAATTTCCAATGTTGTCTTTGATACTTACACTCTAGAAATCAATTAATGGGAACAGTGTGTCAATTAATGGGAACTGCAGAATTAGCACAATGCACATCTGGATTCATTTAAGTGGAGTCAGTCTGAGTTTACAGCTGTGAAGATGAGTTCAAAATCTGGCCGGTGTTTTCTTTTTCACTAGAAATTTTCAGCTAAAGAATGACACCATAGCCATCTTCACAACTTTAAATTGAAGTCTTTTCTTGCCTGTATCACAGCTCAGTAGACAGTATTGGAATTCAAGTATCAGGCAGGGTTCTTGCAGAAAATCAAGGCAGTGCGTCTTACTACGGATCTGGGCTACTGTTGTGAAGTGAAGAAATACAGGCTGAATACAATAAGAAACACCTGGGCTTCAAACAACTCCCCCATCAGGGGATTTATCTTTCTAGTAAAAATTGATCTGCACTCTTTAAATGCCACTTATCTAGATGGGAGAACTAAAAGACCTTTTGTTCCTTCATAGTGTTTTCAAAATAATGTAGATACTTGGTGAATCATTTCTGCAGTGAAACAATTATTTTGAAAACAACAGTTTATATTTGGTCACTGTCTCAGAATGCCAGAAAAAGGTACATTTTTCTAACTGTAAGGTTATTTGTAATGTGGAAAAGAAAGCCACAAAACTTTGTTTGTTAAATATATTCTTTGAACTTGCCAGCAACATGAACTTGTTCTTTTTTTCCTGCTAGTAACAAAACAGGGAATTTCTACAATATGGGTAGAGTAAATGCTAACTATCAATAAAATATAGGCCCCACAGTGGAATGACCACATGAATATATTTATTTTTACAAGGCTAACCTGCTATACACAGTAAATACTACAAGCCTCATAAAAGAAAACAGTCATTATAAAGAGTGATGGAGAGTTGTCTTTACAGAAGTCTTCTAAAAAGCTTCAGACCTATTTCAGAGTCGTTTGCATCAGCAATGTAATCTCACTCAACTTCAGAAATGTGGAGTATACATGTGCATCTGTCCTTGGGTCTTCAATCTATTTAGGTTTTCTTTGGGCTGTGCGTTCGGGGCTTTGCTTCTGGCATGATATGGAGCTGAGGAAGAATGTCGCTGATAGACTGGCATAGACAGGATTATTTTTCAGTTCGTGTCTCTCTCTCATCCCAGGCTTCTTGGGCCAGCACATTTTTCATGACCCAGATGTCAATAAGCACTCCACTGGGGCTTGCTTTGCTGAGAAATCAGAATTGAAAGCAGGAACAGCAGAAGCTGGGAAGAAAACTGGAAGGTGTGTAATGATGTAACATATTGTACTAAAAGAAAGCAATCCCTTTTTCCTCATTGTGTCACATGCAGTTTAGTGAGTCTCGCAGAGCCTCAGCAGTACTTGTCGGCCATGGGTTAACGAGGTGCATGTGGCTGAAGCGGAGGAAAACTTGGTAGGCAGGGAAACGAAAGGCCATCAGAAATCCTCCTCAGTATAGAAAGAAGAGTTTTGGTGCTGATAGTTTCCCTTGACTAGCTTAAATGGGTAATAATGGGAAAGATATATGGGATAATCTACTGCCACACAGTCCCACACACATTAGTACAATTATGAGCAAGTTACAGCATACCTGTCATGCCTTGTCCTTTCTTTTCTGGTTTTCATGATAATGTATTATAAGACTTTGTGGTAATGGCTAAAAAAAATAGAAAGTAATTTTCTAAACCATTATGATTTTGAATACATTACCTCATCTCAAACTCATTCCAACATCACTGCAGAATTAAAGGAAAATAGGAATTTTAACTGCACACTGAGTACACGACTGGGAAAAAATAAAAATAAGGTGTCTGACCACTGTCATGAGTGTCATGGATAGACATCCTTCTTCTTAACTTTTGTTATTCCAATTCGCATGTAATAGGCTCTGGATTAAATTTCTTACTCAACTACTCAGAGTAAATCAGTGAGATTTAGGCATCACTTAGGCATTGTTAAGAATATACATGGTGGATATAGAATCGCATCCTAGATTTTTCTAGAACGACACATCTTCCTGGGCACAAGATTTAAAAAAATAATTAGAAGATATGTAAATCTATGCCTTACAAGTAGGGGAGTGTATCATACAAAATATATGTGAGTCAGGATAAAAGATCCTATTGAAATATATTGCATTCTGGTATGGCAATTCTGTGAATAACTATTTTGAAAGTTAGTTTAGAAAATAATTAATGTAAAGTCATTTTAATATACAAATGTCTGACAGGAACTTGAAGTCCAACCCTTAACCCTGAAAAAAAGATAAAATAAATTTAGATTAAAAAAGGATTTGAATTCCTCTAAAACCCACAGAAAATGTTACCATTTAGTAATGACATTCCCTTTCCATTTGACCCCAGCTTGACATGCTGAATTGCTCTGAACATCCGGCACCATGTACAGAAAGTCTTACTTCTTAACTCTTGCTATTCTAATTTGCACACAAAAGTACATTAAAAGGGATGTTAAGGCTGTGACATATAACAATAAAAGCAGCAAATTCATAAGTAATTAGGAAACATACTATACAAAATGTTCTCAAGTGCAAAAGGGCTGCTAATACATCACAGAGCAGATAAGAGTTCTATGAAAAAACAACGGAGTTTTCTGATACGTAATGCTATGTCCCTGTTTTACAGGGGGGGAAAACAGTAACTGCAGCTGGTAAACAGAGACTAGCATAGCTATGTATGATTATAAAATATTATGGCTAATTCACACACAAGGCCAGCACCATTCATTCAGAGGTGTGGGAAATCAAAGGACTGCCTAAAAAATATTTTAGACCTCTATTCTTCTATGTAAGCTATGTTTATGCAAGCGTGAAAGACACCTTCAATTCTTTCCTCTATCTTTCCTCGTAGTTTACTCCAAATCCCACTGAAATCAGGTGGAGAGAAGCAGGGATCAAACAGTGCAGAGGTGAGAGCGCTTGATTCTTCGTACATATGGGTGACTGTCTGTTTTCATGAAAGGAAGGCTAAATGTGCTAGACTGATGTGAACAAAGACTTAGACACTTTAATCAGGTGAATAGTTCCACCAGCTTCCCACAGGCTTCTGGCACCACCAGAGTTAAACACTAGCATGTTGTCAGAAGGATGGCTCAGTAAGTAGGATGGGATTTGTTATTGGCCTACTAATGTCGGGGAGACGTAGGGCTACATCATGGGCTTCTGGAAGATGACATTGCAAGCTGCTTGGGAGCCTGCTTTGAAGAAGGAGAGCAGGAATTGTTTTGGATTGGCTTTTTTACATATCTGAAACACCCAGCACAATTGTAAGAGCTAAATAATATATTGTCATGGTTTATGGACATATAAATTTTGCCCAAGAGGGAATAAATTGATGATAGTTGCTATTGGTACTATCCCACGTATTTATCAGGAAGGTATGAGATCCAGTTTCCCCGGATATTGTAAGAAACAACAGGCAATAATTTTTTGCTTGCATCTTCAAGCCTTATTTTGCTAGAACCTTTCCCCAGTCTTTCACAGACACCTTCTCAAGACCAAGCTGTCAGTGTTCCTGCAGATGCAGCCCTGCCACAGTGTAAGACTGTTCAAGCTGGAGCTGCTGTAATTACAGCCTGTGCCCCATCCAGAACAGCCTATCTATACTCCATTCACAATGATGTCTCAGTAAAGGGAGCAGTGATATGAATAATAAGAAAAATGTGATTATTTTTTAACAGATTAGTTCATTCCCTGAATCAGCACACAGAGCGATTTCATGATCAGGAATAAGCAGCCAAGAGGAAGGCTTCCAAAGGGAAGCTTCCAAAGGGAAGGCCAGATCCCACCTAGATAGGATTATGCCACTGCAGAACTGGGCTCTGCATCTCCTTCTTCTCCTTTCTTGTGTTCCTGCTCTTTCTTGCCTTTGCATAAAATTTTCAATAAATAAAAGCTAGTGAAACTCTTTGTACTTAAGACTTTGCAAATATATTCTGGGTAGAGACAAGTGTCTCTAGTCAGAAGGCAAGCTGCTAGTTACATAAAGGAATTAAACTTTCTTACGGACTTCATGCCATTAAAGATGGTTGCATATTCGTTCTTCAGAGGAATCTGACTCAATTGTCAGCATTTGTTGATAGTACTTTGGGGTTTTTTTCTGTGAATTGAGGAATAATTGAAAACAGGATCTTTTTTTTTTCTCAGATTAACAGACCAACCTTATGCTTATTCATAGGCTCATGGTGTTCATTTCTTGCAAGTATTCAGATGATCATCTAGTATTTGTAAAAAAAATTTCAGTTCTGAAATTATTGTACAAGCAGCAGCTGTCTGGGAATGAATATCAGAACTGTATTGTTTTTTGTTCACTGTTTTTCATACATCGTTTTGCTATTTTTAAAATATCTTCCAATCAAAGATCATATCAACTCAAGTGAAAAATGTCAGTCCTTCTACCAACTGGAAAAAGCAAATAGCCAAGTGCCTCTGAATGGAAGCCCAGTGAAAAACACTCCTACTAGTTTCCACGGGATTTGGTGTCAGGGAGCAACAAGCATGAGGTTGCTCCGAGATGAAAGACAAGTCAGAAGATGATGACCCCAGCACAGGCAGAGGCAGTGCCCTCACCAATGAGATGCAGACAATTTTCTTAAGAGAATAATAGAGGTAAGAGGCAAAAAAAATCCCTTGAACCAAATTTTCCCTCTAAATGTTAATAAAAGAAGCGTTTTACCCTAGCTGACTCTGAATATCTTAAGTAGTTCTGCCGTGGTTCTTTGTAAATACTTTCTAACTGCCCTAAGTTTGAGAGTCAAGATTTTCTTTGCATTATCCACATTTGGATTTCTTCATCCCAGTAGGCCCTCTAAATTATTTATTGGTGTTTTGACTTTATGCAGTAAACCAAATAAAAGCTTTGTTCACCCACCGGCAGCTGAAATACAGATACTCAGCTCTAACTCTTCCTCTTCTTGTAATGCTTCTAGAGTCTTTTCTGTATTTTAGGTCCCATGTGCATCTCACTTATCATCCAGTTTACTTTCTTCTATCATGCCTTTGTCTCTTATTCTAAAAACATAAGGTCTCTGGCGCTATCACTTCCAAAATCTCTTGTTCTTTCACTCCAAGGTCTCTTGTTCTCTCACCTTAAATATCTCTTGCAGGTTTCTCCAAGTTTCACCCACTCCTTAAGTCTATTGTCTGTTGTGATCTGATGTTGCAAGCGTGAAACAACTAGAAAATTATGCATTTTGTTTGAAAGTAGTGTTGTTATTTCCTTGTCCACGTTTCTAACCTCTCTATGATCCTTTGTATCATTTCTTGTTTCTCGCAGTGTCTCTCAGCTAGCGCAGTATACAATAATATTGGTTAACATGCTGGCTGCTGCTTCATCTCAAGATCATTAATTACACTATTAAAGGCTGGAGCTACTATTTAAGAGTACCACTGCCCTCCACAGGAGAGAATAGCAGACATACTCAACTGTGTCCAAAATACCATTTCTGTAACAGCCACACCTTATGGAGAGTCTTCTTCATCTCATCTGGCAGAAACAGTTGATCGCCAGTGCAATGGTCTGAAAGGGCAGAAACATGACAATGGTATGTTCCATATATTGATGAGATAACCTAGAAGATTAAGGTTCTCAGAAACCCTGCCCATTTATTCACAACACTCAGTGCCAATTGGCTGTTGTTTTTTTTGCTTCTGGGTAAAACACAGTGAATGAATACTCCCTCCTTAACTTCACAACTTGATCAACAGTAGACAGAAAAGTTAATCCTTTGCTCTTCTTGTGAAAGACTGCATCATCCAGTTTCTTCCTATGAGCTGCCTCTCTGTCTGTGTTAATCCATATCTCCCAGAGTAAACATTCCTTGTTCTTAGGAAATGCTTTCTTTTTTGGAAGCTACTCACTTGCAAAGATGCCTTACTGTCTAGTCAGAAACACTTGAGTCGTGAAGCTGATGAAATAATTTAGTGGATGATTTCTCCTGTAAATCCAGTGCAGTAATTATCCTACACTGAAAGATCTACACCTTCTTCCTCTCAGCTTTATCTTTACTGCAGAGACGAAGTGTCCCAGTCTTCTGTAAAACTCAGTTTCACAGGTTCAGTAGCTGCTACTGAACCAGATCAAAGAGAAGAAAGAAGAAAGCCCTCCATGTTTTCTCAGTGCCACTTAGTTTACTGAACTGCATCCCTAGTTTGCTGTTATATGGTCCTGATTCACCACTACTCCAAGTCAATTATACCAGAGTATGGCAAATGCTGAATAGCTGAATTTGAAAATAGGAAGTATTTTTCACAAGCTAACGTTTCTTTGAGTGCCTGAATATTTTTCTCTTTATCTGGAAGCTACTGATTAACTGCATTACAAAAGATCAGTTCCCAACACAGAGAATTAGGACTGGCCACATCACTCTCATCAACATTAACAGACATGCTCATCTATAAAGTGAGTCCTTTACCTTTACAAGTAGTGAAGTATTCTGAGATAAGACCATCAGGGAGGAAAACTGAGTAATATTCACTCTTTCACTTCTGGTTTACCCTGGAATGACTGCACCAGCATCAGCAATGAGTCGTCTCTCTTTTTTTTTTGTTCCCCTATAAATAAACAAGAGAGTGACCAGTTTTACTTCTCATTATTTATAAATAACAATGCAAAGTGTTATCTCGAAAGGGAATTTTGGTAGTGAAGTTACATATCCTTTACAAGAGGGCTTTATAATGGGAAATATATAGAAAGAAGGTATACCCTTGGTATTGTAATTAAGCTTTTAAAACATCCGATAATTCGGTGTTATTTGTTTTTCCTTTCTTTGATGAACTGATAAACGTCACTTGAATATTTGCATGAGCACTCAGTAGAGAAGCTGGTTTTCTTCAAAAGAAAATAGCATGCACACTTATTCCTCCTCTACTGTATATAAACTCCAAATAGTACCTTGGCAGAATTATGAAATAAAAATGAATGCTTTTAAAGGCATTTGTGGAGTCTGGGGAATAAATGATAGAATTTTCTTATATTTCTCATATATGCAGATAACAGATACATTTAATGCAAGAAGGAAATAGAATTTTAATAGAATTTTTAACTAAAGATCTTGAAACAAAACTAGACATACATTTTAATTGAATTTCTGGCTCAAATTACAGCAAACCATTATAAATCATTAGGAATCAGTTTTAAAACTGCTTTCACTTTTACCCGTATTACAAACACAGAGGTAAGCTTTTACAGCTACAGATAAGTGTTAATAAATTACCCGAATTTCAAAATTAATGGCTGCCCGGCTGCTTTGGGGAGATATCATTGTGTTTCATGAATATTTTGATTTTGTGATTAGATCAAAATGCACTGAATTCCTAAACAGTCATAACTAAGGTCTGCTGATCATAAACTGTTCTTTTTTAATAAATTATATTCCTCACAAATCTGCTGATATGGAATAATTAGAAATTGGTTGCCTGCATTTACTGTAATATTTGCATGACTTTAGATCTCCACCTACTGATCTAGTGGCTGGCAGGAAATGTACATTTTGTACATTTCTAAATATACCTTGCCTGCAGAGATAATGGTTTATATTGTGATGTTAAGAAGGTTTTTATTTGCAAAAAACAAAGAGGTGTCACTTGCCAGTTCTGGAAGACATTGATTAGGCTGTTTATGTCATTCCTATTCAGAACTTATTATTTACAGCTTCCCTGTTTCCTTTCCTTTGTAGGAGATAATGATCTGTCTCTTGTAAACTGCTTAAAGTGTGCCTATTTTCTCTCTTTTTTAGGGAGTCTTGAAATATATTTTATAGAAGGCAAGCATATTGAAATGGAATGTAAACGGTGTAAAATACAGCATATTAATCGAAAACGATATCTGTCAGTATAATCTTTAAATTAAGTGGTATACAAATACTTATAGTTAGGGAAAATGAAAATTGCAAATCCATTTTTCATTGTGGAAGGCACATGTATCTGAATGTGATCCTGTAGGACATATATACTCCGTAATTAAATGCACTTACATTTTGGGAACTATTCATTTTAACAGTACTGTACATGAGCATATCTGGGTTTTGCTACAGATCTTCATTGAGGGAAGATAGTGTGCATTGCCCTCTGGCATTCAGCTCTCAGAATGGCCTAAGCACACAGTGTCCCTATAGATTCTTTATAACCAGGTGCTTTAGGGCAGATTTCAAATATAGAAAGGCATCTTCACTCTTCTGGGATATGCAGTAAAGATTTAACACATTTCTTAGTGCTTACCGTACATTTTGCATCAAAGAGGCAAGCTACAGCCTACTATGTAACACACTTAGATGATAGGAGGACAGTTTGGGATATTCACATGCTAAAATTAGAATAATCCTCCATTTCAAAAAAGCAAATAGAAATTGTTACCATTGCCATGGTTGTGTAAAGTCAATGATAGATCAAGGAGAAAATACAGATGACAGGCAAAATCTTCAGCCAGTTCACAAGACTTATAATTTATTCTAATGTTGCTATCTCTTTTTGAAGAAAAGTTGACCCTGCTGCCTACTTTTTTTTTCCCATTGCTACTATAGTTGTCACTGAAGCCCAGTGAACAGCTTCTTACTCCCACACTGGACAACTGGTCCTGCAAACTAGAAGATATGTGAAGCAATTAAGGACGAAGTTGTTAATTGCTCACAATCATGCTCTTTTGACATTTCAGCCAAGTTTTTGTGTTGTTTATTCTATGGATATTTATCCCATTCTCCCTGGCAGTGTGACCTACTTGCATTAAAACTTAATACTTAGTTTCATCAGCAATGTATCATATATCAGTTTCAACTCTCCTCCAAATTAAATGTATTTTTCTTTTTAAGATAAACAAAATCAGTTCTGTAGAACAACTCCAGTGCCTTCACTTTTCGAATCACATGTATTGATTGATGCTCCATCATTAGCCCTCAAAACTGCCACAGAAACATCAATCTGTATAGCAAGTTCTTTTTCAGCCCTGAAAAATCTCATAATTTGGCCAAGCACAAATTAATAAATGTGGTGATTAAAAAAGGGAATCGTATGTGTTACATCTTTTCCACTCGTCATACTGAAAACCAGATTCCCTGGCAGGGTCCTAAGCCTGGCTGCAGGTTTGTGACTCAGAGCCTCGTGGTGTGTTAGCATTACTTCAGCATGTTGTTTCTACCCATTAGTAACTTCTGTTCAGAAGCAAACCCAAATGGCAGGGTACATCATGTGGAGGGGCTTTCTCTGTCTGCATAGGTGGGGCACGTTGCCTAGACGAGGAAGTGGGTGACCCACCACCATTAGAAACACGGAAAACGACAAAGGAGGAAGAGTCTCTCCTAGCATCAAACAAGAAAAACAAGACTGAAACAGGACTGAACAAATAACCAGGCTGATGTATCCTCCAGAAATCCTGACATCCAAGGAAAAATTGGTGCTCTGTGGAATGGAGACCTATAGACAGTGAAAGCACATGGCCTAGAGTCAGAAAAAAAAAAAAAGTGGTTTACTTTGAAAGCTATGTTTGACCAAGATATACTTAAAAAGCACTATGTAGGACATGAGAGCTGCTATGGTTACACCAGTGAAGATTGTCTTATTTGAACCTAAAGATTTCTGTGAGAATCCTAATTCTACCCTTAGCGGATATTGCTAACTCCCATTGATGTTAGTTCTTCACGGGACAAAGTTTGGGCCAGAGGATTGTTAACTGGTATAAATCTTATGAAAAGAGAATAAACGTTTCTTCTTGCAAAGAAATAACAAGGGATAATCTGAAGTGCTCTAAGCCACCATCAGGAGGAAGAATTATTATCTTTTCTTTTCACCAGGAAAAAAAAACCTACATTTAAGCTAATATTGACAGATCTCTGCAGACCAGAAGAGAAACAATCCCACAGCCTAAGCAAAGCAAAGAGATCAGTCTCTGACACCCATTCAGAGACCAGCTGCTGGTGAAAGAGAACAGAGGAGCTGAGAGCTGGAGGAACAGATGTGTCTGATGAGACTTGTGCAGGGCGTATTCCTGGGACCCAGTAAGTAAGTAGGCCCAGCTATTTAGCAGATTTTGTAAAGTACCTTTTGTGTGGAGAATAAATAGACTGAAATATGATCCTGAAGATTTCAGGATCATACACGGCATAAGAAACTTGGGGAGCATCAGTGTTCTGCTGCTGAATTATTTGTACCTGCGCATGTTTGCATTAGCGATAGTGACTTCAAAGCGCAGTGGTGACAGTCATTCTGCATAATGCCGAACAGCCGAGCGTGTTTTAACAAGGGGGCAGGATTATATTTTCAACAGTTCTGGTGCTATTTGCTTTGTGCAAATGCTTAATTGTATGCTAAATTGACTGTAGACATGATCTATTAAAGCTTGGTTTTTCAAGGGTACCTCAGGGAGTTAGCATCCACCTCCTGTGACATGCAGTGTGATTTGGGCAGGGAACTCCCTCAGGCTTGTGTGAATATCCCAGCCTCATTGTACGTTTCTGGGCAAACATGTAGCAATCATTGTCCTGATTGGGGTGGGCTAATTAGTTAATATTTATATTGTGTTCTGCAGACTGTAAAGTAGGAGAGAAGTGCTAACTGCTGTTATTATTATTATTATTGAATTACAAGACTAAGCCAGGAAAACCTCTTCTGGACCCCTCAAGTGACAGCTATGAGTCAGAACCCTGTTTTCATGGGTTTAGCTAAAATACCCCAGTCCCAGGAATACCCAGGGCAATTTTTGAACATTGCTTTTCTACATGTTCTCATGGCCCCTGCCCCTGAGATATGGAGAATGGCATATGTATAATGTGAAGAGACAGCATCGTCCCCTTATTTCCAAGGAAACAAAGGCCAAACACATTTGCCTGTGTTGCAGTGAAATGTGGTATCAAAGACATCCATTCTCTAGTATTGCCTATCAGAACCTAAACTGTAGAACTACTTCAGTATCTAGTCAAGCCAATGCTTAGTCTGTGTCATGCAGACTCTGGAGATTTGGGATTTTGCTTACGACTTTTCTAAGTCCTCCCTCAAGAGGCAGATTGATCCTCTTGGTGTCTTCCACTCCTACCTGGTAATCCAGTATCCTCTTTCTTCCGTCACTTCCATCTGATCCCGACTCTGCAGAGCTGAGCTCCCTGGACATAATAATCATGACAAATATCTAGAGATTGGGAAGATTGTTTTCCCCTTTTCGGTCTATTTGTCAAGGATCACAAGAGAAGGAGCAGGCAGGATAAAATGAATAGAAGTTCACGTTAGAAGGAGACATGGAAATATTGAGCATGTTGCTACTGCAGTCCCCTGCAGATGAAGATGAAAGTGGCCAATTGCCAGAGGTAACGGAGATGTGGAGCTGGTAACATTCGGCATGTCAGAAGTCCCTCTTCGTTTGCCTCTATTCCATCAGGGCAGAGGATGGCAGTGTTCAGAAATGAACGGTGTCTTTGGGGCAGGCTGAAAAAAGCCAATCTCTACTTAACAGTTATGTGGCATTAAAACCTTCCAGCTCTCACTGGAAACAATTTAGTGCCTGATGTGTGTGGGAACATCCCTATCATTATCAAGTTGAAATAGTACGCCTTCTGTTCAAATCCATCCTCGTGCCTGATTTTGTGCTTTTTAATGTACATATTATTACAACGATACAGCAAAGCAAGATCATTCTGCAGTGTAAAACAAGATCAATTTAGAAAATTAAACCCCAGCCTCTACATACTTGGAGGCTTTGCAACAAATTAACACTGTTCAATGAAATGGGAGAAACACAACGCTGCCTCGCACATGCTTGTATTTTTAGAGTAGATGCTGTCCATGGCTAAAGAAGGGTAAATTATATTTTTGCTAAAAAAGTCAGATGTGCAAAATATCGATGCATTACCTAGATTCTGCCTCACCAGAACAACAATTGGAGATGGTGAAAGCAAAGAGTCTGTCGAATAAGGGGAGCATTACCTATGAATATTTATTCATATGCATATATCTGACAAATTTCTTTAAACTGCAGTTGGAATCATGACAAGCATGTAGAAAAGAGCTCACAAACCTGAAACAGACTGAAGCTAGGTAGAGAAAATCAAAAGGAAAAGTGATATCTTTAAATATGTCCAACTCAGGAGAACAAATAAACCCAAGCGTAGACCCCTATGGCACAAAAGTGTTCGTCCTAGAGTCATCTGTGTTAAATATGAGCTGGGAAGCAAAGAAAGATACTGTGGAAAGATAATGCTTTAGGATTCAGAAGCAATACAGATGCAGCTGAAGATAATCCTTCCCGATGCAAGGGAGAGTTCCCAGCTGCTGAGTGGGCTCACTATATGCTATTGTATAGTGCTGTGCAGGTGTCCATTAAGTTTCAGTGGATATTGCAGAAGCAAGGGAACCCCACACTAATTGTTGCTCTGGCTGCTGCCCTGCCCTATGGAGTTTTTCTGCCTGCTGTATGGTAGCGGGAGCTTGCTGTCCCTCTGGTGGAATTGCTTCTCTCTTTGCTTAACTGCTTAGCCTGTTTGGGGGCAATCTCCCTAGGCCAACATCTTCAAAATTAATCACATCAACCAGACACTTTAACCCATGTTAGGCACTTCAAAGAGTGGACAGATTCCTCATCACATAAGAGCTATAGCTATCACAAGATTGATTTGGAGGTATTTGGGCTCAGCAGCTCTAAAAACTAGGCCATTTTTATTTAGAGTCCTAAAGCCAAAATCAAATACTTAGCTTTAGGCAACTTCATCCTGAACCTTGGTCCTAATCTCTTTTTAAATTCTCTGCTAAGTAGAAGGATGCAAATAGTTACTGTGTAAATAAATCAATGTTGTTTCAGTGATTAGTTAGGGCTCGTAAAATGTTATGCAACACGTTAAAGCATATCGATTTTTATTCTGTACAGACAGTGAAAATAAAAGGTAATCACCTTTGTCTAACTTTTTCTATCACCTACATCAGAGTATTATTCGAATTGTACATCAAATATACGTTTTCCACATGGGTTGACTCTCTACAGAGAGAATGGAATCGGTTTGGGAAGATTGCTTTGGATCATGATTACTTCGTTTTACATACACAAGCTTCTTTGGGTTCCTATTAGAGAATTCAATGAAAAAGAAGTTTTCCACTTGTTAAAAATGAAATTTGATGAAGTTGATGTGAGGAAGATCAAGAAAACTTTTACTCGTATACAGGAATGTTGGCATTTACTTCATAATGAACGATAGGAGGACCAAATGAAATAATATTAAGTATTTCATTTGTAGCTGTATCTAAACAAATTATGGATAAATCTGTATTATCTTTGACCAGTAGGAACTTATATATAAAGATTTTTCCCATCTTCAAGGATTTTAGAATCAGAGGTATGATGAGAGTTTTGCATAAAAGTTGGATTACAGAGCTTACTCTAAAAATCCTGGAATTTTGCCAGTAAATAATGAGTAGATATTAGTCTTAAGAGGGTAAAATAATTTAAGATTTTGGAGGAATCTATCTACATGAAATAATCCACTTTTAAATTGCTCCAAGAAGAAGATAAATGGGTTAACTGGGCAGGCTCACACATAAATTCTGTTGTATGAATAGACTGAATTCACTTTGAGGAACACTGCACACCCACAACTGTGATGGTCAACTGGAACTACTTTTAGGAGTAATTACTTGCCAACAAGGAGCACATAATCAGGCTCACAGTCTTCTTGTAACAGTGATATTGCCTCTGAATCTGCATACCACCACTGACCCAAAATTGGAGACTCACGGTATCTCATGGTTATATTATTAAAAAACCCAAAACAAAACAAAACCTTTTTGCTAGTATGAAGTGATCAACAAGGGTGATGCAGCTTTCTCCCTAGTCATGAATATTCATTGCTATTCATGCACATTAATTAGATCTCTCAACAAATATACTTACTTGAAGAAAGTAGACAAAATTACGGATTTGAGGAAATCACTCAAAAAACATTGTCCAACAGAGGGTCAAGTACTAACTGTTACTCAAGCTGTTTTCCAGTTGATTTGTGATCTGAAAAGTGTATTTTATACAAAGGTCTCCTTTTGTCCTAATGGCTAAAAAAACTTTAACATCTCCAGGATATCATCATAACCTTTCAGCATGCTGTGGAGTAATTGCTGGATGGTGTGAGGTCTTGATAGAGCTGGATGTCTCTGACAGCTGGAAACTTCTCTTTCACTTAAAAGTATCTCAACTTTGTATGTTTCAGCACAGAAATCTAGGATAATTAAAAAAGGAATATATTTCATATAACTTCATTAACCATAATGGAAAACATGTCATAAGGGGTATTTGTGTTTGAAAGTTTGCCTATCAATTTTATATACCCGAAGAAAGACACTATGGTCTACCTTTAAGGTACTCAACAGAACAATCACTCTCAAAACATGAAAGATTCAAGTAGAAAACAGTACGTACACACTTTGCTAGATACTAAGAAATCCATCTTATACCTGAAAGCACAGGTCTCTTCAAATGTATGTACCAATAAGATTGATTGGATTCAAAGCATTACATGTTGTAATGGAAATACTATAGAGCAATATTTATTGATTGAAATTAAATATTCATTTCAAAGTAAATTAAGTATTGAAATCTTTTCAGCATCCTTCTAAATCCAAAAAGCTGTTTTAATTTGGTGGCTAATTCATGCATTCCAGGCCGTAATGCTATTAAAAATCATGTTGGTAATGTCATCTGACCTCTCACATGAGACAGATATATGGAAGTTAATATTCCTTACAATTAGGCAGGATTGTAACAAAAAATTATCCAAGTCCTATAATTATTTTCCCTTCACTTAAACATTCTGCAAGACCCCTAATTTCAGGCAAGGTCATAGGAGATAGTAATAGGTACCACGAAAACAATCAATTCTTGTGGAAATTCTCCGTATTGAGGCAATGCTGGTGGTAGTAATTTTGCTAAAAAGTTGTACCATTTCTGCCAGAAGGTTTAAACGACCACAATTACAGACTGCGAGAAATACCTGCTCTAACAATCCTTCATGAAACTGAAGAGGACAAATAACAAGCAAGCTTTCCAGCTCTTAAAAAAAAAAAAATTCTGCAGTGCTACACAAGCAGTCTTCTGCTTCTGTAAGAAATCTTTTGGCTTTTTGGACAGTCTGTGAAAACTTATATGAGGGTATCACATTTGGAATAGAAAAAAGCCCCACCCCATGCTCCCTACCTATCATCATTCCCTCCTTGCCTCAACAAATGGCTTTGGGGTAGGTCCGAAAAGAAACTGCACACCACCCCAACAGTTCTCTACTGTAGAGAAATCCCCAGTGACAATTATGGTAGTGTCAAAGAACCAGAAACCCACTTCTTGAAAAATGGACTTATCAACAACTTAAGTTGGGTTCTTAAATTCTCTGAAGTAGGAACTGCAGCATGTTGTGACTATATTAAAATTGGATCAATTTTTGAGGCCTGAATTTTCAAATTAATACAGTATCGGTCGTAAGAAACATGACAAAGTTTTCCAGTATCATATGCTCACTTGACTAAAAATATTTAATGAATAAGGTTGGTGAAAAATGCTTTAAAAATTAAGAATCAATCCTATTTTGATTTTTTCAGTATGAAAGTTTTACTTGTAAAGTAATGATTTAGATATATATATTCATTTTGAAATACAAATATGTTTTAAAGATGCCTAGAATACTTCCAATTTATTGGAAAAATGTCTTCAAGTGGCTGTTAATGAACTTTTAGAAAATGGTCCCCACATTTTAGAAAAAATATTGTATTTTGTCCAAATAAAAATATTTTTTATATAATTTAAATATCATTTAAATTGAGCATAAAATCTGTTCTTCAGCTGCCTTTAATTTTGGAAGTCAGCTTTAATCACACATGTATCAGGAGTATTAGCCCTAGTTTCCATATATTACTTGGAAGTTTCTTTTTTTTTGTGGTTAAATTTTTCTGAAAATGTCACTCCACTAAAGTTATGCAAGGTTGCATCATTGCTTAAACAGAGTAATTTGATTTCAAATATCGGGAAAGGCAATTCTCACTCAGATTTCAGGCAGGTATCTTTTTTAAGTATCAGATTTCTCCAAGACCTGTTTTTCTCTTATGTGAACCCCCTTGAGCTGCCTTCACCTTCTTCTGTACCCCACTCTGCACTTTCCCTTGCTTCTGCAAAATGACCACTCTGTTCCCCTGTAGCATGTAAACTCTGTTCTCTCTTCCTTGAAAGCAGTGATTAGTGCCTGCAGGCAGCAGTACAATACAAATCATCAATACTCAGTGATGTTTTCTGATGACTGAAGGTGAACAGGGTTTTTGTCCTCACATTCAACATGAGCCTCACCCTTCTCTTCTTATTCACTCCCTGCTTTCCTTTGCCACACCTATTACAGCATTATCATTCTCCTGCACTCCTGAGTTCCGAGTTGGTGAACACTTAGTGAAGAGATGGTTATATTAAAAGCCAGGTGAAGTGAATAAATTATTAATAGACGAGAATGTCTCAAGATGGTACTGGGACGCCTTTCTTTTTGAGCATCTAAAATCATTCCTCTGTCTTCACAAAGTGTGTCTCTGCTCGCTACAAAATTTTGGGAGGATGAACAGTTTTAAGACCATGACATATTCAGAATTTATCAAAGGACTTACTGAATATTTTACAAAACCTGATGATGCCAAAACTAGCCAGTAGCTGTTTGCATTTGAAGTCATCTATGCAGAACTCATCGAAAGGAAATGATGGTGTTGAGACGCTGATAAGTAAAAGCAGAGCATGGGGCTGATTGCAGAAACCATTGGCGTAGATTGTACAGCAGTATGCCACAACCCAGGTAGATACTATTACACTGACCTCAAAAGTAACCAAAAAGTTATAGTGCAACAACTATTTTGAAGTATATTATGGTCCAGTTGTTCACTGGTGTTAAGGCTGTTCTGAACACCTGGCTTCTAATATTCTGCAATGGGAGCTTCAATGTGAAGTCAAATGATCAGTCTTAAAAAATTCTGCTTCTCTAAAGCTTTTCAGAAATATGCCTTTTAAAATACATATCTTACGGGCAGCACAAAAACATTTTAATGAATGCTAACATGTTTGTAAACACAATGAAAATGGTATTTCCTACTGAGCAGTATAAGATCATTTAAATAAAATATCTGCCTTTGGACATCAGACCCTGCTGGTGATGCCAACAGTATTTGTGCTTCATTTTCCTATTGCAAACACAGCATATATGGACGTGTTTTATGAAAACTGATAAAACCAGAAATCTCTAACACATGACATCTGTACAGATTTCTCATTTTTAAATCTGTGCATCTTAATAGACTTCCAAAATTCATCCCTGAAAATGTGTTGACTTGTTCTAAATGCCTCATGCTAACAGGCGAATATCAGTATGAGAATTCATTATTTTAATAGAACTAAAGTTTGACAGAGGTAGGAGAGCAGAATGCAAATGTCAACATTGCTGGAGGTACCAGCAAGCTGATAAAGCCCATTTATTTATATGACTATATTTTCTGTACAACAGTGTCACTTGAATATCTTCAGTCACTTTATGTTTATTCTAGTTTCTTTATAAAGTGACTTCCATCTAACACCAGAACCTGACATCCTAACTCAGTAAATACTGAGTTCTCACTCAATAAAATCTTATTTGGGCTAAATCCTGAAAACAATTAAAACTGTGAATAGAGACAGGTTTGCAAGGTGCTGAGCCCTGGCTCTGCTGGGTGACCAAGCCCAGTTGCCTGCTGCCACGAGGTTTTTCACCCACTTGCTCATATAAACCTGTGGTTTTTGCGCAGTCAGTGGCCTTTAGATTGTATGGCTTCTCTCTCTGACCCCATTTTAGGTATTAGTCATGTCTTTCCTAAATACTGTAGACAAAGCAAACAAAATTTTTCCTCTTCTGAAAGAGGTATTTTTCCCCACACCCTACTGGTAGCCCTTTTTATACCTCTTCCAGTTTGGACTAATTTGGTTTAGATACCAATGCCAGAATTCTGTACAAGGAAACAAAGGAGACCTTATTAGCATAGTGTGTGATGGCCCTGATACCTTTTATCTCTCATAAGTTCTCTTCTGTATTTGTCTTCTTCATGGCTGCAGCATCCCAGCAGCCTGCAGCTGTCCTGGGATGATCTGGTACACCAGGTCCTCCTCTGCTACAGGCATTTCCAGCTGGTGACCTCTCAGCTTTCAGGAGGAGTTTCTGATCATATTTTTCCTAATGAAGACCAAGCTGAAACCAGCGCATCACTCTAGAAATGGCCCCATGGGATATGAACTGTAGGTAGCTATCAAGTAGCTGTGCTTCAAACAACTTCACTTTCATGTGTTATAAACTGCACAATCTGTTCAACTCACTATGCATTTTAATTTATCTTTCTTAAAGAAAACCTACTTAGAACTGATTTCTTTTTTTACTTTACAAATATTTTTTTTCTGTCCTATCGAGAATCACAGAAAGACTTAAATATATGTACCCACAGCAACCATATCTACTAGTATTTGTATAACCCATTACTGTGGCTAACGAAGGACTATTCACATTAATTTCAGTGATATATATTCAGTAGCATAATTTATGACACTTGCAACACTGGATGGCTACCGACTAGGAAATTCTAGCTATGTGAGATACAGCACTGAAAAAAATCTGAGGGAACACACTTTTAAACGCAAGGTCTGAGTGCTGATTGACATGCTTTGTACGATAGTAAAATCTGGCAGGTGCATTAACTTGCATTCCTCTGATCTGTACACATCCACACTTGTCTTCTTAGGGTACTTGGTAATAAGCTTCTTTAAAGATCCCTGAGTAAGCACTGAAGATAATATCTGGAGTATGTAGCACTCAGTCCTTTTAGAATGGCTTTTTCCTGCTCCTTTCGTTTTCTTAAGAAAATGTCAGTTTAATCATATCTTAATGCTTTGATAATGCGTTTCTTTACATAGCTGTAGAACACTCACTTCAGTGTTTTAAAAGAATTAATGTAGATGTAAAAATGCCAGTTAAATGAGATTTCTTCCAACAGGCTAACAAAACTGAAGTGCAAGGCTTCAAAACTTGCAAGACACTTGCACAGCAACACAAATGTGCCATAACAGAGGCCACTCTGCATTTATCACTGCAGAAGAAACTTGTGTTCCCATTTGGCAACTTCAGAGAATCTGTATACAAGCTCACCTACTGTCAAATGCTGCAGCTAGCTTTTTATAACAGTTTACTTCTGATTTCTGCCTAGCAGTCCACAAACGTCACCAACCCAGGAACCCCAATGGCAGTTCTTTGGGACTAAATACTAGTTGTCAGAACTGGCCAAACTCGTATCAGTGTACACTTCTGTTGCTGAACAAAGTAAAGAATTGTACAGAGTATCGAACCAGCTCATTCTGTATCACTAAGTATGTTACAAAACAAAAATCTATTCTCTTAGAAGACAACAAATGAAGCCCCAATATAGGTTGTCGTCAAAGAGTGGGCGCACCATAGACCGGGTTGAGGGAAGAGACTTCAGAGACAGGTGCACGTTCCTGCGCTGAGTTCTGCTTGGTTCACAGGCTTCCAACAGACGCATCTCAAACTGCTTATATATGTTAGCAAAAGTAGCCATGATTTTACCTTTCAGCTAATTTCTTCTTACAATACATGCTCAACTACAAGCCGAAAACTTTCTTACCCACTTACTTACAGTGTAAAATCAAATACTATAGCATGTGTTACAATGGCATACTTAGAAAACTATAGCATATTCACTTATAAATACATAGCAAAACAATCAACAGGAAAAATAAAAACACAGTCTTTTTTTTCCTGTTCCCTGGCCCAGGGAGGATTTATGCTGTTTGACTTAATGTATGGAGTCTGCATACTTAGGAGATTCTACAAAATTCTTTCTTCACCATTACATTTGACTATCACTAGAAATCCACTTTTTATTATTGATTTGTAGACTTAGCTCTCTAATAGGTATAATTGAAAGGTTTTGTGAGTTTTGCACATTAGTTTTTAAGATTAAAAGAGACCCTTTCCTCCAAGAGGAGCATAATTTATGATGTACTGCAATATACATTGCATAAGATAAATTGACAATTTGCATGTCTTCAGCTGTAGTCACTTTCTACAAGTAGAAAATATTTCTAATTCCCTGTGTGTCTTGTAAAAAGTAAATATCTACTCTGAAATCCAAATGCAATTTGGCAGAATGCAACATTAAATAAGATGATCCTGTCTTTCGTATTTTGCTTGAAATGTCAGCCAAGACTCTCTAGTGTTTCAGTAGGCATAGAACAAACCCAAGGAAAATCCTCATCCACACCCATATGAATTTAATGAAATTAATTTAATGGATGAATGAATACATGGATCTGGAATATTTGTGGTCTGATATTATTTTTTAAATACTGTTACTGCAAATTGCTTTCATATGAATGTTTGGAGAATGTGTCCTTCTTTTTATGTTCTATGTCAGGAGCAGCATGATCAAGGCTGTAACTGTAATAGAAATAATGAAGCACAACAAGTCAGAGTTCATCTTTCATTTATGCCCTTATCTAAAGCCTGTGGAAGTTAATCAAAATTTTTCCCATGATAGTAGTCTTTGGATGAAGCCCTTACACAGGCACGAATAAAAAACAACCACCATGAAATCTACAAAGTTACACAGTTGTGTTACAAGTGAAAATGGAAGAGAATCAAACCCTCCTTAGCTGTTGAAGAATCATTGTTCTTCACCCAGGAGGCTTAAAAAAAAAATAATGTATTATACAAAACATACATTTAATATAATTGTTTCAAATGCATTTTTGTAAAATAGTGATTGCAGCCTTAAGCTACTGAAGAAGCACTTTAGGAGAAACTATGACCAGATTACTATTTGAGCAAATTACATCTTTTTGCTCCAAGACACTGTTTTACTCCTGTACTGATGAAATCTTCCACCATTTTATTTTGTGACATGTTGATTTGATTCCATCTGTTGTTTAACATCTCTTCTTTTGAACTGTTTCTTGTAAAGATACAGGCAAGTCTGATCTTGTTGGACCCCGTTATACTCAAGACAGTGCAAGTTGGATCCATCTTTGCTATGCTTGGTTTACATTAGGGAAAGGCAAGGCCACCTAATATCAAGAGCCATTACTTCTTGGTGAAGAGTAGGTGGGTGACTGCAAAGACTATTTTGAGGACAATAATTTGACTTCTTAAGTAACAAGTCAAGATGCACATATCTTTTTGAAACTGAGAACTGATAAATAGTAACAGTGTTTCAGAATTCAGAATAGAAATTAATCGGGCTTTTGTCTTTGGACTCCAATATAGATATTCTGAGAAAAAATTCTTTGCCTGGAGAAGACATGCTTTATAGGCATTCCCAGAAATAAAATTTCATTTAGATGAGAGAGAACAAGGCTCGCATGCCTAACATAGAGCAGCAAAAGAAAGGAAAAAGAACTGCTACTGTTGAAACAAAGAAAATACAGAATTTGACCCAGAGACAAAGTCTTTCTAGCAAGTAACTTACAGGTGCTCTTTCTTTAAGCTAATTTTTAGCTATTCTCCCTACCCTTCTCACCCTTTTAAAACTCAGTAGGGGTGAGCCTGTGATTGTGTTATATAGAGACACGGGTAAGAAATATAAGCCCAAAGATATTTAGATTTAGAGTTCTTGTTTTGCTCTGTTTCCAAATGTTGTTGTTGCTTCTCATTTAAACAGGATGAATTAAGACTGCAGATTTTTAAAAGTATGTCACAATAAGTCTGTAGGAATTAAGGTGCTTGCAATTAGACTTTAAAATTTTGCATTTCATTCTCCCAGATGATGATCAAAGGCTACATTTGGTAGGTAGAGCCCTAACTAGTGTTATTATGTTCAAATAAAATGTGCTCAAAGCACCTGATAAAAAATACTTCATCTGGCTGTCTCATATAAAGATGATGTCACAGTCTTGACAAAAAAAGAAATCTGTTTCATAAAGTCTAATGCATGCAAAGTCCAACCTTCCAAACTAAGCCAATTTCCTCCACTGAGTCAGGAATTGAAAATAATTCTAAATTAGCAAACGATGCATCATATTAAGGATGCAACCTCTTTATCATTATGCACATCTAACAGTCATTTTCTCCTGTTCTGTGTTACATTTGCCTTACAATGAACAGCAAGTTTGCAGGGCATGGCCCACAACATATGGGTAGAGCGTTCTTCCAATGAAAATCCAGTCCTGACTGGACTTACCACTGCAAATATCAAGCAATCTTAAAAACTCAGTAACTATTAAGGATGTTAGTCTACCTGATTAGCCAAGATTACACCTAACTGTTTTAGTTTGTACTGTTTCATGCTGCTAAAAGCTGTCACTACATTTGAATGCTGGGTGGGGATTTGTCACTATAAAACTACCAAAAAGGAATAAAGATACCAGACAATTCAATTAACACAGTTTTCCCCCATTTCAATTAGAGGTCCTAGATACTCTAAGGAAAATTTCTTATGCACTCCAAAGATGAGAAGTATGTTTCCCATGGTGAAAATTAGGGGAAAATACCTACTACTGCTAATTTTTCCTTAAGAAAAGGCAGACTGCCAGAAGCATTCAAGCACGCATTTATTGGGTTCTTACTCAATAAATCCTCTCCTGACACTAATTTTCTTGCCAACTATTTTCTGATTGCTAAACCTCCTATTTCTGGGAAAGATTATGGAAGAGATCACAGATAGCAAATAGTGTCTAGTAGCATCTACTTTTAATTTTTAGACACCAGTTAGGCTTCACACCTTGACATGGCAACGGAAGGGCGTCAGCTTCAGTGACTGAAAATCTCCCTAGGGCAATGGGACAATGTTCAGTGTCCTTACTAACACCTCCAGGTCTTAGTGACGTTCTATCTTTGATTCCAGAGACTGTCAGGTGCTGTTTATTCGACTGTTGAACCTGATGAGGGCTAAAAAAATTAGTTTATCCTTTCTTATGCTGCAGAGGATCCTGGTAGGTTATGATCATTCATTTTTTGTCTCTAGGGGCTTTTCTGGGGCTGCCTGTGGAGTATAGCACTGACAGCCTTAATCCTTTTTTTCTATGCTAAGGGGAAGACAAACTAGAAAGTAGGAAAGTCATTTCAGCAAAACTGGGCAAATTTGCAAATGTAGAGTTGATGATATTCCATTTGGCTTCCTGTATTTCTAGATCATAGAGTCATAGAATCATAGAAGAATTTGGGTTGGAAAGGACCTTTAAAGGTCATCTAATCCAATCCCCCTGCAATGGGCAGGGACATCTTTAGCTAGATCAGGTTGCTCAGAGCCCCGTCCGGCCTGGCCTTGAATGTTTCCAGGGATGTAGCACCTACCATCTCTTTGGGCAACCTGTTCCAGTGTTTTTCACCACCCTCATTGTAAAAAATTTCTTCCTTATATCTAGTCTAAATCTGCCCTCTTTTAGTTTAAATACTCCTTGTCCTATTGCAATAGACCCTGCTAAAGAGATTGCCCCTTCAAGTACTGGAAGGCCACAATAAGGTCACAAGAGAGCCTTCTCTTCTCCAGGCTGAACAACCCCAGCTCTCTCAGACTGTCCTCATAGGAGAGATGCACCAGCCCCCAGATCATTTTTGTGGTCTTCCTCTGGACCTACTCCAACAGGTCCATGTCTTTATTACACTGGGGGCCCCAGAGCTGAACGCAGCACTGCAGGTGCGGTCTCACCAGAGCAGAGTAGAGGGGCAGAATCCCCCCCCTCGACCTGCTGGATATGCTTCTCTTGATGCAGCCCAGGATGCCATTGGCTTTCTGGGCTGTGAGCGCACATTGCTGTCTCATGTCCACCTCATGTCCAGAAGCACCCACCAAGACCTTCTCTGCAGGGCTACTCTCAATCCCTTCATCCCCTAGCCTATATTTGTTCTTGGGATTGCCCCGACCCAGGTGCAGGACCTTGCACTTGGCCTTGTTGAACCTCTTGAGGTTCACACAGGCCTTCTTCTCAGGCTTGTCCAGGTCCCTCTGGATGGCTTCCTGTCCCTCAGGCACATCAACCACATCACTCAGCTTAGCATCGTCTGCAAACTTGCTGAGGGTGCACATAGTCCCACTATCTATGTCATTGATGAAGATATTAAAGAGCACTGGTCCTGGTACAGACCCCTGAGGGACACCACTCGTCACCAGTCTCCATGTGGACTTTGAGCCGTTCACCACTACCCTCTGGATGTGATCATCAAACCAATTCCCTATCCACTGAAAAGTCCACCCATCAAATCCATACCTCTCCAATTTAGAGAGAAGAATGTTGTAGGGGACTATGTCAAAGGCCTTACAGAAGTCTAGATAAAAATCCATAGCTCTTTCTTTGTCCACCAAAGTAGTCACTTTATCACAGAGGGCCACTAGGTTGGTCAGGAAGGACACGGCCCTGGTAAAGCCATGCTGGCTGTCTCGAATCACTTCTCTGTCCTCCATGTGCCTTAGAATAGCTTCTAGGAGGATCTGTTCCAAGATCTTCCCAGGCACAGAGGTGAGGCTGACTGGTCAGTAGTTCCCAGGGTCCTTCTTTCTACCCTTCTTAAATATGGATGCTACATTTCCTTTTTTCTGGTCACCAGGGACTTCACTTGACTGCCATGACTTTTCAAATATCATGGAGAGTGGCTTGGCAACTACATCTGCCAATTCCCTCAAGACTCTCGGATGCATCTCATCAGGTCCCATAGGCTTATGTATGTTCAGGTTCCTTAGGTGGTCACAAACCTGATCGTCTCTTGCAGTGGGGAGGAACTTGCACCCCCAGTCCCCATCTTGCAGCCCATCCACTCGAGTTGTGTGGGAAGAGAGGTTGCCAGTGAAAACCAAAGCAAAAAAGTTGTTGAGTACCTCAGCCTTCTCCTAGTCTGTGGTTACCAGTTTGCCAGTCTTGCTCATCAGGAGGGATACACTTTCTTTAACCTTCTTTTTCTGGTTGACATACCTGTAGACATCCTTCTTACTACTCTTTGCATCATTTGCCATGTTCAGCTCCAGCCACACCTCAGCCTTTCTGACCCCATCCCTACACAACCAGGCAGCATCCCTATGCTCTTCCCAGGATACCTGTCCCTGCTTCCACTGCCTGTGCATTTCCTTCTTGCCCTTTAGTTTGACCAGCCACGCTAGTCTCTTCCCTTGCTTCCTGATGTCTTACATCTGGGGATTGAGAGCTCTTGCGCTCTACGGAAAGCATCCTTAAAGATCTGCCCTGACGGCAGTTTTCCAGGCAGTTCTACTAACTCTTGAAGATCCCAGCCCTGAATTAAATTTTGCTGGGTAAAGGTCTTGCTGGCATGGAGGCAATGCTGGCAAAGGAAAGCCTAGTAGCAAATGAATAAAACTTACAAGCATTCCATTTAGGAAGAGCATTTTCCTGCACATTTATAAGGCGATGTGTAGATATGTGGTCATGCTAAATTCATTCTGCTCCTGGTTTTCCAAATAAAAAGGATTCATACACATGTTTCTGTTCTGCAGTTATGACAGAGGCAGATGTCACCATTCTTGGTCATATTTCTCTTTTGCCTGGGCTACACCACAACATGCCTCACGTATAACCTGCCATGAAATGTTAGTGACATTCATATATAAAACTAAACAGTCAAAACCCGCCTAATTGGGAGAAAGTTCCTTTCTCTCTCTCTTCCAAACTCATCCACCTACTGCTGTGCTGATTGGAACCAACCACAGAAAGGGTTGGTTGGGAATTTCAGAGAGCTTGTTCTCTCATAGTCTTATGTGTAAATCAAGTTTCAGAAATCCAGGATGCAATGCGGGAAATACACAAGTAAAGGGTTGTGTCCAGGTGTTGGCAGTGGTGTCTAAGTCATTTTGGTTTTGGTTTCCTTCTTCACTGCCTGGAGGAAAGCAGACCTATCTGTGCCTTCTCCTGGGAAATGGTTGCTTGTTTACTCAGATGTAGCAGTGAGGGATGTCTTGAATTGAGGAGGAAAAAAAAAAACAAACACCAAAAAACACCAGAGGAAGGTTAAAATAAGGATTAATGACAATGAATGAGATCAAAGTAAGAAGCCATAGATTTAAAACCTTACCAAAAAAAATCCAACCAACCAAACAAAAAAAACACCAAAAAAAACCCCAACCAGATTCTGAAACAAACTCTGAAAAAAACCTTGCTTGTGTTGAGGAAAGCATCAAAAAATAGCTTGCTGCTGTCTCCAGGACGTATTTTATGGACATTAAGCATTGTGGACCCTGACTCTCAGAATGACCTTCTATTTCCTTCTCCCTTCCACCTGTGAGGGTGTCCTATGCGATTAACATTCCCTGGTTCTGGGTAGTTACGATGTAATGTGGCTGTCAATGACAGTACTCGCCAGCCCTGGTCAGAGTCTCGCTCCTTTCACATCTGGGACATATTAGGTTTTTGGAAATCTAAATCTCACTGGAATCAGTGGATGAGGCAATTCACTGATTTCAGGCAATTCCCCTTCCACCTGCACAGATTCAAATAGTTACAGGAGACAGTTTATATGTAATCAGAGGGAGATACAATAATATGTATTTAAATGTAATTATGAGCCAATTCCAATACATTCTTCAGGGTCTGCATAAGGCAATTCTTGCAGTACATCAGTGGCTCCAGCGCACTACCCTGAGAGATATAAGGCGTGTTGTATAACAAGAATGGAGTAGCGGAGTAAGTGAATTTGCAAATAAATAAGGAACACTGCATATAGAGTTATAGATATTGAAACATTATGAATTCTGAGCAACATAAACCAAATTTTAGTGAATTTGAATCTTGGTTTCCTCAATGACTACACTTGTTTGGATTATATGTGAAAACGATCAGGAATTTACTGCAAGAGAAATCTGAGAACCTGAAAAGAACAGCATGGAAAAACAGACCAAATACCCCAGGGGCACACAACCAGCAAATTCACATAAGGCATTTGTGCCTATAATTCAACTTGAGCCAAATATTAAATTAATCTCCAGATAGAATAAGGTAAAAATAGTCTCCTCATGTATTTTGACCAAAATTTTGTTTTGCAGACACATTTTCCTAGCATTAAATTATTCTAAAATAATTGGAAATATATGTCAGTAAGAATAATTAAGGGAGGCTAGCATAACTGGCTGGAAATATTAATAGCATATATTTTTCCAGCATAATGAGGAGTTCTTACAAATAAAAGATTGTATATCAGATTTATAGAATTCACATAAAAAGCTAAACATAACCAGAATGTTATTAAAAATATTGAATATAATACAGTGGTATGTATTATACTTCTCAATGCTCTCGGAAGGAAAGTGTAGGAAGCTCCATCACTTCAATCTTTTAAGGCTGGATTAAGGAAAACACAAATTCATTTTGGGAGGAGAAAATTGCAATTGGTAGATGCATCTTGACAATCTCTCATTCTTTTTGTTTTATTAACATGAGAAATATAGAGATGCAGAATTATGCATCGTCAAAGCATAGTGTTACTTTCCATGGACAGAATGTAGCTGATGAGGTTCTAAAAATCCTGGTGTTACACCGCAGAAAACTGAAGCTCTCAGAAACCAAGCAGAAACCTGAACAGTATGTACCCAATTTCTAGTTTGATTGTTCAGTTTCACAGAATTGTAAGAAACTGAACAAGTAGTTGACTATTGAAAGTCCTTGATTACTGCAAACAACTGCAGGGCCACAGCACCATTTAGCTGTTTCTTTTAAAAAATTTGTTGAGCTTTTGAACTGCTCTTATTAACCTGTACTTTTTTGTCCTCTGCAATAATTATTCAGGCAATATTCCTGTTGTGGAGAATGTATAATAAATACCTTGATAACACGAAAAGCTATAGTTTCAGGACAATACTCAATAATAGCTCTTTTAATCTAAATAAGATTTTATAGGTATGATTGTCAGATACAGGTTTCTTTTAACAAAGAGCTACTGATGAAACAGATTATTTTATAAGACACTTCATTGCAGAATCCTTTTTCTCTGTTGTCACTGTTATTGTTACTTGGTAAAAAATCAATCCTAATGGTTAAACTGTAACTGGAATATGTATCTTTATTCAAAAATCCAATATTTAACAATTTTTTGTACCCAGCAAATCATGCAATCACATCTCACTTCATTCCCCAACCAAATGGGTGATGTTCTCTGTCCTGCCTCATATAGCTCAGCATCAAGCTTTGAGACTTAATTAGTTCGAGTCAGTTAAGTGTTTTAAAATTCGCAGACAAAATACATAGAGACAAACTGAAATCATCCTTGGTTTTTTGCAAGTCTCTTCAACTGCCCTGAGTATACACAGAACATTTATTTGTTTCATTTTCTTTTTATTATTTTCTGATTCTGGAAAGGTTTTTTCCTTCTGGTATTTTAATATCTCAGGTTTAGGACTGGAAGAATAAAAAGCCTCTGTGGATGCACACTGTGTGTAGCAGCAGCAGAGATACCACAAAATAAAGGTAGAGTCAAAGAAACACACTTACCTAAATAAAGAGGTGCTGGCAGGGAAAGTCAGTGAAAACCTTCAGCCGTCCTTCCTTGGAAATAATAAGAAAGGTATCAAAAGATTTCAACATTTCAGGATTTCAAAATAACCGGAATTCATAAGTCTTAAGAAAAAGGACTTTGCTAAAGTGAAGTAAGTTCAGTCTTTGCAATGTAATTCAAATTGCACTTGTAATTCAGGTCCTGGAATTAACCCACTGAAGCAAAGCTTGAAAAGATTTAGATTTACTCCGGCTACCAACAATACAATAATGTCTTACAATTTCACAACTCTCTGTCTATTGGTGATACTGCCAAACGGTGTTAATCTGTCGGTTTGAGGCACAGAGTTGCTAATTGTTAAAAAATGAACCTGAATGTTATTGCTGAGTTTCTCTGGCTGAAAACTTATACAGACTCAAGCACTTTTTAATCAGGATGAGATAACAACTGAGCTCTTCATTGAGGCACTTGGGGAATGATTTCTACTGTGGTGTTGAAGTTTCATTTTTTAAGGGAGGTGTGATCAGCAGAGAATTCCTGCATTGTCTGACCATTGACTCGGATGAAAAGAGACTGTCTCACATCATTGTCCTGCTTGAGGTACAATTTATGTCACCTCAGCTACCACTTTATTTCCCGGGGATGAATCCTTTGGGTATTGAGCATGGGGAGATTATTTTGTATTATTATTTAATTATATTATTTCAATATATTATTAATAAATATTATTATTATTTATTATTGGGAGGAGAGCAGCAGGGATCATGGAGGGAGAGGAGGGAGGGAGGGAGGGGCTGGGAGAAGGGCCTGTTTGAGGGTATTGGCATGCCACACAGCCCAGCCAGGCAGCCTTCCTTTTGCGGGGCTGTCTGTGGGCTTTCCACACAAGAAATTTAGGCTAACCCTGTCGTCGCATCTTTATCAAATTTGGCAACAGTTCAGACAGTAAAGTAAATCAGGTCTAAAGCTTCAATTTAAATACCTATGGTCTTTTCCTGCCTATCGAATAATTCTACAAAATGAGTAACACTCTTATGATGGGAAACTTAAAGTTTCAGCAACATATCTGGCTATTTTTAGAAGTGTTTATGATTATTGGAAACCCATTGAAACCTCCAGGGGATACTGAAGCCAGCTCTTCATTGTGTTAACCTCCATCTCTGATGGCAAGTCAACTTCAGCTAACTGGGTGACTCCACTGATTTCAGTGGGCTTTGGATATGGCTTTCTCAGAGTAAAAGAAAACTGCAGTAATGTACTAAAATTGGTGCTATGTAAACAGCTAAAATAACAGGAAAACATAATGAGTTCAAAATTACACACACACACAGATAATAAACAAAATGCTTTGTGCAGAGGCTGTTCCCACATGGGGAAGAAAAAAAAAAAAAAAAAGGAAGAAATATTACTGGGAGTAGCATACGGAAAGTATTGCTGGTGAAATCAGAATTCTTTCCAGTGTTTTATATGATACCCCTACAGGGATGATATTTGTTATCACAAAATACGTATACTTTCTGTCTCATAAAGAAGATATAATTTAGTATTAGAACGTTGTATTTTCTGCTAAAAACACCCTATGTAAAGCAATGCAGTTTTACATATATTTAGTTTCCTGCTTTCTCTCTTTTAAAACATTTATTAACCAGAAAGACCTCGCTGACATGTAAATTTCATTTTCTATGCCCAGCAGATTAAAATACATCTGTTTCAGACATCATTCAGTAAAGAAATAATTTGAATAGTTCATTTTATTAGAAAAAGATTTATGTCAGCATTCAACTATGACAAGAGAGGGGACAGTGGCATGTGCACAATACTGGAAACAGATTTTCCATGAAAAGTATCTGTATTGAACAGAATTGTGCCAGAAATAATGTAGGCTTTCTAAGAACAGGTTAACCTAGTAGGTTGTGGACAACACCGGTCTTTCCAGGTAGAGGTATTCTGTTCCCTCCCTGGACAATTTACTCAGGCTCCTGAACTAGCAGCTGACTGAATCAATGTACATTTAACACACATTAAGAGAATGTGCATGATGAAGTAGATGGGAATCAGTCCTGTCTGGCTATATGGAGCTCCATGTGTCAAAGACAGAAATTTTGTTGTCTTGTGGGTTGAATTGTATTGTCTCAGGAAAAGTGTCTTTTATTTTATTTTTATTTTTCTTAGAGTTTGCAACAAGCCCAGTAGGCTAGATGTCTCTTTCATAAGGCATAGTAAATATAAAGCATAATAAACATGAGAATAACACATTAGGCTGCAGTATCTTGTACTATATGATCTAGCATCATATTACAACACACTGGGATGTGAAAGGTGATAAAGAGCTATGCATGACCAGGTAGTTTAGGGAGTGATAACAGAACACAGATCCCATCTTATCTAGGTCACTAGTCTAAAGGCAACCTGGATTTTTGTGATTGAAAGTCATTGCTATCCGATGGATTTCTAGTACTCTGCATAGGTTGAGACCATGATAACCTCATATTTTTAAGAGAAAGTATTCTGCCTAACATCAGCTGAATTCTGGTTTCATCCAGAGCTGGGCAAAAATGACTGCTGTGTAAATATTTGATTCTTTTAAATGTCATGATAGTATGCATGCTATCATGGACACATAATGTAAATACTAAATAATTATTCATTTCCTGGGAATATTCACACCAAATTCAGAAAAATTCTTGAGCCTGTCAAAATTAAAGTATGCTTTACAGAACTTGCCTAAATACAGAAGGTGGGAAGCTTTCTTGAAGTAGAGCACACAGGGAAAAGATGAAGTGGAAGAAAGGATATATCTGTTGAACAGCTTCTTTGGGAAAAAAAAATAATCACAGGATTCAATGAGCTGTTAGGACTGTGATTAAAACATGCTGGCAGGTGGATTCAGAAGGGAGGGGTGTCTCTGCACCTCTGATGCAGTCATGCCATGTTAGTAAATCTCAGCTGCTGGTCTAGAGACTAAATTACCACAAAACCTCAGATGCAAAATGCAAAATAAATGTATGTCACACTGGTTGAGCATATTGCAATATTGTAATGTGTTCTTGTTCACACAAATATTTTATAATAGTGAACAACTAATGCAGGCTGATATAGAAAAACAGAGTGCCAAAACAGAGGCAGAAAGAGATGAACTTCAATACAGACATCATTACAGCTTGATAAAAAAGTACACAAAAAATTTTTTGCCTAAGTTGAAAACCTCTGCTTATGGAAGAGATCTTTTAAAACATATACAGGACTAAAATACACTTGCTTTACATAACTATGAGGTAATGAAATAAATCTCAAGAAATTAAAAAAAAATCTCGGACTGAGAAATTGAACTAACAAAATATAGACAGAAGAGAAGCAAATTTTGAGGAGAATGGTAAGGGCTTTTTAAGTACTAGTTATATTATTCAGTGATCACCATTTGTGTTCTTTACAGCCAAAGGCATATATAAATTTGCCCCACGGAATCGCAAAAGCTGTAAATCTCTGCATTGCTATGGTTCCACTCTACTAAAAACAACTGGTAAGAAACTGAAAATTTGGTTTGCTTCAAAACCCTCAGACTTAGCTTTGAATTTGGCTAACTGTAACTACAGATTTAAAAAACAGTTCCTCACATTGCAATAGTTATAAATATGATCACTATTACTCATGAAGGAAATCTTGATTTTGTACAACAATTAATATCTAAATGCATTGAAATTATGTCTTAAATAAGTCCACTGCATTGTCCTTTAAATATTTACACAATGTATTTCCCATATGTATCAAGACTCAAATCTGTGTAATTGTTAGGAACATATATAAGCCAGTGGGAATAGTGAGCTTGTGTTTACACATATATGATGTTCTCTATATAAACACACAAACACAAATCAGAAATTTTTACAGACTGGGATTAATTTTACCCCAATTTTATGCTCATATTTGGAAGCCATTACAATATGTTACTAAGGTATACGAATACTTTCCTATTTTCACATTTAAAAACTGGAGTAATAAATGAGCTTTTGACAACAGATTCCTGGCTGCAGTGTACTGCAACACTTGATTAGAGATGTCCTGAGAAGGACATTTGTGGTAAGGAGGTAGTATATGTCTCAATTTAAGGATCTTTTCCCAGATAAATAAACAATATTAAACTGGCCATAGAAAAATACCAGATAGAAAATTCTTTTGTACAATGCCAAACATCTGCATTCCTCCTTTTGTTGTGGATGTGATTTCCAACCGTTTGTACCTCCTGAAGGATTTACAGTAAATGAGTAGAGAAGATGGCCACTTCATTGTGTGGGACCAGGCTAGGACCCATACACCGTTTATTTTTCTTTAATGAAATCAGGTCTGGCAAGCCTTGGTTAACCCATTCCTACACCAGGCAATCTCTGTTTTATTCAATGTAAAACAGCCTTAAAGAAAGCAGGCTAAAGAAAATCCTTCTGAGAACTGTGTATCTAAAGCTGTTTCCCTTAATTAAATTCTTGGCAATAAAAAAATACTTATTATTGTATCTCTGAATTAGATGCAGCAACATTCATCCTAAAGGACTACAAACTGTCTAAAAAAGCATGTGTACATGTTTTTCAAGGAGGTGAAATTATCTGTCAGAATAATTTTCAGATCAGGAAAGTTGCCTTTTAACATTGGAATGAAAAAGGGTGCACAAAGACGCTGCTTGGCATGATTATATTTTTCTTTTAAAAGAAGGAAATTTAAGGAGCTCCCTTTGTGGAGTCTGGAGGGAAAAGCCCATATTCAAACTGGTGGTGCAGGAGGTGGAGTACCATGGCCAATCTCGCGGGATTGGGCCCAAGCGTGCTGCTGTTCTTGCAGAGTGCCGTGGGGATAAATTTCCTCGCAATGGTCTCATCACCCACACTTCTAGTTAAATATTGTTCAATTATTAAGGCCTGTAAAAGTCAGAGAGACTAAAAGAAAGAAGAGATCTTGGAAAGATCTGAGGGGAAAATGGCATTTTTTATTAGTATAAAGATTATTTAACTTTGGAGCTCTACTAATGATAATTTCTGTGACCAAAAATGTCCCCTTATGATTAATCAATTATGCAAACCATCCCCATTTCAAGGCTAGTAAAGACTTATTTAATGACATTTTTCATGCATCTCATGTCTTTAATATATTATTTTTTCCCTTTGCTCTGACAGAGCAATCTGCTCTGCAGAAGCAGCACTGTGTGCCATCAAATAAAATCATTCCTCACATTGAGAAACAATTGTTTATTTATCATACATTCTAAAAATTGATCCTTTTAAAAGAACTGATCTGGTGTTCAGCTTGTGTCTCTGCAGCACAAATTATTCCTCCACCAGCATATTTCAGCACAGAGTGTTCCAACATTAATGGTGTGAGAGCCTGAGAACAACAGGCCCACTGCAGGGTTGGTTTTTTCACTGTCTCGCCTTTCTGCTGCCAGAGGAATGATCCCATTTCACCTTGGATATACCCTGTCTCTACAGATGCAACACAAAGTCATTCAGCCCTTTCACTAATTCCTTTCCGGGTATCTTCTGGGCAGAGACTTGCAATAATCCCAAACTGCATGTAATATGTGGACTAGCATGTCCCTACAAAATGAGCTGAAACAGCCAAACTCGTTTCAGTTAAGACCACACCGCAGCATCATCTAAAGGCGTGAGGTCAGTGCTGTATGCACTACTCTGCAAAGCAATTTGCAAAAACCCAGTTTACTGAAGGGAAGAGAAAGAATCCATCAAGATAGGACCTATTTAAGACAATGGCTCAAAATATGATTCACATTGTACAGCTGAACTTGACATCGCAGGAAGGAAAGAGGTACTTGCTAAACAAACAACAACATCTTAACAAGAGAGATTAATTTATTATTGTGCGTACAAGTCATACGGAGATTTGAGAAAGATTGAAGGAAAGCGGCTTTCACAGTTGTATTGCTCAGGTTTAGTTAGCACACAAAGATCCCATTTATGGAAACAACAATACTTGGGTCATTAGTGCTGCCGCAAGAGAGCGACTGCACCGTCTTTCCCCTTGTCATAATCTGTGCAACACAGCAGTAAGACAATTGTCACTGTAAACCGCATCCCACACTGAAAAGTAAGAAAACAATTGCAATGTGCCATTGGAATTAAACAAATAATTAGGACGAATAAGAGCATGTGCTCTACAGTTCCAGATGCATTCCCTTCTCTTTTGAAAGATGCAGGGTAACCTCAATGAAACTTGTATGTTTAAAAGTAAATATTTATTTACTGTAGATTATACTTCCCAAAAAAAAAACCTTAGTAAAAATATAAATGCCTGAAGAGTGAACTTGCATTGCATGTACTCAGTCCATGATAAAAGAGATTAAAATAAAGAAAAAGCAGGATAAAGGTCTCTCTTGCATGGCTGACTCAAGATCCCCATCTAGCGTCCAGAAGAAGATTAACAAAGCCTTGTAAACACGGTATTTTAAACTAAAAAAAAAAAAAAAAAAAAAAAGAAAGATTTGTTTCTCTGAGGTTTTAGTCTCTTCATTTTATGGCACAACACGGTATAGAAATTGCCATATTTCGTTTATGGCCACTGGTTGGTTTTCTTAACTTCACGAGTAACTTTGCTTTTATTCTTTTCTATTCTATTCTATTCATGTCCCTATTCTGCCCTCATCACCACTGCTTATGAGAATGTTTACAAAGTATGCTAAGTGGTATGACTAACATATGATATGTATTTTTCTCCTGTCTTCTCTTTAGTAGCAAATTATATTTAGGGACATGTTTAACTAGACTATATCACAGGGAAGAGAGGCTTGTAAGTCCAACGGGGTACCTGTTAATTGCTTTCTGGTGTTGTCACTGCATATGCACATATTGGTCTGAATTTTTACCATAAAAATCAAGATCAGAATAAAGTGCTGTATGGTCACAGCAGCAGGTATGACGGTTTGAGAAGCTCTCGGGTTCTGTCGCTACCACTTGGACCTGCCATGTTCCCCTCCCATAGAAATAACCAGCCTAAAGCAGGGTGCGATGCTCATGGAATGCTCCCACACCTGATCCTGCAATGGACAGCAACACAGTAACAAAAATCAGGCAAATAAATAACCCTAATATTTGATCTAAACTTATCACACATGCTAAAAACAGTCTTTAAAAAGACTCTTTAAAGTTGAAGGGAGGGATTTCTTCCTTTTCCCATCATTCTTGCTCTTCTCCTCTATCCTTCCTATAGTTTGGGTAGAAAAATGAGTGGCATTTTAAAATCTTTCCACAGTTTGCAGCACATACCTCTCAGCCAGCATCCTTTAGCTAGAAATGTGGAAAGAAAACAGCAGCATGGACTTCAGCACGGCTGTGCACAGGAAAGAGGCACTCTCCCCTCAGCTGCTCAAGCCCGGTGCTAGGTCAGCTAGATCTGAAAGTGCTGGCCCACACCTCCTGACTGCCCTGTATATTGCTGCAAAGGCTTGTTTATCAAAGGACACACAGGTTGTTGCCATTTCATTTTATGGTCCTGGATGAAGAGGTCTTAGGGCAGATGGTGCCTTGATGGCTGTGTGGCTCAGGGTCTCACTTAGGTGTGGAGTTCTGGATGTATCTTCAGTGCTGGCCACAATCATCTCAACAGAAGGAAGAGCAGTATAGAATGCCAGTTGTACTTAAACCAGAAAAGGCTGAGCTGCTGAGAAAGGTTGCTTTTTAATATTGTTTCCAACAGGTTTATAACAAGTAAACAAAAACTTTTAAGAAAATTTCTTCTGCTGAGATATTCCTGGACTAGAGCATTCTGGGTGAAATGAGCCTGCAGATACCTGGGAATTGTGCTCCTTCCCTTCACGTGAACTCGAACACTTGATGAGCGTATATATAAAGCTGACCATGGTTTTCACGATTTCGTAGAATCACAGAAATATTTAAGTTGGAAAGGACACTTGAGATCATTGAGGTTCACAGGTTTTTGAAACAGTCCTTATATTTACAGTGGTGAATGCCCCTAGAATCTGTAATATTTCTGAAAGTGGAATCAATTTTTCAAGAGCAGGACTGTAACTAAGTACATTACAGCCATGCTGAACTCAGCGAGCGAACAAGGCTCTCTGAGCTGGATCCTAAATCCAAGCGGATATTCTTAAGGCAAGGATAAAACACTCTATATTTTCTATATTTAAACTTCCAGACCAGGAGTGGGCTTTCTTATACACAAAGACCATGTACTTCTGCTGCAACATATAGACTACTGAGGTAGTGCCTCCCAGCTCTGGTCAGAGGCTTGTCCCAGGAGCCATACAAATGCAAAAGAATTGATAGGAGTGAACCCCACATGCCCTGTTAGTCAGATGGATATAGAGGCTTGAAGGAACAAGACAATCACTGCAGGAGATGGACAAAGTTATCCACGTACCAGTCATCTCAACAGTGTCTGATTGTTTTGTAGCCACCAAGGCAAAGGGGTTTTAAGGATGGAGATTAAGGAAACATTCTCCCAGACATCTCCCAAGCCTGGAGGCAGCATAGGAGAGAGAAGGAAGATGCTTCTGGCAAAAGGTGAAAGTAGGCAGCAATGGCTGGCGTTCATGGGGTGGATGGAGGTGGGAATCCACCATGTCAAAACCAAAGCAAGACGTGGAGGATGAGAGACAGAATGAGTATGTGACAGCTGAAGTGGGAAAAACGCAGGAGGAAAAGGAGATGAGGGGTAGAGCCCCATCAGCCTGGTGCAACCAATGCACTTTGTGGGGCAGAACAGTGACTTTCTTCCTCTATGAGGTCACTAAAACACCAAGGGCTGAGGATCAGAAACGTGCTTTTGGCTATTATTAATACTGTTATTTCTTTCTCAAAGTAAGAATCAACTATACCTTTTAAAGAGTAACCAGAGAACTATAAATTCATATGTAATTATACTCTGTAAGCCAATATTCTTGGCTTGTTAGAAACATAAATATCTCCAAATCTTTCTGATTTCTTTTATTTTTTTAAACAAAATCTGTTGACTTTTCCCATTATTCTGTCTCAGGGTAAACTAGTGTATTGCATATAAATAGATACAGTGCATATGTGCTTCTTTTATTCACAAATCCTTAGCTTTTCTTTGTCTGTACTCACATAAACTGTTAAATATTTTAACGTAAATGATGGGGAAATAGCAAATGGACAAATAAAATTAATATTAACAATTTCTCATGATCTTATATGTATCAGTGAAATAATCATTTTCTCAGTGGTCACTACATCTCTTCTACTTCTATTCATCAAGCCTTGTTATCCGTGCTCCTTGTGCTTTTAAGAGGAGCCTTCATACCCAAATTTCTTTCCTCTTCAGATCAGTTCTGGAATTCCCTCACCACCACATTTTGCTTCTTCCCTCATTTCCTATGACTACCCAAATCAGGTCTCATAGCTTCCCATCTAGTATGTAAACATCTCCCCATTAGTAGTTCAGTGGGGTCACATTTTGTAGGACTATATGGTGCTGTTTGATAAGACAGCAGGAAAGAAGCTATTTTCTGATTTAAAGATAGGGTATCTCTCCTGATGGTTTGTATGGCAGTTAAAAAGTTCTAAAAACATTTGTATTCCCATTAGCACAGGGCACAGATAAAACTTGTCAAATTTTATCAATGTGCAAAAATTTCCTTGGTTCTTAAGGTGTAAACCAGGCCCTGCTATACCAAACATTAATTCTTTAGGCAAACCAAAAGTCACAGAAAAGAAGGGACCTGAGGGTGGAGGAGACTGTAAGACTAAAAGGCATAGGCAAACTCTGGCCTCGTTTGCAAAGTTTTTATCGAAGAAAGGGCTGGTAGAAGCAGAGTGATCTCACTGCTGTTGGCAGGGTGGTCACTTCACAGGGATTTCGTGGTGAAGAAGAAGCTTTCAGCTGTAAAAACTGACAAGGTTTACAGTTACAAATTGATTCTCCAGTATCCTCAATATCTTACCACCAAGCATGCTGTCTCGCTTAGTCTTTCACGTGAGGCATACTGGGAGAGTTTTCCTGACAGCATTGTCAGCAGTAATTTTTTAGCATTGTGGGCTTGTCACAAAAAAGAAGTATTTGTTTTCTACTGAAATTAATTCTTCTCATAAATAATTACACCTCCGGAGTGCTGCAGTGTACTTTTGAAAAGTATCTATGGATTTGAGGGGCTGCCTCCCATTGCATTTGTGGGAATGGCTTTGGTATTTGGGCTAATATGGCCTCATAGCTCACGGGTGCTCTTTCTTGGTTTTTTGTTGTGGGTTTTTTTTTTTTTTTCTGGGGCTGTACATGCAGATTAAAAAACTGCAGTGCTTTTTGCAAGTCTGTAATCTTTTCCCCAGTCCCCTTCCACCAGTCTACTTCCGATGACTTGGTATCATTATGGTTATATTTATGTGGCCCTTAAGCAACGTGCTATCACTCAGTACCAATGCAATTATAGACAAATGGAGAAAAAGCTGTCTCAGACTCCAAATAAAAACAGAGAACAACATGCCCAGCCCTCAACTCTGACAATCTAGCTGAGGTGTAGCCACAAAAGCTTTGAGCTGGTAAATTCTTCCTGTGTGCTCTTTGTACCCCAGTGAAACCGTCACTCATCTCTGGCTATGAAGAGTCAGAAGCTGAACTATAGTTATATTTAAACCAGACATTGTTTATTCAAAAGAGAGAGGGAGAGACAGAAGATACTGACAAAGCTAAGAAATAAAATAAAAGCCTGACCAGAGCTTTCCCAGAGGAATCTAAATATCATTGTGAAATAGTGGTAGCAGTAACCTTCCACAGTGCTGACTCCCTCCCCGATATCAGCAATCCCTGACAGGTTGCCCAGAAGGGAGGCTGCTTTTCTTCATCTTCCAAAACATTTGGTACTCGTTTCCAAGAAGAGGCTGTGGCAATACTACCCTGGCTCCCCCATGGGCTCCGGCCGGGAAAGCACCTCTGAACTGCGCCTGTCTCAACCACGGCAGCAGCCGCTGCTCAAGAACTGCTTTAAATCAACACATTTACCAGATGCTCGGCCCCGCCAGCTTTGGCAGCTGTACCATCTGTCTCAGTCCCCGTGATGGAGTAGACTTGGTGGGTTGCTTGTAACTCCCACGGGTCCCTCTGCACAGAGCATGCATCGCCGGGACTCGCTACCTGGGCTCTGCCAGCAAAACGCAAGGAATTAATCCATCTGAACGCCTCGGGGCAACAACAAGGGTAATATCTGTTACAAACTGTTCCCTCAATCTGCATCCCAGAGGAGGTAATCTTTATTTTCATGTTTCAGAAGAGATGACAGCCTTGGATTTAGAATCTACAAAGGCTTTTTAAAGTTCTACCAATTCCTTCTTTCTTGTATCTTTTGGCTGAAGTCTGGAGAAATCATTATCACTTGCCCTTGGAATTCAATGCTTCCCTCTTTCCAGGCTGCCTGAAGGATCTTCTCCTTATCTCTTATTTCCACTAAAGTCACAAGCATTGTGTTCTTGGAAGGAGTACCCTTGAGTTGGTTGTGGGTGAGTATTTTATGGCATCAATCAATACAGGAAACATCCTCATTCTCTGGCAGCTCCCGAATAGCAGACTGTCATTTTTCTAGGAAATCTGTTGGATCTTTTCTGTCACTTCCAGCTGAAGATACTGAGATTTATTCACACTGAGGGTTTGGTTTAAATACTAGCTTGTTTCTGAGAATTTCAGCTCTCTGAACATGGATTATACAGTTCATTTTAACAGATATTTGTTTAGCCTGCATGCAGAAGGCTTTAGTGTCCGAGCCATTGATCTGTGCAGTCAATCTGATTTCCCCCGCATCAACATAGAGTACTAGTACTCACTAACTTTGCTAGAAGCCAAACGCCATCCATAAGACAAATCCAAGGTCTGCATTAGTAATCGGGATCTAAAGAAGCAATGTTACTGTTCCTTTCTCATTCTTTTTGTCTCCCTTACTTTGGAAATCAGTGAGTCATTGGCAGGGGGGTAGGGGACAGAGTGAGGGAGAAGACAGTGTTGGCACAAGACACATCTGATGATATGTCATTTAATAGAATTGATTCAACATTCCAAGATACTTTTACGATCCAGAGTAAAAGCCCAGAGCTGTAATGGCTTAGCAATATGCAGAGCTATAAATTATTCACTTTATTGGGGAACAGTCTCAGTAAATAGACAGAGAAGGGCAGAAGAACTGCATTCTGTTTCTGCCACCACCACTGACCTGTGCTGAGCAAACCACCTGAGCTGCCAGTGCCTTCTGGCCCCCTCCTGATTTTGTGTATTTAGATTGAGGGTGCAGGGACATAGCATGTGGCTAAAAAGAGATTTCAATCATCAAGATTGCTTACAGTGCAAATTACTATTAATCACAAATTCCAAGACAAAGAGTGTGCGTGACAGGCTGCAGTGGCTCCTGGAAATGCACCCAAGGGTTGCACATCATTTCCCCGCATGGTGTGGTGGGTGAACACTGTGTATCTAACTGCTTTCCCCATGTTTTCCTCAGAGGGCTGCAACCAACAGGGGTAAATGCGGGAGATGGAAGAAATTCATTCCCTCTCCTTTGGGGGCCTGCTCTTGCAGAACTGGGGAAGCGGAAGGGTGTTACAGGTGTCCTTCTGATCTCTTTATTATCACCTGTGAGTACAGAGAGGCAAGCACACTCCTGCTCTTGGGTGCAGAAGGCCTGGCTGGACAAGCTGTGCCTCTGCACAAGCCATAGAGACAGTAAAAGAAGCAGAAATGTGGCTGGAAGGGGGCAGAAGAGGACAGGGGACAAAACCCCCAGGAAACTGAATGGCAGCATGGCTGAGGGCTGTGAGGATAAGAAAGATGATGATGTAAGGACAGAAGAAGGGCAGACATCTAATGACAAATTCTTTTCTAGTAGACTTAATCACAAAAGCTGACAGTCTCTATTGAATCACAGAATCACAGAATCACAGAATCACAGAATGTTAGGGGTTGGAAGGGACCTCGAAAGACCATCTAGTCCAACCCCCCTGCCACAGCAGGACCACCTAGAATAGGTCACACAGGAACACATCCAGGCAGGTTTTGAATGTCTCCAGGGAAGGAGACTCCACAACCTCTCTGGGCAGCCTGTTCCAGTGCTCTGTCACCCTCACAGTGAAATAGTTTTTCCTTATGTTAATGTGGAACCTCCTGTGCTCCAGCTTGCGCCTGTTGCCCTTTGCCCTATCACTGGCCACCACCGAGAAGAGCCTGGCTCCATCCTCCTGACACTCGCCCTTTACATATTTATAAATATTGATGGGGTCACCCCTCAGTCTCCTCCAAGCTCAAGAGACCCAGCTCCCTCAGCCTTTCATCATAAGGGAGATGTTCCACCCCTTAACCATCTTTGTGGCTCTGTGCTGGACTCTTTCCAGCAGTTCCCTGTCCTTCTTGAGCTGAGGAGCCCAGAACTGGACACAATATTCCAGATGCGGTCTCACCAGGGCAGAGTAGAGGGGGAGGAGAACCTCTCTCGACCTACTGACCACACCCCTTCTAACACACCCCAGGAGGCCATTGGCCTTCTTGGCCACGAGGGCACATTGCTGGCTCATGGTCACCCTGCTGTCCACCAGGACCGCCAGTTCCCTTTCCCCTACGCTACTCTCTAACAGCTCAGTCCCCAACCTATACTGGTACATGGGGTTGTTCTTTCCCAGATGCAAGACTCTACACTTGCCCTTGTTGTATTTCATTAAATTTCTCCCTACCCAACTCTCCAGCCTGTCTGGTGTGTCAGCCACTCCTCCCAGTTTTGTGTCATCAGCAAGCTTGCTGACAGTGCACTCTGTTCCCTCATCCGGGTCATTGATGAGTATATTGAATAGTACTGGTCCCAGTACTGACCCCTGAGGTACTCCACTAGATACAGGCCTCCAACTAGGCTCTGTCCCATTGGCCACAACTCTCTGACTTCTTTCAGTTTAGCTGTGAGGATGCTGCGGGAGACAGTGTCAAACGCTTTACTGAAATCAAGATAAACCACTTCCACTGCACGACCATCATCTATCCACCCGATTATGTCTTCATAAAAGGCTATCAGGTTGGTCAAACATGACTTCCCCTTGGTAAAGCCATGTTGACTGCTCCTAATGACTCCTCCTATCCTTGATATGCCTAGAAACAGCACCAAGGATAAGTTGTTCCATCACCTTTCCAGGGATGGAAGTGAGGCTGACCAGCCTGTAGTTACCCGGGTCCTCCTTCTTGCCCTTTTTGAAGACTGCAGTGACATTTGCTTTCCTCCAGTCCTCAGGCATCTCTCCTGTTCCTCACAACTTACCAAAGATGATGGAGAGTGGTCTAGCAATGACTTCTGCCAGCTTCCTCAGCACCCGCGGGTGCATCCCATCAGGGCCCGTGGATTTATGTATGTCCAGCTTGCTTAACTGATCCCTAAACCAGTCCTCATCAACCAAGTCAAACTCCTCCTTTATCCTGACTTCCTCTGGGGCCTCAGGGGTCTGGGGCTCCTGAGGACAGTCTCCAGCAGCATAGACAGAGGCAAAGGTGGCGTTCAGTAACTCCACCTTCTTTGTATCCTCTGTCACCAGGGCACCCGCCTCATTCAACAGTGGGCCTACATTGCCTCTAGTGTTAGTTTTGTCTGCAATGTATTTGAAGAAGCCCTTTCTGTTGTCCTTGACCTCCCTTGCAAGGTTTAACTCCAAGGAGGCCTTAGCTTTCCTAGTTGCCTCCCTATACCCTCTGACAACAGTCTTATATTCCTCCCATGTGGCCACCCTTCCTTCCAAGATCTATAGACTTTAATGCTACAGCCTTCTGGTGATAACCACAGTGCCACTATATTCATTAACATCTTCAAGTCATACTTAATTATATTTATTAATGGTCTCCTTTTCCTCTGTTATTTTCCTCCTGGATTTCATTTCTTCATTGCTTTTTCTGGTTTTGCTTTCTGTTGTTCCCTTTTTCCTCCCTCTTTCCAATTCCATTAATTGGCTGACATTGCAAAGATTTTGTAAAAAGGTTTATATAAAAATAAAACATCCCTCACTGAGTGCCTGTTAAGATGAAATTACATGTTAGTACATGTTAGATGTATTACAGGAGTGACATCTTCAGTGCAGATTTTGAGATCTCATTGTGCTGAAGGAATGAAGTGTGGAGAAATCCACAGATTCCCATTCTGTGAGCCTCAGATGTTCAAAATACACGTGAGATGGGTGTAATGAATTCTGCTCTGTCACTCCCATGCCATGTCAGGATTACACTGGATGTGCAGAGGTGCAGCAACCTAGGGCGTGATGTAAATAACTGCATGAATTTTCTACCAGCCAGATGTCCCCTGCTCCAGGGGCACCACCACAGCAACCTTCAGCTATGAGCACTTTCTGTGCAACCCACCTCTAGTACCTTGTTGCAAGCTAAATCTTCATCAGGAATAAATCAGTTTAGCTCCACTGACTGCATAGAAATCATATCAGTGTAAATCAATTTGGAATGTGATAAAATCTTTTGAAACTAATTGAAGTGGGCTTCATTGGGAAACTTTCAAGAGTCTAAATTGATTAAAATTAGGGGGTTATTACGTGAAATAAATTGCAAGAATCACATATATGGCAATTTTTACCTTTTCCCATTTACAAATTAACCACAAATCAGTTACAAATTTGTCAAATATAGTTATTATTTGAAGTCAGTGGAAATTTTATGAATAATTTAATCCTCAAATTGTGTATGTTCAGGACTTATTAAGAATTTGGTATTCACAGTCTCAGATATTTATTTTTGTTTTGACTGAACATACAGATCAGTGATGGATTTCTGCTCATTAGTATGAATTTTATGTTGTTGCACATAAGATTTACTATCCCATAAATAATATCAGCAAACTCATTTGTTAGTATAGCCTGACAAAATGAACACAAAGAGTATAAGCACAAATAACTGAATATAATGCAGTTAGAAACTGTATCTTCACAGAATTTGACCTTTTCAAAGCCTCTTTGTATGAGTCCAGTTTTAGTATGCTGCGAAGAAGTCAAATCTGTAATGTATTTTGGGGGAAAATTGTGAATTTATGTTCCTTTACACCTTTATAAATAGCCTCAAAGGGAATTGAAAGTGTATGCTGATGAGATGCTGAGAAAGTAACAGCTGGGGACAAAGAGCTGGGCAGAAGGTGGACCTTGGGTACATGATGAGAAAATAATAAAGTAAATTCAATTTGTAAATGTGTTGTGGGCAGAGGGAGGCAGCACCTACTCTGAGACCATGTGGTGAGCCAAGAGTTAAATTAGCCATGGCTGGGTAAAGAGATGGTTAGAGGGGTTAGGAGTTGGTTTTTTCCCACCTTCGCCCTCAGGCTCTGCCCAGTTCTTGCCATGGCTCCCTTTTCTTGTGAGAATTTGTAGCAGCCATAGTATCTTTCTGGAGGTTTTTCAGAGCTCAAGCAGCTCTGGGGTGCAACCACAGTCGAGCCTGACCCAGGGTCTCAGGGTGGTAATGAATATGAGCCTCCCCCATGGGGCTTTGTAGCTCTCTGGGGGAGGCCTGTGCGACTCTGTGGACAGGACTATTTCACTTCTCCTGGGTCAATTTGCTTTGTTTAAAGCCTGTCATGTTTGCCCTTGAAATAACTTCTCCTGCAGTAGAAGTCTCTATTTGTTCTCATTTGATATTGTTTTTCTCAGGCTCTGGTTGTATTGCAAATATTATCATGGCTTTCTTGAAAGCAGACACCTTCTGTCCAAGTAGTTTCAGAATTTGCCCACTTACCGGAGCTTCTTGTAAAGGTATAGCAAGAGGTAGAGGGTATAGGTGGCTAGTTTCTTTCTAAATGCAACTATGAAACACCATGTTATGTTTTAGAACTATATGGGGAAAAACCCTTCTGTGGCTCTACATGATTTTTTATCTTTGACTGTTATTTGGGGGTATTTTTTGGCCTTTTGGATGAAGTTCATTCTCAGATGTTGACATAAAGGGTTGAATCATAGAATCATAGAACAGTTTGAGTTCGAAGGGACCTTTAAAGGTCATCTAGTCCAAGCTCCCCTGCAGTAAGCAGGGACATCTTTAGCTAGACCAGGTTGCTCAGAGCCCCACCCAATCTGACCTTGAATGTTTCCAGGGATGAGGCATCTACCACCTCTCTGGGCAACCTGTGCCAGTGCCTCACCACCCTCATTGCAAAAAATTTCTTCCTTATATCTAGCCTATATCTAACCTCTTTTATTTTAAAACCGTGGCCCCTTGTCCCATCACAACAGTTCCTACTAAAAACTCTGTCCTCATCTTTTCTTGTAGGCTCCATTCAAGTACTGGAAGGCCACAATAAGGTCATAAGAGAGCCTTCTCTTCTCCAGGCTGAACAACACAAACTGTCTCAGCCTGTCCTCATAGGAGAGGGGCTCCAGCCCCTAGATGATTTTTGTGGCCTTCCTCTGGACCTACTCCAACAGGTCCATGTCTTTATTACACTGGGGGCCCCAGAGCTGAACGCAGCACTGCAGGTGCGGTCTCACCAGAGCAGAGTAGAGGGGCAGAATCCCCCCCCTCAACCTGCTGGCCACGCTTCTCTTGATGCAGCCCAGGATGCCATTGGCTTTCTGGGCTGTGAGCGCACGTTGCCGGCTTATGTCCAGCTTTTCATCCACTAATACTGCTGTCTGTTCTCTAAATTAGAAGTGCCATAATGCACCAGGAAGCCAAGTGTAACAAATTTACATTGTTGTGGATCTTGATGAAGATAGCGATATGTGCTCAACTTATTTTCAGAATTTCTGTTGCTTCTCCTTCTTCGATACTCCTCTCCAGACTGTCTCTTTTCCTAGATCATTTTTACTGAAAGATGAGAAAAATGCAAAGCCCCATCTTGCAAAGCATTTGCAATTTCAGCTGAGAAATGAGTCATACATCATGGACATTTCCCGACAATGCTGCAAGATTTGTGTGCTTGATTTGTAGTCATAGTTTGCAGGATAAAGGAGAAACTAATTCTAAGTATATGTTGTTGGCAATGTTTCTTGATGAAAGAAAGATAGAAATACTGTCAAGGAAAAATGGAGCTTGAAAGACCTTTTAGGAAGGAGGGAGTAGCTGACAAAAACAAAAATGGGGGAGGTGGGGATGCCCTGGAAAAGCTGCGTCCTCTTGGACTGAGCTTGTGTTTGGAATCCCTCCGAGATGAGGCTGTTTGTGTAGCTCGCTGTCGATAAATAAAACATTCACAAACTAGGTCAAGATTAGAGCTATGAGACACCAGGAAAACTGGATGATGAGCAGCTCTTTTATGTTGTTGAATAAATACACCAAGACTGATGAGCTGAAACTATTAAAAATTTCTTGTTATTAACTTTAAAAGTCCAGGGGAAAAATGAGGGCTATATAAAAGAAATCTCTGGGAAAATTCTTTGGGCAGAGTGAGTATTGCTGCACAACTTTGACTGAAGCTCTTCAGCTTCAGGAACTTGAACTTTGAACAATTTTTGTAAGTATTAAAGAATTTACAGGGATCCGTTTGGCATATTCAGCCTCTACTGTAGAAAGAAAACTGAAATTGAACGGAAAAACATTCAAATAATCATGTTTCATTTATTGTGCCACTACTTAATCTATATGCTTCAGTCTTTACAGTGAACAGGACTGGCAGGAATGGCTTGGCAGAACTATTGGGAGCAAAAAAAAGTTTACTATCAGTCAACCTGTGATGGGCAAAGCAGATGTCAGCACACTGAAGGCATGGTATTGAACGTGACCTATCCCAGGCCACTCTTCCAGTTTCTACCAAGTTTCACTACCATGTTTTAGGTGTGGGCAGCATGCTTTGCACACCCTCTGTCCTGAGGCTGGGAACTGGGATGGTGCATTGAAGTTGTTTTCCATGACAGCGGTAACAAACAAAGCATCTCTCACAACAGTTTAGGAGACATCACAACTGGGGACTGTTGGCTGGGATGAAACTTCTGTTGTGGTCTAGTTCTAGATCCAGACAGTGCAGGTCTGCTATAGGATTGTTATGGTAGTTCAGTTAAAATGTGGGGTTATCACTGTTTCATTTCTCATTCTGAAGTCTGTGTGCCTCTGGTGGTACTCTCACAGGCTACTCACACTTTGATTTCAATTTATCTACCGTCTTAAGGACAAAAATCACGCTTTATTAAAAGGTTATTCAACCTCCAGCATGATGTAACCCTGTTCCCAACTCAAGTGCCACTAGCTGCTAATACGGATGACCAAACTAGTGTGTTTGTAAAACATACCTCAAGGGCTTGATCCAGAGCTAGTCAGTCCACAGATTTGCATTGAGATTGATGGTGTTGGTATGCTGCACAATGTGTTCTGTTACCTGAAGGATCCACTTCCAAGATGTACTTCTGAAGAACCACTCCTGCAGCTTGGGTGGCTTCAACTTGTGTAAATAATATTGACTTAATAGCTCAATAAATTGTAAATTATGAAAGCAAAGTGCCAAATACATGGGATTCACAGATCTACACATCCGCAGAACAGAATTTGAATTTGGTTAGATAAATGCAAACTGGGTGAAAGAGCAAACATAGTTTCAAATCTTCCCTGATTGCTGGCAGAATATGTTTTATTGTTTATCTGTTCATTCACGGATGAATATGGATGTACCTGTGTGGCATTAGTGAAGGGACACTAACCGAAACGTGAGGTAAACTGTTGGAAAATTGGCAGCTGATTGCCTATGCTATACTCTTCAGCAAGTTGTCTCACTCTCACAGGTCCCGTTTGCCTTTCTCCCTGTTTTTACTTGAGCAGTGAGCTTTCCCCAGCAGGACCACTCTTTGCATCTGCACCCAGCCAAGTTCTGGATTGGGAGCGCCGGAGCGCGGGGAATTGTGACCTGTGACGACGAAGTCAGGAGCAGGCTGGCGTGACTCGTTGACTAGGGGTGGACTGCTGGGCTGGGGCCAGAACCACGAGACTTTTAGACTTGATTGGGACGAGTCTTTTCGGGAAGAGTCCGAGTTGGCCAGTGGGCATTCGCATTGCCTGTCTGATTCCTCTGGCTTATTATAAAAGCTGCATTATTTCAAGCAGCACCGGCCGGTTTAGAGCGCTTCACGCTCGGTGATCGAGCGGGAATCGTTCACCGGCAGATTCCAACACCCAGTTTCAGAAAACAACCTCCGGACCGCGGCTGGAGCCGCTTCAGCTTCGCCCCAACCCACCCCCCACCCCCCCTCCACCCCCCCTCCACCCCCCCTCCTCCCAACTCCGGTGGAGACGCCCGGCCCCGGCCCCGGCCCCGGCGGGGCGGCGCCGCGAGAGGCCGCTGTGCAGCCGCCGCAGCCGCCAGAGCCGCCGGAGCCGCCGCAGCCGCCGGAGCTGCGCTGCCCCGCGGCCCCGGGCTGCGGCTTCTTCTCCGTACCTCGGCGCGGCCGCTCCGGGGCTCACTTCTGTGGCAGGTCAAACCACACCGCCGGCATTTACGGCTTAGGAATTTGTCCAGAAAGTCAAACTGCGGCACGAGTTCTTCTTAGTACGAGATTCAACCCCTTGTAGGTTAAAAACAAGATACTATGTATATGTATAACCTATGAAACAACTCTAACCAGCTGTGTAATTTAGGCAGCTTGGTATTTTGGTGAAGCCAGTGTGTAGTTACGGCAATGAACAGACAGAACCTATGCAGCGAGATGATGTACTGAACTTAGGCCTTGCATCCCAATCGATACTTTTCTTCCCCTGTGGTGACCCGTGAATCAGTGACTCCTATAGGCACAGATCTGTTTATATATATCAGATCTGTTTATATATATTTGCACAACTCTTGTGGACACTTCTCTTTTGGACACTTGGTGTAGGCTGATCAAGCGAAGGTCCTGCCTGTCTCTCTGGACGTCGGGATCTAGCTGATCAGCCTTGGACGCATGAACTCTGTCTCATGGCTTCTTTAAAAAAAAAGGAGTTATTTTGTGCTCTAATATATGAACCTAATAAGTTTTATATTTATATAATCATGAGAACTGATTTTCAAACCAAAATTCTCTCAGCACCAATTTTTCTAAGATCATTTACACATTCTACAGTGAACTCTACACTAAAGTACACATTAATGCTTCCGTGCAGCAGTGCTCCAAAATCACATTTTCTAGCAAGAAAGCTGATTAAAACCTTTTTTTTTTTTTTTTTGCTTTTTCCGTAACAGATCATAAATCAGTTTTGTGTAACTGAATATAAAAAAATACCTGTTTTTTTCAGAATTTTCCTTTGCAATGACACAAATCTCTTCAGTAAATATACACGTGTGTCAGGATCTTAGCATAATGGCAACAGAATTGGTAGAAAAGGAACATGTATAAGCCACAACTTCTGTTGCTGAGCCTGTTGTTTCTTTCAGGGGTCTGACCATCATGCCATTTGCACACTGAGTGATTTACTACTGCTGTTGAGGGAAATGCATTACTTCTAAAGTTATCCCTGTGTCTTTCAGTTTGCTGAAGACCTGTATCTAGAATTTCGGCATCATCCTTTGAAGGTGGCTTCAATTTTATATAAACTATTATTGCTAACACTATCTGGATGCTAGATAGCACCCTTAGTCCTTTGTTGCTGTTTGGATTTATATGTATCTTTTTCTATTTCTGTATTAATACTAATAATAACTAAATCACACTGGAAAAGAGTCTCCAGAATACTCCAGATTGCTGTATTCTTTGTCTACTACTGTAGCCCAGCTTGTTAAAAAGGAGATCACAGGTCTGAACAGCAGCATTTGGTTTTGGTAGTCTGCAAGTTCCCTGACCCATGAAGCTTATATAACTAAGCCCTGCCTGTCCTTTCCAATGTCTGTCACCATATCTCACTGACCATACTGGTTTCTAGAAGGAGTTAGATGGCAGACAGAGCTTTGTCTGTGCTTTGCTCTACATTGATTCAAGCTGATAAGGACCCTTGTCTTTCTCTTCTCTCTTTCCAAGTCGCAACTACTACTGAGGGATTTTTGCATTTTTTTTTTAATGCTTTCTCTTATAAATGTTGTGACTTTTAAGTTACTTTTAGCTTGCATACAGGCCTAAAAGGACTTTTGAAACTAAGTCAGAAAGCAGAAAAAAATGAAATGGACCCTAACACAAACTGGATCTTCATCATGGACGAAGTAGCTTGAAGGAAGCATGAACAGCGATCCACTCTTTCAAAGAAGCTCTCTCCGCTCCTGACGGCACGAAGTGAAAGAAAAAGAGAGACTCCTGTCCTGCAGGAGATTAATGCTGGTTTTGCCACCTCCCTGGGCTCAAAGGCTCATCTGCAATACCACAGGGGAACATTACAGAGAGGGAGTGTAGGAGGGAGGGCAATAGGAAAAAAGTTCAAATGCCTGAGTAGGTTGGATCTGAACTGCCAGCTCCAAGCCATTTCTGAGATAGATGGGGATGGAATAAAATATTGCATTTCAAGTTTCAGCCTTCAATTATGGATAATTTTGAGAAATGCTCTGATTTTTGTTTAATTCCATTTTTTTACCTTGAAAATGTCAAAATAAAATTGATATTGTCTACACTTAGCCTGTATCAGGGGCTAAACTATAACCATTGCTCTATCACCTGATGACCCTTCACCAGTGAGGAACAGGAATCAGGGAAAGGAGAGCAGACCCATGGGTTGAAGTGAAAACATTTAATAAAACAGCACTAATACTAACAAAGGTATACAAAGTTATACTCCCCCAAATGAACATGCAGCAGTCACAATTAACAGGAGAGCAGTGCTCAGGAGCAAGGAGAAGCCAGAGAAGGAGCTAGAGGAACCCCACAGAAGCTCCCCTTCCTCAGCAAACCTCCCCCCTTCACAATGCCCATGACATTACGGGATGGGCTACCCCTGTATCTAACTCAGGTCAGCTGCCCTGGCTGACCCAAAACTGCTAACAGCCTGCCCAGCATAGCTGGGCTGTGATTCTGTCCTGGACAAGCAAGGACAGAGATAAAGTTTAGGGAAAAAATCTCAAATCTATTTCCTCCTTATCCCAAATGAACAATTTTTTTTTAATAATTTTTTTTCTTCAGCTTTCTAAAGGGATGAGGACATTTACCCTAAACCAATGCTCGTATTTTGCTTGCATCACCTCATCCCAGTGTGCATGCAGCATGCAATCTGTGGATGCAGCTGATGGAGTGGTTAAATCTGGGTGGCAGGAGGGACAGCAGGCCTAGCATCTGAAAGGAGGGCAATGTACCACTCTGCTGTAAGGCACAAAGCAAGGCAGGAATACGACACCAGTCTCAGAGAATTTTAATTTTTTTAAAAAAAAGAAAAATGACTGAACTGTGAATTATTCTACAGAATGGCCACCTTCCTGTAGGATCAGGTTTCTTGGGTACATTAGGCAGGAAATGGTCTCTTATCTGCTTTGTTTTTTAACAGGACACTTTGATGAGAAACTCCACCTACTCTTGCAATATGGCATCTTAACATACAGCCACACTGGTATTTAACAGAAGATTGGATTCTATCAAACCGTGTTTTAAGTAGCCATACTCACAAAATATCCTGCCCTGCATATAAGAAAATCAAGAGGTCACTTGAGTCTTTCTGACAGTTTCAAAAAAGGTCTTTCTATCATGAGCACTCAATGCTTCTTACCTCCATCCTTGTCTTCTCTTGGCCTGCTTTTCTTACTGAAGTATTTGAATGCCTTCCAATAATACCTTAAGTGAACTCACTGAGACCTGTCACATGTTGTTCTTTCCATGTTTCTCTCATCCCTTCCTCATGGAAAAATATTTATCCAACTTGTTGATTCATGTAGTTATGAAAGGTAAATAGCAGCATTCGAAGCAGAGCACGCAGGGTTTTGCCTTCCATCTAGAAATCCTTTTACAGACAGCAGAGTAGGGACTGAAGTATGAGAAACCCATTCCAGAGTCCCCCAGATCTCTTAACATCTTCAAAACCAGAACAGAGACTAAGCCATCATAGCCATTCAATTGTTTTTTCTGTTACATGATCATGTAACAGGAATCAAAGCATCATAAGCAGAATTCTGATACTGTATTACTGTACTGGCATAAAATAGGACAGAAAACACCTTCAAAAGAGTAAAGAGAATGGACACATGCAGAAAGAGACTCACAAAACTGTTTTAGAAACAATGCTGAAAAGAGTTACTGTGTATGTTGCCCCAAAGCCCCAGTGAGTTACCTAGGTGCCCCAGCAGAATAACTAGGGAGCACTGTGATTCTTGGCCCAGCCTCTGCTGCGTGCCCTATTTAGCACAGAGGAAAAGGACAGGCAGCTGTCCTTTATGGTGTCCTGGGTTACAGTGTAAAATGTGCCAAAAGGAAAAAAAAATATTCTATTACCATCTTCAGGAGCTGTTGAGACCAGGTGGGGCGGTGCTCCCCGGCTCCCCCCTCTGGACTATCTCCTGTTACTGGGCACAACAATGCCTTATCCCCTGACCCATCGATAACTCGCTCCTGGGCTATCTCCTGTTAATGGCCCATCAAGGAACTGCCTCAGGACTTCCCATCCCATTGTGAGATGCTCCGCCCGGGGAGGGGGGGAAGGAGCCAAGCAGTCCATGCCAAATAAAAACGGAGATTTTGAACACCCTAGCAGCCTTTCTTCCACTGGATTCCCAGAGGAGCTTTTCCCCCCACTGGAGTTCCAGAGGACAAGAGCTACCTACCTACCACTGGACCTTCGGAGGAAGACCAGACTCTTTTACCTGATTGCTGCTTCCACAGAACTACATCCATCACTTCAGGAGGACTGCAGCCAGCATCTTATCGGACTGCTACTGCCACCCTAACAGAGTGTCAGGTTGTATTCCTGACTCTGTCAGTGTAAACCAGTGGGTTGTTTGTTTTTCCCTGCCTTGTGTTATATATGTAATAAGTAACATATTGTGCTTTGTTCATTAAACCTGTATGGGAAGGTATGGATGGAAGATTTATGTGCCCGCAGGGCTTGATAGCCCAACTGAAGGACATTCTTGCGTAAGTCAACAGGACCCGTAGCTGAGGGGGTTGAGTAGTCACATTCTTGCATAAGTCAACAGGACCCGTAGCTGAGGGGGTTGAGTAGTCACATTCTTGCATAAGTCCACCCACAGGACAACGAGGAAGACCTTCAGCCTTCATCCTTACGATTACCAGGAGGCAGAGAAAGATCCCCCAGCAACAGAAGGAACATGCGCAGAGTATCGACCTGATTGCGACATCACGAATGCAGGAAATGAGACTGTATATAATGTGCTTACACGAGGCGGGAAGTTGCGAGCCGTTGGCGGAGCGCAGACTCCCTGGCCGCCCAGCGCTGCCTTTGCTCTTGTTCGCTTGCTAATATAATAAAATTCGCATTGGATTTTGACACTTTAAATTGTCCGTGTCTCTACCTATCACAATTTGGTGCCGTGACTCGTATCGCGACTAGATTGTGGCCTGCAGCTGCACTGGGGAGGTGCCCCGCCATCTGGCGGCCCCTGCAGCCCTCAGGTCGCTTCTGTCTCGACCAACGAACCTAAATTGAACACTGAGCAAAGGAGAACCGGTAACCCTGTAATCTTTGTGCACGAAGCTCCGAACGAAGACGCAGGACGCGTGAGTATAGGCCGGGAATCCGTTCGGTTTGGGTTGGGTATCCTGGGGCACGGTGTACGAGACGTCCTGCCAAGGTGAAGTGAGTGCGGACCCTCTAGTAGTGCGTTTCTCGTAGCCCGCGAGGGAGCGAGCCACAAACGAGGGGAGCAGTTGGTGTGTGTGTGAGTGCCTCAGAAGATGGGACAAAGGAAAAGCAAGCCCTTTGAGCCCATGGGAGAGGGGCCCCATGTGAAATTGCCCCAAATACCGCCCGATAGTCCCCTAGGGCTGATGTTGAAACACTGGGATAACTTTCCCTCTAGGCAGGGAAAGGATAAGGTAAAAATGATCCATTATTGCATAGAGGTCTGGGGCGGAAAACAGATTTGAGGAGACCATCCGTATTGGCCTGTTTTTGGATCATTTGAGGACTGGATATGTCAGGCGCTAAACATTTATGTTAACTCAAAGGAACCATTTAATTTGGAAGAAAGTGAATATGCCAGTCTGTGGATGGTGGCCGACACTAGGGTAAATTTATACCCTTTAAAAGAAAAGGGGGGTGGCTACCGAGGGAGGAAGAATAGAGAGGAAGAATTAATAAAGCTTTCAAGGAATATCAAGAAGCAGACGAGTCGCCCACTAAATGGTTAGAGAGACTACGAAAGAGTCTCCAAATGTATTCCAGTCTGAATGTAGACACTCAGGAGGGGCAGGCCCTGCTGAAAATGCAATTTGTAGCAAATGCATGGGAAGATATTAGAAGAAAAAATGAGAAGATAGATGATTGGCAGAACAGAGGTTTGGATGAGTTATTGAGGGAGGCAGAGAAGGTGTTTGTCAGAAGGGAAGACGAGAGGTTTAAGAAGCAGGCAAGGTTGATGGTAGCAGTGGCTCGGGAAGGACAGCGTGGGGGTGGGATTACAAGACGGACCCAAGACCTGGGGTGGAAGGAACAAGGAGAAAGGACGTGGAGTGTTATTATTGTAGGAAGAAGGGTCATATGAGAAGGGAATGCAGAAAGCGGCTGCAAGATGAGAAAATATTCAAGGAAGATTAGGGGTGTCAGGGGCTCTATTTGCTGGGGGCTAGACATAAAACCGAGCCCTTGATAAAAATTAAAATAGGTCCCCAGCAACAGGAAATCGAGTTCCTTGTGGACTCCGGGGCCGAGAGGTCCACAGTACAAGAGTTACCCCAGGGATGTCACTTGTCCCCGGAGACAATGCAAGTAATTGGAGCAAAAGGAGAGCCTTTCGGGGTTCCAGTAATAAAAGACATTCTTTTTGAAACAAAATCTAAATTTGGGGTGGGATCCCTATTGTTGGTCCCAGAAGCAGATTATAACCTACTGGGACAAAATATAATCATCACACTGGACATTAATTTGGAAGTTAAAAATAATGAGTTACAAGTAAAATTATGTCCCCTTAGAAGTGAGGATGAAGTAAAAATTAACCCCGAGGTTTGGTACACTCCGGAGACAGTGGGCAAATTAAATATCCCACCCTTCACTGTAACTACCAAGGATCCGGAAATTCCAATAAAAATAAAACAATACCCAATCTCACGAGAAGGCAGGATGGGGTTGAAACCAGAGATTGAAAGGTTAATTAAACCAAGGCTACTGGAACCATGCATGTCTCCCTTCAATACACCCATCTTACCCGTAAAGAAAACTGATGGGTCCTATAGATTAGTCCATGACCTACGGGAAATTAACAAAAGAACACTTGCAAGGTTCCCAGTTGTGGCAAATACTCAGCCAGCTGGGACCTAAAAGTAAAGAGACCTTACTAACCCCATAGTGGGAAGGGCCTTGTCCTGTTTTACTTACTACAGAAACCTCCATACGAACAGCTAAAAGAGGGTGAACTCACGCCAGCCGAATCAAAGGACCCGTAAAGAATCAACAGTGGCAAGTGACCAGTGTACCCGGGGACCTAAAAATAAAATTTCAAAGGACCTGAATGAACACCTTTAAAATTGAATACAGTGAGAATCCAATTCTGACTGAAGATGGGCATGTAGATGCTGAAATCAAGTGTGGTATATTAACTGTTACCCACTCGTGTGCTTTGTGTGTAAGGTGTGTCGGGAACGGTAGTGGGCCCATTGCCGAAACGGAAGACCCCCAAGGGGCATCTGCCAAATCTGCTGGGAGTGAGAAAGAGAACTTACAGAATTGGCACTAAAATTAAAAGAATCACAGGGAGAGATTATTCCCGAATCAAGGGAATGGTGGGAGATATTTGCTAAGGGAATCCGGCCCGAAAATTATTGTTACCATTCGAACGAACCGATTCCTTTTGTCGTTGAAATAGTAAGAGGGCAGTGCCGGAAGTTCCTGAAAGGGGTGAAGTGCAACGCACCCCAAGTTAAAGATACCAACTGGAATTCGTACATCCTGAGGCAAGCTGCTAAAGTAAGCACTAGCCCTCCTGAAGAACACCCCTGCTGCCGAGAAGATGGTACCCCTCGTGGCTCGAAGCAATCGAGTCGACGAGCGAGGCAGAGGAGTAAAAAAAACTGTGGAGGAACAAACCCAACGATTGGGACTGCAAAGCAGTGCTTGAGATCCTGCCTCAAGGATGGTAGCAAAAAGGCGAAGCCCTGGAGTGCAAACGACAAAAATCGGGTACGGGTATCAAATTGGGGTAGGAATAAGCAATTGGTATATTACAAAAACCACCACTTTTCCCGATACGTATTTATAGGGGCAATCTGGGTAGTATTATGCGTCCTTGTCTGTGAGCCATATGCACACCAACCTTTTAAATGGACATTATCCAGATGGGAAGATCAAGCCATAGTGCAAACAGTAACTGCTCCTGGGTCTCCCAGTTTCACCCCCACATTGTGCCAACTGGTACCGATACAACCCTGTTTACCGGGGATCTCCCTCCGCGTCCGGAGGAAATTTTAAGTTTCCGATTGGAGTCCCCATGTTATCTTTATAAATATCATGCAGCCCAACGACTCGGGGTGGGTAACTGGAAAGACTTGGGGAATTCATTATTGGGAGTCAGGAACGGATAGAGGGGGACTGATAAAAAGGAGGCCATTCCAAATGATCCTGAACCAATTGGACCAAATTCCATACTCGCACACGAACAAACTCTGGGACCTACAAATGATACTGAAATTAGCAATGATACCCAGTTTACTAGTAAGAATACTCACTCTAGTATAACTATCCCGGAAGAAGATTTAGGAGGGAATACCTTATGGAAAGTGATGCAAGCGAGCTACCAAATATTGAATAAAACTAACCCACAAATGACCAGCTCCTGTTGGCTGTGTTATGGCATTAGACCTCCCTTTTACGAGGCTGTGGGAATTACATCTAAGGCCAAGCATGTAAATGGGACGAACCCTGAATCATGATTTAACCATTCTCCTTGGCTTACTACTTTATTGTCAACATTGGCGGGACCATTAATACTGCTCACTTTAGCGCTTGCATTCGGACCTTGTATTTTTAATAAAGTTATCACGATAGTTAAGAGCCGTTTAGAAGCCGCTCACCTGATGCTTGTTCGAGCGAAGTACGAATTGGTACCCGATGAGCCCGATTTAGCAGAAACCCTTGTCTTGAGTGCTCAAGAGCTACAATGGTTCAATGAACAAAATAATGGACAAAAGAAAAAGGGGGGATTGTAATAAGTAACATATTGTGCTTTGTTCATTAAACCTGTATGGGAAGGTATGGATGGAAGATTTATGTGCCCGCAAGGCTTGATAGCCCAACTGAAGGACATTCTTGCATAAGTCAACAGGACCCGTAGCTGAGGGGGTTGAGTAGTCACATTCTTGCATAAGTCCACCCACAGGACAACGAGGAAGACCTTCAGCCTTCATCCTTACGATTACCAGGAGGCAGAGAAAGATCCCCCAGCAACAGAAGGAACATGCGCAGAGTATCGACCTGATTGCGACATCACGAATGCAGGAAATGAGACTGTATATAATGTGCTTACACGAGGCGGGAAGTTGTGAGCCGTTGGCGGAGCGCAGACTCCCCGGCCGCCCAGCGCTGCCTTTGCTCTTGTTCGCTTGCTAATATAATAAAATTCGCATTGGATTTTGACACTTTAAATTGTCCGTGTCTCTACCTATCACAATATATATATATATATTAGTAAAGAACTGTTATTCCTATTCCCCATATCTTTGCCTGAAAGCCCGTTAATTTCAAAATTATAATAATTTGGAGGGAAGGGGGTTGCACTTTCCATTTCAAGGGAGGCTTCTGCCTTCCTCCACAGACACCTGTCTTTTCAAACCAAGACATATGGTTAGGTACTAACAGCAGTTTAAAAAAACACAAATGGCAGGGAAGTGTCCAAGTAAGAGTGACTTTCAGAAGAAGCTATAGCTTTAATAAAAATAAACCACTTGGAATCCCATCCGGCAAGGTGGACCTCAAGATACACATTAGCTGGCTGCTCTCCCTGCTTGGTTGATGAGCTGCCTACCTCCTGGCAGAGCACTGCATCGGGAGAGCATAAACGTGTGGATGTGTCTGCTTCAACATGTACGGGTAGCAAAAGATGACACACCAGCTTCAGGCTGCCGTAAGCCTACTCCGCACTTAGACCCAGCTGGGCATTTCATGCTGAAGGTGAGACTATCCTTAGTGAAGTTTGTTTCAGCACCCTCTCAGCCTGAAACAAGTGTGCACCTGACATGACCCAGAAAAGTACCGTAACCACTGGGGTGAAATTAAGCTTTGGGGAACATATTTCTCCTGCTGCTGAAGAACTGCTCTGTGGGTAATGCAAACCAAACCCATGGGATCACAAAAGGGAGTGACATAAGAGAGAGTGTGAATGTAACTTAATGACATGGATTGTCTGTGCATTTTATACTAAACATTCATTAGATTAAAAGAATAGAATAACCCAGGGAACAAATCCCCAATTCTTTTCCTGTTGAGCTGACAAGTTCTTATCACTGCTGATGCTTATTTTGGAATTCGACAAACGAAAAAAACACATGTTCCTAGACATGGAAATATTCATGTGAGAAGTTACAGGAAACTTTAATGGTCATGAAATGTGCAGTCTCTCAAATTTGGCTGACAAAATCACTTCAGCTGACAGCTTCCATTGTTAGGGATGTAATGGGTTTAAAAAGAGATAGGAAGCAAATTATAGACTCTCTACGAATCAAACCCACCCAGCAGATTTCTGTGGTATGCAGTAGTCATTTTTGCAGGTCTTTGCCAGGCAGAGCCTGGGGTAGAAGGCACGCTGCACCTGCAAGAGGCTGACGTGAGACGTTTGAGAGACGAATACACTGAATTGCCAGGGACATGGAATTAAACTTGCAAACTTTTATCCTTGGTTCACAGTGTTTAAGAATTTATTTTTTGAACTACATCTCCTGGCACATATTTTTGAAGGACTGTTCCATACCCTCCCTGGATAGCATTCTGTAGCTTTCCTGGGATCTAGCCTTAATTACTCCCCATTACCTTACTTAGCTAAGGCAAATTTTATGTCACCTTTTCCCCTTGCCTCCACTCTTACTTTGAAAGATCTTTACTGGTAAATCACACATGTTGCTTGGGAGTCAGTGGGAAGAGAGCAGAAAGCAGTGGGAGGAGGCAGCGGGGCAAAGCCAGAGCTGGAACCAGAGGGGAGGCCCCAGCTGGTTTATTCAGTGCCTGCTCCCCTCCCTCCAGAGACAGTGGGGATAGCGGGGGGTGGGTGGAAGGTGTGTCGGCATCTGCTGCACAGATGGGAGGGTGCGAGTCCCCTCCTGACCTCTTTCTCCACTTGGTAGTGGCAAAAAGGTTGTGACTGGCTTCACGGCAATCATTCGCCATCACCATCTGATTTAAAGCTGCTATTACAAATGGCACGCAGAGCTCATTCCCTGTGCAGCTCTATTCAAAGTGGCACTTAACTGCGCTGAGTGAATGCTGATGAATGTTCTTTAATTAAAGCGCTATAATAAAAAACACAGAACATCTGTGCCAAGGTGCTAAGTAATCTGTCTAAACAGATGTCTAATTTTAAGTTCCGCCATACTACAGAAATATTATATACAATTTTCAAATAGAAAATAGAGTTGCTTCTTTTCATATGTACATTGTATTTCTCTTTACTCAATGAAAGTCTTCTCAGCCTGCATTTGGTTTTATTTGAAGTTCAGTGAGCTGTTCTCCTCCTTCGGGCTTCCAGTTAAGCAACGGACATACTCTGTTGGTAGAAGACAAAAAAATTTCCCTTCTCTTTTACGATGATTTAACACCCTAGTATTTATTATACCTAAAGTACTCAAAACAAATATACATTCAAACATGAACTTTTGTGATAAAATTGGTTTGCAGAAAACATTTGGGATTGCTTGCATTCCAAGCAATCTTTTTGAAAAAGAGACCTTTACGTGAACAAACTGACCTTGCTAAACAGCTCTGCAGTGCACCACAAGGCTCTCTTTTCAGTAAGGAGCCTGTGGGCTCCGGCGTAGAATGTCTGCTGACCTTGAACACACCAAACTGCAACATATTCCTGAACTCTGCATCAGAGAGACAGCAGCTTGAGCGCTTCTAACAGGTATCTTCTGCAAAACAGAAAGTGAGATTTGATCCTGTAAGAAATTAGGTCAAAAAGAAAGAAACTTCTTTCCAGTAATGATCGAGCTGATACTCAAAAGCCAGATTCGTGTATCAGCATCCCTTCACTCTGTTTATTTTATATCTTTGTCTTTGGAAACAAAGTTATAGACTGGTACACCTGCTCTCCTCCTATCACTAAAACCTTCCCAGCACCTACCAGTCACTAAAAAATATGATCACAACTTCCACCTTTAGATTAAGACTTCTCTCTACCTTTAAGGCTTTCCCCCTTTTTGCTCCAGCCTTGGTATCACAACTCAGCTTGGGGCAAAATGCCAGCTCCAGTAGACTTTTGCTGAAAGCTCAGAGCTATGGAAATTATCGACATCTGCCTGGGCACCGGGGGAGCGCGGGGTGCTCCAGGCAGCAAAGTACACTTGGTACAGTCTGAGTAAAAGGTTTCTGGGATAAACCCCCCTGCTAAAAATAGCTTTGCTTAAGGTTTGTCATATTCTGCCACAGTTTTCCAGAAACCCAGAGGAATAAAAACATATTTTGATTGTGCTTCCCAATGGCTGAAGCTTACCCCAGCTAAAGGTTGTCACTCACTACCCTACAAGGGTAGAATAACATGAAGAATGGTATTTATTAAAAAAAATGGGGAAAAATAAAAGGGGGAAGTTCTCTAAGCAGGGGAGTGTCAGCCTCACTTACAAACCTAAACTATAATGAGAGGCAGAGGTGCCAAAAGGCCTTTTGCCTGCCAGTTTTTATGTGACATTGGTAGCTTTTTCCAAAGGAAAGCAGAAATGACCCTGACAGTCACCCCAAGCCAGTGGCCACTAGAGCCATAATGAGAAAAAAATGGGGGGAAAATAAAGCTCCTTATGCTGGGGGAAAACTGGTTCAGGAAGCTGAGTGGGGGAAGGTGGAGTGTGTAAAAAGAGGTGTAGACTCTGTGCAGTGGAAAATTCAGAAAATGTTCAGTTGTCAGAAAGGACAGAAATAGTGTGTATGGATGACCACAGGGAAAGGATGGAGGACATGCGTGCAGCACAGGCAGAGCCCTCTGTACGTCAGAAGAGCGAATAAACACAGGTGTGGGGAGAGAGAGAAATTAGGGCAAAGATGAGTGAATCTCAGGGAGAAGTGGAAGGGGGGAAGAGACTGTCGGGATTGGGAAATGCAGATGAGGCTGCAAGCTGGCAGGATTTGCCCTCTCTTTTCCAATGGGCTGAATGATTCTCGGATCCTCAGGATGGGCTGAGAGGTTGTCTTTTTCTAGTCTACAGCTACTGCATAGTTAGGTTATCTCAGATGCATTCTCCTCCTGACTGAAAACTTCTCCTAGGTGGATTTTAAAATTTTTTCTCGTGTGTTTCCCAGAATTCCTGGCATGCAGCAACCTGATCAGAGTAATTTCTCATGTATTCCAGCCTGTGTGCTGTGTGTCTCCAAATCCTGAGCAAGTGATTGCCAGGATTTCAGGAAGAAGTAGATGTGCTGTACATCTTCTGCATGTACAGGAAATCTAGGCTGTCCCAGGCCCATCTGTATTCACAGTATGTGAACTGTGGGGGTCAGTATGAAGTTACTGTGGAGGCACTGAGCAGCCTGTGCCAGGCAGTCTTTGCATAAGGACCTTTATAAAAGGCTGAGGTTTGCTTGTTTTAATAAGGTCTTCCAAGTTCTTTTGTTGAGAGATGTAGAATTAACTCATGCTTCTGGCTGTCGATCAAGTAGGCCCCCATCACCTCCTGGGAAGGCATTACTGAGGCATGCAGCAAAAAGCAGAGTGTCCAACTTAATTCTTTTCTCCTTTGAATGCTCCTAGGCCATTTTCTTACGTTAGCTGCACTTGGGGATTGGTTATGCCTGTGCCCCATTTCCTGTGCTCTATATAGTCATGCTCTGTGACCTGCCCCATAATACCAGAAAAGAAACCCCTCCAAGGAAATAACTGTTGCTCCAAGGAAACAGCAGCTGAGCAGTTACAGTTCTCTGCATGTGGTAGCAATAAAAGGGGTAGGCAAGGCCAGGGGAGAAGATGATCTGGCAGGATGGGAGGAGAGAGCCTAGCAGTCAGCTGGGTGAGATATCCTGGAGGCCACCTGGTTTGCTGTCCTGGCTGGGCTGTTGGAGCCCTGGAGCGTGAGATCAGAGTGTTATAGCTGCCTCTGATTTGTGTCTGCGATAGCAAAAGTGCCGGGCAGCAAGGAGTAAGTGTTCTTGCGTGAATGGTTTCTAGAAGGCAAATGCCTTGATGGAATGAGAGGAAAGGAGATGAGCTAGAAAAGTTGTCACTTGATTTTATCGTGGCATTGACCCTGTCAGGATGTGGGGGTAGACAACCTGATGTATTGTGTTATGGCTCTACAGAGAGCAGCTTGAGCTTTCCACAGCGCTCCTTAATTGATCCAAGCACAAACGGAAACCCCGTTCCTTGGGCTGTGCAGTTGCAAGCAGCTACACAAATGGGCAGCCATCTCTCCTTCCATTACTGTGTCAACAGTATGTGCTTATGGGGCCTCTAGGCTGAATGGATCTTACGTCGTTATCATCTGGTCTTTAAGCTATGTCAGCCTTTGTCATTTGAAGGGTAATACCTTTGTCATTATAAATTTATGGTAATTGCCTGCAATTGCTGCAAAAATACTTCTGCCTTTTCTGTGCTCTCCATAGACATTCATACAGCCATCTTCAAGTCTGCCACAAGATTTACCTCCATTGTGTCTCCCTGCTACCTGATTACAGCCTGGCTGCTAGTGAACTGAGACTATTCCTTGTTTTCCATAGTGACCAAAGCAAGGGAAGACACAGAAAATGCCATATCAGTCTATTGCATTTGTGTTTTGCAACTTAGCATACATCATTCTCAGAACAGCAAGCTTTCTAGAGCAAGGATTTTCTTTTCCTCCTTGTTTTGCAGTTTCTAACACAATGGAGTCCAAATCCTTGACATGTGCTGTATTACAGAGCAACAAATTACCGTACTTTTTTGGTAGTAAAGAGAGTGAAGCAGACAAGAAGGAGATGAAGCCTTATATCTAAGGGCTGTGCAGAGGAAATGACTTAGAGGAACATTCTGTGGTTCAGTGCACCTAAGTTTGCAGGTAGTATAAATGATCTCTTACAGGCTTCTTTGTCTTCACAGAGTGCAGGACCACCATCCAAGAAAAAGAAAGCATAGGCTTAGGTTAAGAAATGGCTAGCACACAAAAAAGAAAAGGTCTCTTATCCCAGCAAAAATACTCTTCAGAGTGCTGCAAGGATTTGAGCTCGGATTTCTGCCATTTCTAACCTATGTGAGTGGATCCAGACAAATGTTCCAATGTAAACTGGTTTAAAAATTAAGACTGAAATGTTTCAAAAGCAGAATAAGCTATGTGTATATTAGCTGGAGAGGAGGAAATATATGGAACAAATGGATTATCAGAAAATATTTTCTGGGAGTGTGATGTCATGGAGTACCAGGGAGGAGGCAGATACATTATTTAATTAGCCAGTCTTTGTCTCCTCTATTGTTTCTTTTCCTATTCCTTATTTATCTTAGAAAGTAATGCATGAATTAACTAGAACAATGTAGGGAAAAAGTGACACTCATGGAAATCAACTGCTGATCGTATTTGCACAAATGTGTGGGCACGAAATTTTACGCACAAATGTGTGTTGACTGCTTTGCAATATCTCTGCTTTTCCTCTTGTTTATTAAGAAGTTATAATTTAAGCAGTGAAAAACCATATAACTAGTTACATCCAATTCTGCTGCCTTTTTTTCTAAGTGGAGGCAGTTCACCATGTGGTTTGTGTTTTGTAGGAATGCAGTAAGTATTTATGTAGCTCAAAGACTTTCCTGGTAGCTGAAAGTCATGTTTGTGTAACTGACAAGTCATAACGTGCTCATTTTTTTATTCTTACTGGGTCCTGAGGATGTTTAATCAACAGTGTAGTCTGAACAAGTCTAGAAAATTAGTGTTGTTAATTAATAACTATTTCTGTCTCAAAGATTGAGATGTTTCTAGTCAACATGAGAAGACAATTAACATAGCTTGAATGTTTTCCTTTTTGATTCTACTTCAAAAATATAAATATTTTATTTAAAATGTTAGAAGTAATAAACATTTTCCAGCTGATGTGGTAAATAAATACCATCAGGCCATTCATAATAAATAATCTTTTCAATCTGCATGTGTTTCTGTTTGCAAACTATTCACAAAATGTCTGTAAGTCTTAGAAATATTTGTGGGAGTACATGTAGCATGTACGTCAGCCTAAGGCTTCTTCCTCTGTTTTGGCTATTTGTTCCTCACTGTTGGTTATATGGGTTTCATCAAGTCCTGCCAAATGAGAATGCTTCTCATCTCTGGTCAGCTGAAACTTAATAAGGGAAAGAGAATCTGAGTAAGCAGGCTGAACTCAAATATATTTTTTAAGTTAGCAGGTTAGCTGCCCAAATACCTCAGTCACAAAACTTTGTGTAACTCCACTTCCAGCACTGTTCATGAGCAGTTCTATAACCAATTTGACAACAGAAAACCAGAAATACTCATGAAGCTATTTTGGAAAGCAAATACAGCTATAAGCAGTACTAAATGTGGAAATTTAAAAAAGCCCTAAAATCAGCTAAAAAGTGTTTATTTTCCTAGCTGTAACATTCATACCATGCTTGCTGCTACCAATGGCTTCTTTTTATACAAAATATACACCTGACTAGTTGATACTAATTCATGTTCTTGCTTTTAGGTTACTTCATCGTCCAACCTGTCCTATCTTCATCCTGCACTAATTTTTGTTGGTCTTGTCCACTAGTTACACACTGTCTGTTTGCATGATGCCTGCAGCTGGCTGGGTGCCTGCCTGTTGTCTGGCATAATGAGCTCCTACTTGCTCCAGCCATCTATGTACACCACAAAACAAATAATTACAGCCCCCGTGCTCTACCGTGTGTGATTTGTTTGAAAATGAAAATTGTCATAGATCTGTGAAATTCAAATGAGGTCTGAATGTCTGTACCATGTAGCAATTTATAGCAACTGAGTATCTGTCCTTTATACTTGAAACAAGTCTTTTGTTGGGAAGCAAATCGAAGATCCTTCTACATCGGATATGCGCACTTGTATTTTTTTATTGCACTCATGTATGCAGTCATTGCAAAAATATTGCTTTACGCATTCAAAAGGTGATACCAGGCACTGATCCTAGGAATGGGAACTTGTCTGCCATGGGGACATCTTGATAATTAAACACTATCGCCGGCTGTTGGCAGGAGCAGAGTTGGTGCTTGCTTAGGACAGCAGATTCTCGAAGGCTGTTACGTGGCTATGCCCCTCCTGCTTACATTGTCTGTGGCAAAATTGCAAAAGTCACTGTTGGAAGTGGAGCTACTGCATGAGGATGAGGGCATGTGTAGGCAGCCCAGCCCCATGGGAGTGCCCAGTCCTTCCCTCCAACAGCAGCAAACCCAGCAAACCTTGTACCTGCACCAGCTTCCCATGGTGGTTCTGCCCCTTCCCATTGTTGAAGCCCTGGCTCCTCCATCCTTGGAGTAGCGAAATTCAATTTTACTAATGCATCTGAGGAGCCTTAAGCTGTCTCTGTATACTGCAACTCCGCACTTCATGATTAAAATCTCTTTTTTATCATTCTCCAACATGGAGCCTTTTCTGTGGATACCTCACAAAATTTTCTGTGCATACCTCACAAAATTTTCTGTGCATACCTCACAAAATTTTCTGTGCAGCTTCTTTGGCCTGAAAAGCAACATTTTAGGGATTACCAAACTGCAGTGTATCCATATTTTATCCAGCATTACAGATGATAAAAACCCTGAAAATTATGATCTTTAAGGGTGAAAATAAGAGGTGTCATAATTTTAATATGCATATATATATACATCTTGTGTCTTTTGATGAGTATGAACAGCTAGGTAGATTACCCCTTGAATTGCATAATGTAACCAGTAGAAAAGTTAACACAGGAATTGATCTGAAAATTATAATTAACCAACAGCTGATTGGATCATTATGACTATTTATTTTAGCTCATTCAACATGTCTGTTCAGTTCACCCTCCCATAAAGATTGTTAGACTGCATTTGCAATTACGGTTTCCCTTACCTGTTAAGGCTAGAGGGGAAGAAATGTAATTAACTCCCACTTTGTTAATAACTGCATGATTCTGACCTGTTATTAATAGAGACAGACTTGATATAAAATCCAAATTCTAGATCTGGAGCCAGAGACAGACACCCTTAAAGGTCCATACTTGTTTAGAGCCAACTCAGCGATTAGGCTGCTTTCTAATTCTTTCTCAAAGATCAACTAGGCAAAGTAAATATACTCATCTTCAATACCTTGTTTTCCAGAGGATATATGCAACAATTCACCATAAGTTTTTAAACTTCCAAATTCTCCTCTTAAAGTGGATAAATGGCCTGGCATCAAAAGAGGCCCATAAGCAGGTAATTTAATACTGTTTAATCATGCAGTTTTGGAAAACACTTGTATAACTGAATATTTAAGCATTGTATAGATGCTTCAGATGGTCCTGCTGAAATGTATCTAAACAACTTTCTATAATTACTGGAGTGCTTAAACATCTGCATGAGCATAATCTGCTTTCTTGCAAGATACAGGTACATGACAGAAGTAGAAACCTGACTGTGCCATGCCTCACTTTGATCCTTGTCAGACTTCCACGGAGAGGATTTTGGCATATCTTTTCAGAGGAAATGACAAATTCCTCCCAGTCTTAGGGGTGGCAAGGCTTCACTCAGCACATGCGGCTGCTCCTGTCAGGGCTGTGCCACCCAGCCAGGGTGTGGAAGGGATGGCCCAGCACCTCAGGATCATCAATGACTCCTTGGTAAGACAGAGTATTGAAATACCTTTTAGAGGTCTCAGTGTTCTATTGTCGTTGTTTGTAACTGGGTGTCAGTTAAACCAGTAATCAGTTAGCAAACGAAACCAAACTTTTAAGACCCATCTGGAGGAAAAACATGTAAATGGAAAAGAAAGAGGCAGATTTAGGCTTAAAATTATCACTGAGTTTACTGCCATCATGGTTGTATCTCATCTTCTTTATGGCTTTGCAGTTTAGGAAAGAATAGTTGATGCTGGTTAGGTGCATTTTGAATGTAATTACCTTGGTTGCTCAGCCTGTCAGGCCTAAAAGAGATTTAAAATGACAGAACATGGCATACAGTATAGTTATTTTCCATGGCAATTGTAAATATTTGCTGTCTATTGTAACTGTTCTTTGAATTTACAATTTTGAAGTACTTATCCAAGCATATCTGGGATTTGTTAACTGGAAAGGGGCAGAATGAGAGGATACAGAAAGCTATAAATAATGCAGTGCAAGCCCCAAGGGGTATAACTGTGTAGCTAAAAACTTTTGGCTGCACAACTTCTTCCAACCATTTTTCTGTGTGCTGTTGTTCAGTGTATCCTACCTATGACAAGATGGATGCAGTTCACCTCTGGAAATGATGTGCTGTGGCAGTCCCAAGGGAAGCTGACACAAAAAATGCTCTTTGGCTGCCAAGGCTCTCCTGGAGGAAAGCAGGAGGAATCTGAGAGAGTAGCTGCAGGTCCTGCTCATGCGGTTGAAGAGACCTTGGCAGAGTTGGTCTCAGTTTTATTTGGAGGGTTGAAGAAGGCAGACGGGAGCTGGGAGGACCAGATGCACAGGACTTAGCTTGAATGCCATGCAGATGTCTCGAGGCTGTGTTTTTCCTCTCACTAAATGAGGGCTTAGAGTCTGAAAAACATCCTTTAATCCGTCATTCACTGTAGATTTCTGGGTGCCATTTGCTTCAGTATGACAGAGAAAAGGCTAAGGGCTGACTTGTTTCCCAACTACAGGCTGTAATGGGAGATCGATGAATAGGAGGCAGCTTCGGTGTTGCAGATGATGTGACTGGTAGCCAGTAGTTCATGCTCGACAAAATTCAGTTTAGAAATTGATCCCAGAGGCCTACTTTTGTTCGTAATTTCTTTGTTGTTTGAATGGTAAGGACAAACAACTAACCAATGAATGCTTTGAGTTGTCTACCACTTTTTTTTTTTTTTAATAAATCTAAACGATTTTAATAGATCTACATGTTTTTAGGTCGTTGCTTATTCAAGGATATTCTATAGTTTTGTCCATAACAAAAAATATTATGGCAGTGGTTCATTCTAGTCTTTTAATGTGGAAAATTTTGTTGCTACTTAACATAAAAAAGTAAAATTAATATGTACCAAATGAGTTTAATTTCCCACAGTGCCTGCCATCAGTCTAGTGGGAAGAAGGAGAGACAGGAAAAAGATACACAAACAAATGCCATGTGAACTAAATTTAGGATGTGCATAATGATTTTCAACTGGTAGAGAAGGGGTTTGACAAATTCCCACAGAATTGGGAAATAACATACATCACCCATTCTCATGAGGTCAGTAGTCATGGGGTGTTTCGTCCTTACTCCTCCCTCCTGAAATCCACCCAAGGAAACAAAGCATATGGGAGGAAAAAAAACAACCAAACAACCAAACAACCAGAAAATGTTTGTTGCTGCTTTGTGACATTTGAAGTCACTTCCAGCTCTTGAACACTCTTCTACACAGCTGATCTTTTCCTCTCTGTGTGACTAGGTGTGCATCTCAGTCCAAAATGACAACACAGAGTCAGGATAACCTTTGTCCTGGTGTTTTCTAAACCCATGTGGTAGCTATGCATTGATTCTGAAACTTCTTTGTACCTCACCCTGTGACCTTAGGGGTAGTCTCTTATGCTTGTGCAGCTGGTTCGTTTTCATTTTGCTACGGAGTACCCCTACCCCCTACTTATGGCACAACAATTGTGTTTTGAAATCTTAAAGCCTGTATAAATATTGGGGGGGGGTGGGGGGTGGAGGGGTGGTCAATGTGTGCTACCATGGTGCTCAGTCTCCAGTCACACCAGGATGCTGTTGTGTAGCAACAGTACAGAAGCACAGGGAGAAATAGTCCCCTCTCAACGTATCAGCTGCTTAACCAGCAAAATGCTTTCCTTTCATCTGACAAATACAGAATTATGGCATAAAAACATGAAGTGAATCGGTAAATACAAGAATTTACTCTAGGTTTTCTAATTGTAAAGCCAAGCCTTTAATCACTTGGCAATCATGGCAGTCCAGCCAATCTCTCCTCTAGTTTTGCGTTGTTCTTGGCTTAAGCAAGCTTTTTCTTTATTATTTTCTTTTTAATTTTTTAAGCAGGTATTTTGTGCAGTGGTTGCTGCAGAGACCCTAATAGATTACACTTCCTTCAATGTGATCAATTAGTTTACTATCACTCCCCTGGTGTGACTGGGGAAAGGGTGATTTAAAAAGCTTAATAATGATAAGCATATGCAAAAGAACACTTATAAAAAAAATTATTTTAGTCTGATTTTTCTAAAATGTATATACATAATAAAAACTTTCTAAAATCAGTACAGATGATCTAATGATACCTTAACGCTGTTATCTTTAATATAAGAGATTAATTGATACTTTTAGTATAGGAAGAGTGCTAATGTTCTTATTAGCAATTATATGAAAAGATCACTTAGCATAAACTATTGCTTTGTAGGATTTAAAAGCAGTTTGCAACTCTTAAGGACCATGCTATATAGCTAATCTTTTCTGTATGACTAGAAGATGTGCTCCTATTGAAATGTATGTAAATTTGATACATCAGGTCAGTTCTAAAAAAGTAAAGAAAAAAGATTAGCAGTAACTAAATTGAATGAATTATGTACTTACTGACAAAGAACACTGGTATTTCCTAATCTCTTCTAAGGCTTTTTCTCTGTGTGCAAGCTTATGGATATTTTTCCTGAAAATAATAATATGTTTTCAAGGGTCCCTGAAGGCTGACACCTTTCTGAGAACAAAACCTACCTCCAAAGAAAACTGAGTTTGGGGGGGGGGTCAGTGTCTTTGGGAATCACCCCAGAATGGTTTATGTTGTGGACATTTTGACTGGTGATTACAGCTAACTGAAACTCTTCCTCTACAAATTTATTTTCCATTTACTTTTGTATGGATCTAACAGTGATGAACCTGGGTTTTTCCAAAGCTCAGCAATGCAGTTGTCAAAGACAAACTGCTGCTGTTCATTCTAGACTTCAGCTAAGCTCTTGATGTCATCTTGGTGAAACACTGATATCTTTAGCCTTTTCTTCACTGAGTACAAGATTCTTGGTTATTAAATATGTTGGCTCCTAAAACATTTCAGTAAGCACCCAAGAACTGTTTTCTGATCTAAGTAGTGAAGCAACCTTCAGCAATGCATTGGCATGATTCAATAAGCCTGAAGTGCTTCAATTTAATTTATCAATTTAACTTTAAGCTGTAAGTTTTCCACAAGTTTACTGCAGGTATATCACATTTTTTATTTGGGGAGTTGGGGAGAATTGGAGGTTTTATTTTAATTTGGGGAGTCTTGAGTTGTTAGAATGTCCAAGGAAAAGACAATTGGAACTTTTTATGTGCCCATCTTTTAGCTTAAGCCAAAATACCATTTTTCAGTCATTTGTATATATCTGATGGACAAAATAAGACCAGGTTAAAATCCATGATTTTCATTCCAGGAAATGTTAGAGGCTTAAGAGAGTGTTGTTCTTTCTACAATGTTTTTCATTTAATTAATAAATAATAAGTAATTTTCCACCCAATCTTTTCTGAAACAAACCCCCCCTTAATTTATAAGCTCTTAATGCATGTAATTTTGACATATTTTAAAAGTGCTTTTTATTTTGTCCAAAATGATTTTGTCCATGCTCATGCAACTTCATAAAATTAACATATCAGTAAAGTGATTTTTTTTGCTTTAAAATAAAATAGAGAATCATAATTTAGGTTGGAAAAGACCTTTAAGATCATCGAGTCCAACCGTTGACCTAGTACTGCCAAGTCCACTACAAAACCATGTCCCTAAGTGCCACATCTGCACATCTTTTAAATACCTGCAGGGATGGTGACTCAACCACTTCCCTGGGCAGCCTGTTCCAGTGCTTGACAACCCTTTCGGTGAAGAAATTTTTCCTAATATCCAACCTAAACTTCCCCTGGTGCAACTTGAGGGCATTTCCCCTAGTCTTATCACTTGTTACTTGGGAGAAAAGACCAACCCGCACCTCACTACAACCTCCTTTCAGTTAGTTGTAGAGAGCCATAAGGTCTCCCCTCAGCCTCCTCTTCTCCAGGCTGAACAATTCCAGTTCCCTCAGACACTCTTCATAAGACCTGTTCTCCAGACCCTTCACCAGCTTTGTTGCCCTTCTCTGGACACGCTTCAGCACCTCAGTGTGCTTCTTGTAGTGAGGGGCCCAAAACTGCACACAGTATTCAAGGTGCAGCCTCACAATTATTCTAATAGTATATGATTCACATATGATTCTAATAATAACTCTCTGAAGCAGTCTGAGATTTGAAGTTGAAAAACCTTATGGAAATGTCAAGTACAGTTAAAACGCAAACACCAGAAAACAGTTTCATAAAGAAAATGAAATGCTATAAAATACTGTCAACAGCCTAATTTTTCAGATAGTTTGTTTCCTGCTATAAACTTCTACCAATACCGATAAAGAAAGAACTGAATCAAGCCATAGAGAAGCCTGAATTCTGTGCACTTTTCATCTCTCTGTCATACTAAAACAATGCTAGATTCAGGATTAGTTATTTCAGTAAAGCTTCTGTCATCATAAATGCTTTGTTAATTAAAACAACAGATAATTTAATATGCATTGATAATTCTCACAATAATATGTAAACTAGTAGATAATTTAATATGCATACTAGTATATAATTATTGATTTCCCCAAACACTGTGCAATCAATGAAACAGTTATTCTTTTAAAGTGCTGCCATTAACCTTTGGATTTCCACCAATGCTGTAGTTCAGCAGTGGACTGAAACATGAACCATTTACAAGTCTGTGTGTGACAACCTTTTGCTTCAGGAAGTTCAGTATAAGATCATTTTCTTCAGAAGGCAAGATTACACTTGCCTAACAATTTTTGTATTGCATAGATGATCATATTTCAGCTTCATATCCTGAGGATTATATCTTGATGTTATTCCTAGGAAACAAAAACATCTTTAATTCAGTATTTTGTGAGTGTAAATGACTCAGAAATAGCTTCCTTCCAGAACTGCAGGAAGGAAGGCAAACTGGCATGTTAGCAATGGGTGGCCTCTGAAGAGAGCTGTCTGGCTTGCAGGGGTGGCCTGACTTGACTGGGATTTACAGTCCTCTGTTCCTTGGCAGTTTCAGCAAAACTAGCAAAGCACTGTTGGTTAAGTTCACACTTTATTTGTGCATGTGATTTATTTTCCAGATGTGACTTAGAAAAAAGGAGATGCTGTAGTCTTGCTCCCTTCGTAGCCACTTCTGCTCTCATAGAATCATAGACTCATTTAGGTTGGAAAAGACCTTCTAGATCATCAAGTCCAACCATAAACCTAATACTGCCAAGTCCACTACAAAACCAAGTCCCTAAGTGCCACATCTACATGGCTTTCAAATACCTTTAGGGATGGTGACTCAACCACTTCCCTGGGCAGCCTGTTCCAGTGCTTGGCAACCCTTTCAGTAAAGAAATTTTCCCTAATATCCAACCTAAACCTCCCTTGGTGCAACTTGAGGCCGTTTCCTCTCATCCTATCACTTGTCACTTGGGAGAAGAGACCAACCCCCACCTCATTACGACCTCCTTTCAGGTAGCTGTAGAGAGCAATAAGATCTCCCCTGAGCCTCCTTTTCTCCAGGCTAAACAACTCCAGTTCCTTCAACTGCTCCTCATAAGACTTGATCTCTAGACCCTTCACAAGCTTTGTTGCTCTTCTTTGGATGCTTCAGCACAAAGGGAGAAGTTTCTGCCCTGGGCTCCCCTACCATGGGGTTTGCGCGTGTACCTTGTCACAGCAGTGCTCCCTGTTTGCTGGATTGGAGGCAGGAACTTACAACTTTACCCCAGACAGCCCTAAGTAATAACTTCCGTCATTGCCATTTACCAACTTAGTTAAACATAAATAGCCACATTTGCTATTGGCCTTTTGAAGCATCACAAGTTGCCAAAATTCTGCGTTATGGGCAGATATATGTTGCAGTTTTGATGTGAACCGGAGAACCTCAGCTGGGAACAGTTGAGTCAAAATGAGCTTCATCTGCAAAGTATTTCAACACTTCTATTCAGGTGCTGGTTTTTGGTGAGCTTTCAGGGTAAGCAGAAAAGTTACTCTTGAATTCTGTCCCAGAAGGGCATGCTGCTAGTGCAGCAAAGGCAGAGTGGGATTATAGGCAAACCAGTTCAGAAAACTTCCTTCCAGCAATGTGGATGTAGGGGCTGTCCTTTCTGACAGGTTCTGTCCTGGTTTGGGCTAAATCAGAACTAATTCTGTTTTAGTGCTTTAACTTTTCAGTTAAGTCTCCTCTAACTACCAGCACTTTCTGAAACAGCAGCATGTTTTTCCAGACAGTGACTGCTCCTAGCAGTGATAAGGCCTGATGTTTATAGTTCGTACCAAGGAATGGTGTGCAGAGAGGCCCTTGCTTATAGTTGTTCTTATGGCGACCAAGGTCACTGCTAAATCTTGTACTCCGTGTTGGGGTGCCAGGAGTGAAAAGAGTCGCACCTACAGGGAGGAGCGAACTGGACAGGTGACCCAAACCTGACCAACAGAGTATTCCATCCCATAGATGTCATATTCAGTATAAAGCTGAGAGATCACGAGGGTCTCGTCCCTTCGCTCCCCTTCGCTCTTCTTCGATGGCCGACATCTGAGGAGGACTGATCCGTGCATCCCTGAATCCAGTGCCTGAGTCCAGCTCCTGCATCCCATCCCTGTCTGCTGCCAAGTCCAGCCTGGGACTGCCCCAGTGACAGCCCTGCAGTGTGGTGGTGACGTATTGTCATCAGGGTGGGGGGGAGTTGGGTTCAGTATTGGTTTTGTATATATTTGTACATACTGTATATATTTCATTTTTTTTCCTTATTCTTATTATTATCTTTTCCTTTATTATTGTTCCATTAAAGCTGTTTTAGTTTTCTTTTCCAAACCGTAAAGTCTCTCTCCCTTGTTCTCTCTCCTTTTCCCTTTTGGGAGGGGAGAGGGGTTAGTAGAGAGCGTCTGTCATTCGTTGGTGGCCGGCCCAGCCTCAAACTGTGACACTCATATTACTGTGCATAGTAGAGGAATAGCCAAAGTGGTATTTCTACTCAAAACCATGAAGCTGTGATGATAACTTTTCAAATGGCACCATTTCATTTTTCTTAAGACAGCAGCTAAAAAAGGCCTTGTCTTAAATACATCTGATCTAAATTAAAATCTTTTGAACTGCACTAAAAGTTTTTATCTGAAGTCAGTTGAACCTTTAAGTGTTATGGATGGTTACACAGATTTGAGCAAATGTTTTGTGGTCCTCCTTTCCTCTATGGTCTGAGCTTCTTACTGCCTATACACTCATACACATCTCATGATGCATTATGGCGTACTGTTATGGCAATCATGCACTGTAGAAAAAGCTGCAAACCCCTTAGGCAGGAGGGAGGGCTCTAGAATGACAAGTCCCACGAGGCACTTCAACGTCACAGGCTGCTGCAACTTCGTATGGCCTTTAATAAACTTCTATTAATTTGGTTTTAATGCAAAAAAAATAAATAAGTTGACATAAAAAAAAAGCTGAAATGTCTCTTTCTGGTTTGGGAGAAAAAAAAGATTTTTTTCTGTTTTTTTCCAAAATACTTCAAACCATTTCTCAGAATGTTTCGGTATTTAGTCTGTTCATGGAAGAAAAGTAACATTAAAGTATTTGAGCTTAGAAAACATTCAAATGAACGTTCATGGGAGTCTTGATGAGTCCTAAAAGGAAGAAAAGATGCTTTGGAAGACAAATAAAGAAAGAGGAATTCTCAAAAGACAGTGATGGCACCATGAAACGTGGGGTACACAAACTGGATCAGGCTTTCATGTGAATGACAGAGAACTGTTTGTCACGTAGAGTGAAGCTGATGAGACTGAGTGACTCAAATTGATGATTCTTAGCCTTTTGTCTAAGATGTGCTACTACTTGTTTCCTTTGTATGGATGTACGTCCATAAATCCTCCTTTGACTCCCGTACTATACTATTATTTTATTTCCTTGAGTTTATTGAGAATTTATTATTATTATTCAGTCAACTGAAAGTAGCTGGCTAATGTTTCTAACAAATTTTGACTGAGAGAAACTGCATGGATGGACCAGAAGTGCTTTGGGTTTTGGCTTATCATGGAAGTGAAATCATACTGCCTTTGTGCAAGCATGTACAGATGTGGGTTCTTAATTACTTTTGAGCTCATTGTCCTTGAAGAAATCAGCCCTTAGAGACAATTACACTGTGAAAACAGGTGACTGGTTAGAGGAAGGAGATACCATACATGCACTCAGGAAAAGATGCTTGGTGAGCTCACCCCTTGTTAGACACTAGGTAATCAAAAGCAGAGGGATGATACACAAATGAGTTGGCCATAGAAGTTCCAGATGAGCTTGCACCTTTCTAGACGAGTAAAACAGACGTGACTTACAAGCTGTAGAAACCAGGCATCATTTATTTTATTGCTTGAATGTTTTAAGAGAAGGTTTCTCTTCCTCTCTACCTGATGCTCCCGTGGTAGTCACTCAGTCAAAGAGGCAAGTTCTGAACCTGAATTAAGGAGCTGACAGAAAAAAGTCTTTCAGTGAGATGTCTGTGTTCCCACAGTTCTCCAAACCTTCCAGCCACCTTGCAGCAGTCCTGGCTGGAAAGTGTCAAGGGAAGAAAAATAACTAAAAATACAAGTATAACTAATTATTTCTCTCCACTCTGTCATGTAGCTATCTCAATACATGACCAAGGGATGCTCTGGTCTATCTTTATGCCCCAGTGCTATGCTTGGAGCAAAGTTGCTACAGAAAGAGGAGTTGATGTTGGATAGGATGAGGTTTATAAACTCTACTTTGTTCCCTTTTTGGTTTGACATCCTGCTATCAAGTAGGTCTTCTGAGGAAAAAGAGATGAGACTGTTAGAGAGGATTTCTAGGTCAGACTGGTATTAAATAGAAACAGCTAAAATACCTGCATTTCATAAAATGAAGTTAATATTCCAGGACATTTTGATTTAAAACCTTGCTTTGTGCAGAACTGGAAGACGTTTTAGTGTATTTATTGACACAAAGACCAGGGAGGGCAAGTTCCAGAAGAACCAAAATGCCTTCTTTAAGAACAATGCTGTGCTATAACAACTGTGCTAATTAAATTTGCATATTCTGCAAAGAGAGCTGAAATAACAAATTACTAAGCGATGGGTGTTGCTTAGTCAAATGTCACTTTGACTTTAGTGTAAACGCTCAGCAGAAAGCTTTTGCATGAGATTTAGATCTCTTTCTAAGAGTCATGCTTCATCTAGCTTCTAGCCGGGGGCGAGGGGGGGGGGAATTCAGACTGAATATGTGACATCAGTGGAGATGATTTGTACTCATCTCAGTCTGAAAGCCACTAACAGAGAAAGTTGATCCCCATCTATACTGTGAACTGAACCTAATACCCATCCAAAGTAAACACTAAATCTGTGAGGAGGTCCAAATCAAAATTTGGATGCCATGGCTTATGTGCAATGTCTAAACTTTTCCTTCCATAGCTGGCAGTGTCGTAGATTTATCTCTATTAGACTGCTGTCAGTGCTCATTGATTTTGCACACTCCAGCTTGATGGACCATTTAATTAACATTAATCTGTTTTGAATATACAGCCGGCATAGGTAAGATGTGTACACTGTAGTAACCAGTTTCTTGTTAAGTACTATCTTTATACAATTAACTGTTGATAGTGTATACCTCATTTACAGATAAGCTCCTTATAAATTTCCTGTAGTGTGGCTATTCTTATTCTAACTTTTTTGGTTTTTTGTTTTTTGTTTTTTTTTTATGCAAGGTGATTGGCAAAGTTGTAGGTGTAATTTCTTACTGTAAAGGCTGACTTCTAACACTAGTCTGGTAACTGGACTATACAGCTGGTTCTTGAAGATAGGCCTTTGAATCATTTGCCATCTGGTTACTTGGAAGTTTATGGAAAATGAATTTGGTGTCATTCCCCAGATGTCCAGCCTCTTTTGCTATTTATGTTAATTGACCCGGTTTGCTCGCCAAGTCCAAAGAAGGGACAAAAAATGAATAGATTATAGAGATCAAATTTGTCTCTCACAGAAATGACTGAAAGGTTGGCAGGAAGGAGCAGGATAGCTGACACACTCATAATTTACTTTCCAAGAGGATTTCTTCTTGCAGTAGTCAAGGAATTTGTAGAAAATCTGAATGAGATTATTTTTTTTTGTCTTATTTAAAGAAAAGCTTTCATTCCCAAAGGATATGATGTCTATTAGAGCAGTGGAAATGTACATTCAAGGTGAGCAACCAACATTAGCCAAGCTGAAAATTATTATAATGGGTCACAGAGGAGTAGCTGGTTATAATTTTTTTTTTTTTTGTCCTATAATCAAGGTCAGGAGGGAAGAACTAAAGATTTATTCCAAGTTTTTCATGTATGTCTGGAATAAAAAGTTGTTATGAAGGAAGAATGGGAGTTGCCTACCTTCTCAATGTAGGTGTCAAACTACAGAACTGTACTATCTAATTTGAATCATTCTTTAGGAAGAGGTGAATATAATGACTCGGAATTGTGGAATGTGAACTTACTGACTGTAAAGAACATTAATATTAGAAATATGAAAAGATCTGTGGTATGCCTACCTCTTATGAAAGCTAATCTCTCAAGTCACTGGGGTAAAAAAATGATACCAAATTTGTGATTTTTGGCTCTTTGATTCTAAGATTAACCAGAGTCCAAGAATTTTGCTAAGAGGAGAATTTCAGACATGGGAACTTTGAAGTTTCTTGGATGCTGCTTAGACCACAGGCCTATGCAGACCATATCTTTACAGTGGTAATCACGGGAGGCATGTGCACTCCCAGGATTCAATATGAGAGGGAACAGAATACCCATCACATTAAAGGTGGAACTGCATTTAAGCAAGTACAAGAAGTAAATCATTAGCTTTGCCTCAGGAGCTGATTTCTGTTTTTTAAAAGGATTTACTAAGTAGACCTGTGATCCACATCTTAATCACTGCTTCTTAGAAGGATTGATTATTAAATGCAGACCTGTGATCCATATGGTAATCATTTTGAAAATTTTGGATGCTTTTCAAGGCAAAAGTTCTAATGTCAGGTCTAGATCTAAAATCTCTTGGTATTTTTCTGTCATTTTTTGGTTTATACAGGCAAAGACTCCACTGAGAGATGAAGTTAAAAAAGGGAGAAAAGAGCCCAGATGAACAAGTGCTATGCTCTTTAATTCAGTTCTGGGAACTAGCAGCAGCCATGTCAGCAAAAATACTGTTTTGCTAGTGTGAGCAAGGCTGTGGACATCCATTCTCGTCCAAGCTGGGCTGTACTGACCATGCCACCACTTCCGACCCATCTGGGTGTACTGAAACCAGAGCCCTGGGTGGACTGAATCCACTGGCCATGCCAGCAGTAAGTGGAGAAGGGAAAGGTCCTCTGATTTTCCTACCTGTAAAACAGGGATGGTGACAGCTCCCAGCAAAGAGTAGCCAACAAAGAGCTGGGAACGTGATAGCCCACTCAACCTGCAGGGCTGATGTGTAAAAATGTCAAAAGCTTATTTAGGATGGTATGCTGCCACAGTTATTCCTATATAACAGGAAGGTTTTTCTAGTGAAATCAAGTTTAAGACAGTAGCGTGAAAGTATATGTTCAAAAAGCCTGCATGTAATGAATATGCAAGAGGTTGTGCAGACAAGTTTAACTTTGGCTGGTTTTGCAGTCTCTATGTATTCTGCAGATAGCTTTTATATGGAATGTATATATATAACATATTTAACATAATCCAACGCTTTTTCTATATGAAAGAGCATAAAATATCTTGACTTCCTGAGATGAAAAATTGCAAAACCCCCTCAGAACTAATGTATTTAAATTTACTGATATAAAATGGAGGCTTTTCTTTAAAGGCTCTGAACATTTTCAGTGGTACAGACACTCACACTCTATGCTTAACTAATAGTAGCTGTATTCTCCAAAATTGTGCGCTTGGTCCTGTCCTCCCACATGCTATAACAACCAACAAAAGCTCTCAGGGGTTTAAAAATAATCTTACTGAGCTCAGGGCAAAGGATGTTTTTACACTGACGATATGCTACAGCCCTTTAGTAAATCAGTTTATCAAACCCAAGATAAAGCTGCAAATCTAGAAATAAATTTTTGACTCTAATTATGCCAATAGTAATTATTAATGAACTGATGGACAGCAGTTGAGTGTTCAATAGGTGCCGAGTATTAGTTCTGCAGAAGTCACATTTACATTGCTTTTAACATTCAGATATCAAAATAAATCACTAAAACAACCATTGGCATTTTTAATTAGTGACAAATCTGGATGACTTTGATGGACCCTTAATTTTCTGGAGAACTGATACTTCTCTGATCAACACTGATGCTAATTGGCTGGGACCAGTGAGAAGTTTCATTGACCACAGTTTTATTTACACATTTAGGTAGCCGGGTTTGAAAATAGGGTGCCTAATTTAAGCACCTTTTTTGACAGTGTCATGTCTAGGATAACATACTGCTCAAAAGAGAGACATTTTAAAAAATGTTGTTAACAGTTGGTACAAATGATCGTAACAAAGGGAGAGGAAGAAATCACTCCTTTTTCCAAAGGAAGCATTTATGTAGGAATTGTATTTATCAGCAGTACTTACTATGTGAGGACATGTGTATTGGTACATGCTGCCTTACACTCACGGTACTAAAAATTCCAAGAAACTAGCTTGCAATGCAACCAGAACAAATATGCCGATGGCTAGAAAAAAAACCCACAACAAACCTTAATGTACTCTGCTGACTGTATTTTAGGTTTTTCAAGGGTTTCCCCTCCATGGTGATGCATGGCGTAGTCTCCAGCTATATAGCAGACCCTTGTCACTGTGTGACCCTTTGTGCCAGAAACAGCTAGTCACTGTGCCATAGGCAAACTTGGTGTTTGGGATGGCTAACTATCTCACCCTTCCTTCATGTCCATACGAGGTGCTGTGAGTGTGCAGAGCATGCATAGTGGTTTTAATGCTTTTATCACTTGAACCATCCATGAAAATGTTAGATCAGATTGACCAGTCTTTGACTATTGATTTGCAATTAGTTTAAGAGGAGTTCAAGGGTTGTCCCTGCACCAGAGCTACATCAAACAACCGGAAGCAGGGTTATGGCACTGCCTGATGTTGTTGGATAATCCAGATACTAGACTGGGGTCATCCTTGGGCCAGCAGTACACCCACTCCCAGTTTACAGCTGGATCGTGTTGTTTTCCTCTTCGTTAACCACTGCATTCAATTGGTCCTTTGGCCAAGGAAAAATTTTGATAGACAGTCGTTAGGACCAGGATTAGGACCTGTGCTGCCAAACACAGAGGATATGATCTTTTTGCTGTGTAACAGCCACTAAGAGAAGCATCAGCCCAATGTCACTTTGTGACAACAAAGTATCGTAGAGCAAACAACGCTATCATCAAAGGGCTTTCATATGTCAGACGCTCACCCAGAAAGATTTTGAGGGCTGGAAAAGAGGACAAGTCTGGGCAAACCCCAGACATTTGGTAGCCTTGCTTACAGTCAGGGGTGTCCTGATTTACTCCCTGATTCAGATGCAGTGCCACAGCTTGTGATGTGTTATGGGAAACAAAGTCAGTAACTCTTAAAGAGATGCCTCTTGTGCCATACATGTCCTCCCAGCTGTGAGCTGCACCTTTCCGCCTGCACCTTGACCCCATATGCTAGAGGTGTAGCTGAGAGGAGAGACACTTCTACACGTGTAAGTGCATGATGCAGAACTAACTGCAGAGTTTCAACTCCTTTTGAGCCTTACCAAGTCAGTAATTTTAAGGACTGTAAATATGGAAGTCCAATTCCCTTCCCCACCTGTGTTGCTGTTCTATCATCATGCCAATGAAATGCCGCTGGCTACTGAAATCAGGAGTTACATTTAAAAACAAGAGTAGTCATTGGTGAATCTAACATATGGTTTTTAACGGCAAGCAATCACCACATCTGAGCTGGTAAAAAGGAACATGGGACTAAACAAGGGAGTAAGGGGAAGTAGGTAGAAATTAATGGCAGGAAGCTAGAAAAAAAAAGCAGAAGGACGGAAAGAGCCTGGGAAAATTAGGGAGAAGGAAAGAGGATGGAAACAGAAGAATCACTGTGGTAGAGAAAGATGCATTGAAAGTGAACTCACAGACACTGACAGCACAGTGGGGAAAAAAGAGAAATACAGAGAAAGAGGGAAATGAATAATGTATTTCTCCATTGCACTTCAGTTCTGAAGTGGATTTTGGAGTTATTACTGCAATCTTTAAGTTTTCTAACTGAATTGGAATCAAGCCCTCACTTCACCCTTCACATCCTATTAGGCAGTTATTAGGTCATAACTGATTTATAGATGCTTATAATCTCCCATCCTGACTACGGTAGCCTTGCTACAGCTTAACCTTCTTGAGCCTTAAATGTCTTCCCTGTGGCACAGACTAAACACAGACACCTCTGCATCCATCAGAAGCTGGCCTCCCTTTTCATCCTATCGCTGAATTTCCTTTTGCCTTGTAGAACCTTTCTAACGATTTCTCTGTTTACCTTACGTCTTTTTGCATCATCCCATTGATTGTGTTTACAAGACAGGCTTCCATGTACAATGCCTGTCACATCTTATGTCACGTTGCCCTCTACACCTTGAATCTCTTCTGAATACTCTCTTCTTCTATGAAGTCAATAAAAGGTTATCATTGAAATGAATGTGTTTTATGGAGTAGAAGCTACATCTTAACAGAGGAAGAAAATTTTCCTGCCAAGCTCAGTCACCAATATGCAGCTTATTGTAAACTGCATCCTTTCAAGTACTGTTTGTGAATTTTCTGCTCTTTGGGACAAGTTTTGCATTTTTGCCTGTGGTTGGAAAATACCTACCACATGGGTACAAGAAAACCATTTCAGAAAGTGCTGAAAGTCTTCATGAGTAATGGCCACAATAAACAAGCCTTGACTTGCAGCCTGGCTTGCTAAGCTTTTGCTTTAGGCTACTGGGTTTTCTGAATCTCTCCAAGAAAAGGAAATAAAAAAGTAGCACAAAGGTCATCTGATTTACAACTCAATGAGTTCTGAGACCGAGAAGAGACAGCTTGACTGCCCACCTCTTATCCACCTCTTGCCCACCTTTGGCCCTTCCACTGCCTTCACCTCTCCCTCCAGCACAGAGGGATTTAAATTGTTGCACATTTAATTATATCATAGCTTGAGGTGAAGGAAAGACTCTACTGCCTTCATCTACATGTGCTGTATAATGCAGTGAATTAGCAATAGGTAGTGACACTGATACACCCTCTGTAATGCTGGAGAAAGGACCACCAGTGCAACAATTTACCATTTTTGTAATTAGCAGATTACTGCGTCCTGGTACCTTGATGAGCCAAAGCAGTCATCACCAGAAACAATTTGCCCTACCAGCCCTACATCTGTTCATAGAGCGAACAGCGTGTCTTGTCCATCACACTCCTCACCAAGACAGGAAGAGCCGATCATGCTCAGTGAGAAATTGAATTACAGTCACAGCAGAAGCCTTGCTGTAATTTCATTTGTTTCTCATTGAATTCTTAAAATTATTTTGTTGTTTGCTTTAAAGTTATTTTTTGGCTTCAGTGATGCAGCAGTACAAAATATTTAAAGTAGGCATTTTAAATAAAATAATCAGATAAAGATGATAACAGGAAATATAATTAACATGATTTATGCCTTTAATACAGGAAAAATATGGGCGTTGACAAGATGTCTGTAAGTCATCAAATCAAATTTCAGTGGTTTTAACTGATATTTTTAAGCTCACTAAAATGATCTTGTAAGCTGCTGCAGTTAAGAGATTTTCAGAAAACTGAAAACGCCCATTTGTGCTTTAGAAAATTGTCTTTGAACAGTTTAATGACTAACAATTTCTTGTAAAATTGTTTTGTATGTCTTCGTAGTATTCTGACATTAATGGAGTTGCCAGTTAAAAACCGAACTATTAAAATACATGTGAGCAATTAAATGTTTCCTTTGCATCAGGAAAGCCTGAATCCCAGTCAAATTACCTATTGTATCCAAGGAAATGTGATGTTACAAATGAGGCTGTTAAAGCCTGAGAAGATATGCAGCCTGTATTTCTTCTATATGTAAGAGGAAGCAACTCTCTGTGTGTGGGGATGCTATTTAATATTTGCCCGAAGTCTAGAAGCCTTACTGAGTCTGTAATCAGGCATTACTCAAATTAAACATCCACTGGCTTTTGGAGACAGTGAGACCGCTAGGTATACAGCCTAAAACTTAAGTACAAGAGCATGGGTTATGACTTTGGTGGTAATACTAATTGTCTAGTTTTACCTTTCATCTTTGTCGTGCACTTATTTCCAGTACTTCACCTTTCTGTACTGGTCACATCAACCTGGACACACTGAGATGCTCTTGTGGGTCCTACAAACCTCAAAGCCCTGCAGGCCTAGCTAGTACACACTTTCCAAGCTTTATCTGCATCCCAGCCTTACCCACAGCCCACAGTCAGCACAGATCAAATTATCTGGCCCTTCGCCAGATTGTTCAGCAACTGCATGACCATGCTGCCTTGTGCTGCCATGGCTGACAGCAAGTCACATGAGACCTGGGACTGGAAGGCCATATGATGCCTATTCCCAGCTCACGTAGACTTACCTTCTCCTCGATATCAAAGGGAATTAATGCAGGTTATGCCACCTGGTAACCTGCTTCTGCCTACCCTACATAGTCAACAGCTCTGGAGAGCCATCTCTGGGTGGAACTGTCACTGGATAATGAGACTAACTGCTGCTAGGACCATGTACTTGACCACTCACATCTCCACATCAGGAACAACCATCATTATGTGTTAGCATTTTTTTTTCATTAGACTCATAAAGAATGTTTTCCCCTCTGCATACAAATGTCAGCACCTGTCCTTTTTTTGCTATTGCTACTTTATTGGCCACTCAGCTCATGCAATGTATGGACAAGCACATAGACTTCAACTCATTTTGGCACCTTATATTAAAGTTATTTGACTTTGGAACAGTCCTAAAGTATTTTACAGTTCTGCAAGCACTTACAGTTCAAGAAGTATTTGGCCAAAGCCTCCAGTCAAGGATGGACCCATCTGCTCTTAGCAGTTTTAGAATAGGGAAACCAAAATGCACTAGTGAGACCACTCGTCCCACCACATCTGACACAGTCCATGGCATGCACAAAACCTTAAGAGGAGGAGAGTGTCCTCTCCTTCTGCCAGGAGCCAACTCCCATACAAAACCAAAGAGCAGACACTTTCAATTCAGCAAAACAGGGCAACTGCCTAATTAGCAGCAAAAGAAAAACCTCTGTCTTTTAAACCACAGAGAAGACATATCTGTCCCTCTTCAGAGAATAGCCCTATCCACAGGGATGTGTGCTTTTTAATTTCTTTTTGAGGTACCTGTACCTGAAATGCAAAAATCTCATTATCCTTCTCTCTCCTTTTTGGCCCAGAAATCTTTTAAAATGCTTTCTCTGGAAATCAGGTCCATGATTTCCAGAACATATGCTTAGTGTGTCCTGTTACTCTTTTGGATCTTAAAAGGCCCAGATGCTCTGTTCCTCCCCATCCTCAGGGTTTGAGTGGTTTCTCTGAAAGAGGCTGCTGTGTGGGCATAGTTGTTGGGTGCTACGGAAGCCGTGAACATGCTGTAACACATCTTCTGTGATTATGGGCAGTTTAACAGGAATGGGCAAAAATCAGGCACAGGAACTGTGCGCTGATGTTCATATTTTTTATGTCCCGTATTTCATGGCCTTATGCTGTCAGTTTGAGCCTGTACTTGGAGCCACAAAGTCATCTACTAGGAAAAAATCTTCATTCTCCTCTGTCTCCCAATATGCTTGAAAAGAGGTGAGGCAGACTCTACATGAGAAGTCAGGCTCCTGCCATGTCACTAATTGCATTCCTTTGCCAAGGCTGGGGTTATTTCTTTGCAGACCTTGTCCCAGGAGAATTGCCTGGAGAAGATCTCTGGCCCCAGGTGGCAACCCCAGGTGCCTGGCAGAGCTGTCTCCTTGATGGCACCATGCTAATGGTACTACCCTGCTGTCTCTCTTAGATGCTTGACCTACATCTATGTGGATAGAGAACCTGCGGCTCCTTCGTATGTCTTTGGAAAGTAAAACGGGCATTTGAGGTTAGTGGAGTGATGATGTGCTATGGTTATAGTACATCTGCCACGTTGACCCACACTGGACCAAAAAGTGGTCTAGCCCGGAGTGTTACAACTACTACAGGCTGTTGACCACAGTCAGCAACTACCAGGGCTTGAAATTTGCCTATTTACAGGGCTGAGAGGTGGGGACTAGATTTGCAGTACAGGTTTGAGGAGCTGCAAGTGTAACTAGTAGAGTGTATAACCCCTTTACTGTGACTGCTTTACTGCTGGGTGGATGAAAGGAGATCAGCAAAGACACATATGTGGAGGAGGCTGGGAGAGGAGGAAGTCTTCTGGAGAGCCTTCCCAGCCCCAAGAACTCACGTCTGCCCATTGGCTGCCGGTATGCCCTCCATAAACAGGGGTGTGCAGAGCACGTCACCTCTAAAGATCACATTGTCTTCCCTTCAGCCTTGCCCTCTTTCTCAGCAGCATGTGTACCTGCACCAGCACACTTGCAGAGCAATGCCGCAGAGCTGGCTGGGTTGGCCAGCTTAGTTTTGGCTTGCCCTGGAGGTGAGGAAAAGTGTTGCTGCCACGGCCAGATTTGGCTTGGGAAGAAATAGTGTCTCCTGTGTTTTGGAAACTAATATAGACAGGATGGGTGATCTGGCTTGGTCATAGCCACTTTGTAAATTATCTTGTCCAGCTTGTGGTAGCAAGGGTAAATCTGCTGTGCTGCTCCAGACTGAAGATTTTTTTCAGGGCAACAAGCATGTTCCACACTGGATTTTTATTTCAAAGTGAAATGGTTTCCTGACCTGTGTGTACCAGGCCTGGGACAGATTCACTGCAGCCAGACCAACGCTTGTGGGAAAATAGTGCTCAGCCTCACCACCTTTGCTGCTGTTACAGCAGACATGAGAAGGTAAGAGCTGCTTTGTCCAGCAGTGCATGTCACAGCATCGGCCCACGGTCACAGTGCCAGTGCTCTGTGGCACAGGGTGAGGAGGGGGCAGAGTATCTCGGGGAATGGTGGGCTGGCAAACTGGAATCCAGCGATGTGCTGTTATTGTCTGTGGATGCTGTGAAACTATCTGCCTGCCTCCAAACTCTTCGTCGCATACATCCCAATGTGTAGGCAGTACGGATGACTGTGGACTAGGACTCCTGCAAGAAATTCAGTCCAACAGTATAAACACACTCTCTCAGTACATATTGCCACTGTCAGTGTTAAAAGAACTAAAGTCATATTTTGGGTTTCAGGAGTCAGGTGACAGATATCTGTAGTCAGGAACTTTGCCACAAAGCATCAGGACATTATCAACAAGATCATATGAGAAAGCATTGCAATTCCGATATACGGGTTTTATGCCGTAAATATTGCAAGTTTTCTCCCTCTCTTGGATGAAGTTTTGTGAGCAGAATCTTTGCTGAAAGGAATCCCAACTGCTTTTCCCTCAGCAATGCACGGTGCCAGCACATATGTTCCTGTCTGAATTGTGAAAGGAGAAAATGGAATGTGAGACAGCTGTGACGAGGTTAATAGTAAATTAGCATTTTCCTATTGGAGTGTGAAGAGGGAGGTGAGAAGCATTGTTAATTCTCAATCTCCCTAAAAAGTCTTAAGAAAACTAGTCAGTTATCTTGCAACTTAACATTTTGCAATGCTGCTTAGCATTCAGCTACAGTAAGTGAAAGCCAGCACTGGCTACTGTGCTGTACTTATTAAAGCTAACAGAGCATTACAGAAAAAGATTTATGGTTATGAGCAGGAAGGGAGGGAATGTTTCCAACAAGAAGAAAAAGAAAATAATTCTCAGTGCAAATGTTACTTTTATTTAGTTTGTACTATCTATTATTTACCTAGTGATCCAAACTCAAAATATAAGTGTTTCTAAAGAAAATGAGCCCTTTCATTAACAAAATGTACTTTCATGTAAACCAATGAACAACACACAGTACAAATAAACTTTTATATTACTGAACAAATGTCTCAAGATTGAAGACACATCCGTAGATTTAAACACCTAAAAATATAAACTGCGTTAAGCTACAGGGAGTAATTTCACTACAGTTGGTGAAGTTGCTTAATGTTGACATCTGTATGAGGGGGTTCTTTTGTTCCTATTAAATCTCAATGCATGCAGGTGATACTGTGCTCTTTTGACTGTTGCATGATAGTCTGCTTACTCTGGGAATAAAGCACAAGGAAACATGGGTTTACTGAATATTTCTTCAGTGATGTATTCTGAATATAGGGCTTTATCAAAAAGGCATATACACATATATGTACACAGTATCATCTAAGTTCTCCAGGCTAATTGTGTATTGGGGTGTTACAGAAGACAAATGTTATGTTATGCTTTTGCATAACCACATTAGGTATGAAGGGACAATTTGGTTGGTTAGTGAGCTGGAGGAAGCAAGCTCACAATGAGTCCAGCCACTGCTTAGCTGGAATCTATCCTGATTCTTCACTCTTCTGTGCCAACATAGGCCTTTGAATACCTCCCCTTTAAAAAGAGCCTTCCACACTGATGTAAAGATACATAAACCTTGGTAAGAGATAAGCATTCCTCTTATGTGTCCACCCATTTTCCTGTTTGTCAGGAGTGATTTTCCCACATTATCTGTATTTGGACTTTTATTTGAAACCTGAACGGGCATGAAACAAACCTGCTGCAGGAAGGCAGACAATTGCTAGTGTTTATGCTTTTCACATACTGGCAGTAAGAAAGGAACCTCTGAGAATGGTGGCATAGAGTGTTGGAGATAAGGCTGGAGAAGAAATAGGTTGTGTAATGTTCCAGAACAGGCTTGAAAAGATTCTTTTAGGAACCTTTCTACCAGGCTCAAAGCTTTATCATGTACTTTTCTGACGCAAGTTCTTAGCCAGTATTCAGAGCTGCACCCAATTACTCTGCTGGTAGGAGAAATTGATTTTTACAATAAAGTCTTTCTTTAGCAAAATTTAGTTTATTTACAAAGAAATCTACACAGCATCCTGCTTGTATGGACACACTAAGACCAAATAGCAGCAGGCAGCTCACTTCCTCACATTTTCCAGGCTGTCCTTTCCACTGTGTTTCACCCGAGGAGCTCAGCATGCTCCTTCCCCGCACAACTGCAAACACAGCTCCTTAGGGTGATGACTCTGTCCACCCTTCCTTGTTCCCTTTTGCCTTGGATCAACAGATGCACGTGTGTGCTGTTAGTCCATCTGCTGGTCCGTGCGGTCTATCTCTGGCCTTGCCGTCCTACCTTCTGGACTTTAGTGTGAGGTTCAACTGGTCCTTCACTGAGCAGGAACACAGGCTGCCCTGCCCGCCCATGGGCTCTGTCCAGGTGTTCTGCGCATGACAAACACTGCCTTCTCCCAGCACACCGGAAGGAATGGCTTCCTTGTAAAATTCTGTAACTTCTCTATTGGGAATATTTCTTTTTGTGTATGTTATGGCTAGCACCTGCAGAAAGTATAAGAAAAGTATGATACTGCCTGTTCCAGTCGATCTGTTTGTTGAATTTCTCAGTATGTTTATGTGCACATCACACAACGTATACCCTCAAAAAGAAAAGGGAGACCCTTTGCACATATGGATTAAGAAAGTAATATGAACACCAAGTTTGGGGAGAAATATGTGTGTCCCAGCATCAGAGCTGCAGTTTTGGTATGGTCCACCACTGCTAGCAGCTCTGAATTCCCCAGGATGGAAAAAATGGCAGTGGGGGCTATTTAATTTTATGCAAAAGACTTATAGCTCCAGATGTTTAAAAGTGTAATCTACAGTGTTCACTTAAGAGAACATAAAGCAAGTGTGAATGCTGATCAGAATATGAGAAAACTTCAACAGGAGAGATGAAGTAAATGTCTTACTTGGTAATACTATTGACAACCTATACTTACAAACATTTTTTATTATTTTTAAGCTGGAAGCATTCAACCTATTACTGTTTATAGAAGGAAGTTAAGAATTTAAGATAAAATCCTAGCTGTGGTGTCATTTCAATAGTATTTTACTTCCAAGACTGTTGCCATCGTTTGTATTTATAATGAATAGAAATTTTTGTAATTGGAAGAGCTATCCAAAGAAAACCAGACTTTTTACTTCACAATTAAAATATCAACATTTAGTTGTAGTCAACAGGCTGAGTTATATCTCTGATAACGTAGTTATTATTTTAATATAGTAACTATCATTTCACTGTAGCTGCCAGTACGAAAAATGCTGACTTTTAAAATACAGTGTATGAATGGAGTGGAGGAGACAACCTCACTAGTTCCTTTACACTGAAAATTTTCAGGGTGAGAACTTCCCTAGATTTCCCACTGCTAAGGACACTGTTGTTGTTTACATAACGCTGAACTTGGTTTTCCTGCAGGGAGTGCATGACACACAAGCTGAATGTTTTCATAATTGTAACAACAAAATATGATGGTGTTTAATTTTCTTGCATTTGTAATGAGACTTTGTTCACTGTTTAGTCTTGAATTCTTTTATAAAATGTTGCCTGCTACACTGGAAAAAATCACAAAATTTCTTTGTATTCCCATCAATGAAGAACAGCATTTGAGGAAATGCTATGTCAGATCTGTCATCAGTACTCTTCAAATTTATAAAATACAAGATGATTGATCTGTTATTTTGGTGCTCTGCAGAGTTAGCAATATAATTTCTAAGTACACCATTTAAACTGAATATTTACTGGAAAGGCATAGTTTCAGAGTCCTTCATTTGGATATCTTTAGAGTCTACTGAAATTAAGAAATGGACATTTCCTTTTTTTATTTCTATCAGTTTGTATCACCTGATTGCTGAAATTCGATCTTCTGTATTCCACCAGTAAGCAGCTACAGCTGCACTTTGGGGTTGTTTTTTTCTTTTTTTAAAAAAGAATTTTGACAGTAGATCAAATGGTAAATTGGTTATCTAACCAATGTTTTAAATTTTTTAATCTACCAGTCTTTGATGGTGTCTTGTTTAAGACAGTGTGTGATCCCTTTGTAATTCTGCAACAGTTAACTTCAACTTCTTTAATTTCTCAGTAATTACTCTTAAAGGACTGTTTGCTGAGTAAGTTAATAAATGTAGGTAGTCATTCCACCTGTGGTAAAACTCAGAGGTCCTGCCGTATAATCAGTACTAGCTACTCTCTGAATTAAAAATGTACAAAGAGGAAGATTCTTACAAGTTAAGCTACTTTGGAGAGGATGAAATACAGGTCAGATAACCTGGCAGATGAAAAACTGGCAGGGTAATGCTATGAAAGTGAAATGTGGTTGTAAATTCCCTTCTCCTTGCAGCTGCTCGTTGCTAGCACTGCTCAGACCTTGGTATAAAGGCATGTACAGTCAAGCTGGTGAGGAGAGGTATGGGCTCAGACCTTGCTCCTGGCAGCCTCTGTACATTGGCATCATTACAGAACTCCTCACAGTGGCCAAACACGTGTAGTAGCCACATGGCATATGTGCCTGATTCCAGATATAATTCATTGCCCACATCCACATGCATGGCAGTTTTTTGGTAAAGAAGCACTGGAGCAACCTGGCGGGATCTTTCCATTTCACCTCTGGAGCAAAGTGCACCACCCAGCATGCATTCACTTCTGACCCAAGGGAGCAGCTCAGCAACCACATGTGACAGACGGTAGTCGTCTCCCTAATCTCCTGCAAGATACTCAGAGACTGCAGCAATAAACACAGTGCAAAAATATATGTTGAATAAAATAGCACAACACATTGTCTGCTTCCACAGGAGTTCATGGATATTTTGTTGTTGACTTCAAATTCATGTAGAATTCCAGCCATGCTATTTCAAGCTAATTGGAAAGTTTTCTTGAAAATTTCTATCAAATTCGGAATTTTTAAATTTTTTTTATACTAAAGGCTTTCTCTGTATTTAACTAGGGAAGTTTGGATTTTACTGTTTATCATTGTACTATCTCACTGGAGAGGAATCACAAACTCATGTTTCTGTTGACTATGGAATTGCTTCTCTCTCCATGACTCCTGAAGTCCTGCAAGATCTTATAGCTGTATCTAATAGCTGCCTGATCAAATTCCGAACTAAAATACTAAGGTGTCATATGCCTTTGCACCTGCATCCTTTGACTTGTTATTAGTCCTCACTAGTGTAGATACACATAGATTTTCTTATTTATTGCCTTAATTAAGTTTACTATAGTTCAAGATATGTTTAACAAATTATAATTACTAGTATTTCTTTATATATAACAAAAAAATTAATCAGTCCGTCTTTTCATTTCCAATTCCTTAGATAAGATTCTGGCTCTCCCTTAGCTTACAAAATATAATTACAAGTCATTCAGTAATTTTATTAGTGAATACCCTGAAGACTATGGGATGCATATCCTCTAGACTGGCTCATCTTTATAGATTCTGTTTCTTCATGTATTCCCTTACCTGCCAGATCACCAGATATAGTGACATAATCTTCATTACTTAATTATAATTATTAGTCAAGGGGTTTCTACCCCACACATATAGCTTCCGAGCAGTCTATTGAACAAATTTGCAACAGGTCTGAAAAATAAACCATTTGACACTGGGAATATTATCTGCTAGTCACATAAGAAGAACAGTAGGAGAATAAATACCCATTTATTATTTGGAGGATGCGAAGTAATGAGCAAGCACAAAGACAGAATGAAGGCTCTATGTGCATCCATTGCTAAAATTTATTCACTTTGAACGCACCACAGTCTAAAGAACTTTTTCTTTTAACATATAAGTTATGTATGTATATATATCAAAACTGTATGCTCCTTATATGGGCTGAGGGGTTTCTTGGAGGAAGGAAAATAAAGGGGGGGGAAAGCTTGAAATTCCAATGAAATCTAATTTGCAAGCAATTTGCACTAGCAGCTATAAATTTCACTCGAGAGATTTCCACATGTTTGGTGCACATCTGTACATGGGGAGCATTTCCCAAGAAAGGAAACTTAATGGTTGCAGTAAAATGAACCAGAGGCCTTATCTTGATGCAGGATACGTGCATCTCTACTATTCATGAATCTTTACTTCATGGATATGTCTTTTGCTTTTGCATTGTTTTTGTTTTTTAAAAAAGAAAGCAGATGAATAGGCTTTCTACTAAGGAGTTACACTAAGAGCCTGCTGAATTTCCAGACATCCATTTCATGAATGGACTTGCCTTTTGAAGAGGCAGCTCTTTAATTCAGTTTACTTTAAACATTATAGCATACTTGAAATCAGGATCCTTGAGCTATGGGGACTGCGCATGTATTCAATGCGACATCCACCATCAAAATCTTCACAGTTTAGATGGAAATGGTGGGAAAAGGGGCATTACCTCATTCTTTACCTTGGAAACTGGGACTCTGGGTTTTCTCAAGGTTGCTGAGGATAACTAGATCAGAGTCAAAAAGTTATCTCTTGATTTAGTGCCAGTTTGTGCCAGCTCCCGTGAAAGTCCTGTCAGCAGCACTCCAATCTTGTATTATTCTTGACCTTCCTTTTTTTATTTTCTGGCAAAGCCTAAATGTCACAAATTGTCGCACAGCTAAGTAGATCTTAGAGCTAGGCTGGACTATCCTATGCAGAATCGTCTGTACTGAAAGTGAGACTTTAGTCTGGGTCTGTTTAATGGGTAGTTCAAGTAGTCAGCAAACTGATATATATGGGATACATTCCACTTCTCGGTGCTACTGGTTGGAAGAGCAAGAAATGAGTAACTAATAAGCAGAGCCTTAGAGTCCATAGAAAAATTGAAGCAATATGTGGAGCTTTCAGTGACCTTTCCTTTGTCAAGGACACTTCAATCCTTAGAGCAACAAGTGCCATGTCTGTACCGAGTCTGGCCAGGAGAAGCCAGCATGTTCGCTGAAAACGGCAGCCAAATTGGAGGTTGTCTTGATAGGTTTCTTGATGTCCCAGATTGTTGGAATGAAGTTTTATAGTTGTGCCCCTATTTTCATCAGGTTTTATCTCCTCCTACAGGAAGAAATTGCCAGACCAAGACAGGGATTTTTTCCTGCACTTTATGTCCACATTCAGGCTGGGAAGTTGAAGTCTTCCAAGGAAGCAACCAAGTGAGTTTTATCTTCTCCTCAGTGTCTACAGCAGCTTCTCTAGAAAGCTTTATCTGTTTAGGGGATTTAGAGATTAACAGCATGGCCAGAGTGTATACTGTCTCTGGACACACAGATTAAGTGTGAGGAAATATTGGCTACCCCTCAATTTTTATCCTTCCAGCTCTAGATCTGTGATGAGTAAGGAGGGGGGAGGAGGACACAGGGGAGTGAAATGAGAGACGGGTGCTGCAGTGTCAGCTAGCTGGGTTTCTGTGACAGAGACCAGTCATCAGGGACAGGATTGCATATAGTGATGGAAGGTTTATTACTGACAGAGGTTTTTGTCTTTACCCTTTTGCCCTGGACAGTCATGAATAAATAAGTAAAATTTGAACACTGAAAAATAACAAAATGCCTTTCTGAATTTTAAGAGCGTCACGTGTTAGTTCAGAAGAAAATGATCCCAGCTGCCAGCATTTCCAGGAGTCCCAGATACCTCCTGCAATGCAATTATGCAGGCTCAGTCGAAAACTATTCTGCACATTTGGAGCTAAAGGACAATATAATAAATGACTGCAGTGAACTACATTGCTATTGCATCAGATTGCATCTGAATCCACTACTAGTGGGTTTTCTGGTGCTGGAAATCTGCCCTTCAGGATCTCATTGTCCTCTTGTTTGTTTGCTTACATCCTCCTTGATACTGCAATACCAGTGCGAGTCCAAGGTAGATTAGAAGCAGCTGTTTTGTAGCAAACAAACAAAAAACCTTTGTCTATTAGCCGTTATCACTTTTTTCCAGTGGGGAAAAAAAAGCCAGCTGTCTGTTTGCAGACAAGCGAAACTTCATCAAATGGCTGAACTTTTTACAAACAGAAAATTTGGAGCTTGATCCAAGAATAATTTCAGGAAAACCTGATATTAGTGGAGCTTCATTTACTTTGAGGAACACTGCTAATTCCTGCAGTTCATGATACAGCCTGTAGCTCTAAGTCTCTGAATACTGCCATGAAAATATGTCAGTGTTATTGTGCTACTGCTCACTTGGAGTGTGTCAAAGACTTCTACAAGCCTGACAGGAATATATTGAAAATGTAATTTCAATAAATAAGCAGCATAACATAGTAGGACTAAAGTTTGAAAAGGAAAAATGAAGTGCAAAAATGTCTGGCACAGTGGAGAACTGAAAAGTAAAACAACTGAGTCTAGTCCTAAATGTATTTTTTAGTATATTGAAACACTCCTCCAAATGATTATGCTAACTGTAACCCACTGATCTCTGTGGCTACAGGGGAACAGGGAACACGAGGAGGTCTCTTCTACTCTGGATCTCCCACTCTCGTTCACAGCAGATGCACTGAAAGATACAAACGGGATTTAGACACCCAGGCCTTAATTTACTCCTGTAGCTCTAATGACTAGATGTAAAATGGACTGTTGGTATGTTCTCTGAAGAATAGGTGACAGAATGTGAATGTCATAATCTTAAATCTTCCTTTCACATTTTCTTGTATTTTAATTAAAAGATGGAGAAATGCTAAAAAAAAAAAAAAAAGTAGGACATCTTTCTTCACCACAGGATATCACCCTACCACAAGGTCCAATTAAAATATTGAATTATTAAACTCAGGACATTTAATTCATATTGCTGAACATTGTTCTTGAACATAGTAATGTACATCTTCAGGAATATGCATAAAGTCTTGAAATGCACTTACTGTCTTCTATGTAGTTTAATATAGGTTTGATTTTACAAATAAAGGTAAGTTTGTGTATTAGATTTCAAATAAAAGCAGTTTTTCAGAGTAGAGTAGAATGGTCTATAAAGTACCTTTATAAATGGAAACAAACCTAAAAACTAAATTAACTGCTTTGTGTTCTAATTTGCATGTGTATTTTACACACACTTGAGAACTAAAAAATTCATGTTCATCTTGGAGACTTCCAGAGTTCTGCAAATCCCTGGCACTCTTAATATATTACCACTTATTTTTTGACTTAGCTTAAATGGGTGGGCATATGATTATATTGCCAAGTTTTATGAATCAAGTCATATACAAATTCTCACTGAGAGTCTTACAATTTTTTCATAACCATGCGATTTGGGGCAAGGGAAGACAAGACCTAGAATGACTCCTAGACTGTTTGGAATAGGTACTATTAAGATTAAGGTACCTAAGTAAGAGTTGAAGGTATAACAGTATACATTAATGTAATACACATATATTTACACACACACACGTGTGTGTGTCTACTATCATTTCGGACATTTGACAGAGTAACTGTTGTGTTCAGAAGTTTAGGTGGAAAAGTGTGGTACTGCTTGGAATGCTTTTGCTCAAGCCAGTAGCTGTCAGTTACTGTGTCTGTATTTAGCAGCCTGAGAGAAGCTCATAGAAGCCCTCTCCTCTAACCCTGGCTAACCTGTGGGTTATGTTAAGGTCTTACTACAGTTAGTTAGATGATCTGACTCACAGTTCTCATGAACCTTCACCTAAAAGATACCATTGCTTTTGGATTTAAGACTTGAGTTCCTCTTGCCAAATCCAGTTCAGTTGTGCATTAAGAGCCAAATCATGACTTTGAAGGATAGTTTCCACTGGATGGAACAATGGAAAGGAAGAGTAACACTGAAGTAATGTAATCCCTCTCTGAACATCTAGCTCCTGTAGGAATTCCTCCCTTTGAAGGTAGCAGCTATCCTACAGTGCCCATGCCCACCCCTCAAAGTTTACACCCCATGGTTTTCTCCAAATTGCAACTCACACTATAAAATGGCATTAAGTATGGCTAAGTCAAACAAAATCTGTTAAGAATTTTAAAACAACAACATCCCAACTGCTATTGTGTAAGAAAAACTAAGCACTTCAGTCTTGGTCCTGGAGAATTGTAGGCATCAGTTTTAGCACATATTAGGGAAAGAGACTGGCTTAAGTTCCTGAATGAGCTAAAGGGCTGTAGAACTCCCCTGGCTGAGATCCTGCCCTCCGACTCAAAGTCCTCCACTTAGAGGTTACGGGTGCACAGTACAAACCGATGATCTGGAACCACGGGTAAAGATTAGCTGCACTCAAGATAAAAAAAAAAATCTATTTGAGCAAAATATTAACACATCACGTTGGCTGTATCTTCTTCCAGCCCTATCAACCTCCAGAACACAATTACCACTATAAAACTAGAGTTCATTCTGCTTTTTTGAACTTTGGGCTCTACTTTGGAAGTAGTTCACTACTTCAGACTTAAAGCTGTTTCTGTCTTAATGACCGGTGGGGACATGATGTGCACGTGCAGGCCAGATGAAGAGGTTCTAATTTAACCTAATTAAAAATCAAGAATATTACCAGTGTCAGTATGGAGCTTGAAAAGATAATTGCTTCAAAAACTGTGTGTAAGAAAAAATAAATTGAATTTAGAAAATGAAAAATTCCACAAAAAAGCCTGTAGGCTTTTTTATAGCTCCTTCCACACTAGCTAATTAGCCTCTTAGGTTTTGAAAACTTCTCATGAAATGTTCTCTTAGTATTGAAGAGATTTTTTTTTTGTTTTCTTTGCAATCATGAAGTCTTTTGTCTTGACTTTTTCTTTCCTTTGGCATATTCAGGTTTTTTGCCTTTCTTTTCCCCTTGATCTTTGGGATAGTCTACTCTAAAATCAAAATAGTATTAATAGTTTAGTTCTTCATTTTATTCATGAATCAGCTGAACAGTTTTTGTGACTGGATAATTATTAAAAAGTATTTCAAAGTTTTATACAAACATATTCACCTATAAATTCATTGGTTTGACTAGACTTTAAACTCAGGCTTCTCTTGTGGGTTTATTATGTTTTATACAGTAATATGTATACATGTGTAAAAATTATAGAGAGATTTCAGTGGTAGAAGTTTCTTCTAGGTATCAACAAGTAGATCCTGTTCCTTACTCCTGAGAAGCTAAATCCAAAGGTGAGAGAATGGCTGCTAACAGCAGCCTTAGGACTCTAACAACTGGAGTGAAAGACTAGATTTTCTTCTGAGATGTCTGACTATAGACTCAGATTCTCTCCTATCTTTTGATGCTATTCAACCACTTTAGATAACCACTGATGCTTATCTAGTGTACTGGAAATTCTGTAGTAAAATAATGCTAATATAGTGGTTCTTAAGCCACTTCTGGGGCTGTTATTAAGGATGCAGGCAGAGGAATCAAGGCATCACCGTACTTGTTGATGTTTGCTTGCCATCTGGGTCCACATCGCCACAGTAAGAGTTAAGTTGCTTTAGTTAACCATAAGGAAAGAACAAAAGTAGTTTTAACACCAGCCATGTTATCATGTTGTAGGTACTCATCTAAGCATTCTGTTACAGGGTGTAATTGCAGGCTGAATTAGGTCACACTTTGTCACATGGCTTATTCCAAACTGAAGTTCCTTCTGTTTGAATGTCCTTACAGCAGCAGCAATGTACTTTAATAAATGAAAAATCTTGGGCAACATTTCCAGAAATGTCTAAAACTATAAAATTAGTCAATAGCAATTCATGCACCACATGACAGAAGTGCTATTATTGTCAGGGAAACTACAGAGCCCATGACTACAAGTCATGATTTAATCTGAACAGTCAGTTGAACATAAAACAGTTGGAATAATATTTAAAGCACAACATCCAATACGTGTAAGAGAGACAGTCCAGATTCAGCTGACTAACAAGAAAGAATAACTATTATTACATTAGGGACGTGAATTATTTTCAACTGAGGCAACAAATTTTGTAGGCAGTTCTTAAAACTTGCTTGTACACAAATCCCTTTCTCCTGTGGGGGACCCAGTTACTCTGTTTATATTCTAGGCACAGAGCTTACAAACTGCCTACAAACAGGTCCTCCGGTGATAGAGCATAGAAAAAGAGCAGTGACTGACTCCAAGCGCTCTGCAGCAGTTTGAAGAAACTAATGTGAATCCCAAAAGCAGCTAGTGGAGCATGGTGCTTAAACTAATATGCCCTACAAAATTAGCTTGGGTGCAAGCTACAAGGATGCAGCTACACTGTCACTGGCTGCAGACATACTTCATTTGCAGTTAACCGAGCTATATTTGGACTGTTTTCCACTGCACAACGTACAGCATGTCCTATGTTTGTATAGTCCTTAGCATAATGGGACACTACTCTTGATTTGCCTCCAGACCGCACAGTGATACTAATAATAAACACCAGGGAAATAAACGATCACTTAACACATTTGAAATATTTCCTCCAGCATGCAACAGCAATACTAATACGTACACCAGCACAATCCAAGCAGATTCTGATGTATGCTATATATTTGTAACACAATGGCCTTGATCCAGACATTTCTGGCACCATCTTCTACTGTCTTTCATCATTTTGCAGTACAGTTATGTAGGGTACTCTAGATTTGAGGTAGCTGTGGTCTAGTATTAAAATTAATGTAGAATAAAAATCTAGTTTATTAGCACTGTTTAGACAACTGTTGTGCAAACAACTGTTTGTTAAAAAAAAAGAAATCACTGAGTAGATGGAACAAATAATTTTTGTCCCAGTCTTCAGATGCTGTGCTGCAAAACAATTGCAAGTCTGGGAGGGAAATCTAACTAATATCGCAAAACAGGAATATTTAGAATTCCATTGATGTCCTTCTTACGATAAAGTACTTGAGTTTTTCTGCAAAAAACAGGTGAAGTAAGTTTAGATGTGGTAGAGGTCTCACCAAAAATTAAACACTGATACTGAATATAGCAAGATTTCTTATGACCTCACCTGAAGGGAGGTTATGGGACAGAAAATAATGAGATTGGTAAAGGAAAACTACTGTTACTTCATTTAGCTGAGTCAACATCTTAAATTGTCCCCATTCTTATTGTGTATTAAAATGGTGCCGAGAGGTCCCAACCAGGACTTGGCATTAGGGAGACACTGCAAGACTGTCTCCTACAGTTTTACAGATAGTCAGAGCAGGAATAGAGAGAAAGGAATTAACTGGAGAGAATTTTTACAATGGGTCGTGAAAATGCTGTTAAATTCATGGGTGGCATTTGCTAACAGCATAGCCTGAAGTGACAAAAGAAAGGGGGAACTGATGAGGAAGGGGTATGAAGAGAAAAAAAGAAGAGCAAGGGTGGCGAGAAGGAAGCGTGTGTGGCAGGCAGTGAAGCTGAAGTAACTGTAAACGACCAATCGTTAAAAAGAAAACAATATCGAAAGCAAAACTAAAACTACGGGGGTGGGGGTGGGGGTGGGGTGTGCGGATGATCATATTCTGGTATCGCCAGTGGGTGCCTGATAATTCTGTTGAAGCTGGTTCAGTAGCTTCACACGCCAACCTTGAGCTTCAGACAGAAGAATGACTGCCTGCTACAACACCTTGGTGTGGTTGAAGGTTAACCATGTGGGCACTTTCAGGATGTTTTATCTTCACCTGCCTTCAAATACAAAAGAAAGATGGTGTCAACTTCTGTGCCAGCTTAAAATGATTCCTACTGATAAACTTTTATAGGTCATTTTCAGATAAAGGTAAAAAAGCCCCACCAAACAAAAAATTACAGTCATGATTAGAATTTCATGTATATAAAGTTATGCCTATGGTTTATTACGTACTTTTCAGGCATAGAAGAAACAATATTATTCTCCCCAAACACCAAAGAGATTAAGACAGACAGGTCTCAGCGGAGGCCAACAGAAGAAGCAGCAAAAAAAAAAAAAAAAAGGGAGTAAGACTTTTTACTCAGATAACTTTGCTAGGAAAGAAGTCTTTTGAAATACTTTAATATAGATTTGGTGAACTTGCTAAGGGAGCTACGTGGGAGAATGTTGCTTGACGTCCTGAGAGTCTTATCTAGACTACTAACACATTCTCTTCCCTGGACTTACAAGATCCGGCTCATCACATATGCAGGCAAACAGCTCCTGCAGAGTGTTTTTTCTCTAGATCATTACTTCAGTATCTCACCTTTGGCTTGCCAAGCTCATTTAGTATCGAGGCAGAACTCTTCTGCGTATCATCCTTCGCTCTACCTCTTTGAGGACAATATTGAAATTAAGTCCATGATGCCAGCGTTTGACGCTTTGCTCTCTGCTGCCATGAATGATCAACCTGGGTACATAGTAAAGGGTAGCCACTTGTTCGTGCAAGTGACTGAAAGCAGTTTCACCAACAGAGGTATCTGGGTTGTTTGGAATAGCATTTAATCTGAAAAGATAATTACAGTTGTCTTCTTTGTTATGCAACTAAAATCTATGGAAAGAGAATCATATCACATCTCTCAATACACACAACTGGGTGGTAGAAACTGGGTTGAACTAGACAGACAAAAATAACTTTGGGAGGAGCGGAGGAAGGCTATGGATCATGTGCTGATTTGTTTAATGTCGACTTAACCCTATGGCAGAGAGTTTAACAAGTTCCAGTAAGGACTTGCACGCAGCACGTACAGCTATAATTACTGTGGGAGGGTTAGAAGTCCCCGTGTGTTCATAGGCTCTGTCTGACGTCTGTTCATAAAAGCAGTAATGCCTCTCTCAGTAGCTACAGACCAGAGCTCCTGAGCATCCTTCCAGTGCCCCATTATTAATATTATTAATTATTAATAAATAAAAACAAAAAAAGGAATGGGATACACTGCATGGAAAATAGGGTTTCACTGAAGAAGTTGGTTAGACTTGCAAGCAGAAAGGTTGTTGGCTAAAATACTGTGGGTGTTTTACTTATTTGTATAAACCTATAAACGAAGGTTGTTTTCTTCTTCCTTAAAGTGTTAATTTTGTATGCATACTCATGGCTTCTGAGAGGTGAACAGTCACATCCCTCACAGGTTCAAACTGTGGCTGGACAAATTTCCTGGGGACTAATACACTGAGGATTATTAAAGTCAATAATACCATCTCTAGTACAGGGTGTTCCTGGGCCACAACTTGTGTTGGAAAGCATTCATGCTCATCTGGTTTACCTTCCTTCTTTGGTGGCTATTTTTAATGCTGCAAATTCATCCAGATGCTCACCCTTAAATAAACCTCTCCTCCCTCCCAAAAGAGACATCCCCCCCAATGTACTTCTCTTCCTTCCCAAATAGATGGGGATTAGGAAATAAACATGGGAGAAACCAGGGGACAACGAATTAAAGGAAACAGCCTCAAGTTGCACGAGGGGAAGTTTAGGTTGGATATTAGGAAAGATTTCTTCACCGAAAGGGTCCTCAAGCATTGGAAGACGTTCCCCAGGGAAGTGGTGGAGTCACCATCCCTGGAGGTATTTAAAAGATGTGCACACGTGGCACTTAGAGACATGGTTTAGTGGTGGACTTGGCAGTGCTAGGTTTACGGTTTGACTCAATGATCTAAACAGTCTTTTCCAAGCCAAATGATTCTTTTTTTTTTTTTTTTTAAAAAAAAAAAAAAAAGTGGAATGAGGAGAAATAGTATAGAGCACTCCCCATAGCAATCACCATTCGCAGAGCAAGAACTGTGGTCTGATCGAACACACCTGTTCCCATGGTGTAACTAGGAAGCCCTACCAATGTAAGTTAACTTTCGTTTTTCTCAGGGATGGTAATATTTTTTCAAGTAGATCAGTTGATCTTGTAGAACAGAGGCAATAAACAGTTCTCCCAGTCTCCAACAAGCACTGCAAAATTCAAGCTAAATACAGAAGCTGCCCTGTGAATCCCACTTGCTTTTGAAACTCGGTTAAACAATTGAGAGTAATCGATAATTGTGCAACTGGGAAATGGTGTCATTAAAAGGTGAAAGACAAGCAATCGTAATTGAGCAGAAAGCGTCCCAAGGAATTTCTACGGGGTCCATAATTTTGGATGCTAGCATCTACAGCAGTTATGCTTTTTGCTCCCTCGGTAGTTTTTTTTCGGTGTCGCTGGTAAAATGCAGATTTGGAGGTCAGAAACACGGCGGGCGCCAGCTGCCGGGGCGTCTCTGCGCTGGACAGATGGGGTTTGACTGCACACACAGAGGTTTTCTCCAGGGCAGGGAGCCGGAGCACAGAAAGACCCACTTGGTTGTTTTGCGTGTAAGCCGGGAATGCAGGCTGCTCTGCCGCCGTAGTGACGGGAAGGTCCACCCGCCCCCTCGCCCGAACCCTTCTCCTCGGATGACGCCTCCTCAGGTCGGCGGCGCGGCCCGGAGGGGCAGGCCGCCGGCCGCGGGGCCCAACCCCGGGAGACGCGGCCTCGGCTGAGGGGGGCGGCGCCGTCTCCCGAGACGGGGCGGGCTGGGCTGGGCTGGGCCCGGCCGTGCCGGGCCGGGCCGGGCCGAAACCCAGCTGCCTTGGCGGCGGCGCCGCAGGAGGGGGAGGCGGAAGAGGAGGGGAGGGGGGCGGGGCGGAGCCGCGCCGGAGCGTGGCGGCCCGGGCCCTCCCCCGCCGTCTGGGGGCCGCTGCTCCGCCCCGCGCGCCCGCCCGGCCCGCCGCTGCCGGGAGCGACTCCATGCGCTCGGGCCGCCAGTGCGCAGCCGCGGCGGAGCCCAGCCGGGGAGGAGGAAGCGGCGCGGCGCGAGGGGAAGGAGGCCGAGGCCGGCGGCGGCGGCTCATGGCTCCGCGGGCGGGCGGATGAAGCGCGGGTGTGCGGGCCGCTAGCGCTCCCCGAGGCGGCAGCTCCGGTGGGCGAAGTGCGGCCGGGCCCTCTTGCGGCGGCAGCTCCGGCTCCGTGTCGGGGGCGCGGCGGTGGCAGGTCCGGCTCCTCGTCGCCTCCCTGCGGGCTGGTGTTATGGCCCCTTGGGGGAGCGTAGAAGGCTCCCCGGCTTGGAGGTCAGCGCAGCTCCTGCTCTTCGTCGTCTCCTGCTGTGGTAGGTACCGGGGGAGTGACGCCGCCGTCCGCCTCTGTCTCCCGGGTCGGGAGGCGGCCGCCCGCCGCGGGGGAACAAAGCGGCCTTTCTCCCGGCCGGCCTCCGGCGGCGGGGTCCCTCGGCTCGCCCCGGGACTGCCGCCGCCTTCCCGGCGGCGGCCCTGCTGGTACTTCCCCGTCTCCGCCCCCAGCGCCGTCCTCCCCTCCGAGCTCGGCTGCTCCAGGACTCTCCGGGTTTTTTGGTATCTATAGGGGAGGGCGGAAATCTCCTCAGGGAACTCCTTAAAACTGAGGCAGGGATTTGGCCCGTCTGCCCTCGGCTTTCTCGCAGATGTACGTTGCCGGGAACTCTGGAGTTGGCGTGGGGCCACGCAAACAAGCCAGCCCCAAATCCTCTGAGTCACGAATAATCGCTGTCTGTGGGTGGTGGGGATGCCTGGGAGATGTTCCACGTCCGGCTGGGCTGGGACGGACGCGGCCTGGTGTCTGGGGGCAGGACGTGCTCCTGAGAGGGCCGAGGGGCTGCGGGGACGGGGCTGGCGCTGCGGGGTGTGTTGGTGACACATCAGCGCAGGCCTGGAAGCCCTTCCAGGGGGCTTTGCTTCTGCTCAGCCCGCTTTCGGTTCATACCCGAGTGGCATTTCGTGGGTGGTTATAAACCCATCTTTGAACAGAACTGCTGATGAAAAGTACTCGTGTAAATGCCTTCGGGAATGTACTTATGTTGGCTTTTACAGTATGTAAGCGGCCCAGTAATGCCTGATAGATCAAAACGCAGATACTTGGCAATGAGAGTTGTCACATGTATTCTCATGGAGTTGCGTTTGTTTTACAAACTCGAGCGTAGGTTGTGTCCGTGGGCCCCTGATGCGGGAAGCAGCCTTTGGCACAGAGCTGGGCATGTGCCTTGCCCTGAGGAGGACGGCAATAGGGGCCCTGATTTAGCGGTTTCTTAAGTAGGTGCCTTTGCTTTAAACACATGATTGAGCATATGGAATATTGCAGGCTTGTCTGTGTAAAGGGGTTTGCCCAGCCCAATGGGCCTGTGCTGGGAAGATCAGATCAAACTCTTTAAGTGTAGATGTACCACGAAAATGTGTAAGAACATTTCGTATTTACATGAGTGGAAGTAAGGTAGGCTTCTTCAAACAGAACTACAGTTACGCCAGTACCTGTAGCTGAATAATTACGCTAATATAAGTTAATTTTTGAGGGGGCCTACTTGCCTTAACTAAGCGAGATACTGACCAATCTCTTAAATGCACACAAAGTCAAGCAAAAGGGTTTTCATATCTGTATAGGCTGTTAAAAATTTGATATCTCAGAAGCTAAAGTGAAAGCGCAACAGGAAAAGAGTTGGCTTATGGTAGAGCAGGAACTGGTGGGGAAAATCTCAAGTCTGGATATGTTAAGCTGTCCTTATGTTTGTATACTTAATGTGCTTGAGAGATTTAACTTCTGTGTGAAGGTTTTTAACAAACTACGTATTTGTTTGTGATAGTCATGAGAGATTTGAAGTAAAAAGTAAAAATTATAATTGTTGTGATATACTTCATGAGCCTGACTTCAGTAGATTTGGAGTGTGGTGCTGTAACAATACTTAGGGAGTATTGTCAGCATTTCCAGTGTAAAAATTTAAACCACAAGCACAATCTTTAGTTAGAGAAAAAATAACCAAATAAAATTCTTGCTGAATAACATCTTTCATAGACCTTTAATCAAGGCTCTCCGAAGTTCAACCAAGGATGAAGGCACCATAAGTTTCTTTTGCCTTGTTGAGAAACACATTGCCATCCATTATCAGCATGGCCAAGAAGGAGAAACTGCTTCCAATTTTGATCAGTGTGTTGCTGCACCCTCAGGAGGGATTAGTTTCTCCTAACAGTTTTTGTAACAAATGTCTGAAGTTCTTACCAGTGTCACTGCTTGAAGGAAAGGCACTTTCTCCTTCCCAGGCTAGAGCATCCAAAATGAAGGCAAGCATTCTCTGTGTAGTGTAGCCCTATCTCGAGCTGTCATTTTGGTTTCTCCTGTTTGCTTCTTTTGGAAGAAGGAAGTGAGAGCCATAACTATTCACTATTAGAACATTTTACCTTCCTGTACAACTGCTTTTAGCTCTTCCAAACTAAACTAATTTAATATTGGCATGAATTTGGTCAAGGCAGTGCTGACAGCGGAGCTCTGGGCTGTAATGTTGATCCTGAGCAGGGCCTTGTAGATATCATTATGTTACTGTGTGTTATGGCTTTGAATACAATAGGCGGTACTCAAGGTAAATGCACACTTGGAAAGGCAGTGGTCTGTCACTTTGGTTGCCTTCCATTAAGGAGTTGTACAGCTATAATATCCAGAATTTTCCACTAATTAAAATACTAAATTTACCAAGGTTGGTATGTGGGCATTGAGCTCTCCAGAGAATGTTCCTCTGTTTCCCTGTAGTTAGCGAATTTTTCAAACCTTCCTTCTGATGATGACTATAATTATAAAAATTTGAGAAGGAGGAATACTGATGAGTGAAATATTGGACTAGCAGCGACTAACGAGAATTATAGCTTGGTGGGGTGTTGGGCAATGGTATTTATTTTTAATGTGTCTGGACTTCCTGTTTGCTTGAGAGTTTTATATCCAAGAAATAACGATTGTATGTGTGTCTATATAATCCTGGCTTGGTTTTTACTGGGACAAGTATGAAGACATTTCTGCCTGTCTCAAAGGCCCTAGCAGTTATCTGAGCTGAGAACAAAACTGTATGTGGTGCAAAGTAGTTTCTTTAGGGGAAAAATGCCGCTTGAGAAATTGAGGGCAATGTTTTTCAAATCAAAGTTTGATGATTGGTTTATTGACTAGAAATCAAATGGATCTGAACTTGTTTTCTTGATAAAAAACAAGCTTAGATTAGAGAACTGAATTCCTAATGTTACGATTTTGTTTGATTTTTATTTAACCCTTGGCAGGATGATGGTTTATATCTTACTGGTACTGTGATGCATTGTTTTCAGGACCAGTTTGGGAGGGATTGGTGTTCCAGAGCAGAGGTTGCATTATGAAAAGTCTCTTGAGGTTGCACAGTGCAAAAGCTAGGACATGCCTTCCTTTGGAATGGAGTCAAGAAGCGTGGGTACTTTGTTTCTTCAGATTTTTGGAAAGTCATCTTTTTTTATAGTCTATACTTGTCACTCCAATATATTAATTTGAATTTCTATCCCACTGAACAGAAGACTAGAGGGGACTTTATAGTGTTCTGTGCAGTTGATAGTAGTCAGTGCAGTAGTACAGTAGGTAAATTTCCCTGCTTCTGGCTTCACTAGATGTAATGAGTATCAAAGAAAAATATTTACGGTAGTAGAACAGTGAGACTAAAACAGTTCAAAGGTAGAAGTGGGGGTAGATAGAGATCAGTCTTAATTCTCCTTATGTCCAGGATGGGTTTGGGTTTAGTGAGTACTTCTTGAAGCACCAATGACCAAGAAACGTTAGCAGAGGTCAGAAAGTGATTATTCCCAAAAATTGTAGTTGAAACAATGTTGTATGTTACTACTGGGACTGCAATGCAATTGCCATTATTGTGGCCCATTAAAGAAAGATATATTACACTTATATAAGCTTTAAAACACTTAGTTTTAGGTTAGAGCCATTCCAGGTTTCTGTGGTACAAATGTTGCTTGAGATTATGCATATAATTCATTGTTCGTTTGATTTTAAGGTCAGGCAGGTAAAATTGTCATAGAAGTTCACTGGTCAGGACCCAAATTTTACTTGCATGTCAGTTTGCTAATGATGGTATGAGGAAGAATAAATCATTCTTCAGGTTCATTCACCTTGTTTGAAAGAATAGCTTGAATTATGTAAGCAAATAGTCTGCCAGGCAGTTTATTTAATTTTCTGAAGAAGTTGAACTATAAAGCCAGAACAGAGTGTCCTGAAGGAATGGCTTGGCTTAATAAATTATTGTACCTTAAACTCCTGAATGTCACTCTTTAGTGATACTTTTGTGATACACTCAACAAGATACATTTTGCTAAGCTGTAAATCATCTTATTGGCAAAACTGATGCATTTAATTTGTTAGAATGGTTTTGTAGTCCTTGAAGTGCAAAATGTCCTAATTTTATTGCCATAGAAACTTATATATTGTCTAATAAGTTGATAATATGTCAAGTTGTGCAAGTACATATATATTCAACTGCCTGTTCAGAGCCACAGTTAGGTCTGCAAAGTATCTATGAGGTCACGTGGACAATATTTAAAGCAGTGTTCATTCAAGGGGAGAAGAGAAAACCCACATCCTAGACAACCTTGTAGCAAAAAGATTTTGTAAATTTTATCTAAGGTAGGTAGTGAAGTTGTTATTATGCATTAAATGAGAACATCATCAGCTAGAGGAAAAGCAGAGAGGTACTTGTAACTGGAATCAGGACAGTAGCCACCTGACTCCATTCCTGTCATCAGAGCAAAGCATATAATTAGCATGGCTTTTTTGTCTGTTTCTGTCATTGCTAGAAGAGAAAGAGCTCTGCTGGGTTAGTGTTGGAAGGGCCCTACAGTTGAATGTGTTTGACTCATTTGCTTTAGTCACTCCTATTTTAGCATCAAATAGATGTAAACTGTATGGGTATTATTTTCAACTAAGTCCTAAATACATTGCTTTATATTAGTCCTGGCTAAAACTTGCAATTATGATCAGTCTTGTGGTTCGTTAACAGATCTCAAATTTTTAAACTTAGTATCTTTGGTTTGTTAGCTACAACCCTCTACACATCATTTGTCTTTCACTGTATGCCTCAGTTTCCCCAAGCTGTAGATATTATTTTCATACTTGTTAAGTATAATTCACTAATTTCCTTACAATTTTTTAAAAATTCATGAGTACTGTTTGTACTGTATAAATAGTGTGGTTTTGCATTCCTAGATGTCCCTGCTTTTTCCAGTTTTAGTGTTCAGTTTATATTGTCCCGGGTAGTTAATGATGAGGTTAAATACTGGAACAGCTAAGATATCTAGCTAGACATTAATTGAAAGAGTGTGATTTGTCAACAACCAGGGTGTTTTTTGGCTTGTATGCATTTTGGAATTACTATCTGTAACATTTTGCACTACTATTATGGAGGTGTCAGTTGGTTGGTGAAGATTCAGCCTATGTAGTTTACATGGTTACAAGAAAACATTAGGTACCAATGCTTTTGATACTATGGGAGTTAGTTGTAGATCTGAATTCTTGTGTTTATCCCCTCAGTAGAAATAAATGCTCCAAGTGGTTTGTAGCAGGCTATACGATACCCTACTCTGAAGAACTGTGATCTTCTGACTACATTTCTTTTTATTTTCTACACTTGATTTTTTGCTGCAGTTGTTACTTCACTAGTGCTTTCTTGCGTGGAGGTTTACAGTTGCATTGAAATATGTAGTATTGATTCTTGTGAGTATCTAAGTTTAAACTACTAAATTTAGCGTAATTGACAGATCAGTGCAAATACTTTCAAAAGCACTATTCTAAATTGTGGTTCTGACTTGTTTCTCCAAACAGATGCTTTAAATTTGGATATACTATAACTTTTGCTACATTGTTAACATGTTGATGATGTCTTTTTTTAGCAAGGCAAGCATATTTATCTGGTAGATTTTTTTTTTTTTTTTTTTCCTGCTCTTCTATCTGACACTCTGAATTTTAGGTTATGAGGCAGTTCCTGTATAGCTTGCTCATCTGTTTTGTGTGGAACAACTTTCTGGAACTAGTCAGGAAAAAGAAGTTTAGAATCTCTTTTTTTTTTTTTTTTTCCCCTGGCTTATTTGTTACTGGATCAAAAGTAATCAAGGAAGAATAAGAGCGCCCCCAAATTTAAGAAAGCTTGTAGGTAGAGCATATTTTGAAGGGGGGTGGAGGGGGAAGTCATCACACAAAAACATTTAGTTTAGTAGCTTGAGTTGTCATAAGATGATCTCTGTTTTCATTTAAGCATCTTGTGACTTGTCAGTACTTTCCCAGATACCTTTAGCTGGTTATGGAATTTTTTGGTGTGCAAGAAAGCTGAACTTGCTCACTCTTACAGTAATCTATAAACTTTCAGCAAAGCAATGAAAGTGAACTAGTTGTGTTTCTCAGTAAGTGGAAAATGCACTTGAACTATGTATTAGGATGTGAACTGAATGTTTCCACTCATCTGACTGTGTCTGTAATTCATGACTACCCTTCCTTTAACCTCCGAGATGTTTCCTCTGCGAAGTGGAAGCCCCTGGGACTGACTTTGGCTACCAGAGCAGACTTTTTAAGTCAGTTGCAGCTGGAAAACAGGAGAGTGATCCTCTAATGAGCAGTGTGAGCACACCTTGGCATGTGGTGGAAGTCTGTAATGAAGTTGCTTGTGTTTAAAAGTTAGGAAAAAATGACTGCTAGAGGCTCCTGTAACTTGGTTTTATTACTCCAGCTTTGTATGAACCTATTGGGAGACATAGATAGGTCCTTCTCAAAGTACAGATTGTAAGAATGATTCTTTCATGAAAAAAACAGGATTTTGTTTCTCTTATTACTAGTAACACTGTATAAATTAAGAAGTTAGTCATAGTCAGTGATGTCTCTTAAAAATTTAGAGATCTTACTCTTTTAAGGAACTGCTCCTTTAGAAAGAACTTTTTAGTAACTGAAGGTGAGCAGTTTAGAACAGAAAATGGAAGTCTCGTTGATGCGTCTTGTAGAGAGAAGGCATGTGCTTACATTCATGTGCTGTGGCTTCTAGATTTTAGCTGTATATGACTTTTCACAAGACTTTGGTTAATGCCTTTTTCCTACACTTTATGGAGTGCATTAGAGTCCAGTGAGTTAGTGTACCCTAGCAGGGTGTTTTCCTTCTATGAAATTGTATTTTGAGTATTTCAAGTAAAGCAAAGTAAAAGCCAAAAGTAACTTGGACTGAGACAGATAATGAATAGGTCACATGCAGTAAACAAATTGAGATATATATATGTGTTCCTCTTATCACGTGGTTTTGAGCAGAGACTTTAACTCTCCCCTCCTTTTTTCCTGCACATAGAGATCAACAGAGTCATTTCCAAACAGAATGTCTAGAGTCCTAATTAACGTGCTGTTCTATTAATAATATTGTTGTATTTACTCCAGTCTGCTCTTTATAGTGCTAAGCAATTACATTTTTCCATTTGCTCTCTTCTAAAGAAGTGCTCAGAGAGAGCGCACAAGGATTTAATGCAAAATGTGTCTCTAAACCTTGTGGAAATATTTGTAACTCGTCTTGGAAGAGTACCTATGGAGACAGAACATTTCTCCTTTCCATGATGTAAATATCAGTTTAAATATTCTGAAAGAGATGCGTGTTGATGAGTCAGGTAGATGAATGATAAAATCATCAGTCGCATGTCTCTTGATCACAGAGGCATGCAGCTGGAAGTACTGTCTGGGATGGATTTGGGTAGTTGTATAAGTAGAAATGGCTTCCCTTGTCAGAGCACCTTCCGTTGTTTATGATTCCTATCTAAAGGTACTGAAAGAGCAACCAGTGCCATAGCTGAAGTTTAGCTAGTGTCTGTGGTTAGAGGTATTCATGAAGACTGGAGAGCTGGTATGGCAAGGGAGGGAAAGATTGGGACATCTTGGGAAGGCACGTGCACAGCTAAAGGTGGCAGAACTGTTGTTCGGTGTGGAAGAGGAAGCCAAGTTGCCTGGGAGAGCAGCTATTTAAGAGGCTGTGCACGTGAAAGGGAGAAAGAGAACCAGCCCTTCCATTTTAAGTGGTGTTTTGGTGGCGGAGTGAGCATCTAATCAGTGTAAGAAGTTACTCTTATGAGTTACCAGAAAGCAAGAAAAGGGGTTTGAATGCAGGAGAAGCTCAGGAATTGCATGAGGTCTCGCTCTCAGGCCTTCCAAGTGTTCTCAGGCAGGGGGATGTTACAGAAAGATTAAGTTTTGCATTCTCCTGTGCTTTAGGAAATAAGTGCATGAACAAACAGATTTTTGAGCATTTTGTAACCTGGTGTATGACTTTCAGTGTTTTGAAACATCCTTTTTTGTGACCCTGCCATGTGTTGCTGTTTCTGGCTGATACTGGCATTTGGCAATTGTGCCCTTTTTAGCAGCTTTAGCTGGATGTGCCTGGGAGCTGTATGTTTCTAGAGTGCAGTTACTACTGACCTTGGTGTTGCTGCTGATCCAGCTAACTGTGCTTCCAGTGCCTGTTGCCTAGGTGTTGTCTAGCTTGTCTCACTCCAATCCCTGATTTCAAATTATCTGTTGTGCCTGTCATCTGTGCACACTGTAACAAAGCTTCAGTGGTATCACAGTTCTCATGTAAATGGCAATCCAGTATACCAAAGCTGAGTGTTAGTGTTACTAATCTCTTGTTAAGTTCACAGTACTAGCTTTCTGGTTTTCTTCATCCATTGTGGAAATCTGGGACTGTACTGCTTGTACAGCCCTTTTGCCTTTACCCTGTAGATGAATAAGGCTTGGGAGAAAGAGTGTAACTTTATCCTCTTGCTTTAGTGAGGAATACAGTCCTCTTTCCCCACTCTCTGTTGGAACCACACAGCTTATGTGAGGTGCCTTGGGGATCCATGAGGAGTTTTCATGGAATAAAAGATCCTGTGTTCTAAATGTGCAGATTAGCAGGAGCAGCAGTGCTGCAAACTGTCCAATGCAATGATATCTCCCAGGGCACATTAGCCCACAGTGAAAAGTTAAGGTCATGGCTGGGGGGTTGAGAGACCACCCTCTGCATTCCTAACTAACAGAAAATTCTAGTTGTGCCTTATAGTGACTTTTTGGAATGAGTGCCATGAAATATTCGGCTGTACATCTATCCTACAATGTTAATTAAAAGCATGGAGGCCAGGAAAACTTGTGTGGGAATCAAGTGAGTGAGTCTACGTTTGAATGTCTTTCACTAGTTTTCTGGAACTGTCCCTAGTTTGTAGATTTACAAAGGAGGTGGATCTGAACTCTGGATGTAGCCATTTCGAGCATTGGACATGAAGGAATTTGGCATAAAATGCAGTGGCTTTCAGAAATGATTAATGACCAAAATAAAGCTGAATTTAAATTTTTAATCTGAGATCCCACTTGCTGACCATACGGCACACTTGGGAGCCAAGAAAGTGCTCAAAGCACCTAATTTGAAATAAATATACACAGTTTTTCAGGCATGTGTATGTTATTCAAGTAAAATAACTATGTCAAGCAGTTTGTTGTTTTTTTTTTTTTTTAAGGGAGATGAGCTCTGATGGAAATAAGTCTGAACTAGCTTTAAACTTGTGAGTTGTTGAACGTAATCTATAAATTATTGTATGAGCATAAGGATCATGGCGTCAGATTCTTATTGAGCGACTCCTCCATGCCTATACTGAAATACTGTGTACTCTGATGTATTTTTGAAGTGTCTGAAGGTATTTTAGTTTATTTAAGACATGTAATAAGACTTTGTGTTTTGTAATTTATGGGGTTCCATTGTTCTGGGTCTGCTTTTCTCCCTATATCTGGAAATCTGCTGTTAAACAGGAAGGATGTGTACTTAAATGAGCCATGTACTTCATTATATAAAAGCAGATAAACAGAGATTTGAACATGTAGGCATTATGTCTGACATGGATCTTGTACTTGTCACCATGCTATGTCACACTTTTTGCTATTTTAAAATTCAATGCCTCCCTTTAAAAAGGGTGTAGGAGCAAGTGCTGAATTTTGTTAGCAGGTTGGCTTTTAATAGAGTGGAATGTCTGCCTGTATATGTGATTTTTTACCCTTTATTTCACAGCTGAATTAGTGCACTGAAGCCTAATTTACCCATTCTCCTCCTCAAGCAATATGCCTTATAAAGGAAAAACATAGCTATTTGAGCCTAAGAACCTTTCTGTAGCAGTATAGACTAAAGCATCCCGTGTTGTAGCATGGTTATGATTATTTAAAAAAGAAAAATAATATTACCAAGTACTGTATTCTTCAGTTTAACTTCTCAAGAGATAGGATTTGCATGTTTGTGTAGGGCAGGCTCAGAACTTGTGTCATTAATCCGCAGTTTTGTTTCCTAAGCCAAGACTAACTTCGTGCTTAAAGTTGTCTCCTGTTAGTTTTGTTGACCGTTGCCTTAGCCCGCCCTTGGCAAAGTTAGTCATTGACCTCATCCATAATTCTGTGTCAGTGGAACTTGACCAAATCAAGGTAAATCTTTGGTTTTCCAATGTGCATATGATTTTGTGCAAGTAGTTCTAAGTCCTGTGGTTGGTTTGGATATGTATATACATATTTGGAAGGGGGAGTGTGTGGAATTTTAATCCACACTCAGCTGTGACTTTGCTGTGCTTTGTTGCAATCAGTTTAAATTTTACTGCTGGCATCAGTAAGATCAAAGCCAAATAAAAATGAACTGCTTTTAAAAATGTAGTAAAATTATTACTGCAGTTTGATAATTATAACCAATGAAATTTAGACCATAGGAACTTTAGTTGTGTGTTTATTAATTCAAAATAATCTTTATACAAAGCTGCATTTGGAAGTTTTACCCACCCAGGATTATTCTAGGACATTCATCCCTGTTATAGGTGGTCCACATTAGAAACCTATAGAGTTTGTTTTGCTTTGAGAGGACAAAGGCCAACAGAATGCCATCTGTACAATTGCTTTTAGCCACAGCAAGCCTAATAGTTACCTTTGGGGAACCGAAGCAGCTAAAATACTTCAAGAGTGAATGCACAGATCTCTGAAGAAATCACGTTGTCTTGGTGCCCCAACTCTGCTAATGACTGAATCCATGTAAAAGTTGTAACGTCAGTGCTGAACCTCAGAGTACTTTTGCAAAAGATCCAGAAAGGAAAATCAAGTAAATAGTCAAGTGGATGACAATCAGTGGTGAAGTATAAACAGTGTAAGAATTTGCAAGTATTCTGTCTTCATAGTATCTACTTTATCACAAATAAGCCTTGCTCTTCAGTTTTGCAATCTATATCAACTTGAAAGTACTTCCTAGTTCTAGAAAGTAGAATATGTATATACTATCAATAAAAGATGAGGAATGGAAAACTCAGATACTGTGAAATATTCCAGACTTCCTTTATACCTCTTTCCCAGAAATGTACCTCTTGTAGTGATATCCTCTTCCTTTTTTGAATAGCCAACACACAGCGAAACCAATGCACTTAAACTGTGGCTTATTATTATTCATTAGGCAGAGTTGCCAGTAAGGAATTGTAAGGGATGTAATCTGCTTTCATCAATGCACAAGTGTAACAATGCTTTTCATGCAAATTGAAAAGAAGCTACATCCAAAAGAATACAACTGCCTGTCAACTTTGGTAAATGGTATTAACATTAAAACTAGTATCTTTTTCACATAGCTATTTTTCCAAAACATTCTTCATCCCTTTCTTCAAAAAATCATAATGTTTCATTCATACACAGGTTGAATTTGAGTGTCCCAACAAATAGCTGCTGTTTGAGTTTCTTTCCCTAGTTGGCTGTTACTTCATATGTGATGTCTGTTTGTAAAGGAACAAGTGGTGACTTGCTGGTACAGAGCTTTCTTCTTAAAAATAGGCTTATACCAAAAGAGTACTATAAACCTAGCTTGCATCTAAATGTACTGTGCTTTACTGATATGACTTGCTTGGAAGCAAACTTTCAATGAATATTTTCCTTTTAAAATATTCTTTGTGTAGTTGCTTAGAAGCTCTTTATTATCTGAGGTTTAAGTATTAAGATAGACTAATAACCCCTCACACTGTCAGTGTTCCTGTAAAGTATTGTTTGCAGGGTAGAAGCTGAAGCACAGAAAATAAATAGCTGCTCCATAGTTGTGCATGAATTGAGTTTGTTGCTCCACATTTCTGGTCCTTAGGCTGATTTGGTCTGTGAAGTGAGGAGTCTTGGTTTGGCTTAACTTAAGGCAGAGTCAGTGTGGGAAAAGGCAAGCTTATTAAAGGGATGAGAGGAATGTGACTGACTGGTCTGAACTGCTCTTCAGAGAGGTCTCAAGTCTCAGTTTAGACAGACTAGTCTGCCCCTCACAGGAAAGATAAAGGGTGAAGAGTGATCTTAAAGTATTTAAATGCAAACAGCACTCTTTTGGGAAAGATGCAGTTGCTGAGTTTTTGTTGTGGAACTGGAAATAGGCTACTTTGAGAGCAGTGTGTCTGTTCTACTTTATTTAAATCTCCAACTACTGTCTGGTTTTACAAATGTGACTAGCAACTAATTTCTCTCATCCCCAAAATGCCAATCGTCTTCTCATAGGAAGCACAGGCTATTGTATATTTCGGCTATTGTTTCTTAAATGAATGGATGCAGACTGCTTTAAATGATTTAGTGGTGATCTGCAGCTGCCACTTAGAGAGCTCCTTCAGCTATCTTTTATTGAAAGCAGACAGATCGTTTTTTGTCATGGATTATTGTATTCTGTGTGGAATCTCTTACATTTAGTATCAAGAAATTTTTCAATGAAACCTTTACGTTGGAACACAAGTAAAATGTGTAATTTTTGCTTTAAATTTTTATTAACTGGCCAAATGTGGTAGAAATAGTTCAAAGTACTTGGAAGTTGCAGGAAACATGCAGATGTGCACAACTGCTCTTATGCTGCATGATCCATAGGAAAATAGGCTCAAGTTGATACTCGGATGACCAGATAACAGTGAATATGCACAAACTAAATAACTGAAGTGGCTTTTGGAGTATCAGGTTGTGAACTGGATGGACAAAGGGCTGGACAGTATTTATGTAACTTGGCCTTCAGTCATTTGCTGTTTATCTGAATGATCCTTGGCAGGGATTTCCTCAGAGGAAGAGTTGAAACACATTTTGGTATAGTATGCCATATATTATTTTTTTTTAGGAAGCTGGAGTGCAGAAAAAAAGTTGTTAAAACGGTTCTCAGGAAGGAAGTTAATGACTCATGTAAACATGTGTAGTGAGAATGTTTTTTGGTCAAGAAAGGAATAGATGAGCAGGAAGAGCTTGTATCAAGGCAAAAGTGGAGATAAGGTGTACTAGGTGTAGGGATAGCATACTGGAAGGTAATTATAATTATGACCGTCAGGATAAATGGTGATAAGGATTTTGGAAACACCTGTTAGATCACATTCTCTTCTCCAAGGTGTTCATTCCCCTTACCTTTAAGCCTTTCTTCCTATTTGTGCTTTTGTCATGGGAACTCTGTCAGAGAGAGTGAGTGTGTGTGTGTACACACTTGCTCATGGCTCCCTGCTTTTCCCTCCCTGGGTTTCATAAGGTTTTTCAGCGCACTGAAGTGTGAGGCACTCTGTTTTCTTGATGAACATCCCAGAACCTGGACAGGCTGGGAAGCACATGCATGTGTGAACCCCTTTTCCTACTTCTGCCTGGGGGACTGGCATGTGGGTAAGCGTGAGAACAGCCTCACGCCAGCTGTGTTGAAGCTGAGGGGGATGTCCCAAGTATGTTTGTGTTTCAGTGAAAGGTGGCAGCTTATTTCTGTCTGTCATCTGTATAGGGTTTTTTCATTAAGATAGTAACATTAGGTGGAAGTGAAAGGGCCAGTTCACACGTCTGCAGATGTCCGTGTTTCAACTAACTTCTCGGAAATCTATTTGCTCTATAAATTGCCATGAACTTACATCTAAAACGTGAAGGTTCAGAGTGCAATGAGACACCAAATTTGGGTTTATTTGACTCTGAGATAAATAAAGCGTGTATCATGACTGTTATAGGCATTTCCAATTTCTTGCAAAGTTCTTCAATTGAAATGGTGATTCTGCTGCACTGGGGTATGCGTATGTGGTTGACAGAGAGTCAGGGTGGAAACATCTGTGCCTGTTTGAGAGGGAAAGCAGGATGCAGTTCAAATTCTGTGTTATGAAAAAGTGAGATAAAGCTGAAGGATGCGGGACTTCTCTTGCATGCTTAGAGCTACTGTAATGTAATAGAACTTGGGATTTTGTGACCCATACAATGGAAGACTTTCTTATGGGTTCTATTGAGAGTAGGCACAGAAAGTGCATTTAGGGTCATACAGACAGCCTTTGTTGTACACTATGGCATCTACAAGTCATTGTGATCTTTTAATTTCTGTTACAAATACTCCCCTTGCAAAAAGCCCAAACCGAAATCCATATAGTAAATTAGCTGTGTGTCTATTGTAACACATTTAAAGTTTTCCAGCAGTAATTTGTATGTCTTGGGGATGTGATTTGACAGCAGGGAAATGATATACTTGAGTGTTTTGAAACAAACTTTGTTCTGGCCTCTGACTAATGTTAGGTACGCTATGGCTGTCTTGAAAGCGTGCTGTACTCTGCTGGATTGAAGCTGCCTTAACTGGCTGTCGATACAAATGCTTATTCAACCCTACAGAAAGGATTTCTTTGCTTCATTTTGCAAGAGTCACAGTACTATCCAACACTCTTGTTTCTAGTTCCTTATAGTAGAAGATTGTGTTTATTTTTTTCTAACTACTGGGAATCCCCATGGCAAGAGGCTCCAGTACCCTGCAGTACTGTGCAATGGGAAAAGAAGTATTCTGGCTGTCAGATGTGCACTTTTCATTGCATATAAAGGGGGCAGTGTTAACTGTCTTTGTATTGCAATTACTATTTTACAACTGTTTTCACATAAGCTTTCCTGTCTCTATAGCTACCTCCAGCACAATTACTGTAATTCAGACTTTCCCAAATGCTTCCCAAAGTTTCCACTTTGGGACAGGGACAAGCCTTTACCTTTGATGTTCAGAGTTTCGAACTTTGTTCTGAGTGATTTGGGGGAAAGGAGGAAGGTGAGGCACAACGAGGAGTTGTTAGCACAGGATAGCTGTAAGTCAAGATTCTGTTTTGCTTGGGTTTACTATCCTGTTGATCTGCAGTGGTTCTTTAGTACCAATAGCTTTATCACTTATTAACATTACTCAAGTTTAGCCATTCTTTTCCTTTGTGCTTCCCACCTCCTGCGTAGATCTGTCCATGGGAAACACAAAGCCATCATATTTGCTTTCTTCTAACCCTCTTAACTCTGCTGTGGTTCCTATAAAGCACTGCCATTTGATTATATTTTGGCACCTGATGGGCTCGGATTTCCAATTGTTTTATGTATTGTGCTTTTTTATTGTCCTCTTCTTTACCTGATAAAAATCTAACATGTGGTTTTTCACAAGGCAGTGAGCTCTGTGGAGCAAGAGTTGTTTTTCTTGTTTGTACAGTTCCTGATACAATAAAGCTATAATCATGATAAAAGCTTATTTGTGCTGATATGAAAAAATGCAGTAGTATGTTACTGTGTTTTACAGGTATCATGAGCCAAATAAAGAAGACTCTAAACATTTTTGCGAATTTGTTTTTAAGAGACTGCATGTTGTTTGAAATAAAAGGTACTAAACTCTTTTACAGGTGTACTCAATGCTAATGTGCAAGCTACAGCACCAGCATCATTCTTGCAGGACAAGAATCGCAGGATTAATAGCACATAACATGGAAGTTCAAAAAAAAAAAATCATCTGCTTTCCAAAGAGAGGGAGGAAATCAGTTTGGATCTTAGAAATTTACACCTCTTTGTCTATTGTTTTTTATTTTTATAAATACATACAGACTACTTCTAGACTTTTTAAAATATCCATGGGGCTTTCTGAAGTTTCCTATTTTAGAATCAATGACTTGAATCAGAGCGGTAGCTGTAGCAGAGTTTTTTTTGAAGTGTACACAGGTCTTGCATGAAATGCTAGAGAGAAAGTTAAGTTTTACTGGATTATATGTTGTACTGGCTATTTCCCTTATCAGTTGTTTGCTTTGATGAAACTAGTTTGTTTGAACAAAAGAATGTAAAAGTAGCAAGGGTGCCACGCACAGAATTCCTGCATGATTGCTGAGCATACTCATGGAGGTATGGGTGCACGCATGTTCGTACCAGGAGAATGCCTTGGCTCTTTTAAGATCTGATTCTTAATTAAAGAAGTTATTAATTTGAGTAAAATCAATTTTATATCTTGCAGGCAATCTGTCTTCTATTAATGTCTGTCTTTTTTGAATAGAAGCAATTCATGGTACATTTTGAGGAACGCGGTATGTTATGACTGGCAAGTTATAGCAAGTTCATCTCTTACTCTTCCTAAGTCCTGAGGATATTTAATAAACAGCATGGTTTAGGCAAGTCTGGAAGATTAGTGTAGCTAATTAGTAGCCTTTGCTATCGTAGTGGTTGAAATTTTGAAGCTGACAACAGTAGAGAAGGAGCTATGTGGATTGAATGTCTTTTTTAACAGTAAGAATGGAAGCATCTGCATGTTGTGGTTCCCTTGAAACTCAGTGACGTCTCCACTTCTGTCTGCTATAACTAAAGTGGATAAAATTATTCATAATAAATAATGAAATTAATTTTGCACATGGATGTTTGCATGAGATTAACTAAAAGCATTGTTTTACAGGTGTTGAAAGTGCAGGCAAGAAGTGCATTGTTTAGGAGCTCTTCCCTCCTTTGACTGTGCCTTTTACTGTGTTGTTGCAGTCCGTATGAGTGATGGTGTGCTGAGTTAAACTGTGCAAAGTTACTTCTAGACTTTGATTAGTTCAATGAAGCATTAATAAGCGACAGAGACTCTGTCCTGTATTACTGGAAGACAGCTGGGCAGACTGCGTAATATTTTGTCTTAAGTTCAGTTTTAGTCTGAATAAGTGCTAGGGGTCTAAAAACTCCAGTTGCCAGACTTTGCATAAACAAATCTGCACAAGTATTTGCAAGGTCTGTGGTTTCTGTGAACTTTTTTTGTAAATTAAAGAAAAGAAGCTTTCTTGGGAACTCTGCAGTACTTTTTAATTCTGTCGGAAAGAAACCAAAACATGTTAAAGAGTATAAAAGGTTGTCAAAGTTTTATTTCTGGTAGTAAGTAGCAAGAAGGGACAAAAACAGTTTTATCTTTCAAATGAGGATATCTTTCCTAGATGCAATAAACATGCTGTGCTTCTATGATTTTTATATTTGATATATGTGCAAAATGTGCATGTAAATATGCTGCTGCTTCATCACCCTTTCCAGTAAATGGCTTGCATTTAATTCAGTCATATCATTACAGTGAATGCAGCTGTGATGTTTTGCAGTTAATTCTAATTTATTGTTGTTAACTTCATGAAGGCAGAGTTGAAGCTCAGTGGGTATATGCTCTTGACTCCAGCATTCCCTTGTTTGCTCAGGCCAATATTCCAGAAAGAATCTAGCAAATCTGGAAATTATGGTTAGATGTCTCAGTCCTCTGCTTTTGCTGTGGTCAGAAGTAGGAAATTTCCTCCTTCATTTCTGCCTGAGTTGTAACAACTTAGCCCTTCTGTTGAACAAAGACTTAAAATAAATAGATTTTGTAATTTTATTTTATGAATCCAATGAGCTTTCTGGGTTTTGAAACCATTATTTTCTGGAATCTTAGGCAATGATTTCTTTCTTTTTTTTTTCTTTCCAATATGGCTAGTGTTTTTCTCTTCTGTTTTGTGTTGTTGGTCACAGGAGATGTAGGCTTCATAATAAATATGCAGCAGTGGAGCAGTGTTCTCTTTCTTTTCAAAAATCCTCGTGATTCTCCCCCACCCCCCAATACCAAGTACTCCTACACTACTTAAGTCTTTTTTGGAAAAAAAAAAAAACAACCAACAGTTGTAAGTCTGAGTCATGCTGTCATCTGGAACTAGAAGCTGGGATGTTTTGAGGGTTCCTGGTAGGGATTCATGGGGTAATAGCAGATAATATTTAAATTTCTGCAGGCTTATGATAGGTTTATGATGGCTGCAGTTATTAATTTAAGAATAATGGTTTTGTTTCTTCTGTTAGCACTTTTTCAAGATGTAATGGAATCAAATAATTTGAAGAAAACAGCATAACCAGCAGTTTTATATCTTAAGAATATATGATCTGAAGCACTGCTTTTACCATCTAACTTCTAATAGAGGCCTGAAATCTTGGTTTGGTATTGGTTGTGTTTTGGGTTGGTTTTTTTTTTTTTAGTATAATATACCAGCTGTATGTAGACTGTTGCCTAATACCATTTGTTCCTGTAGTTGTCAGGAATTAAGATGTGAAATCAATCTAAACCTCCATGGATAAAAAACAAAAACCTTTTTTTTTTTTTTTTCTGCAACAGTGATTTAAGGAAACTATAGTAGATAAAAAATATGAAACATGTGAAGAGTATGAATCAAATCTGAAATGCTCTTCCCCCTCCATATAAGCACTGCGCAGCCCACACATCAAAATTTTCCCCTAGTCTGGCACTTCTCAAATATGAAATACTTTTAGTATCTGGAGTGGAATTTCAGAAGAATAGTTATTGCAGTTGAACATGTACAAAGGCTCTGAACAGTCCTTTGTTAAAATAATTGAGTTTTTTAATTTTGAACATAGCTGTTTAAAATAGCTAGAAAATTTGGCTTTTTCTAAATTTGCAAGTAATATGGCAGTGGAATGTTTTCAAATAGGGTAAATTGTTAGGTTCATGTTCATGATAGGGTCTACTCAGTTAAGAGTAGGCACCTCAGCTTTATAAAGGAGATAGTTCATTTAAGGATGGGTAGGCAGTATAGTCTCCCTTGCTTTTTTTATTTCCCCCTAGTTGCTTGTCTATTCCTTTTCCTCTGATTTCCATATCTTTTTTATAAAGTTACTTGAGATTCTGCTGTAATTTAAAGGCTGTATTTACTGTTTGAACTTTAGTCATTTGTTGGGTTTTTTTCTTCTACTCTCTGTCTATTCTCAAGTGCTGCACTAGATTACCACCTCAGAACAATTTGCAGGCAGTGGTCAGTCAAGTACCTTCCTTTATACCTGGCTGGGCAGAAGTATAGGGTTTGACATGAATAGAACTACTTATGTGCTTAAAATCAGGAATCTTGTTGAAGTTGAGCCAGTGTCTCTGCTAGATTTCCAGTTTCCACTGCTTGCTGCCAAGTATATTAGAGCTGTCTATAAATAGTTCTTGGAATTTTTGAGTGAGAATAATAAAAAAAGTCAGGTTCTTTTCTGTCCCCACCTTTTCAAAATACAACTGAGAAGCTCTAACTGTTTTTTTGCTGAAACTTTCACATAAAAATCTTTCTTAAGTTACTCTTTTAAAATTTTGTATTTTAATGACAATAGACTCAATTAAATGTTGTCTTGTGGGATTTACAGGTGTGACCAAATGCTTTTTTTTTTTTTCACCTGCAGCATTAAATTAGAGTTGCTGCAGTTACTACTCTTAACTTCTCTTTTGCAACCTAGGATAAAGGAACCTTGGAATATCTTGCAAAGATCTCTTTCAAAAGCATTTCCTGTTCTCTCTCTTATGAGGGGGTCTCCTGCTGGTAACACCCAGAGAAAAGGTTTATGCTAAGTACAGCCAAGTACAGAACTTCTGGTTGCTTTGTGTGTTTGATTGGCAACAAGGGAGAGCTGTCCCTTCCTATAGAAGGGAGAAGGAAGAGTGGGAAGTGACTAAGAAGCCACATCTACAGAACAGAAATGTGAGAGCTCACATGGTAGACTGAAGCATCTTCCGAATGTTTACTTGATGTATCCCAGTGGTGCTGGGGGCTCTGTTTCAGTACTCCAGCATCATCTGGCAGGCAGCATCTATGTCAAATTTGCATTATGCTACCATCTCATTATTGTTTATATGGAATTTTGTAAATTTTCTTTTGTGTGTTGTGACAGCATTCACAATTGGTGCAGTATTAGTGGATAATATATGCTGTGCTTAATGAATCTGGAAAGAGAACTTGAGTTGCTCACACTAAATGACTACGGAGACTCTGAAGCTTATGCCTGAAGTTGAGGTGGAGCCTCCCTGACAGCACTGAAGCTGTGATGAGCAGAGAGCACACTTGGGATGTTGGGTAGCTGGAGGTGTATCTGCGTTGGCACATCCCACAGCCTGGCAGGAGCAGATTTGTGGAGCAGAACAAGTTATGCTGAAGATCTCATGTTTGCTCTGTATACATTTCTGAAGGGTTTTCCTTGGACTAGCTCTAGTTTGGCCCAGAGGACCAAGTACCCATTACCGGTAGGAGGGTGTCATCTAAAAGGAATCCAATTTGATGGTTCCAAGACCACAGTGTAATGTGAACCAAAGCACAGGAAGTAGAGCAGATTGGGAGATTCCAAAGCATGCTCCTTATCTGAAGTAAAATACTAATGTGGACAAATCCGAAGTTAACATCATAAAATTAACAGGAATAAAAGATATATTATGTTTTGGTAGAAAAACTAATAGATCTGTTATGACCTGATCACTGTATATTCTTCAAATTCAAAGCATTCACTTATGTAGTGAACTTTGATTTTTAGAGTACCTCTTTTAATAGTCAATTTTTGAAGAATAAATGCAGACTTTTTTGTCAGGGGAATAATTTTACAGTGTTAAAGAGTGTAAAAGTACAGAATATTTTTCTTTGGAGATTTTTAAGTCAGTGTTACCAAGATTATAGGAATAAAGGTATGTGCTATTGTTCACTGAAGTACTGATTAACTTTGGGTTTAGGCTCTGTACAGTGAATGTAGATTTGGAAACTTTGTGGCTCTATTTTGTTCACCAAGAGATGAATAAACACCTATTTTTTCAAAAGTGTCATCCAGCTGCATGTCATTAAAAGTCCCTCTGTGACGAGGAAAGGACAGTATAAGAATGAGGGGGTGATACAAAAATGCATGTTGGACAACAGGTTTTAAGTATACAGTGCAGACTTTTGGCAGCACCATGCCAATTGTTTTCTAACTAGAAATAATTTTCTAAGCACAAAATGGTAGATAGAGGTTGTTGTAAAAAGTAAAAATAAAAATCTAAACCGTACATAATTTAATTGCGGAATTGATTCTCCAGTTCTTGTCTTAGTTTTCTAAATAAAACTATATTAAAGTTGGTCTGAAATAAAAATGATACTACATAAAACAGCAGCATTGAGCATTGTAAACAAATTCTGTGCTTAATCTGTTTTTACAGTGAAATTTTATGTGCTCGTTTCCTGCTTTTGTATCATAAACACATTTAAATAAGCCACTATTGTAGTATAGTTTCATCTGTTAGTCATTCTTATTCTTTCCTTAATTAAAGAAATTAATTATTCCATTGTAGTATTTGAGTATACAACACTCAATTTACGTGAACATTTACTTTCACTGTTTGAAATTTTAGATATATTTAGTGTATCTTTGAAGCAGATGTTCTTCTGTTATATGGATTTGGGATAAATCTTGTCACTCTGCTCGGCGTGCCTTTAGCAGAGAATTCTGACTGATGTCTGCACAGCAGTAAGGCGCTTTCTCAGTGTTTCCGTCTATTGCATGTGTAATTTTTCTTATTAAAAGAAATGGTTATTTAATCCTTCCCTTACCTGAATGATAATTTACATCTTGCTACACATGTTAATGCTGTTGTGCAAATGACTACATGAAATTCCTGTGACTCCAGCATTTAACCCTGAGGAAATACGGAAGAGAACTGCACATAACTAGTTAACACCAAACTGTTGATTTGAAAATAAATAATACAAGATTTGTCAATAACTCTTGCAAAAATTCTTCAGCTAAACTGGAGATTACTGATCAGTTAATGCCTAAAAGTCAGTACTGCCACTTCTCATGATTCTTTTTTTTAATGGCCTTTTGTCATGAACTTATGCAAAAACGTGTGTTGCCTTTTGTCAAGGAAGTAAGCAGGAGTTGGGTGTAGGACAAAAACTTCTGGTCAAAGACGCAATGTACTGCATAACAACAATAAAGACATGAAAGTGAGATGACTGTGGATCATGAATCTTATCTTGAGTAGTTAATCCAAATACATCATAGTGCACAAATGTGTTAATTTGACATCATGCATATCTCTAATCAAAAGGATGCAGTGATTGCAAACTAAGCCAGCAGAAGGCAGGAAATAATAAAATGGTGTCACGTGTAAGGGCTGTGTGACCAGTTTCTGTAGGAGTCTAGGAATGACCCTGCTGCTTGGCTCTGTTACTGAATATAGAGATGTAACAAGTGTTGCCTGGCTTCAGTGGACTGTGTACTCCGAGCTCTGCCACTCACCTTAATTTGAAGCATTCCCTGGGCCAGTAAGACTGCTTATTTCCTGAACTGTTCTGGGATGATGCGAGTCAAAGGTGTAGCCTGCTGGTTTTCTTTTGTTGTTTGGTTTTTTGTTTGTTTGTTTCTTTGTTTCTCTTTGCTGCACTTTCAGTTGCATGTCTCTTGTAATGTTGAAGTTGCACGTGTAGCTCTTCCTGTCTTCTGAGGAAGGCAAAGTCTGACCATTTCTGTGATACGGTTTAGCAGTGGTAGAACTCAGTTGTGTAATCTCAATTTACTGTGTGCTACTCCTGCAGTACAGGAGAGTTTGGCAGCAGTATGGCCAGATAACTATGGATACGTAGCTCTTTGCAGGTGTTACAGTATTAAATGCCTGCTGCTAATGCATTGAATTCTAAATGCACAGTAGTTTAAAAGATAAAGCTGCAAAAGTGTTCAGGAGATGAGGTGAACCAACACCGAGGAGGATCCTACCTAATTTTTTTGGCTCCTTAATGGCATGTGACCTATGTGTAAATAATTCAATATAGTATTTTGGGTTACATATTGAACAAATATTTTTATCATAGAATGGTTTGAGTTGGAGGCAACTTGTAAAGATCATCTGTTTTATCTGGAGGAGGGTGATAGCACTTGTTTTTCTGTTGGTCTCCCACATGCTCTGCTCTGAGCTGTAACATCTTAACCTTAGATTAACCGTAGGTGTGATAGGTAGGCAGTTAGTCTTTGCACTTTTCTCCCACAGACTTAGCAGATGAGTGTGACTGTGGTTCAGCCTGACACATGGTGTCTTCAGGTGGAGCTTGTTTCTGCATAACTGTGCTTAGATATTTGCAGGATGTGGGGGGTGGGATTGCCACTGGCTGGGGCTGTCACACAGTGTGCTAGCAAGAGGGGTCATTTCCAGGAAGCGTGCTGGAATATTACAGAGGCATCATGGATGTTTCCAGCTCCCATATCTCTAGATCAAGAAGGATATTGCTATTTTTGGACTAGGGCATCATAGGGTGATTGCAAAGTGGCTTTTTAGTGGGGTGAGATGTAAAGGCAGTGCCATTTTGTTCGTGGAAGTGTATAGTAAGATTCTTATTTTAGTGGCATAATCCACACTTGGTCAGTTAGGAGCAAAATTTGGTGAAGATTAATGCAAGGTAACTTCAGCTGACAGGAGGCAGTGTAAACAAGTTAAGCTTACTCTTTGTAAGGTACAGAGTAGACAGGAATTTTGGGAGTAGGGTGAAGAAAGGAAGTTTGGTCATGAAGTATGTTGTCTAAAGTAAAGCAAGTTGAACAGGTACCGTGATAAAGGGTGTCTGGAAACACATTATATACAGGAAGTATTGTTGACTCCTTGTCCCTGATAATTGTGGTTCAAGAGAAGTATCCTGTCCACTCTGCTTATATAGCATTCGTTATACACCACAGTACCTTTAACTCTAGGTAGTTCAGAAAACGTGCTCTCCTTGTAGCCATTCAGTTACAGCATTTCCTCAGGTTATACGGTTGTGTTTATAGGGAGGTTGTAATTTGGCTGTTAAAGCCAATGACAGGGGCTTAATCTTGATATAGAAGAATTTAGCTTCAGTGGAGATAAGTGTGCATGATTTTTTCTTGTGGACAGTAACTACTTGGTCTAACAGCAAAAATACAGGTAACGTAAATGTGTTTGCCACTGTAGATTTTTTTTTTCTTTTAATTTTTCATTTCAACAGTAAAGTCCCGAGATACATGATAATCTTCCGAACTGAAGTTGAAAAATTTGATTTTACAGTCACAGTGGATAAAGTCACATGTACCAAATTTTTTGGGTGCACTTTTACAATAGTCATAACTTCACTGTGCGTTCATATTACTAGTTTTAGTCAAATTGAAATTAAAATAGAATTTTTGTTTAAGAGGAGTTATTAGCTATCTCAAATATATCAGTATTTAGATAAACTTCTTGTTCTTTGTCTGAAACCTTGAAGTTCATATACCTGAAATGCAGAAGCTTGTTTTGTTTAATCTGAACGTTTTGACTAAGATGGACACTTGATTATTGGGGGGTGTGTGGGTATATGTCTGTTGGCCATGCTTTTTGAAAACTGCATGAATTTGAGTAAAACTTCAAGGAGAAGCTCATTTTGGGACTGTAGGCTTGTTTTTATGCACTGAAGCTATATGCAGATCATCTTTTAAGTCTGATGCTGATCTCATTTTGAGAGTGAGCTGTTCTGCATAGCTATGGAGAAGGAGGGATGTGTGTGGGTAACATCCTAAAATGAAGGCTGCTGCATTGTGGTTAGCCTCCACATCAGTCTGACCATCACTGCTGCTGTCTGCATTTCAAATATATAGAACTTGGCAGCTGTTTTTTCCAAGCATGTCATGTTTTTCAACTGTGAAAGCATTGTTTTTCCCTACACTTTCCCCTTACAGTTTTCCTCTGTAGTTTGCTTGGAACATTTGCTGCTGTAACACTTTCCCTGTTGCCAGCCCCGCGCCCCGGCCTGTGTTTATTTTCCTGTCTGTGATGAAGCTCAGAAGATGAGCCAGCAATGTGTGCTTGCAGACCAGAAAGCCAGCCACATCCTGGGCTGCATGAAAAGAAGCGTGGCCAGCAGGTTGAGGGGAGTGATTCTGCCCCTCTGCTCTGGTGAGACCCCACCTGCAGTGCTGTGTCCAGCTCTGGGGCCCCCAGCACAAGAAAGACATGGACCTGTTAGAGCGGGTCCAGAGGAGGCCACGAAGATGATCAGGGGCTGGAGCAACCCCCTTATGAAAACAGGCTGAGAGAGTTGGGTTTGTTCAGCCTGGAGAAGAGAAGGCTCCGGGGAGACCTTATAGCGGCCTTCCAGTGCTTAAAGGGGGCCTGCAGGAAAGGTGGGGAGGGACCCTTGATCAGGGAGGGTAGTGATAGAATGAGGGGTAACAGTTTCAAACTGAAAGGGCGTAGATTTAGTTTAGCTATTAGGAAGAAGTTCTTCAGTGTGAGGATGATGAGACTCTGGAGCAGGTTGCCCAGAGAAGCTGTGGCTGCCCCCTCCCTGACAGTGTTCAAGGCCAGGCAGGATGGGGCTTTGGGCAACCCGGTCTGGTGGAAGGTGTCCCTGCCCATGGCTGGGGCCTTGGAACTAGATGGTCTTTAAGGTCCCTTCCAACCCAAACCATTCTATGATAATGTGTTATGCAACTACCTTCTAGGCTGTGGTTTTTATCTTCTGCGTAATTTTCTTCTCCTCTCCAGACTCCACATAGGAGTATAGGGGTCATGGCTCTTGCACCAGTATGTTTGGAAGTGACGTTGTGAGGGTGTTGGGTTTTTCAGGGTGGCGTGGTGGGTATTTAACGTAGTTTCATATGGACTGATGGTGGGAGAATTACCCCAACTGCTGGAAAACCTGAAAGCAAACCTAGTGTTGTCTTGCCTGCTTCTATGGTCAGTCAGCTGTGAGACACAAATCAAAAGGAATTAGTTCAAGTGTTCATGGAACTACTTGGTATCTGTTTCTGCCTGCTCCTAAGACAAGACAGCATCTTAACCCAGAGGATTTGAGTGAGATAGAAAAAACTGACAGAGGTCAAAGGGACTGGTTTTGTGCTGTGAAAATAAAATTTTATGGATGAGTGTGTCAGAATCAGTGACCAACTTTGACCATAACCATACTTCGAACATTTAAGAGACAGAAAGGCACCTCAGAAATTGGAGATTGTTCCATACTGTAAACACTCTATAAAGAGTGTTTTATATTTAATAATTTAAATTTAATATATTTAAATTTAATAACCAATTGGCTGATTTTTGTTTTTTATTGCAGTCAAGGAATATTTACAGATATTGCCAGCAGTGATGGCAACGAACTTGTGCACTTAAAAAGCAAGCCATTAAAAATACTTTTCATACTTCTGTTTGACCTATAGGTTATCCTATTTACCAAAGATTCTATTTTGACTTCTTTTTTTAGAAAAAACATAGTAAAGACTTGTTTTTATCTTGAGCCTTGTCCATTTGGGTTTTTTAACTTAAATGCAGTTGCTGGCCATATCTTAAGCTTCAGGACTGAAGTTGACATATATTTCTATTTAATACAACTTATTTTAAGTGGTCAATTTGTCATAAGTATTTATAAAAGGATATGAAGGAGATGGGTACTGTCCTGGTTACAAGAGTGATTTTTTTGTTTGTTTCTTTCTTTTAAGAAGTCACCAAAATGAAAAGCAGTGATGGAAGATGTCAGTTTTTGAAAAACATGCTTGGTTTCTTGCAGGCAGAATAGATTTGTGCAGGAGCTTCTCAGTGTGTGTCTTCCAGCACCGTACAGTCACACATACTTAACCAGCTCCTGTAACTGATGTGGGCAAACTTTGTGTCGAGTTTTTTTAGGTGGCACGTCTTGCAGTTTAAAACTTTAGGTTTAAATAGGAATGGGTGGTAAATATTTCTTTAAAACTTGAAGAAATATGAAAGCTTACTAAGCTAAGTGTGACCTAAGAAAATTTTTTTTTTACACACTCTGCTGCATTAGATATAGACTAACAGGAATAAAGGATTCATGTAATAAAGGATTATGAGGAAGGAAATAATTTTTAAAAAAAGTCTTTTTGTGATAGTATAGTACTTGAATCTGTGTTGAGGCTTCATCATCAAATATTAGTGCTGCTTGTGACTGATCACTGAAGTTAGTTTGACAATAGATGTGACCTCACTTTAAGTCAAGAGATTAATTGTTAGATCATAAGGCATATTTAGATGGAAAATATTGAAGTATTCCATTTTTGGATGTTGACTCACGTTTTCTTAATTTAACCCATTAATTCTAAGTCCATGTGTACAGGATTTGGATGTGAGTTCCCATGTTGGTATGCTTCTCGTTACTAACTGATTTTTTTATATATACATTGTTTTTCTTTACATCCCTTCAGTGTTGTCAGTCTTTTCATGTTTTGTTATTGTATTTTTGTCAGAACTGATTTCATTAAAATTCTGGTTTGTTGAGGTTTTTTTACTGGTCTTTATGTATAGGCAGATTCCAAAGGCATCAATAGAGTGCCCAGATATTGACTGTCTTTGTAATTACTTTGGGGTTTTTCATATTTCTAGATGTTTGTGAATTCCTTCTGGTTTGCCATGCTGTTCCATTTTCAGTGTCCAATAATAACTACAGATACAGTTGTATGTGCTAATAACCCCATTTTGAAAATACAAAAAGGATGAATAATCCCCACTGTAATTTGAAAGATGAAATACCAGTAAGCTATTTTTGGCTTTAAACAAGAAGTCTTAAAATGTGTTAATGTTTTCCTTACGTTGATGGAAATAATAGAAAACAAGACAGTCAGAAATGTGCTGCTGTGGAATCAGTTACAAGTAAAATCACTTTACAGCAAAGATGGTGTTTTATTTTGTAAATTTAGAGCTAAGTGTTACTGAAGACATGAAATCAGAGCAGCAAACACTCCTTAGCATGTCAGTTTCTATGCAAAATGAAATTATTTGGAGATTAGCTTTTTAAAATTTACAGGTATATTTTACTTTTTTAAAATAGCTTCTTTGGAAAATAGTTGCTCACTAATACATTGTTTGAAATATTTTTTGGTTTAAAATGCTTCTGTCTTTTGAAAATTGAAGTGAATTGTTACAGTGTGGATTTTTTTTAAAAAACTGAGATAAAGCAACTCGGTATGTAAATATATACAGCAAAATTAGTACATTAAAAGTGGTGGTGGGGAACATGTCACTTATAAGCCCAAGAATTTAGGGTTTTTTTTTAAAAAAAAGAAATTAGACTTGCTTTTTTTCTAAAAATTCTGATCATCAGGTTTCTAACTGTGTTGTGTCTTTAGGAAGTAAAAAGTTATGCCTTTGTGCATTTGGTATCAGCCCTCGGAGCAATTTCTGAAACATTTTATTTGTAACCACTGCAATGGAGGAGCATTCAGATGTTTGCTTAGGTGTATATATTCTAGGTCAACTCTTAACAGTCTCTAAGCTTGGTATAAACGGAATTTGAGTTTTCTTCTTGTATTTAAGGTTCTTGTTACCCAAACATATCACACTTGCATTGCAGTACTGGTAGAACAATTGATTTCACATGTGTGGAAATCTGTGTGTGAGATATGGCAAATCTTCAAGACTATAAAACTTGGAGAGATTGAGTTGAGATTTTGAAAATTTGCTTGGTGATGTATTTTATATTTTAGATTCACTGCCTTATGTTCGAAGGAGCTTATTTATGAAAGCAATGCTCTTGTCCCAGAATGCCTGGAAGATTTAATTAAAAAATAGTTGTAAAGGTTAAAAGGAAAGATGTTCAATAAAGGAGAGGAGAATGAGAGCTGTCCAGTGGGAGAAATATGCTCAAATACAACTTGATCTGTCTCGTTATGTAACAGGGATACCACTTGTCAGCAAACGTGTTCACTTCAGTGGGCTTCTTTTACTTTGGAGGAGTACAAAGTAGTATGTGATGCACATGGGTTGTTTTGTTCATTGCAAGTACACTTAGTTTTAATGAACATTGATGGGGAGTTTCTCTTGAAGGTAGCCAGTTCCTGGCTGTATCTGAAAATATCTTTTTGGATAAAGGGTATAGGCTGCAATTCATTATGAAATAGGTGGATGTCTTTATTTGCATAGCATTTACTTACAAATCTTGATCCAGGAGGAGATGGGGAGGGTGCACTGAAATAAACCTTTCTTGGAAAGAAAAAGCATTTGATGCAAAATCATATAAAATCTATCATCTAAAATGCCTGAAGTTTCTCAAAACTCTTTGCTATTATCAGTCTCTCGTTCTGTAACTTTGTAGTATATTCAATTGTTCCTAATAGGTTAATGAAGCTTGTTTTTTGTTTTCATTGTATAGTAACTTCTCTAGTTTTTCTCAAAGTTTTACCATAAAATGAACATAGGACCTTTAATGTTTAATATTAATTAAAATAACTTCAGTTTTGTTCTTCCTGTTCTGTAAAAGAGTATCTGAAGAATTTTTACAAATTTTATCTTGGAAATTAGCTTATTCATTATGTTTAATTTTAGGAAATGGTGCTCTTGCAGAACATTCTGAAAATGTGCATATTTCAGGAGTGTCAACGGGTAAGTCATTTTTTGTAATGTTTAAATTTCATGCATGACTTAAATAGTAAATATTGAAAGCCACCTGGTATCTTATGAAGAGATATTTGGCTATAAAAATTATTACTGCCTTTTGCAGCATGTAATAAGGAATGAAGCAACTGGAACATGGAAAAATTCTCATAAGATAAAATTGATACCTGCATGCTCATGAACAGATTATGCCTTTCTAAGTGGACTGCTTAATTATTTTTCCATACAAACATTGAACTAAGAGAAAAGTTGGTTTAAGTTGAATTGATATTTTCTTTCCACAGTGAAGTTTTTGTGAAATGAAATTTATTGAAATGTAATTTTGGACACTGCTACTATCAAATAATACAAATCCAGGAGTTATGCGTCTCACCTGATTAGATAGAAGCAGTAACTGAAACTACTGTACACTTGACTGCACAGTTTTCTTAATACAAGAAAAAAAGAATTTTAGAACTCATGAAACTGAGAAACTGATGAAATGCTGGGAGAATATGGGGTATAAAAGCAGCACACATTGCTCAAAGTTTGCTACATTCTCTTCCAGTATGTCCAGTACAGTCTTAGGCCTGTTTTGGGCAGCAGACTGTTCTGGGACTGTTCTGTGTAGTGATGTGACTGTACGTCCATTAAAGCATCAGGTGATACCAGTGTATAGTCTTCGTTCTTCAGATGTTAAGCAGTGTCAGCTAAGCCGCTGGTCCTGTTTTATGGTACCAATACTCAGAATATGTGCAAATGGGGAGGTAAACACTGTTCTTTGTGGGTAGAATACAAGCCTGATTGTTTCAATAGGGAAGCTGCCACTGATCCCTGGAAATCAGACTGATTTTTACACCCTTCTCCTAACATATGAGTCAAAATGCAAACTCATGACCACAGCTTGCACATCTCACTGAAATTATCCTTGCAGTATCAAGCATTACATTACTACTTGTGCACACAGTTAAAGTTTTTGGATAAATATACAGTCAATGGGTGGTCTCTCTTACACCATTCTACCTTCTTTTTCCCTTTCATTGTTTTGACACTCAAGGACTGACAAAAGTCTAATTATATAAGATCTTTGCTATCCATTCTTGTGCTGCATCATGAAGAATGTTGTTGCTTTTCAACAGTAGTAGTAATGCACCAAGTGTCATATATAGTACATTTATGACATACTGTAAATAATAAATAACAGCACAGGTACTTACCAGAGTTGAAACAATTGTTGCTGGAATTGGGTTGTACAAGATAAACAGCCTAAAATCTTCTATGCAGCTTTCAGGATATGTTTTAACAAGCCTTCACCCCTTTGTTTACTGCAACAGTCATGTCACAGGTCAGAATACAGGCAGAAAAGCATCTGCTGGGCAAGAGGTGAATGGAATTTTTGACTCTGCTTTCACTACTTTCTTTGGCCAGCATGCTTGAATAGGCAGAGCCAAGAAGAGGAGAACGCAATGTGCTTTCTATGCAAGATAACAGCAGCTGGTAGACAGACCTTTAACTACTGAGAAGAAAGATCCAGTGAGGACTTCCAATTAAAAAAAAAATAAATAAAGGGAGTTCTTGTGCTCCTGTGTTCTAAAATAGCTTTCCAGCTGGGGAAGAATAAATCTCATACTCTTAAAGTTTCTAATCTTGATATAAAGTGAAAATTCTTTGCTGGAGAGTTTTGATGTAATGGGGATGGGGGCAATCTGTTAATGAAAACCTGAAGAAAGCAGGTAGACCCAGTGGCATTTTCCTTACAGTTATTTGTATGTGCATGTTAAATGTTAGGTGTAGGGCTCAAGTATAAAAGACGGGGATGGATTTAGGTGATTTTTTTTTTTTTTTTTAGTTCCTTTGAAACAATCTCAGCCTCCCAAACATGTTTTTGAACTTGCAGGTTATAGATTTCATCAAGCATACCTCGACAGCTTTGTATTTATCAGAACAATTGTAAGCAGAATTTCTGTAAAATAGAACCAAAGACATCTGGCCTTTAATCTTTCTGAATCCAGCTTTAACTTGGTGTTGAAACCAAGCAAGTGATTTTCTTGGACAGTTGCTACTGAGAAGGGATTTAAAATGAAATTATTGTCTTGATGGCAGGTTTCCTGTCATGCTGCTGCTTTAAGGCTACATGACCTACCTTACTAAATTATGTTTTAATAGCATAGACCTCTGTGGTCTTTGGTATTTATGCTTCTGCTGTATGTCTGCCAAGTTACAGGTACACCTCTAATATATGAGCATGCTTTTTCTACCAACAGCAATAATGGAATGTTGTCTCTTGCATATAAGCTATCACTAGAGAACAAGTGTTTATGCCTTAAAAATCTGAAAAATTGAGAAATGTTTTCAGGTCTGTCTTTGGGGTATGTTCCACCATAATTGTCACAACTGCAGAAATCAATGCCCAACCCCCGCCCCGCCCCACTCCGTTTTAAAGAACTTCTACTGTGGTGAAAACACTTGTTCACAACAATTTTAAAAAAATAAATTATAATTATTTCTTTTTACTGAGTTTGTCTCTGTATTGCAGAGCAAAGGGCACTTTAAAGCTTTTCAGCTTGACCTGAAGGCAAAGATTCCTGTGCCGCCTTCTTTCCCTGCAGTTCTCCAAATAAGACTTTCAGTGGCTCCTGAGAGTTACAAATGCAATAATTATCCTCCCTATTCATGGTTTAGACTTTATCACAACATTATTCACTTTTTACTTTAAGCTGTTTTAAACACCTTCAGATCATTTATCCAGCTGCATTTATGTCCTTACCATGTCCAATATAATGCATACCTTATCGTCTTGTGGTTCACATTGAAAGCTAATTCTTTTATCTTTTCAACTAATCTCATGGCATTACTGTGAAGATAAATCCCTAATCTCCTTCTCCCTGCTTTTCTGAAGTGACTTTTTTCCTTGACATGTTGTTCACTGTTACTTACAGGTACTTTACTTCTCTAGATCTTGCTACAGAATTTTTGCATAGTTTTAAAAATTATTTTCTTGTTATAACTTGCAAGTTGAATTTGATACTGTAAAGTTTTCATTGTCTTTCTTCTGTTTACCAGTCAACATCCCGTAGGTAGTATAAGGTCATGTTTCTGTAACATAAGGTGAACAAATATCAGGAAGAGGGGAATAAAGGAAACTGTTGTACGTTTTTTTAAGAAGTCTACAGGCAAATCCATATACACCAGAAAACCATGTGCACAGCTTATCCTCTCAACAGTTTTTTTGATTGTTAATTTGCACTTTAGTCTGTGAAACATCTTCAGTCCTAATTCCAGTATTGCAATTTGCTGAACAGAGTTATAGCAAAGCAACAAAGAGATTTGCAAATAGATTGTTAATAAAACAAAAGCTCACAGAGGAAAGAGTTTAAAACAGGTAGGAGATGAATGAGCAGAATTGTACCAAAGAATATAGAGGAGTTGAGAGATATGTAGGCAGAGGCAACACCTGTGTAGAATGGTTGTGCAGGAAGGATTTGTTCCCACCCAAAAATCTTATAGCCACCAGCATGAGATTTGAAAACATCTTGGACACGCATCACTGTGTGTCCATGCTTCCCTACGATGCAGCCTTCTCAATTTGTTTTGTAGTGCTGCCTTGGCTGCAAACTCATCTCCTTTTTTTCCTGACTCTTCTAATTTTCATTCTGCTGTTTTCTTATGTATTTTTAATACTCTTATAAATTATTCCAAACCTAGTCAATTTTCCTGTAGTTTTAAATTTCTATAGACATAACTGACCTGTATGACAAATGCCTGCAGGGCCACTAGCAAATGAAAATTAGAAGTGAAAATTCTCCGCAACTTAGTCTATAGATGTTTGCCTGTATTGATACGTTTCTGTTTTATGCACTGTCACTGGAATCTTTTTTTTTTTATTCCTGTGCCCTTCTTGATTTTGCTCGCATTCTCCGTGTTTACAAACACATGAGTAAATGTAGGTTACATTATGTTCTCAAAAGCTTTAAAAGAAACATTGTAGTTAAGCAGAGGGTCAGGAATTGATTTTAAAAGGCTTGCTATTATCTTTATAAAGTAGATTCCCTTTAAAACTGTTGTATTTTAACAGTATTTATCCTTGATTTTGAAAATCTTTCTGAGAAATTACTCTCTCAAAATGACAACGTTTCTGAAGTGCAACTTCTACACAGTGGATCTTGACCTTTATACGCTTTTTAAGCAAATGGGAGATTTCTGTTGTCTCCTTAGTTATAAGTAAGAGATTTCAGTGCATGATTACCAACTTTGCAAGTACATTTAGCTTATCTAGCTAACATGAAGTTAAGGAAGCTGTAATTCCCTTTTCAAGTCCATTCCCTTTTATTTTTTGAACCCCTACTTTGTCATACACACACTTTCTTCGGTTTGATTGTTCTCCTACAGCAGAAGTACAGTGTTATTCACTCCATCCTGTATTTTAGTGCCTGTGATTATTCTTGCTTCCTCATGCCCTCCTTAGCCTGCTTCTCTCTTCCCATATTGGGTGGTGCTGGAAATGGTCATATCTTGCCCTCAGCACTTTAGTGGAAACAGAGAAAAAGCTGTCTTAAGTATAAGAATATAGAAAATAGGCATATGGCTGATGTTGCAAACAAAGGCTAAATAAACTTAATTTAAGTAGAAGTTGAAGTTTTCAGGGTGCTCTGAAAATACTACCTTGGTTATACAGGCTTTCCATTTGTAATTTCTTCCATTCAAACTTGTGTAGCAAGTAGAAGTTACTGCTTGTATTACTGCAGGGATTGGATTGAGTAAAGCGTAGTTGTCAGGGTGCTCTGCGCCTGCATAGGACGTTGCAGAGCTAATTGCGTCGTAATAATGTGCGGTTGCTGGCAGTGTTTGGAGGTTCCTATTCAACAGACACATGCTGTTCATATATTTATAGCATGCTTAAGTTTTCAGAGCTGAACTTTGTAAAACTGAAGGAACATATGCTGAATGGATTGTTTTTATCTTAAAGTGTAAGGCTTTTCTTTGTCGGGCAAATTTGAAAGCTTCCTCAGAAATTCTGTGACAAAATCTCATATGTCAGTTGGTAAATATCTAAAACAAGACAAATGTTGTAATAGTATAAATTTCACCTGAAAGTAACTTATTTTAAAGCTGAGCAGTATTTCAGTAGCGGACAAGTAGTGTGTGGGATTGCTTGCCAACATCTGCAAGCTTGGTACATTTTACACATATTTCTACTTTTTTGCATGTGTTTTTGTTTCATGCCTATTAAAAATGCTATTTTACTTCAACATTTAATTGCAAATAACCAGTTTTTCTTTCCAGTCCTTCCAGTTCTTGTCTGAACAGATGTAAAGTACATCTAGATCATTCACACGGCAGTAGTTTTCCAAAATACCATGGTGTTACAGCACCACCTATAGGGTTTGCTCAAAATTAAATCAAGATAGTTTTCAGGGAATAGTTGATTGAATGGTCAAATAAAATAATGTCTTTCTGTATTTTGAGACTTTTTCCTCCCTAGGACAGTTCCTATGTTCTGTAGCCAAAGTATGTTAATACTTAAACGTGAAAACTATTTACAGCAATGTTTTAGTACAGCTGTATGTGAAAACAGTAAATTTACTGAGTTTTATTTTTGTTTCAGGATTTCTGTATTTAAGATAATACAGAAAATGCAGGCATATGCCAGCATTTTTGTCTTTTAATGCTTTTAAACCTATTTTTAGAAATTTACTTGTTATGCCACACAGAAATATTTAAAGTAATAATAATTTAAGAATATATTTTTTTTTATTGTATTAGATCTAGTCAATAATTTCAGGTCCCAGTAGTCTTGAAAAATTATCTTAAAAGCTTGATTGTGGATAAAAACATAAATAAATAATAGCCTGTTTATAAATTACATGACTTGCACTGTTATAAATGCAGTTCATTCTTCATCGTGTTTGTTCACTGCATCAGTTCTGATGTGTCATTTTAATCAGATACATATTAAAAATATAAAAACCTTGAAAAGCTTTTGATCTTTGGACAATAATGAAAATGCCTTCTATTTATAATAGTTCTTGTGTTTAAATTCTGGTATGTAACTGCTACCAGTAAACTTCGAGAGCCCACAAACTTTGGACTAGCAGTGAGGAAGCTTTAAAATAAGAGCAGAGGGCAATTATTTTTAATTTGTTTTTTAACTTCTGAAACTTCCTCATAATTTCAGGCTTTGTAGCGAGAGTATTCTGGCCTTCCTATTTATGTGAAGGTTGTGAGTATGCTATATGACAGGTGTTGGATATAAGGCTGAAGCGGGGGGGGAACCCAACAGTGAAACAAAACCACAAAACTAATAAATACATTGTTTGAAATAAAAACAGCAGAGTTGAGAACCCTCCAGTGAAAAGAACAAGCAACTGAGTTAAGGTCGATGCAGAAAGCTATGCCTATGATAAAGTACGAATACAAACGCCTTGAGTTACTTCAGTCCTATAAATACAAACTTTCTAGTCCATTATCAGAAATGTAGTTACAGAAGTCCCTCTTAAGGATAATACCTTGTAAAGCTAACTTTTAGTATATGTAAATAAAGTGTGTTGCAGTAAGTGCTCTTTCTTTGCCTTCCAAGTATTGGAGTTGTGTATGAAGATCGTTTCTGTGCCAAGGGCTGGAAGGGGTTATTTAAGTGATGGCCAGGCACTGGGTGGTCTTAAGACAGGAAATTTCAGCTACGTGATTATTTTGCTTTTATCTATTTTTCACCTTTTAATGCGTTTGTCAGTATAAGGTGTAAATGCATAGTTAAATTGAACTGAGGATTTGTGGAGGCTAAAAGATAAAATTGGGAAATACAAAGTCAAAGTCTGTATAGAGTAATCTTTTTTTTAATCTGTAGTACTAATTGTCATCAGTGTAACTTCTGCACTGGCAACATTGGAAAACATCTTTTGGCTGACATGTTGTGACCTGTGTCCATTGTGAACTCCTTTAGGCATTGTTTTTATTGCTGCCTCATCTAACTCAGTGTGGTATTTTCCCTGATAAGTTCTGATTGACTTTTATCCTAAAAAATGTGGTTAATCAAGTTGCTTTCTATAATATATGTATTTTTTAGCTTGTGGAGATATTCCAGAACAAATTCGATCATCAAGCGGGACAATCACAAGTCCAGGGTGGCCCTCTGAGTATCCTGCCCGAATCAACTGTAGTTGGTACATCCATGCAAAGCCAGGGGAGATCATTACTATAAGGTAACAGTGCTCCTGTATTAACCGCATGGATTGAAGAAGTACTGACTAGACATTTTTAACTGTCAATAGCATGTGTACCAATTTCCTCTTCCTTCCTGTAAATGTAGGATTTCTGTTTTCTGCCTTTCCTTTTATCTGAATTACTCTTACACAACCATGTAGTATTTGTTTCAACTGGAGAGTTGGCAACTAGAAAAAGTTTCTATGTGCTCATTTATTTGATTTCTTTTTAATGTCTCTGAAATAAAAGAATTTTGTATTTAAAAATGTGTAGGGGAAATTCTGCAATGTTTCGTTGCTATGAAGACTCATGGTGTGTTTAAAAGTGACAGGGTATAAAATAGTAAATCCATAGATATGATTGCAGTTTTGGAAATGCTGACTTTTGGCACAGGGAGCTCCTCACAGTTTCACGTACCTTATAACTTTTCTAAAACAGTAATGTAAAAAAAAAAAGGTATCATGGGTTCAAGTTCTCATCAGTTCATTCACCATTACTGCTGCAAGGGAAATACAGGCTTGTTTTAGCATCAAGATACAAATTAGTACTGCTTTGCAGCCTGATCGTGAAACTGCATTAGCTGCAGATTTACTTCAGTTTCCAGTACAGACCTGCTGACCTTAGAAGCAGCTCTTCATTATGAATTATTTGCTTAGACATCAGTTACTCTTTTAAAGTACTGCTTTTTAATTTAAACACTCTTTCTACTAAATACTAAACTGGTGTAAATGCAACAGAAAGTAGGTAGAGCTGTTCATCTACTAGAATGCTTTCAAAACTTTTTCGTACAGTTTATTTTTCATAAAACTATTTTTTTTTTTCCCCTCACATTGTTTTGTTCTACTCATCTACCTAGCATATGTTTCACGTTTCATTTCTGGTTTACTGCTGTTGTTTGTACTGACCTGTTTTGCCCAGGCTGTATCCCCTTCACACTTTGTTACCATGACAGCATGTCTTTGATATAGCTGTAGCCATACTGTGACATTCCCTGGTATACCCATTGGGTAACCAAGTAGTGCAACTGGGAGCAAATCTTATCTGAGATCATATTTTTGAACAATTTAGCTGTATTTATAGTGTCCAAGTCATATCATTGTCTAAGTGTAGCATTAGCTGAAGTTCTGGTGACGTTTGGGTTAAATAAAACCACTTAGTAGTATGAACGTCATTAAATGAGACTCATAAAGACAATTGTGTGAAGAGAAAACTTGTTGTTTAAACAAAGGCTTAATGTATTTTTTTTTATAGCAAAACTGAGCTGCTTTAAGTAGTGGATGCAAAATTTTGGTTAACAGAATGGGTTCTTGCTGTCATCATAACATAAAAGTATCATCATCACAAGTTTAAATCCTATTCTCTACACGGGTAGAGAAGCCACTCTTTATTTAGGACCAGAAAAGAGCTTACAAGTAATTTCCATTTTTATGTGTAGTAATTCATCAGCCTGGTTGTGCAATATCCAATGCAGTAGCAGTTTTGACCTCTTCTTCCTCTCCCCTCTCAGCTTTCAAGATTTTGATGTTGAGGGATCCCGACGATGCAGCTCAGATTGGTTAACAATTGGAAGCTACAAGAATATTGAAGGCTACAGAGCATGTGGATCCTCCATTCCTTCACCATACATCTCTACACAGGATCATGTTTGGATCAGATTCCATTCGGATGACAGCATCTCCAGAAAAGGCTTCAGATTAGCCTACTTTGCTGGTATGTTTCCAATGACAACCTAGTTCAGTTTTATGGTTTAATTGTTTTGTTTTCTGTTTCAAAAACTACTTCCTTGCAGCAGGGTACAGTATGTGTATTTCCTGTAGTCAATTCCAGGCTTATTGAAAGTATACATTGTGTAGATTTTATTTTATTTTAATCCCATACATGACTATTCAAAGCAGGAATTAATGTTTGCAAGTAATAAGCAGAGTGGATGATTTTGGCAGGGGGAAAGTTCGATAATAATACTAGGCAACTTGGGAGTTGTTTTTAACATAGCTTAAGATTGGAAATTTTTTCATCAGAATAAAATCAGTTGTTAAAATAGTTGAGTAGACTTCTGAGTAGCATAAGCAGGGTAAGAGAAGGAAGAAATGCTGGGATTCTTTTTACATTTGCTTCATTATTTCCTGTCTCAGAAGTTATACTCTCTTTTTTTTTTAAATAACTACTTAAAAACCTATTAACATGATAAATTACTCTAGCCAAGTATAGACGTGGGTTTGTACATACAAAGTTTTTTTCCTGGATAATTCAAGTATGCAATATAAGCTAGTTACCAGTAGTAATACTTTGCTTTGAGGGCAATTCTTGCTTCAGTAGCTGTTTCCAAGAGAGAAGAGGAAGACAGTCATGGGTAAAGACCAGCTACAAACTTTTTTCTGGCCTTAAGCAATATTAGGATTTTATGTAATAGCATGATCATGGTTTTCTATGTCCTGATCATCAAAAATACTTGATTAGATTCCTTTTTGTTTTCATAACGGTTTTGCATTCTCTTGCTTCCTTAGTGTATGCCTGTATGCCACTCTCTAGCCTGCTCCAAATCTCTGTGCACTGACTTTTATCTCTTCTCCTCCATAAAACAATTCATATTCTCTCACACCTATCCACTGCTACCCATCTTGAAAACTCTTCCACCAAAATTGACTAAATGAGGCCTGATCTCTGCTCTCATAAGCCATGTTTGCCCGTTTTGTGTTCTGCACTCTTTTTACCTAATGGCTTCCTCCACCTTGTCAGAGCTCCTTCACAAACTTGAAGTTTCCAGGAGGGTTTATGCCTTTCTATCTCCTGTTTTCAAACCTACAAAAAAGTTCCCTTTCTGCTTTAGTTCTTTGCAGTTTAGCAAGGCTTGGCAGAAGTAATGCAGGCTTGCATTTGGTGCTGGTTAAGCTTTCAGGGCAATGTTCTACCTGGGTTTTGCTTACTGCTGTCTCACCGAAATAGATCATGGGGGGGAAAAAAAAGCCACTCACTGTCTAATCAGTCATCCTCTACAACTGTTTCTGCCAACTGCCCCCCCCCCCCCCCCCCCCCCCCCCCCCCCGTTATCCCGTGTGAGGCATCATCTTCTGACCTGCTTATCTCCCTCTCCTGGCAGGCACAGAGGGAAGGCAGCATTCCTGCCTGAGGGGCTATGAGAAGGAAGGACATTTTGAATAAGGGTGTGGAATGGGCAAGGGAGGCAAGACCCAGGCTTAGCAGAGCTTTTCTGAAAACTCTTTCCTCTCTTTTCCTCTGATTTAGAAACAATTTCTGTATCGAACCCCTTTTGGAAGAAGCTGTAACATTTTCAGCAATAAGCATTTTTTGTTACGGGATTTCTTCTTGCTAGCGTCGTGTAGTAGTAGTTAGTGTAGAGTACTTAAGACTTTAATGTTTTTAAATGTCTTGTTAAAAATTTTTGTTGTTGTTGTTTTTTGTAGTTTTTTTTATGAATTGTGCTGAAACTTTGGTTTGAGCTTAGTCTCTGCTTAATTTGATACTTGAGAAATACTTCATGGTTGAGGTGGTAGTGTAGCATTTCAGTGATCAGAGTCATCTTCTAATGTTGTAAACTGACCTGTGTATAGGAGAAGAGTTGACAAATCTGCTTTAATAATCATGTGATCATTTCTGCTTTCCAATGTGAAGAGGAGACTCCTGCAATATTAACACCACTTTTGTTACACCTTCAACTGTGCCATTATGTTGGTTGATTCCTTCGCATTAGTATCATGCAGTAGTGCTCAGTTTAACACCTCATTAAAACATTTAATCCAGTGGTGTTAAGACTGCTCTTAAAAGTGACGAGGTTTTTGAAAAAGAGGGAAAAATAGTAATACTTGAGTTAGGCTTACTCATGCTGGAATGATGGAAACAATATAGATTACAGGCCTAAAAGAAACAGTTGGGGACCCACATGTTTAAAATCTGTTGTGGAAGATAGGCCATGTGAATTGTTTGAATTAATTCTTGTTTAAAGTAAGTTAATAACTTCCAGGTAACTCATATTTCATTTTAAACAAACAAAAAAAGCATTCCAGTTAGCAACGATACTTGACTAGAAAGTAAATTTTGTGTCACTTGTCTTTATTCCCTCTGTCTTCCTCCCACCCCCTTTAGTTTATCAGCTTCTTTAATTATGGGTTTTGGAATGGGATGGAATTTAATAACAGTGATGTAGAGTGGAAAATAGAGTTAATAAAAGTACAGAGATTTATGTTCACTGCAAACCCATGGAAAGATTGTGTTAGTCCTTTGACTAGAACTGCGCATAGGTTCTGCTAATTATCTCATACTATCCTGAAGTCTTCTGAGGTACAGCTTCCAATGGTAGTCTTATGTTGTACATCTCTTATTATTTTACCACTCTTAATTTATGATTCGTATGTAAACTTTTTGATGTAATGACTTTGGGATCAGTGATTAAAAGTACTAAATCAGGATTAAATAGGAAGCTCTTTCCTGTAATGTTTAAAAGCCTGTAGAAGGAAGAGCCTAGGCTGAAATCATATCTTCTTTTGTTACTACAATATTGCTGTTAATATTTACATCTCCTTTCTATGTCTTTCTACTCAACCTTTTTCCAGGTTCTGCAGAGTAGCAGCATTGAGCTAATCAGTACTCTTCTTAAGTATATTTTACTATATTGCACTTCCACCTATGGCACACAGTCATTCAGGTTAGGGAGGGCAAGTCTAATAGTTCACTTTTACAAGTTTCAAATTCAAGGCCAAAATCCATACTAAGTATTTGCCATACTAATATTACAAATGATGTGTTTGTGTGTGTATATAAAAATACATACGTGTGTATATATGTATATATAACAGAATAAGATGATAATATCATTTATACTAGATTTGTTCTTTTTTTTTTAATGAAATAAAGATTTTCTAAAACATAGTCACTGGCAGTGCTTACTTTTCTTTTTGCTCTCCTTTTACTCTCTGTCAGTGAATTTATTAACTTAAGCACTCTTCAGCAGGACTTAGAACGGATATCGCTCTTGGTTTCATGTTTTTCCTGTATTCGTTTTCTAAAAAGCCTTAGCATTTGTGAAATTTTTCAAATGCTGACATTGCATCTTTTTTTGAAAAATTGATTATTTCAAGGTATATTATTTCTTTTAATGCTTTCTAAGGTAGCAAAATAGCAAAAAGGAGAATGGGGGTGTGATATGACTTGACCTATCAGAGCAGATTAGTTGCAGCAAGGAAAATTCAGACTAGATATGAGGACTTTTATCACTTTGTATGGTTAAGCACTAGAACTTTGAAAATACTTGATTGGACAAGGCCTTGGACAACCCAATGAAAATTCACTTAGCCTTGCTTTGAGCAGATTAGGTGACCTGCAGAGATCCCTTCCAATCTGAATTGGTCTGTTGTAAAGCAAGATAGAACCTGCTGCTCCTGGGAAAGTCTGTATTTCAGCAAGTTCATCATGCTGTCTTTCCTGTTTCTTTTTTTAAACCCAAGGTTCAGTGTTATTTAGATTTAGTATATATTTGTTTAATTTATTTCCTGGATTACTGTTGTGTGGGACCATCTGCATTGCAGATTTTAAAAAAAAAAATAAATTTTTTTTTGGAGGATTGACCACAGCAGTTTGTTTTATAGCAAATTTTACAGTTGGTACCGTGATTTTTAGAAAGTGCAGTGATTTTAAGTGCTACAGGGGTATTCGACTCAGCTAAGTTACTGCAGAACTGAAATAGCTTGCTTCCCAGCTATGCTTCCATGTATAACGTGATTGGAACTTTAATAAATGGAAGCCCTGAAAAAAATATTCTTGATGTTACAAGTGTGGTAGTAGCCAATAGACCGCATTTTCTTAAAGGTGTCTCTTGACTGGGTTTTGTTTTCAGAATTTAAAAAACAAAACAAAGCAAAACAAACCAGACAAACAACAATCACCACCCCCTCCCCCCCCCACACAATTCCATGTTTTCTGGACCACTACTTGGATCCTTAACTTCTAATTTTGTGTTCAGGTAAGCATGTTTTTCTGCATTTGCTGCACTCCTCTTTGTTGCTGGAGGAGAGGCAGGAGCAGTGGGAAGAGATGAGGACAGAAGTTTCTCTTTGGTTGGTGGTAATAGGTAATCATCAACTGTCAGCTTCTGTCTTGACATAGATCCTTTGGTACAAAGTAGGAACCTATGAAAATGGGAGAGAGGTCTGGCTGTTTTTAAAAGAAGGAATTTGAAGAGGTGACTAATACTGCAGGACAAACTGTGTATTTTGAGTGATAAAGGAGAGAAACAGTTTTTTCCTGACTTATTTCTAGCACCTTAGAAGCCAGCTTTTTCAGTCACTATAAATGAGCATTGTTTTCTTGCTTGGATTAAAGTTATTTGACTGAAAGCGGCTAAGGATGAGGCTTATGCTGATGTGCTGACAGAATTTCAACTTGAAAAAACTGGTTTGTCTTGAAACTCATTGAAAGTTGTGACAATTTACACAGACTTTGAATTGTTGTTTTGCCATTCTGAGCTATGTGGTACAGCAAATAAATATGCAGCACAAACCACAAAGTGCTAAATTCTAAAAAGAGAATATTCTTATAATTTCTTATTTTTTCATTTCAGGGAAATCTGATGAACCAAATTGTGACTGTGACCAGTTTCATTGCGCTAACGGGAAGTGCATTCCAGAAAGTTGGAAATGTAATAATATGAATGAATGTGGAGACAACTCGGATGAAGAAATCTGTGCCAAAGCTAATCCTCTGACAGCTTCTTCCTTTCAACCTTGTGCTTACAATCAGTTCCAGTGTCTTTCTCGCTTCACCAAGCTTTACACTTGCCTTCCAGAATCTTTAAAATGTGATGGTAACATTGATTGTCTTGACCTAGGAGACGAAATAGACTGTGATGTGCCCACATGTGGGCAATGGTTAAGATACTTTTATGGTACTTTCAGTTCTCCCAACTATCCTGACTTCTATCCACCTGGAAGCAACTGCACCTGGCTGATAGACACTGGTGACCATCGCAAAGTAATTTTGCGATTCACTGATTTTAAACTTGATGGTACAGGTTATGGAGACTATGTCAAGATATATGATGGATTAGAGGAGAATCCACGGAGGCTGTTGCGTGTGCTAACGGCATTTGACTCTCACGCTCCCCTCACAGTTGTTTCATCCTCAGGACAGATAAGAGTGCATTTTTGTGCTGACAAAGTGAATGCTGCAAGAGGATTCAATGCCACCTATCAAGTAGATGGTTTCTGTTTGCCCTGGGAAATCCCATGTGGTGGAAATTGGGGTTGCTACACAGAGCAGCAACGCTGCGATGGCTACTGGCACTGTCCAAATGGAAGGGATGAAACCAACTGCACCATGTGCCAAAAAGATGAATTTCCCTGCTCTCGAAATGGTGTTTGCTACCCTCGTTCAGATCGCTGCAATTATCAGAATCATTGCCCTAATGGTTCAGATGAAAAAAATTGTTTCTTCTGTCAGCCAGGAAATTTTCATTGCAAAAATAACCGCTGTGTGTTTGAGAGCTGGGTTTGTGATTCTCAAGATGACTGTGGTGATGGCAGTGATGAAGAGAATTGCCCAGTCATTGTGCCCACTAGAGTAATAACTGCAGCTGTCATTGGGAGTCTTATTTGTGGATTGCTGCTTGTCATTGCACTGGGATGCACTTGTAAATTGTACTCACTCAGGATGTTTGAGCGGAGGTAAGTAGAACAGATGGCGTTGAGAACTTAAATTCTTAAAGTATTTTCATATCTCTTATTATTATACTTGAAACATTTTTATTGATATACAATTATTGTTGCATGTGATTTCTAAAGGCATTGTTCCTTCTTATTTGACCATAAAAAGAAGTTAGTTAGAAGGGAATAGAAGTATTCTGATCACTTAACTATTGAGGCCTAAGCTTTCAGATGTTGTTCCCAAAAAGAAAATGTGGAAAAGTGGCATTTCAGCAATTAAATACCTCAATTCTGTATTTAACAGCATATTCATTCTATTGTAGACTATCGCATACCAGGATTACATGTTCTTCAATTTTTATAAAGTAATATAAGCATCTTTCTGGGTGCCTTTTATATTGAGTCCATGCTTCCTTTTGTTTGTTTTTTTGTTTTGTTTTGGGTTTTTTTTTAAGGAATTTATTGTTGGGTTGATTTTGTTGTTCTTGTCTCACCTGGACAGACCCACAGGAATGACCGCAAGGACTTCCTGTATATTCTTTGTAGATTAAATTTCAGTTAAACTAATAAAACTTCTGCTGAAATTTATTATTTCAGATTATAATAGTCTGATGTAGTTTTAAATATACATATATGCACATCATAGTCTTATGTATTATGAAATTTCTTTTCTCTTTGAAAGATCATTTGAAACTCATTTGTCAAGGGTTGAGGCTGAACTGTTAAGAAGAGAAGCTCCTCCATCCTATGGACAGTTAATTGCCCAGGGTTTAATTCCACCAGTTGAAGATTTTCCTGTTTGTTCACCAAATCAGGTAAGATCCCAAAATAGCAGGCAGACCACTTAAATTTTAAGGAGACTGAAATAAAGATATTTTAACTTTCATCTGCATTTTCTTTTTCTATAGCATTTCCTTTTCTTCCTTTCGGGCCAACGCTATTATACTAAGGATTAGCCATTAGACTAATCAAGATTAAGATCAAGATGTGGTAGCACCACACAGTTCTCTTTGCAGACTTATTCTCTTGTTAATGAATGCCAGTAATGCACACTATAGAATCCCTCCTGCATGAAAAGTAATAGATCAGTAAATCTAGTTGTATGTTCTGTATTGGTGGTGTTGTATGAGTTAAGATTGCAAGCTAGCACTTCAGAATTTGGGAAAGATGAGGCTTCTAATGCAAAATGGTAGTTCATCTCCACTAGTCCTATGTGTTTAGGTACAAACATGTCCACTATGTATAGAAAAGATGACAGCAAAGGCAAGGCTGTAATCATCTAGATCATCTAGTTGCAACCCCCCTGCCATGGCAGGGATACCTTCCACCAGACCAGGTTGCCCAAAGCCCCATCCAACCCGGCCTTGAACGCTGTCAGGGAGTGGGCAGCCACAGCTTCTCTGGGCAACCTGCTCCAGAGTCTCACCACCCTCACAGTAAAGAATTTCTTCCTAACATCTAGTCTAAATCTACTCTCTTTTAGTTTAAAAACATTACCTCTCATCCTATCACTACCCTCCCTGATAAAGCATCCCTCCCCACCTTTCCTGTAGGCCCTCTTTGAGCACTGGAAGGCCGCTATAAGGTCTCCCTGGAGCCTTCTCTTCTCCAGGCTGAAGAACCCCAACTCTCTCAGCCTCTCCTCATAGGGGAGGTGCTCCAGCCCCTGATCATCTTTGTGGCCTTCTCTGGACCCGCTCCAACAGCTCTGTGTCTGTCTTGTGTTGGCGGCTTCAGAGTTGGATGCACTATTCTAGGTGGGGTCTCACAAGGGCAGGGTGGAGGGGCAGAATCACCTCCCCTCAACCTGCTGGCCACACATCTTTTGATGCAGCCCAGGATACGGTTGGCTTTTTGGGCTGCGTGCGCACACTGTTAGCTCATGTTCGTCTTACTACCCACCAGCACGCCCAAGTCCTTCTCCCCAGGACTGCTCTCAGCCTGTATCTGTGCTTGGGATTGCCCTGACCCAGGTACAGGACCTTGCACTTGGCCTTGTTGAACTTAATGAGGTTCACGTGGGCCCATCTCTCCAGCCTGTCCAGGTCCCTCTGGATGGCCTCCCTTCCCTCCAGTGTGTCAACCGCACCACACAGCTTGGTGTCATCGGCAAACTTGCTGAGAGCGAACGTCATTCTACTGCCTGTATCGCTGACAAAGTTGTTAAAACAGCACGGGTCCCAATACTGACCCCTGAGGAACACCACTCGTCACTGGTCTCCACTTAGACATCGAGCTGTTGACCATGACTCTGACTGCAACCATCCAGTCAATTCCTTATCTACGAAGTGGTCCACCCATCAAATCCGTGTCTCTCCAATTTAGAGCCAAGGATGTCGTGCAGGATATCATACAAAATTTAACAGGAATGATTAACAAAGTAAAAGCTAGTAAGTGGGAGTTAATAGTGTCTAGCCATCTTGATTCTCAGGTTGATGAATGAATTTCTATCAAAACAACTTTTTCATTTAAAAAAAAAATGGCAATCATTTATAATGCTCTTTTGTGAAATAGAAGAAAAGTTTCAGTCTAGGAATGCTGCTGTGGGGCTGTATTAGTTGGCATTATCTTGCATTATGTGTTGCAGTTAACACAGCAAAGTTTACTGTTCGCTAATATTGCTGAGCATGTAAGAAAAATAGTTACAAGACCATAAGAAGAGGAATTGTTTATTTTGAACAGAACTTATTTCATTACACTTGTTCTGCCATAGATTTCACTTATTCTTTCACACATACTTGTTCACAACCAGCAGCTGTAATCTGTCACAAATGATTTTGCAAGAGGAAAGGAGGAAAATAAGTTACAATTGAGGATTTTTCAGTAGCTAAATTAGTACTAAAACTTGGGAGCTTATCAATGAGTAGCACTATCAGTATGAGCTTATTAATGAAAAACAATTGTGTACTTCTACAAATTTGGCTTGCTTGTCCTCTTTTCCAAAATTAAGCTTCACCAGTTTGTGATGCAGCTATGCTCGCGAGCCTCTTGAGGTAGGGTTAGCTCAAGAAAGTCTGTTAAGACAGTGCAGTTGTTATGCCCAGGTGTCAGAGTCCTCTGGTACGTGTAACTTGGAGCAATGTTTCCGGCACGTCCTTCCCCTGTATGGGACACATGAACACATTTAGGAGCCATTACAGTTTTCAGACAAACTTAGCTTCCTCAGACCTGTTTTTCATCATGAAACCCGACAAAGGTGGCCTAAAGATCTTAGTTTTTACTGAAATGAAACCTTGTGATAGAGAGGACAATTATGGAAAACCCAGACATGTAGTGACTGCACTCAGAGACTGGTACCAGTACTTTAAAAAAGGTGTGCAATTACTGAAATTTCTTTTACTTTCAGTTTGACTTAAATTGAATTAACCACTGTTGCTTTGGATATATTTTAAATTATTTTTCAGAACTAAAATATAGTGGTATTTTAAAGACTTACTGAAAGTGGCACTCTTTCGTAGTGACATATAGCAAAATGTAGTTGCTTCATAGTCTTTCTGTGTAACCATGATTTCACACTCCGTAAAACCCTGATGCATGTACAGTAGTTTTGAACAATGAAAACGTGTTAGTAAATTCCCATTGTGAAGACCAGTATTTCTAATAAGACTTGTGGCCTTGAAAACTTAAGTAGCTATACTGGGGAATTACCTAGCATAAAAATAAGGAAAAGCAGGGAGTAGGCCATCACCTTCAGAAATAATGAGTCATTTTAGAGCATCGATAAAAATTTTTACTCTTATTTAACAAATGAAGTTACATTGTTTTAAAAATTGTTTTTCAGAGGAGAGAACATCAGTAAAAGCTTGAACAATGTAAATTGTATTCTATAAATTATAAAGCTGAAATTTTTGATATGGTTAAGTGTTGGGGGAGGGAGTCAATATTAAGTCGGCTTTCCTTGTTTTGAGCAAGATATGTAGTCAAGATTTCCTAGAAGTTCGTAGTCTCAAACTGGAGGAATCTTGGTTGTTCTGGTGTGTATGTAATGCTTTCCACCTAAAACTGATACTTGCCTTCAGAGCCAGGTTCTCCAGGGTAGGTAGCAGTCTCTCTTTGAAAGTAAGGCTACTAAACACATGTATTTATATGCTTGAATGTAAGTATCACTCTATGAACTGTTGGAAGGGAAGAGGTAGGTTGTGCATGAAGTATTGATTGGATACTGTGCTGTGTATGTCCTGTGGCATCTGAAGGATCGTGAAAGGGAGCTGAAGTTGGCAGCATGAGAACTTTGAAGTTCAGTGTTTGTAAACAAAGTAAATATATGCATATGTGGTAAGTGTTTAACTGGGGAAAAAAGAGGCTGTTCTGAAGAATATTCTGTATTTTTGCCATAATCTTCATTAAAAGATGCAAATATAGACTTTATCCTGTAATTAAACACATCAGTGAATATTTTCAGAATCGTGGGCATCTGGCACATCTTCCACCCTAGTATTTGAGAATCGAGGTACTTAGCTGAGGCACTGTGCTCTGTAAGTTTGAGTAAGGGACCCCCAAGTCAAAGTTGTTAATATGTTTGTGTTATTTTACAATTTAAAATTTACTCAAGGTTTAAACAGACATACATTGTTCTATAGCTGAATTACTAGAAAATATATACCGGATTTGGGAAATGTATGGTTTAGAACATGTAAGATAATTTTAATTAAACAGAACTTTAAAGTGTTTTGAAACTGGTATCAACCGATTATGCCAGAATGGGAAAAAAAAATCAAACTACAAGCCTCTGCTAGAGAGGATGTTAAATTTAGTCTCTATTCTAGGCAGCCACATGGTAGTGGATAAGGAAAGGTCACCTCTGTTAAACGATTCTGGAAGATTTCATTTTTAAACCCTAAACTTTTTGAGGCATATTTCTATGTGCTGTACTTTAACATCCACAGTGACTACTTTATCTTCTTGGCAAGACTGTGTGTAACAGATCCTGCGTACCTGCTGTACTGGGTCCGCACTGGGTCTGTGGATGTCCTTTTCTGTAATCAGTGTTCCGTATCTGGGTTATAGTGTCTTGGTTTTCACCTTGCCTTTATTTAGAGGCCCTTGATTTGGGCAGAAGTGTACTTTATATACTTCATTGCTCTTTTATTCCCCTTTGTCTTCCTTCCATATGTATTTCCACTTAATTTCCCTGTTCATAATGTATTTTCCTCAAGAGAATCTAGACTTTTTTCAAGCCTGCTTTGTTTTTAAAATAGCCTATTGCTATGTACACCAAATCCTTAGTGTTTAAGATGCAACATTTTTTGAGTATTTAAGACTCTACATTTAACTGTGCTTATATGCCATTTTGCACAATAGTTGTATTTGTTTTCTTAGAACAGTGCCAACATACTGTCAACCCTTGATTGTTGCTTGTCTTCTTGTTTAGGCTTCAGTTCTGGAAAACTTGAGACTGGCAGTACGATCTCAGCTTGGATTTACCTCAATCAGACTTCCTATTGCTGGCAGATCCAGTAACATTTGGAATCGAATTTTTAATTTTGCAAGGTCACGTCATTCTGGATCATTGGCATTGGTCTCAGCAGATGGAGATGATGTTGCAAGCCAAAGTACTAGCAGAGAAGCTGAAAGAAATAATACTCACAGAAGTCTGTTTTCAGTTGAATCTGACGATACAGACACAGAAAATGAAAGAAGAGACACAGCAGGAGCGGTTGGTGGTGTTGCTGCCACCTTGCCTCAGAAGGTCCCACCTGCAACAGCAATAGAAGCAACAGTTGGAGCAAGTGGGAGTTCCTCTGCTCAGAGCAGCAGCAGCGGTAACACGGATAGTGGAAGAGAAGTGACGAGTGTAGAGGCCCCAAGCACAAGTCCTGCACGTCACCAGCTCACTAGCGCGCTAAGTCGTATGACTCAAGGCTTACGTTGGGTACGCTTTACTTTAGGGAGATCAAGCTCAGTGAATCAGAACCAAAGTCCTTTGAGACAGCTTGATAATGGGGTAAGTGGAAGAGAAGAGGATGATGATGTTGAAATGTTAATTCCGGTCTCTGATGTAGCATCAGACTTTGACATGAATGACTGTTCAAGACCTCTACTTGATCTCAGCTCAGATCAAGGACCAGGGCTTAGACAGCCTTACAGTGCGACACATCACGGTGTAAGGTCATGCAGTCGAGATGGCCCCTGTGAGAGCTGTGGCATCGTACACACTGCCCAGATACCCGACACTTGCTTAGAAGCAACAGTGAAAAATGAAACTAGTGACGATGAGGCATTATTACTCTGCTAGGTACGGATTGTTTAGGAAAGATTGTGTACAAGTTGGAGCAATATCTGTCATTGTTTTGTACTTCACAGTTAAAACTAGTTTTTAGTTTTAAAAAATCCAGGACAACATTATGTTAAAACTATTTTAGCCTGTGTGATTGATTAAACATTTCTTATACTGGATGATGGTATGGAACTATGAGAGTGAACATTTTAATGGCTCTGAATACACGATGTGTGTATCCAGTATAATCTGGTTACTTTCTAAACTGACGTTATTCCAGTTAGTTTCAAATTTAGTTTATCCTGGTACTGTAGTTCAAACCAGAAACATGGCTGCTCCAAGACTTTCTTGGCTGCCTGCTTAACCCCATGTTAACAGGTGAATTTGTACAGAATTATTTTCCTTTAGGAATTGACTCTGTTGTATTATTGCCAACATACTTGTAACTTAATATACTAAATACTGGTAAGGATTGCTAATGTAAAATATGTACTTTTCTTTGAGTTTATACAACACTTTGTCTAAATATTCTTGAATTTCATCATAATGTGAACTTATTTAAAGGGAGGAGAAACTTTCTCCAGGAGCATTCTTTTTCTTGCGGAAGTACAAAATGCAATGATTTGTGAAATTTAGATATAATAGATAAACTGATAGCAAAAGCTTTTATAGCACTGACTTTCCTAAACTGCAATCTAATATGGTACAGCCAAATAGTATGTAAAATCCCCAGTCATTCGTCTTTTTGATTTGAAGTAAAAAAGGGCCGAAGATATTACAATATGTGTTAGTTCTTTAGATATCCGATATGTACAAATACACTACAGAAGAAGTTCCAACTGGTAATAGATCTTTCCCTAATACTGTAGGGTATAAAGCTTGTTTGGACTCAAGGGATTTGCACTAAAATCATATTAAGGTCTCTAATGAGCTTAGTGCACAAGCACTATCACTTTAAGTACTATTATTGTCTAATATTGCAATGGCTATATATTTCCATGGCTCTTTTCTTGGGGTGTTGCATTTTTGTTGCAATTGAATTTGCTTTACTAATCCCCTATTTATTCGTTGTATTTAAAACTGGTTTACTTGGTTGCAGACTGGTTGTTTAAAAAAAGAAAATTCCCTTTTAGTGTATTTTTTATGATATTACATGTTGGAGCAGAACAGATCAGTGGAAAAAAGGCTCCTAACTTCCAATTTTGTGATAAGCAGGTTAATATGTGGCTACTAGTGTGACAACAAGAATCTACACCTTTTAAAAACAAAAATGTCAACTACTGTTTTATTTATTCTTTGCCAGTCTGTTTTTAGTAGGCTTAAAGATCCAGTATGAAATGTATTTGTGTGTGATTGTATGCTATTTATTAAATTTTAAATACTTTGTTGAATGTCATTTTAAAGCATGTTTAAAGTCTTGTGCATTTCTGTCGTGTTATGCTGTCGGGCAGAACTGACTAAAATGTTTTAATATGTATCAAAATTAAATTGAATTTTTGTTATGTTTTTGAGGTACTTTTAAAGATAAATCCAAGGTCTGTCTGGCTTTTTTTTTTTTTTTAATCCTCATCTCTGAAGTACAAATCACATGCAGAAGAAACAAATAATTGAATGGATTCCGAAGTGTATATATCTTCTCCCTCTTCTCTTCATTCACAGACACTGGGATGAGAAAGACAAACAATCTTACCATCTGGTTGATTTTATTCATGAGAGTTAGCAGGTAAATTCTGAGTTCAGGACACAGTTATGTAGATTTGTGCTTTTGAGGAACCTTATGTGCAATACAGTTGTAAAAGATTTTATTATAATGACCCATGCGGTTTCAAGTTTCAGAACAGATCACGTCACACTGGTACCAGATCAGGTACAGATTGGCCCATAATTACACGTACTGAAGTAAAAGTCATCAATGGCCATTTTTATTCACATTGAATAATACCTAAATCTGTGGGTAATCTTTAGTCTGATTTCAGTGGCATTGCTATTAGAGCAGGCACCTTTGCAATATGAACATGGTAACACAGCCTGAAATATATGTGAACAGTATGTCCTGGTATAAAATACTGGGTTTTTAAACCTTCCTAACTAATTGTCATTAGAAAGCGGTTATGGAAATGTTTGTCCACGAGGCAGATACATTTTGAAGAGTCTTCACAGAATACCTTCGGTGTTAAACGCACACATAGTGATCTAAATTTGTTCCAGTAGATGCCCCAAATAGCATGTACCTATGGACTCCATATTGCAGATGTAAAAAGAACACAATGTTTAATTTGTTTTAAAGGAGAAATGATACACATTTAACTGAGAAGTTGGATTTGATTGAGAATTTGGAAAATTGTAAATAAAATTCATATTTGTATGAGGCTAACTTGTTGCAGTGATTTTTTTTTTTCCTTAGTGATGTTAAAGGAGTGATCAGTTTTTCTTTTGATTAGTGTATTAGTGATTGGGGTGGGGTTTTTTTGTTTAGTTTGTTTTTACTGAGACTTCTGTTAAGTCATGTTACTTCATTTCTTTTTATTCTGGAGAGCTTGAATTAGTGTTCTGTTTAAATGATTCTTGGTTTAGCTGTTCTGCAATGCTAGGGCATTTTGAACAAAAGTCAGAATGATTCACTGTGGAATTATCTTATTTTCTGTGATAAATCACTTTTATCTGAAAGCTTTGAAGAATGTAGGTTATTGTGAGGTGAGTTTTCCCCTCATGTAAAGCTTTCTGAGCATGGAAGGAGTTTGTAATTGTTCCTTTTCATATATCACACTTTTCTCATCATTTGATTTGCATTGAAACATTAAAGGGGCTGACTGAGCTTCCGATGCTGCAAGGGCTTGTTTTGTTTCCAAAGTAAAGTCCATTTTCAGTACAAGTTCAGCAAGTATCTCTGAATAACTCTTCTTTCAAACAGGTTCCAAGAGAAGATGCTGGAATTACAGTAGCTTGTGTTCCACTTCCTATCCAAATGCCAAAGCAAGAACTTGCGGCAAAGCTTGGATTCAGTCTAAGGGAAATAACAGTTCAAGTTTGGGACACAAATACTTTTTCACTGGGTCTTTACATTAAATACTCACTGCAGAGCAAAATTAATCACAGCTTTTCCTGTTGGGATGAATTTTTGCTTCCTCTCTGAAAAGTGAATGTTTACTGGCCTGTTTCATTTTCCTGCAGCCATTCCACTGCTGCAGTTGTGCTGAGGAAGTACTGCACATTTCCCGTAAATCTTGTTTTAATCTTCTGGAGTTGTGATGAGGCTTCTTGTGGGGTGTGTTCTGTTGGTTTGTGGGGGGTTTTTTGGCTTCATCTCTTTTCTTCCTCACCTGTGGGTTTCTGAAAACAAGCAGTTGGTAACTGAACTCCTCCAGGACATCAGCTCCAGTTCAATAGGTATGTTGTGAAAGGACACGGGAGGAGTTTGTCTTGATGCTTTGCCAAGTCACTGGAAGTATGGAGAGGTAAGCAGATTGATAGTTAAAACTCTTTCCCTTCTATCCTCTTTTGGGATTTGACTACTGCAGTTTAGCTTTCCCTCATGAAACTAAATTAAAATCCATAATTATCAAACTTGATATAGAGAAGTTTTATAGCACAACATCCCTTTCATGTCAATGTATTTGTCCAGTTGAGGCTTTGTCTTGGTTTGAAAGACAGGTGTCTGCGGAGGAAGGCAGGAGCCTCCCTTGAAATGGAAAGTGCAACCCCCTTCCCTCCAAATTATTATAATTTTGAAATTAACGGGCGTTCAGGCAAAGATATGGGGAATAGGAATAACAGTTCTTTACTAATATATATATATATATATATAACACAAGGCAGGGAAAAACCAAACAACCCCCTGGTTTACACTGACAGAGTAATACAGGAATACAACCTGACACCCTGTTAGGGTGGCAGTAGCAGTCCGATAAGATGCTGGCTGCAGTCCTCCTGAAGTGATGGATGTAGTTCTGTGGAAGCAGCGATCAGGTAAAAGGGTCTGGTCTTCCTCCGAAGGTCCAGTGGTAGGTAGGTAGCTCTTGTCCTCTGGAACTCCACTGGGGGGAAAAGCTCCTCTGGGAATCCAGTGGAAGAAAGGCAGCTAGGGTGTTCAAAATCTCCGTTTTTATTTGGCATGGACTGCTTGGCTCCTTCCCCCCCTCACCGAGCGGAGCATCTCACAATGGGATGGGGAGTCGTGAAGCAGTTCCTTGATAGGCCATTAACAGGAGATAGCCCAGGAGCGAGTTATCAATGGGTCAGGGGATAAGGCATTGTTGTGCCCAGTAACAGGAGATAGTCCAGAGGGGGGAGGCAGGGAGCACCACCCCACCTGGTCTCAACAGCTCCTGAAGATGGTAATAGAATATTTTTTTTTTCCTTTTGGCACATTTTACACTGTAACCCAGGACATAATCCACCCCTTATTCTATTACCATCTACACCATACCCAACCCAATGCCCCCTTACAGATACATATATACATATATACACAATGAAACCTTACACAGAGTTCTCACTTAAAATTAGGTCTCCTTGTGGTACACAACGGGTTTCCCCATTTTCCTGCATTACCCACCAAGTGTAACCAGGTCCTTGAGCAAAAACAACCCCACGGAGGGGTGTGCCTTTCCCTGGTGTGGGATTAATCCAAACAGTCTTTCCTAACATACCTCTCGTATGTACCAGAGGGACTTTATCTCCGTCCACTGTGTGCAAGGGTCCAGACTAGGCGGGACCAGCTCGATTGATGGACCCTCGGGTATTGACCATCCAGGTGGCCTGTGCTAAGTTCAGTTCCCAATTTTTGAAAGTCCCCCTCCAAGTGCTTTTAGGGTAGTCTTAAGTAGCCCGTTGCACCATTCAACTTTCCCGGCAGCTGGTGCATGATAAGGGATAGGATATATCCATTCGATTCCATGTTCTCTGGCCCAAGTGCTTATGAGGCTGTTCTTGAAATGTGTCCCGTTGTCTGACTCGATTCTCTCAGGGGTGCCATGTCTCCAAAGAACTTGCTTTTCCAGGCCCAAGATGGTGTTCCGGGCAGTAGCATGAGGCACAGGGTAGGTCTCCAGCCACCCAGTGGTTGCTTCCACCATGGTCAGCACGTAGCGCTTGCCTTGACGGGTTTGGGGAAGAGTGATGTAGTCAATTTGCCAGGCTTCCCCATACCTGTACTTCGACCATCGTCCACCGTACCACAGAGGCTTCACCCGCTTGGCCTGCTTGATTGCAGCGCAGGTCTCACAGTCTTGGATAACCTGGGAGATACTGTTCATGGTTAGATCCACCCCTCGGTCCCGTGCCCATTTATAAGTGGCCTCTCTGCCTTGATGGCCTGAGGCATCATGGGCCCATCGAGCTAAGAACAACTCTCCTTTATGTTGCCAATCTAAGTCTATCTGGGACACCTCTATTTTTGCAGCCTGATCTACCTGTTCATTGTTACGATGTTCTTCATTAGCCTGACTCCTGGGGACATGAGCATCTACATGACGGACCCTCACAGGTAGCTTCTTTACCCGAGTGGCAATATCTTTCCACTCATCAGCAGCCCAGATTGGTTTTCCCCTACGCTGCCAGTTGGCCTTTTTCCACCTTTCCAGCCAGCCCCACAGAGCATTGGCTACCATCCACGAATCAGTATAAAGGTAGAGCTTTGGCCACTTCTCTCTTTCAGCAATGTCCAGGGCCAGTTGAACGGCTTTGAGTTCAGCAAGTTGACTTGATCCACCTTCTCCTTCAGTAGCTTGTGCGACCTGTCGTGTGGGGCTCCATACGGCTGCTTTCCACTTCCGGTTCATCCCTACGATGCGACAGGAACCGTCAGTGAAAAGAGCATATCATGTTTCCTCTGCTGGTAGTTGGTTGTACGGTGGAGCTTCTTCAGCCCGCGTCACTTGTTCCTGCTCCTCTTCGTCAGCGAGGCCAAAGTCTTCACCTTCCGGCCAGTTCGTAATTATCTCCAAAATCCCAGGGCGATTTGGGTTTCCAATACAGGCACGCTGTGTGATGAGGGCAATCCATTTGCTCCATGTGGCGTCGGTGGCGTGGTGGGTGGAGGGAACCTTTCCTTTAAACATCCACCCCAGCACCGGTAGTCGGGGTGCCAGGAGGAGTTGTGCTTCGGTGCCAATCACTTCCGAGGCGGCTTGGACTCCTTCATAGGCTGCTAGGATTTCCTTCTCTGTGGGAGTGTAGTTGGCCTCAGACCCTCTATAACTTCGACTCCAGAATCCCAGTGGTCAGCCACGAGTCTCTCCAGGCACCTTCTGCCAAAGGCTCCAGGACAAACCATTGTTCCCGGCCGCAGAGTAGAGCACGTTCCTCACCTCTGGTCCCATCCTGACTGGGCCAAGGGCTAGCGCATGAGCGATCTCCCGCTTGACTTGGGCAAAAGCTTGTTGCTGTTCAGGGCCCCAGTGGAAATAGTTCTTCTTACGGGTAACCAGGTACAGAGGGCTCACAATCTGGCTGTACTCAGGAATGTGCATTCTCCAAAAACCTATGGTGCCTAGGAAAGCCTGTGTTTCCTTCTTGCTGGTTGGTGGAGACATCACAGTGATCTTATTGATGACCTCGGTGGGGATCTGACGCCGTCCGTCTTGCCACTTTACCCCCAGGAGCTGGATCTCTCGGGCAGGTCCCTTGACTTTGCTCTTCTTGATGGCAAAACCAGCTTCCAGGAGAATCTGGATGATCTTCTCTCCTTTCCCAAATACTTCCTTTGCCGTGTTCCCCCACACAATAATGTCATCGATGTACTGCAGATGTTCCGGAGCTTCACCCTTTTCCAGTGCAGCCTGGATCAGTCCATGGCAGATGGTGGGACTGTGCTTCCACCCCTGGGGCAGTCGGTTCCAGGTGTACTGTACGCCCCTCCAGGTGAAGGCAAACTGAGGCCTGCATTCTGCTGCCAGAGGAAGGGAGAAAAAAGCATTGGCAATGTCAATAGTGGCATACCACTTTGCTGCCTTGGACTCCAGCTCGTACTGGAGTTCCAGCATGTCCGGCACGGCAGCGCTCAATGGTGGAGTCACTTCATTCAAGCCACGATAGTCCACAGTCAATCTCCATTCTCCTTCAGACTTGCGCACAGGCCAAATGGGGCTGTTGAAGGGTGAGTGGGTCTTGCTGACCACCCCTTGACTCTCCAGCTTGCAGATCATTTTGTGGATGGGGATCACGGCATCTCGATTCGTCTGATACTGCCGGCAGTGCACTGTTGAGGTGGCAATTGGCACTTGTTGCTCTTCCACCTTCAAGAGTCCTACTGCAGATGGGTTTTCTGATAGTCCGGGCAAGGTGTTCAATTGCCTAATGCTCCCTGCCTCCACAGCAGCTATCCCAAATGCCCACCTGAGACCTTTTGGGTCCTTGTAATAGCCGTTCCGGAGGAAGTCTATGCCCAGAATACACGGGGCCTCTGGGCCAGTCACAATCGGATGTTTCTGCCACTCCTTCCCAGTAAGGCTCACCTCGGCTTCCAACAGAGTCAATTGCTGCGATCCCCCCGTTACCCCAGCAATGGAAACAGGTTCTGCCCCCACATGTCCTGATGGCATTAGGGTACACTGCACACCAGTATCAACTAACGCTTTGCATTTTTGTGGCTCTGACGTGCCAGGCCATCGGATCCACACCGTCCAAAATATCCAGTTTTCCCATGCCTCTCCCTGGCTAGAGGCAGGGCCCCTCTAGCACTGGTTACCATTTCCTTCCTGGACATACATACTAGAGGTTCCTTCAAGGGGATCTGTCGGATCATCCTCCCTTCTGTAATATCTGGCAGCTCGGTCCTGGGAGGTTGAGGCTACCTTCACTTTAGTGTTACTCCCCCGGTTAGCGTTTTCCTCCTTGAGTTGACGCACCCGTTCTGCCAGGACAGAAGTGGGTTTCCCATCCCACCTTCCCATGTCTTCCCCATGGCCGCGCAGGAAGTACCATAGCTCAGCTCGTAGGGTGTACCCTCTCCCTCTAGCTGGGGGACGTTGGGCTCCGACTTTGGGGCCTGTGACTTGTACCGGTACCAAATGGGAACTGCTCCTCCTCACCTCCTCCTTTATTTCCCTCATCTCCTCTTGTAGGCTCTTAATCACAGCAGAAACGTTAGCCTGCATTGGGCCACTGATCATGCTTTCAAAATTTCTAAGCTTGCTCGTGACAGAACCCACTGTCTCTCGGTCGTTATCTGCATTAATCATTGCAATGAAGGTGGAGTATTCAGATGGCCCTAGATTTGCCAGATTCCACATTTGCCCTGTGCACCTGACTTTGTCAGGGTCATTACCATGCTGTCCATCCCTCCCAAAGAGTACCTCCAATACTGCCACTTCTCTCAGCTGCTGGATCCCTTCCTCAAGGGTCTTCCAGCGCATTCTGTGATGGTGCTCCTGCATTCTCTCTCTGTGGACAAACCTCTCTCTCACACTCATTAAAAGCCGCTCCCAGAGGGAAAGGGTCCCTGGCTCCCTTACAAATACCAGATTGACACCTGAGTCCTGAGTCAAGGGTCCCAAATTCCTTGCCTCACTGCCATCCAGTTGCACACCCGTACCCATAAGGTCCCAGACCCGAAGTAACCAGGTTGTAAAAGCCTCACGCCCCCGCCGTACGATGTCTTTGTGCAGATTACGGAGACCGTCGTACGTCAGGGACTCGGTGATTATCTCAACCACTGGCTCGCCTGCAGGTTCTGAGGGCCCTCCTTTCTTAACTGAGCGCTCTGATTTCATCTTAGATTTCCTCGTTTCCACAGGGGCGACTGCTGCTGGCTCTGACTGCCCTTGCGTTTCAGCTGGAACCTGGACGGTTGTAACGTCTGTGGGTTCTACTGCTGCACCATTAGACCCTCCCTCTTCAAGGCAGGAGGAGGGTTTCCCAGCAGCTGAGAGAATGCACTCCTTCAGCATCTGGCCCATCTCACTTATCTCCTTCACCCAATCCGGGTGGTTCATTTCTGATGTGAGCTGTGAGGCAGGGTCAGGTTCTGGAGCAGCATTCCTAGTCAGGGTGGTTATCCAAGTCAATCGCCCCTGATCTCTGAATACTGAATAAAACAGGACTATCAGCAACACCAGCCACTGTATGATATCATTAGCCCTCAGGGAAGATCTGAATCCTTCAAAAACTGGTGGAGTAGACCCAAAGAGCTGGGTTAGGGGTTGGGAGAAAGTTTCTCCCGGTGTCATTTCCTCACAGTAGGTACCGTTATTAAAGTAACCCCAAAAACATACAGTTAGTGTGTGATAGCTCTGAATCCATGTGCCTGCCTTCCAGAGGAAGTTAATAAGCCATGAATTCCTCACCTTATTAATCCATAAAACAAACTGGATAACAGTCACAGTAGCCTTAGTTATAGGACCCATGTTTAGATAAGGGCCTGCAAATGGGAGAAATACAGCCACCACCACATGCCACACGAACCAGGATAAGCTAGCCCACATGATGCCACCTAACGAGGAATCTATATCCAATGCACAAGAACCGTTATTCCTTTTATCTCTCAATGCCATCGGGCCCCACGTTGGGCGCCAAAATCTGTCTTGGTTTGAAAGACAAGTGTCTGTGGAGGAAGGCAGGAGCCTCCCTTGAAATGGAAAGTGCAACCCCCTTCCCTCCAAATTATTATAATTTTGAAATTAACGGGCGTTCAGGCAAAGATATGGGGAATAGGAATAACAGTTCTTTACTAATATATATATATATATATATAACACAAGGCAGGGAAAAACCAAACAACCCCCTGGTTTACACTGACAGAGTAATACAGGAATACAACCTGACACCCTGTTAGGGCGGCAGTAACAGTCCGATAAGATGCTGGCTGCAGTCCTCCTGAAGTGATGGATGTAGTTCTGTGGAAGCAGTGATCTTGTAAAAGGGTCTGGTCTTCCTCCGAAGGTCCAGTGGTAGGTAGGTAGCTCTTGTCCTCTGGAACTCCAGTGGGGGGAAAAGCTCCTCTGGGAATCCAGTGGAAGAAAGGCAGCTAGGGTGTTCAAAATCTCCGTTTTTATTTGGCATGGACTGCTTGGCTCCTTCCCCCCCTCACCGGGCAGAGCATCTCACAATGGGATGGGGAGTCCTGAGGCAATTCCTTGATGGGCCATTAACAGGAGATAGTCCAGGGGTTATCTATGGGTCATGCGGTAAGGCATTGTTGTGCCCATTAACAGGAGATAGTCCAGAGGGGGGAGCCAGGGAGCACCGCCCCACCTGGTCTCAACAGCTCCTGAAGATGGTAATAGAATATTTTTTTTCGTTTTGGCACATTTTACACTGTAACCCAGGACAGGCTTCCATTCACATCCAGTATGACACGATGGTCTATCTGGCCAACAGTAACTTGGGGAAGGGAATGTAGTAGTCACTAAATTGAAGAAGTATCTAACAATTCAGATTGACAAGACTTGCTCCATCACTAAGAGGGGGAATGAGAGAAGTAGCTCTATGAGCAATCTAGGTTAGTGGTTCCTAATCGCATTTTGAGAACGGGCATTTGAGGAAAGCCAGCAATAACAGAATGTAGCTAATGTTTGTGAATATACAGGCACAAATTAGTGTTTGTAGTATTTCCCCACACACACTGAAATCTAGCAGAAGTTTAGCTTTCAGCATTAATTCCTCCTTGTGGCCAAGTTGCATTGTATTATCAAAGTACCAAAGAAAAGATACAATCTGAAATACTTCACTTGCATTCAATTTGAAAGATTATTCCATGTTATGGTCACCCTTATGCTGCTTGTGCAGGAAAGAAAGGGATGGGATAGAGGAGGCAAAAAAATTAAGATGGAAAGATGAGTCACTCTGTTTTGAATGTGAGTGATGGGAGAATTGTAATAAAATGGACTAAAACCACTAAAGGAATATAATTATTACATTGCACAAAGAAATTTTGTTTTTTGAGATAGGCAATTGTAGGAGACATACACCACCACCACCCCCCGCCCATCACCAAAAAAAAAAAAAAATGGGTAGGGCATGATGAATCAGGAGCGTTTAAGAGAAGGAAAGGAGTTCTGGTTCAGGATACCCTTCCTAACAAATAATAGTGGTTTCTTATGCAAAGGACAAAGGAATAAATTTGTTTTAAGGAATAATGAGAAGATCCCTGACATAAGGATACGTTGTAGATATTACCTAACAGAGGCAGGTATCTGAATCCAGAGCAGAGATCTCACATTTTGTCACAGCACTCCTGACTTGTGGTGTTACAGAGGTGAGGCAGAATAATCAGAATTGCATTCATCACCTTGCAACTAAATAGTCATGCATCTACAGGTGTGCCAACAGCAATGGGGAAATAATTTTTAGCTGCTTCTCCAGGTGCAACAAATTGAGCAAGAACAATTGGTAAAACTCACCGTTTTAAGCTTGTTTTCTTTCCTATGGTCAGTTAAGAAGGACCTTTCACCGCCACAGTTAGAGGAAGTGGTTCTAGTGCACCAGCTGAGAAACAGGCGGGAGCAATATACAGGGTGGTGAGGAAGGTCATAAACAGACACCTTATTTCTGCAGTGGTATGGCAAGGAACAGAGGTGTTCAGTTTTGGCTTCTCTTGCCTGATATGTTGGGCAGCAGTATAATTCAGACTTCATGCTTCCTCGAAAGCAAGATGTTGAGTTTGAGAATTGGCTGAAACAATGCAAATAATATTTTGCAGTATTTTTCTAGATAATGCATTAGTAAAAATAGTGATTTCCTATTTCCTAAAGAAGATAATCTCTGTGCATTTGTGGTTATGCTTCCCAGAGTCTGGAAAACCCCTGCCTGTGAAATGGCTTTCTTTGGCAGAGATTATCCACCAGGAAGCAACTGACAGGTCTGATAAGTGGTTTTTTCCCAGGATGTCCTGAGACCTAGAACTTCAATGCCTGAGTTTAACTGCCTTTGTGCTCTCACAGATTTTTAGAAGATGGGCGTTTTATTGGACACTTATGAAGCCAGTATGGGAAATGATAGCGAAAAGAGCATAGCATCAGGGTTTCTTAGATGCTCCTCTGCTGGGTTCCTGGTCTGTCTTTTCCTTGGTTAATCTGCCTGTGATCCATCATTTGTGCTGAGCAAGTTTAAGGAGCAAGAGGCACTTAGCCTTATGAAAATGAGAGCGAAAGTCACTACCCATTGTTTCTTTAAAGAGTAGGGTGGTTTTCAGCACATGCAACAGCTTTGGCTACCTGCCTTCATGTCACAGGTGTCGGGCCCAAGGCTGGGTGCTAATGAGCTGCATCACTTCCAATGTATTTGGGGAAAGACTGGCACTAGGAGCTTGCATGTGACCCAGTTCTTGCACTAAGGAGAGCATATTTATAATTGTATAGATGATGTGGAACTACAGGATTCAACTCCGTTCATAATCTTTTTTGGCGTTTTATTATAGGAAAACAATAGGGTGTACTTGCTGGTTTTGGGAAGCATTTTCAACTGAAGAAGCGTTTAGAGATTAGGTTGTAAAACATCGCCACTCATTTGTCTGCAAATCCTCTTCTCATGAAAGTAGTCACCAACAGATTGTTCAGAAAACTAATTGTGACGTTTTGACAAAGGGCACCTGACCTCACAATTATGAAGACTTTGCAAGGGCAGTTACATGCAGATCATCTGATTTTACTGAATGAATATCAAATTCCCACTGCAGAAAAGAGGGGTGTGAAAATCCCAGGTGAACAAGTGTTATGGATTCTTTATAGGAATTGTAGAGAACTGCCTACTGAGTATTTGAAGTCCTTCTGTCTTTCCAAATGTGGGAAAATATAACCATTTGTTCCCTTCTGCAAATCCAGAGTTCACCTTGAACTGACACGTCTTTACACCGGTTCTCCAAAATGATGTGCTTTATCCAGCATTACTGAAAATTATTTCAGTAAATAATCCTTTCTGTTAATTTTCTTGCACTGAAAATCTGGTTCATGATCTTTGTTGGAGGAAAGTTGTCAAAAATGGAAAATATGATTAATAATGCATCTTCATTAGCTGAGCTTTCTCCCCACTGCTCATTATCAGTCTCCAGTTTCCTTCACGAAACATCTTCATTGTTTGTCCAAAAGCCTATTTATCTGCATCTCCCACATTTTGAGATATGTCTCTGCTTCACCAACTTTTATCTGAATAATAAGAAGTAAGAAAGAATCAATCTTCAGGTTAAGGAAAAGCTGAAGATGTGAGTGATGATAGAAGAACTTTCAGAAATAGGGTGTGGTAGGAAACGTGAAAATGGAAGCAAAGGGAGGGTAAGAGTAAAATGGGATAATTACAGCAGAAGATAGAAATTAGTAACATTTTATGCTGGGAGGGAGCAGTTAAAGGTTATGGGGAAGGTGGGTGAGTGTGTGTGTCTCAGAAGAATTTAAACTGATTGTGTCTTTATTACAATAACTCTTAGAAGATATCTTCAAGGTCTTCTGAATGTTCCAAAACAGTCATTCACTTCTTGCAAACCTGTTTCTTAATTTGCTGAATTATTCTTTTTTGGTAAATAATAGATGTGAATTGAGCTTTCTTCAGAGTTCTTAATCTTACATCATTGAAGTTAATCACTAGCTTACTGAGAAATCTCTTTGATCATACTTTCATGATTGCTACACTAAACAAGACTTTCCAATGTTTAGATTTCCAGGATTATTTGCTTTGCTGCAGACCACAAGAGCATTAGCATAAGATTCAAGTTCAGGCTTGCAGCTGATGACTTTCTGCAATGCCTCTCAAATCACTGCACTACTATGTAATATTTTAGGATGAGTAAATGTTTCTTAACAGGAAGCTTCTCTGCACAGTTTTTGTGGTTTAACCCCAGCCAGCAGCTCAGCACTGCACAGCCACTCACTCACTGCCCCCCAGCTGAGCATGATGTCATATGATATGGACTATCTCTTCGGTCAGTTGGGGTCAGCTGTCCCAGCTGTGTCCCCTCCCAACTTCTTGTGCACCCCAGCCCACTCGCTGGTGGGGTGGTGTGAGAGGCAGAACAGGCCTTGGCTCTGTGTAAGCACTGCTCAGCAGTAATGAGAAAGTCCCTGTGTTATTAATCCAACACACAGCCCCGTATCAGCTAGTACGAAGAAAATTACCTCTCTCCCAGCCCAAACCAGTACAGCAGTGCAGAGTCCAGCCATTGATTACAGAGCAAGTATTTGTTTAAAACTGTGCAAAGAGAAAGATAAAAAGAGTACAATGTTTTGTGGGTGAGTGAATGTGACAAAGCTGATTAGGAGCCAGAAGCCTTGATGCAGTAGCAATGCATATTCAGTGATCACTAAGAACATGGGGCCAGTCGTCTTCTCACAATATCACAAGGATTATTTCTGTCCCACAGGTAGTATTTCAGGCCATTCTTTCCAGGGACAGCTGAGCTGTGAAATATCAAATATTTACCAAATGTATGTAAATGCAGCTGATGTGAGATTATCTTGTTGGCCCAAATGGACTAAATAAAAGGACTGCTTAGACAGAATGTTGTTATCTACCAGTAACCTGCTGAATGTGTTTAAAACCACCTGTGGGATAAATTTAGTTTTCTGGGGCACAGCATTGTATAGACCTAACACTCAATTACCTTTCTGGTTTGTGGGACCTGTAGCTCTGAGTTGAGCATGAAGTTGCAGGTAGGAAGGTTTGGGCATTTAAAAGCAGGATCCACAAAGTCTAAATTAGCCAAGAGGAAGCCAGAGGGGGGGAAATGGAGCTCAAGCCCTATGCTGTTCAGAAACAGAGATAAATAGAATTTTGATCTGTGCTACTCTTCATGCATTTAGGTGTCAGTTGTGTCAGCTCTTTCCTGCGCAACACAAAAGAAAAGGGAACTGAATACCCTGGTGTTTACTATAGTCTGCTGTGATGTGGCAGATCTGTCTTCAAATCTCCCTCTGCCCAATTTGGGAGAAAGATCTGATCAGGAAGTTTACCACTGCCACTAGCCCAAGAACATACTTGGAGGTGATTATCTAGGTCTGTCATGTAGAAACTAATTTTGTAGAAATAACTAAATATTCATTGGCCAGGGACAAATAGTGATAAAGTGACTATTTTAGGTTGGCAGTTTCAGCATCAAGCTGGGAGATTCATGGTGAAGCCTCTTTGTCAATAAATACTGAACAATTTGTTGATGCTGTTCCACATGAAATCATTTGTACCTATTGGGGAAGGCAGATGAACTTGACTGTTGCACCCCACATGTTAACAAGTGATCAAGTGAATCTCTGTCTTTGCCACCCCCTCTCCTCACTTGATAAAGGTCACTGCATGTAATGGGTTTGCATGGCAAGGTTTTGGTAGCAGGGGGGTTACAGGTGTGGCTTCTGTGAGAAGCTGCTAGAAGTTTCCCCTGTGTCTGATAGAACCAATGCCACCCAGCTCCAGGATGGACCTGCTGCTGGCCAAAGCCAGGCACGTCAGCTGGTAGCGCCTCTGAGATAACATATTTAAAAAAGGGAAAAAAGTTATTGTGCAGGAGCAATTGCAGCTGGGAGGGGAGTGAGATCATGTGAGAGAAATAACTCTGCAGACACTGCGGTCAGTGAAGAAGGAGCCGGAGGAGGTGCTCCAGGTGCCGGAGCAGAGGTTCCCCTGCAGCCCATAGTGAAGAGCATGGTGAGGCAGGCTGTCCCCCTGCAGCCCATGGATGTTAACGGTGGAGCAGATATCTGCCTACATCCCATGGAGGAGCAGATATCTGCCTACATCCCATGGAGGAGCCCATGCCAGAGCAGGTGAATGCCCGAAGGAGGCTGTGACCCTGTGGAGAGCCCATGCTGGAGCAGGCTCCTGGCACGACCTGTGGCCCTGTAGAGAGAGGAGCCCATGATGGAGCAGGTTTGCTGGCAGGACTCGTGACCCTGTGGGGGATCCGTGCTGGAGCAGTTAATGAAGAGCTGTAGCCTGTGGGAAGGATTCATGTTGGAGAAGTTCATGGAGGATTGTCTCTTGTGGAAGGGACCTCACGGTGGAGCAACAAAAGAGCGTGAGGAGCCCTCCCCCTGAGGAGGAAGGAGCAGCAGAAACAACATGCAATGAGCTGACTGCAACCCCCATTCCCCATCCCGCTGAGGGAAGGAGGTAGAGACAATGGGGAGGGAAGTTAAGCCCAGGTAAAATGGAGGAGTGGGGGGAAAGTGTTTTTAAGGTTTGGTTTTATTTCTCGTTACCCTTCTCTAATTTGTTCTGCAATAAATTGTTTCCCAAGTTGAGTCTGTTTTGCCCATGAAAATAGTTACTGAGTGGTCTCTCCCTGTCCTTATATCGACCCATGAGCCTTTCCTTATCTTTTCTCTCCCCTGTCCAGCTGAGGAGGGGGAGTGATAGAGCAGCTTTGGTGTGCACCTGGCATCCAGCCAGGGTCAACCCACCACACTTCATTTATACAAGGTGAAACTTTTGCACCTGAGACACATTCATCTCAGATCCCTGGCAGTTCAGCTCTTCTGATGCCCGTCTGCATGGTGGGAGAAATACATTCACTGCCTCAGCAGCAGCAGAAATTCAAAGTATAGCCCCACTACCCCATTTCAGTGCCCACCTGGATCTCTTCCATCCTGACTCTCTAATGTTCACAATTCCTGTCTTGGTACGCCAATTCCCTCCTGCGTCTTTATTCCCCAGCTCTTCATCTGAATAATCATATTGCTGAAACTCAACTGTTCCTGGCTTATCAATACCATTGTAATTAGTGAGCCAGAGTTCCTGCCTGAGTTCCTATCATACTACCTTGACCCTTGCCTTTTTACCGACTTTAAATGCAGCAGACATGGTGGGTGCAGGTTGCCCTTTCCTGCCCATTCAGCACCACACAGCTGCCCCAGGAGCCTTGGGGCATTTCACCTTATGGTTCTTATGCTCTGCTTTGCTTTTCTGGATGAGTTTTGCCCTTTTCTGTTGCTGTGTGGTGTAATGAAACCCAGTGGGTCTCTGTCCCACTGCACAAAGGTGAGGCATGAGACAAGACAATTTGAGATGAGCAAATACAAAGGCAAACTTCTGATACTGCTCTCCTACTGACTGGGAGAGAAGGAACAAAGGTGACATGCTGATGGGAAGGTGAGCGTTTTCCAAATCTAGGATCATTTGTCTAAACGTCTATTTGGTAGCATATGTGTGCACCCTCTCACAGCCCTCCGAGACAATATTCTGTCTTCTGAAGCCATAGTCGCTGAACTGGAAGAGGTCGAGGGGATGAAAATGCTGGTGCTCAGCAGATTCAGGGACATGCTTGAGCAGTGTCACTGCTGACTATGCAAACCCTGGGTTATTGGAGGAGAGAAGCGGGAAAAGTTCAGAGCAGCAGGTGCCTCTGGGATGGTGTAGTGAGGTCTTTCCTCTTCTTCTGCCCCAAACTTTTAGCTCATTTTCTAGCTGTGCTAATTTTACTTTCCCACCTCTTTTCCCAGGTTTATAGTCTAAAATGTACAAGCTTCCTCTCCCAGCCAGGGTCATGCCAGCCCTGTATGAAACCCACGCAGAAGCCCTGACTTTCCCTTTCCCCTGGATCTCTCTGCCCGGGACAGGGGCAGGGAGTGCTGGCCTGAGCACGTTTGCAGGGGCAGCAGTGGCAGATGGCACAAGGCAAGAGCTACTGGAAGATGATTTTCACGTGGTCCTTTGACAGCGGCCACATGCTCCTGGCACTTGAATGTCCTGCTGACAGGGTGAGGAGAGGCCTCGGCAGCCTCTGGAAATCCCCAAGGTGCTTCCCTCCTCAGGCCGGTGTGTTGTCCAAGTAGTGATGTTTGGGCTGTGTTTGAGGGTTGTGCATCCCAAATCATCTTCTGAGAAACAGCTCAGGAGCAGTTTCTGATGGCTGATGTCCCCCAGTGGTGGCTTGGTCCTGTGGCAGCAGAGCGGATCCCGCCATAGCAGCCTGCAGAGGCTTGGCTGAGATGAGCGCGACTTTTGGACCATTTGCAGCACTCTTCTGGCCCCTCTGCATAGGCAGGACTCACAGGTTCCCTGGACACTGCTACAGGGAGCTCAGGTCACCCTTGGGCTCCCCGATCGCTTCTGTGGAGAGCTCTGGTCACCCTCGGTTTCCTCAAACCGTGTGGCAAAGAACTTGGGTCACCTTTGGGTGTCACAAGCTGATGTATGACCATATTTTCAAAACAGCCCTGCATGTTTCAAACCCCGAGGTGTACAGGGCAGGCTGGAACGAGTGCCATGAGAGGCCTGCCTAACCCTCCTGAAAGGCTGGCCCCGCTTTCTTCAGGCAGAGTCTGGAGCAGAAAGGTCCTGAAGCCAACGCTCTGCCACCAGGCTGCGCGCTGGCTTGCTGCCTTCGCTGGGCATTGGTGCTCTGCTGGAGGTGGTAGGTGGAGCTGCCAAGGGCAGAGGAGGCAATTCCTCTGGTGTCTGTTTAAAGAGCACTGTGCGGTGTGTGTTCAGGGCCATTCGGAGATAACTGCTGCTCTAGGAGAAGGGTGGGCAGTGAAATACCCTCAGGCAAGAGCAGCTTTCTGAGCTGAGGCCACACTCACACCTTCTAGGCCCACATGTCACACCAAAACCTGGCTCAGCAGAGACTTCTGATCAAGGGGGGAAGAGTCGTAAATGATGACTACTCTGTGGTGGCTGACGTGTATGTGGAAGATGGAGTGGTGCAGCAAGTGGGACCGAACCTAAACCCTGAGCCACCGACTGGACTCGTTGTGCTGGATGCAGCCAACAAGTTGGTGATTCCTGGGGGCATCGATACTCATACACACATGCAGTTCCCTTTTATGGGTAGCAGGTCAAAAGATGACTTCTATACAGGAACCAAGGTGGGTGCTCATATGTGTGTCTGCGTGTGCATCTGTGCTTTCTCGGAAAGGGATGTCTGCTGGTTATTCAATATTCTAAAAGAGAGAAAAGACAATCAAGCACAGGCAACTGTTACTGTCCCTTGGCTGGGATATTGTGATAAGTGGTTGGTGTAGTCACAGGTCCACCGTCAACCAGTAAGTTATTTGGGTTCCTTCAGAGACTTTTCTGGCTGCAACTGTTAAACACACTCATTTACCCTGGCTGTCACCATGCAGACTACAACCTGCACTGGTGCATGCAACAAGCTTCATACTTTTCCAAGTAAAGGTTAACTAAAGCAACAGTTTAACGTTAGGAGCGCTTATGTGGTAATCCAATCTTTCTCCTCTGTTGGCTTGGAGGAATGCAAACTTTTCTGCTGTCCTTCACTTCAGACCTTACTCTGTCTCTCAGTGGAAGCCCAGTTCAAATACACTTTCTCAAAGTAGATAATTTCTCCCAGTTTTACACTTGGAGTGTGTTTTTATGACCTCATGACATTGCCTGCATTCCCTTCAGTGTATCAGTTACTAATATTAACAGTACTATCATCATCTCCATACAGTAAAAATACTCATACAGAGCTCCCTAAAATTTGTAAGGTACTTTTCTAAGAGCTTTGCTGTGCAGGCTGAAATCCTTTGCCCACAGAAGGGATCGCATTGCCCTACTTGGCTTATCTGTTAGCCAGCATCCTCAGAGATTCTGTTATATCTTGCCCCTCTCACGGCAGAACTGGAGTTTGATAAAAAGCAGGAAGTGATAATGCATCTCTTCTTAAAGAAATGGATTTCGCTGATGTGCATTTTTTTGATGTGCAAAATACTAATTTGAAATTAGTACTTCTTTAATACTTCTTTGCAATAATTGAAATAAGTGAAATTCCAGTCATTTTAATAAATGGTGTGGTGCATTAACCACACAACTATTAAGAATCTTTAAAGTTTGCCATCTTGCTTAAATCGACCCTATACTTTAACAGGAAAATTCATTTCTTGCTTCCCCCATCATGTCATGACAGTGTGAGCTATATTGTCTGAGTGGCATAATTGTACACTTCCACGCTTTAGCAAGGATTTGGGTTTTTTAATGTTGAGCCCAGAGTACTGAAGGGAGGACTACAAATGACCTGATTGCTGTCCTTAAATTACTGGCATGCTTTTTTCAATAACAATATTTATTCAAACTCAAGATAGATTTGCTGATGTTGCTGCTGTGATTTGAATTGAAGTATTTTATGCTGGATAGTTTTAAGCACTAGAATTGTTCTCAATGAGCACCGAAGTTATAGCAGCTCATTATAATAGACTAATTATTCTGCAAAATTTTGACGAAATATTATTTTGTCTATCACGGCAGATTTTTCTTGCCATACCAAAATGGCTGCCACATCAAACATAGCATGTCTCTCTGAGTCAAATGTAAGAAAAGATGTAAAAGCAAAGCTACAGTATTGAATTTCCATCTCCAGAAATGATAGCTGGAAAGGGATTATAACTTTGATTATAGGATTTTTTTTCCTCAAACTAGGCCTCTGTTATTATATGAGCCTAACAATGTTGTCTTTTTCAGATGTCTATAGACAAGAATTTTTTTTTTTTTTTTTAAATTATAGTTACTGAAATGGTTTCCACAAGCAAGTGGTCTTCACACTGCTTTCTGTGACAAATGGAGAGAAAAAAAATCAACTCCACTATGTCTGTTCTGCTTGTCTATGGACATCATAAACTATGTTTCCTGACTGAATGAAATGCAGAATTTGATTTCTGGAATACTTATTTTACATGATTGCAGTACACAAATATATATATATGAATGTTTTGTCATTTTCTGCAACAATCCTTTTTTTCTCTGTAAAGACCATTTTTGTAAGCTAATTATCGACAAAGTGTTTAGAAATTTGACATTGCAAAAGAAAACAAACAAATGTGACTTGAAGCCAGGTAATTTTGTCTGTCAGGAGAAAACATGTAAAAGAAACAGCAATGACTGTGGCTTCCTCTTAAGACACCTTCTTAAGGTGTAAGTGATCTCATTCTTTGTCTCCATTGACTTTAAAGAGAAGCAAAGATGCAGACTAACTTATATGTAAGTGCCTACACTGTAGAATCCCAAAGTAGGGGAGATAAATTTTGTACTAGCTTGCAAAAAAAGTTATAGTTTTGGGGAGTTTTTTGAATAACTTTTTGAGGCACTGGACAGGGAAGCTGCAAAACAGAGACTGCATACACAAATCAGCCTAAAGGAAGACTCTAGATCCAGCCCAGCAATCAGATGTCAAAAGTTAGATCTTGTGGACTTTCTTAACCCAGGTCAAAGTGTGGCAAGTGTTCAGAGCAATTTACTGAAGGTCATCATCTGACAAATATTTTGGCAAGATATTCAGGGAGACAAAGTTGTGTTCCAACGATTGCAAAACATGTTACAATGATTAGCTGAGATTTACCCATTCAGTTGAACAAATAAGGCACAGAATGCCTCTCTTTACAAAGACAGGGGAAAAAAGAGACTTCGAATGGAGTTGTGGAGCCCATGACATTTTTTTTAAGTCTATAAATATTTTTAAATTGTAAATCCTCTTTACCAAATAAGAAGTCTATCTGTTTTGTGGACAAAAAATTTGACAGTTTGTACAACTTCTCTTGGAGAAAATGTTTTGCTGAATTCATCACAGAATCACAATTGTTTACGTCATTTTTCAAACTTTTTGCAAAATATACTGACATATTTACAATTTTGATTCAGACTGCTAAGTGAACAGAAGGAAGGGACTGATCTAGAAATAAGAAGAGTAATATTACATGAATTTAAATTGTCTATATTTTGATCTGTATTGGTTGTACCTGTTGTACAAAGGGATGTTGTTCAGAGTAATAGAGAGGATTTCTCATGCTAATTTGGGAGATTCCAACAATTACAGCAAAGAAATTTCTATATTAGATCAATTTCTCTTAGTCAAGGACCTGGTTTCTGTGAGTGAATAACAAAGATCCTTCAAAGGAAAAAAAAAGTAGCAATTCAATTGTCCATAAAAGAGAGTGAAAATTATTTGTTTAAAAGCAGTATTTGATCCTCACAACATATATAAAGTAAGATTCTTGTTTATTTGCTTATGAATATTTATATGGAGGGTGTAAATATCTCATTCTATTTAAAAACCTGATATGCAGTTTTATTAAATGATACCCTGTCAGTAAAAAAAAAATATTTTTAAAATACTTTAAAAATCATTTTGGTGTTAGACAAGAGTTTGGGGATTTTCACACTAAATTTGGTTTTATTTCATTGTATATCTGCTCCTTAACAGTCTTCTGTCACACAGGCTTGTTTTTTCAACTATGTAAACTCTGAGGGAGCATTTCTCAAGTTGCCTATGATCTTCTGGTGCTCTTCTTTCTCAGTGATCTCACCCGCTTAAGGAAACTCACTGATGCTTGAATACTGCAGACTCATCTCCAAATCTTTTATAAATTTTGTACATGTACGAAAATTTCTCCTTCAGTCTGAGAATTTCCCCACGATTCTTCTGAATACCTCTTTGAGAACATCCTCCTCAAAGGAGGTGAATTAATCTCCACACTCATTTTGCCAGTTCAGGCTTTATTCAGGGAAACTCTTCAGTGGCTTTTGGCATTTCAGTGTACTAATGTTTATTGTTGCACAGGGAATCAGAGAGGGTGGGAGTAAATTTGCATTCTCTCTGACTGCTAAATTTTAACTTTCTTCCTTTCAGGCTGCTATAGCAGGAGGAACCACTATGATCATCGACTTTGCCATCCCTCAGAAAGGCTGTTCTCTTGTTGAAGCCTTTGACACATGGAAAAGCTGGGCAGACCCTAAAGTCTGCTGTGATTATGCACTGCATGTGGCAGTTACATGGTGGAGCAACAAGGTAAGCACAATAGCTGATATTCAGTTCCATGAATTGGTACTGCACCTGCTTTGAATTAGCCCTCACATGCTAAATATAGCTCTCTGGGAGTGTAATAGTATTTTTGTGTGTAAAAATGACACCTGAAATAGTCCACACCCTTCTAAAAGTACACGTTTTTTAAAAAATACAGAAAGTCTGCAGATAGCCTGTATTTTTGGATAATACTGCACAAAGTTAAAGGAAGCAGTTGTGCGAGATCAAGACCAGGCAGGCCAGAGGGGGCAAAAGGTGTTTGCATGAATTTTGCTTTTTCTTACTTGAACACTTGATAATCTATGCTCCTGTTGAGTCACGGTGTTATTTTTTTTCCAGTAAGGGTGTACAAGAAAAATATGGTACTGTAGCTGTAAAGGAGGAGTACTATTCCTGTGTGACTGTGGTAATATCTCCTTAAAGTAAAGCAGTATTGGAGTAAATAATTACTTGAATGTGAGATTATCTAAAAAACCTTTTTGGAATTTACATATGGGAGAATTGTCCTTGTTGTGTGAATGTTTGCTGAGAGCCTGAACACTTTACTGAATAAATTAACTTTTCACATGCTTGACATCTATGTGAACCTGTTTTACAAGACCACTTTGGATCCTCAGAGAGCATACATCAGTACATATATATTCAGTAAATTCCATTTTCAAACATGAGTACTTCCTCTAATTTTTAACTTTTAAAACACATAAACTAAAGCCTTTACTCCACCAACATCCCATCTTTGGTATTCTGTGCACTAATAGACTGATTACAACTTCTAGCTCAAAACAAAGACATAAATTCTCCAGTGAAGTTTGAGGAATGTGCATTTAAAACTGTCTTAAGTAGAGAACAACGGAATTGTGCTGAAAAATCCAGTAAAACTAGGGATGTGTAAATCAGTGAAATGGTCTGGTTTATGTTAAGAAGCTAATTTTTTAAAAAGGCTAAGACTGAAAGAAATAGAAAGATCTGAAGTTTAGTAGCTGTAAAAGGTCTGGATAAAGAAGAATGATATTTCATGCCCTTCTAATTAGCTATCATCTGCTCAGGATTTAAAGTATTGATTAAAAGCATACATTTTTTACAATGACTTCCCTTAGTCATAGTAAGTAGTGAAGAAGAAAATAAATGAAATGCATCTATATTTGTGCCAGAGTAGGGCCTTATGTCAGGTATGTATTTGTTTGATAATTACTACTCAAGATATGCTCACACCCCTCTTCTGCGTAAGTCCAGAAAATTTCCTTGAGTTTTATATCAATCTCTCACCTTAGGTAGATCCAACTAGAATATTAGAGAGAAGATGAAAAACAATGTTTTACTTTTCGAAAAAAATTAATTCTGTGGAAATTGTAGTAGCATCACAGACACATGACAATTACTGTCACCATCATTTTACTGGGAAGGGAGAGTCAAAATTAGGTAATGGGTGGTTCTAGCTAATTAACTGTACAAGAAACCTTTGGGCTAAAATCTGCATCTTTCTTTCTTTCTTTGGGACATAAAGTTTTGCTGGGCTTCACAGACTCTAGCAGAAGCAGGGACTCCTGTCAAGGAGTGCATACAAGAAAAAAAGCAGGCTTGCATCTGGAGTTTTAGAGCCATATTGTTTGATGACAAAATATTTCAAAAGGTTGTGTGTTGTTTAGAGTCAGGACAAAGCTCAGGCCAGAAGCTGAACCCTATTACAATCCAATTTTGAAAATTAATTTTGCACAAACCTCCATACTGTGTAAGTTGGATACACTGTAATATTGGACTGGATGTCTTCAACATCAGGAGGCTTATTTGGAATAAAATTCTGCTTCGTTAGTTTTCATAAAAAACATATCCTTCCTGCAATTATTTTGTGCCTCCAATATCTGCACCGCAGTGGTACTGGTTTATATATTTTGAGAATCAATTTGAGACGAGAAGAACAGTATAAGTCAGTCTTTAGATACGTGACATGGGCCGTTTGGATTGCACATATGTTTAATGGGTGAGTGAAGGCTCATCCTTCATATTTAAAATTTCTTTATACAAAATTATTAACAGGTAAAATACAATATTGCTCTTTTTTTGACAATTGCTATCTTTTAGGTGAAGGAAGAAATGAAAAGTCTTGTTCAAAACAAAGGTGTCAACTCCTTCAAGATGTTTATGGCCTATAAAGATCTGTACATGGTCAATGATGAGGAGTTGTATGCAGCCTTTTCCTGCTGTAAGGAACTTGGAGTAGTTGCTCAAGTCCATGCAGAGAATGGGGATCTAATTGCACAGGTAGGCATTTGACATTTTGTCCATCAAAGTCAGGAATATAAATGGTCCTGCTACGTGACCACTTTGATAAATTCATTAGTACCATCATTGTATCACAGGGAAAGGCTTTTCTACCCCATTTTACTTCCAGGGAACTGAGGACAAACATCGTATCCAAGATCCTAAAAGATGTTTGTGGTAGGCTAAGAAATCGTAACCTGGAGTCCTGGGTTCAGGGTAGACCAGGAGACAAATGATTCAATTATAATGAGAGTTATACTTGCAGTGTAAGATATATACTTGCAGTATAATATGTATACTTGACTGACAAAGAAAGCAACAGTCAGAGCCTGACCATCAACCAAGTCGAAGTGAGAACACTAGGCCAAGTATTTAGAGGTTGGGGGTGTGATGCCTAACCCTAGGTCTCTCCAAACATAGTCGACTCATCTAACAGGAATGAACCCAGAAGTATGGAAAAAGATTTACTGACTGGGCACAAAAGTCTCGATGTCCCTCTATGCATAGTTAGCCTCACTTCACACTTACTACTGCCACCCTAGTGCTGTGTGGAGGCACTGGAAGTGTAACTACGCTGATGTCTTTGAGTTTCTTTGACTATTCTATTCAATAGTTCTTTGACTCTGCCCCAGGGCCCATAACAGAAATTAATTTATTGCTAAGGAATCTCAAATCAGCAAAGCATAAGTTCCTGGAATATAGTAGGGACAAAAATCTTATGCTTCTTAAAACCTTGGAGCCTCATTCAGAGACTCTGGATGTGTATCTTTGTGCTGAGTAAGGATCTTTCCTTTTTTTTTTCCAATGAGACATTAGTACTGTCATCCCAGTTACTGTCTGTTATCAATTAAGAGCACATATTGAGAGAGGAGTAGGGTTTTCAAAAGCAGTGATTTCTCTGTGCAAGCTAGTGGAGTGTGTTCTCTGAGACCCCTGTTTATTGAGAGATATACTGGATTTCAGATAACACAACAATAACTTCTCTTGAAAAAAACTCGTAACTGCCTTGTTTTTTTGGGGTTTTTTGTTTTGTTTTTTTTTTTTCCTTAAACTAGCTGTAGTGGCTAGTTTGAGAAGCTTTTGAATGGCACTGTGTTCATGACACCATGGTTGCACTTTAACTCAATGTTACATGTTTTTGTGTGGTGTTCAGGGTGCAAAGAAGATGTTGGCAATGGGAATAACTGGTCCTGAGGGGCATGAATTGTGTCGTCCCGAAGAAGTGGAAGCTGAAGCTACACAACGAGCAATTACTATAGCGAATGCTGTAAACTGTCCCCTTTTTGTAGTCCATGTAATGAGTAAATCTGCAGCAAGCGTGATAAGCAATGCACGAAGAGAAGGTAAAAGTCTAATTCTTTTGTGCTTTTGCAACGGCATTGGAGGAAGGGTCATGGTAAACCAAACATAGTATCAGTGTCCTAATTGTCATGGATGCCATAACCCTCAGAACATGGGTAGATTTCTTGGAGTGGGATGTCTAAACTGTGTGTGTGTGTTGTGGGGCCCATGGGGAGCTAAGCAGTGTTGAAGAAAAGCAGCTGGGACTTTCCCTTCTCCCCAGAGTAAACTTTTTTCTCCTTTGTACTGTACTTCTAAGGTCAAAGCGATGGCCAGGATGGCACTATTATGTTAAAAATATATGACCAGTCCAAGAGAATATATGCTCTACTATTCCCCTCCCTTGACTTGTGGTCTGCAAGCCTTTACCAGCTATTTAGATGAGAAATTCTACAACAGACACCACACCATGTTTTTACAGTCAGTGCTATGACATGACCAGGACTCCCGTTCAGTGGGCATGGTGATGATGACAGTGTCTGAAAGTCTTGGAAGGGTTTCTTAGGTCATGCACTGCAGGGTTTGTAAGTAGTTCTGGTCAGCAAAGGGAGGCTGACTCTCTTGACCATCTGTTGGACAGGCTAGAAGCAGCCTGAAGGCTATAGGTATTCAGGATGTTTTACCTCCTCATCTGTAAGTTCATCCAGAGCAGCCTGTGGAACCACAGCGCCATGATGAGATATCATACGGGTGGGAGGAGCAGGGCTCATGATTTGGGGCACCTAAAAATTTATGGCATATAAGTACTTGTTATCTTTTTACATCTCGGCTTGTGTTCAACTGACCTAACGTGAGTTGCATACAGGTCTCAGTTTCCTTATTTCGTGACTTCAGATAATGTTTACACAGGGGGCATGGACTATTATTATCAAAATGGAGAGTATGAGAGCTTGACAAAAGTGCAATTAAAATCAGCATGATATAATTGTGCTAATAAAGATGGATTTGTTTATGTGGAATATGTATGGCTTATGACTTCTAGTAAGACTTATCAGTAATTCAAATCTGTAAAAGAATCTACCATAATATTTTTTACTAGCATCTTTTGATATTGTGCTATATTAGATTTCTCCACTAGATGACAGTGCTGCTGGTAATGTGGATTATGTCTGTCAGTGTACAGTTATTTGTACATTTACAGGTGTGGTGTCAACATTAATGAAAAGAAACTGTGACAACAGTTAAAATACCCAGATTAAAGACGAAACACTGGCTGTGAACATACAAAAGCTAAGATAGGAAGTGGTGTTTTATAACACACTGTTTAAGTAAAATATTCTATGCTGATAATAAATACTGTAAAATATTGTTGTACGTGTTATAAGAATAGTCTGCAGTGCCAGTTTGATAACTGACTTGATACATGTATGCTTCTTTGATGTGTAAAAAGAAGAAATTGGTACAACTTATGCTTATTGTGGTGCAAACTGGATTTTATATCTTCCTGGGTTGATGCAGTCAGAATCATCAATGCTTGCCTTTGTGCACAGCAATGTATAACATCTCTTCATGATTAATATCTGTTCACATGGAAGTATACTGTTTAGGAAACAGAAATCTAGGACTGATTAAGAAAATTTGAAAGATAGGTAGTGTACCACAAAGACAGTCACAACAATTACAGTTTTTAATGAGACTGATCTGTATAAATTCTGGCAATTAGAAATTCATTGCTGTTAGTTTCAGCAAAAGTTATTTTCCATTCTTCAATTAAAAGTGGTAATAAAATACAAGAAGTTCCAGACAAAAAAAAAATTCTCAAAGGTTTTTATGAATGACATAAATAAAACCCAAATATTTTGCTGAAAGATAATCAATTTGGACAGGTTAAAGCCACCCTGACATGAAAGCAGTGTACACTCTTAAATACTGGAAAGCTCTCAAGCATTTGAAATATTGACTCTAACACATACATGTTTCCAAGATTATTTCTCCATCTCTTGATATCAGCTTCCTGCTATTTACAATTGTGAAATTTGTCGTTTTCCTTTCCAAGTACATAGCATGAAGTACAGTGTGTGGGTGCATCTTCATCCCTTCCTATGTCAAAGGAAGATTGATACCCCTCCCTGTTCCATCACTGACCTCAGAAGGGGAGAGGCTGATCTTCAGTGAATGTAATCTATTTTGTGGTTGACATGTGATATCAGAGTTGAAGCATTGTTTATCAAATTCTGTAGGGTGGTGATTTTCCTAGTCAAAAATGTAAGTCAGAGCCCAGTTCTTGTTTGTCACTCATTTAGCTCAGTCATATACACCATAAAGGGATACTAGTTCTTATACTAGAATAAGAAAAATTTAGAGGAATCATATGGGTGACCATCTTTCCTTCTCCCCTCTGTGCCAAAGTCCACCATCTGTGTCTGCTCTGATCTCCAGCAACACCACTCACCAAAGGGAATCTCCAGACTGTGGCAGCATGATTTCCGTGTATGTCAGTAACAGCTACAACGCTGCTGAATATTCAATAGCAAATCCCAGATTTCCACGTTGTGACTGTGTTGGAAAGTGACATGTTAACTCATGCCCCCATCCTGGTTTATCTTTGTGCCCTACCAGGTCTCCACTTGAGAGAGTCAAAGACAAGCTCCTCTCTGTGAGAACTGTTCTTGCTCATCTCAATGAGCTGTTTCTTCATCCTTGTGCAAAACAAGATCTTGAATCTTGCTAGAATAGATAGAGGAACTGTGCATCCACAGAAGGACAATATGATATCTCTGTGTACATGAGAGTCTCGTTCCCTTGAGTAGGAAGACAAAGAGGATCCTCTTCCTGCTATTGTGTAAAGTCTTCCCTACAATGCGAAGAGAAGGCTGTAGAATGTTGGCATCAGGCAGTGCATCTCACTAGCCTTGTTAGGACTATCTGATGTGAAATTACCAGGGAAAAATAATGTGGCCCTGTCACCCATTTCTTTGGCCAGCAATGCGTATGGAGAAGCAAGGCTATAAAATGTGGTTTAGGGATATATGATTCAGTTTGTCTCCCACTTAAAAATACTTTCATTCTAAGTGTACTAAAAGCTAGAGATCATGTGCCTTTGCCCATTTAACTGTGGTATTTCAGTTAAGGAAATAAGACTTTCTAGTGTAGATCAGAACTGGAGAGCAGAATCTTACTAAAAAGTCAATTTTTTAAAAGGTTTCTCTGTTTTAAAAAAGTGTATACAAAAATACGCTCTTGGTCAGATTACAAGAAGCTTGCTTAGATTTACAAATTTCGTACCTCCTACCATCAGTCATGGGTTAGGTCTGCTCTTAGTGAGAGAAAGGGCATGTCCATAGCTGTGGGTGTACAGGCTATCAAGCTGGTTCTGAGCACAGGAGTGCAACTTAAAATGCTAACTTTTTAGCTGGCTCATACAAGACAGCTCAGATCCAGACTGTAGATAGCCTAATTGATGAGATGCTATGCCTGATTCAATAAACCCTGCCTTGCAGTTCCACTTCTTTCAGATCATAGCTGGTCAGAGAGTGTCTTTGCCCCATATGACCTTAACTGTGCTTCTGAAACTTTTCCTAGAATAAGCACATGGGGACCCATTTTTCAAGCCTGTAAATGTTAGTAGGTGTTTCTCAAGATTATAACTCTTTGAGTTCTGATTGATGGTAAAATAAATTGCAAAATAAAGTAATTTCTGTGAAAATAGTTCTTGCCAGTGAGTGTGGGCATGTAATGAAGAAGCCACCAAATCCACAGCTATTTCCCAGCAGTTCAGAGACGTCAGAAAGACCAAACAATGGAAGACTTTCTGCTTACTGGTTTTATTGAATGCAGGAAAACGTAACAAATGGAAAGACCTGATTCATTACCACTTTACTCCACTTTTATGCCTATAGGTAGAAGCCAATTGAGCTCGAAGAACCTTAATGCAGAATTTCCTTGTTACCAATCAGGGTGAAAGAGCCTTAATGCAGAATTTCCTTGTTATTTGGATTAAAGCAGAATCTTGACATCATTTTACCCTTCAGTCTGGCTAGTCACAGTGCAAATGAAATGCAAGAAATTGTATAGTCAGCGGAAGTGTCCAGATGTAGTCCATTGCAGCTGTAATGTTCAGATTCAAAAATCACTTGAGATGGCTTGTACTCTTTCTCACTCATGGGAACATAGGGAGCTGCTCAGGTCAAGTTCTGACTGCAGAAATACTGTCATCAGCTGTGGTACGTGAGTTAGAATCAACTCAGCGTATATGACTCTGAGCTTGGAGAATTCCTTTCATTTTTATGTTGTGAAACTGAGATAAGAAAATTATTTATGGAAGCAAAATATTTACTCCTTTCCTACCATTTTAACTTTTATCATTGTCCTAATGATTCATAGTTCAGGTTTACTTTGGATGGAAGTTTCTTTGTCTTGGTGGGTGAAAGACACACATCACACCATACTTCCCCTTCCCCCCCTTTCTTCTGACTTTGTTCATGAAAAATCTGTCAAAAGCCTAACGAGTAAATACAGGAGATGATTGGTTATATATACAGGACTTTTTCTGTATATATCTAGGTTTGTGGCAGTCTGCCCTCAAATACTGTGTTTGGAGTTGCCCAGGGAAGGCCAATGTGCCCCTGACTCCCACAGCAGCTTTGAGTTAGGAAAACGCTAATCTAGCTAAAACCTTCTCATTCACTGAGTAGCTGTATCACTTCCATGGGTAGCCTCATATTCAGTGCTTTAAGTTTTGAAAATAAGATGCAAGAATCAGTAAATAACTGCTTAAGTCATGATTTCAAGTCCGAAAAATGGTGGTGGTTTCCCTCTGAGCCCAAGTGTAGATCTGTAATATATGTAGATAAGTGGGACTGGGACCTTCGATGCTCCAAGCCAAAGTACCAGTATGAGACAAGCACATTCAGCATGTCAGAGCATGCTGAGGTGGTTATAACAAGTTAATAACGTTAACAGGGAGTCTTTAGTTGAGGAAGTTATATTATGTGTACTTGGAGTAAAGGTACAGTACAGTAATGTCAGAGCAGGTCTTGAAACCTTGTAGAAATAACTGTAGAACTATGGGTTTGAAACAGTATGAGGCCTTTTTGCAAGTCTAGCACAGAAGATTTAAGGAATGGCACTACTGCAGTGGGAAACCTATTTTGAAAAGAATTGAGCTCCTCAGTAGCTACCTATGCTAGTGTAGCAGTTAAAATCCAGTCGCTCACAGAAGTAGCAGAATCTAACGTGCAAAGAGAAATCTGCAAAGGTTTTTCTGACAGTACCATGGGTGTGTGACTTATATGCAGAAAGCCAGAGAAAGGTCGCTGTCTTATATCACCAAGCAATTACCAGTTGAGCCCTTGCTGGGGTAATGCAGTGATAGTTCAAATAAAAATTGTGCCTGGAGTGAAGTCTGGGATCCATAGCAAGATACCCACTGTCTGTAGGGATCAGGGGAGGAAGCAAGCTTTTGCTGGGATCTAGCAGAGGCTGCCTTTAACCAGCACCAAGCAGCCTGCAAGTGGGTGTGTGAGGTCCCAGCTCGCTCTGGTTCTTTGGTGACCATCTCAGTCAGGGACATTACCGCCTGTCACCTACAGAACTGCAAAGTGGCCAAACCACCTCCTCAGGGAGTGAAACATCTTGTTTCATCTCCCATCTTGTTCTGACGAGTTTCAAACCCATGTTTCCTAGGAGGAAAAAATAGTTAAAGTATGATAGCTCTATCCAGGGGCTAACAGCTTCTGAGGAATCTAGAATACTGTGCAGAAAAGAATTAAAAATAAAAATTTGGGAGGTAACTTTTAAATTAAATTATTTATAGATTTTGGGTTGGGAAATGTTTTTATACTCTTTAAATTTATGCCTGGTGCCATATTGTTCTTCCTGGAACAATTATAGCCTGACAATTAAAAGTACCACCTTGCAAAGTCTGTATGCTGTATATAACCTACATTGTTACAAAGTCAGTAATCTCAGAGCACCAAACAGGCGCTACAAAGAAATATATGGATCTTGAACATAATTAATGAAACTGAGGACTATGTTCCTTTTGAAATCTCAGTCACATGCCTGGTAAACAATGTGTAAACCCATTATAATATATCTGTCAACAATTTAATTAAAAAACTTGCCCAAGCAATGTTCTTATGAGGAAATATATTGGGAGATCACCAGCAGAATATTCAGAACAGAGATGCTGTCTTATAGCTTAGTTTATTATGTCCTTCCGTATGTTGGTGTTTAATTTGAAACACTCATTCAAATTTAAATCCATTGCCACCAAAATATCTGGAAGAGAGAAAATAGAAGATACTGATTTTTATGTTGTTTGATGATGATACTGATGCTTTACATTTTTCAGGAAAGGTGGTTTATGGGGAGCCTATTGCTGCTAGTCTTGGCACTGATGGTACCAACTACTGGAATAAAGACTGGGCTCATGCTGCAGCATATGTCATGGGACCTCCACTGAGACCAGATCCATCTACTCCTGGTTTCCTCATGAACTTACTGGCCAAGTAAGCAGATGAACAAACAGAGACAGCTGATGCCCAAATACACAGCAACTTCTGTCTGGAGTGTATAATAATGGATTGATGCCCTGGACATTTTCTAACTACAGAATGTTACATTATCAGGAAGGAGAAATGGAAGGTGAAACCATAGATGAAAACCATTTTTTGTTACAGAAATTAGAAAGTGTTCAGACTTTGTTTCTCTGAACTCTTGTGGCCTTCTGAGACCATTTGATTTTAATCAGTAAGCCCTGCCTTGTTAATACTGCAGCAAAAATTGAAACATGACTATGGGGACATTAAGGCTGTAAGTTTGGTGGGAAATGTGTAAAAAGCAGGGTCACAGCTGGGGTTCTGGTCTTTGTTGCCAGCTGCCTTTTTCACTTGAAATATGGATGCTGCATAAAAACTAAGCCTGCTGACTTTTGAAGGTAGATATAGGTTGTCCAGTTGATATCATCTCCTTCAGAAGGAAGTAGGAACAGAGGTAACCTTCAGATACCTGAAGTTAACAAAATGCATGGTTTGCTGGTATTTCACTACCAATAAAGCCTAGCTGCACAAAAGGGTTGAATTTGGCAGAAGAGTCTGTGAAAGTATGCCTGGACACTGGCTGATGGTTGTGCAGATCCATAGTAATTTCACAGCGTATAAGGAGTGACACAGCCTAAAATTGCCCTAAGTGAGGATGGAACCAAGCCATCACTTTGCTCTGGGCAAAGTGCAACAGCCCTATTTGTGGGACACCTTTGACATATACAAAGTAAAAGTGTTAATTTTGGTGCTTGGTTTGTTTTGAGGGGTTTCTGAAGAGGAAACTGCTTCACAGTGGAACTGGCTGTTACAGTGGAGTTACTCTTGGAGGATGGGACTGAAGACAGGCTGGCAGTTCATACCAGTTTTTACTTGCAGGATGGATGGATGGATCTACGCAGCCTTGCAGCAAATTTTTCTGTGTGGCACAGTCTGGTACATGCTCTGATTCATAATGAACTTTGTTTCTCTGTAGTGATGACCTATCTGTGACAGGGACTGACAATTGCACCTTTGACATATGCCAGAAAGCTCTGGGGAAGGATGACTTCACAAAAATCCCTAATGGAGTGAATGGTGTGGAAGACAGGATGTCAGTCATATGGGAAAAAGGAGTAGTAAGTATAATCAAGATGTCTGAACATGGAGGTAATTGATTTCTCCAACAAAATATAATCTCTCAGCAGTTACCAACTCTCCAGTTTTATCAGGTGTGTTTATCACAGAATAACTCCTTTGATCAAATACCATAACAGAGTCCTTGCTAACTCTCACTTTATGCTCCTGGGAGATAGAAGAAGATTCTTAGTGCTTAAAATATAGCACTAGAGAATAATTTCCACCATTTAGCAGCAAAGCACTGCTATTGTTTCAGTGCTAGTGCACAGTATATTTACTTGCAGCATTTTTTTTCAACAGATGAAAGTAAAGTAAAAGGAAAGAGATCCCCACCGTTCCGACTTGGTCAGTTCTGTATTTTTTCCTCTTTGATCTCTCTCGAACTTAGCTGTTAGAGGAGCTTCCACACTGGGTGTGTGCCTGTCAAATTCTGCTTTGTGTTTTCAGCCAGAGGAAACAAGCTAGAGACAAGAAATGCTTCTCTGATGTATGGCTCAGTGCTGTGATACGATAAGATGAATACCTCCAAGCCCCATTGACTTCAGATTCTCAGTGCCAACACATGCTCAATGCATCTCAGGACAATGTCCTTCAGGCTCTAAACAAATATAAATACGAAATCTAGTGGCCAGGATTTTTGGGTATGGGGTAGTCTGATGAGGAGGGAGGTGAGGTAATCTGGTGAAGGATCTGCTGTTTACTGGGTGTTACAATTGCTCCGGCTGATACAATATTGATACATTCCGGAGATTCTAGTTCAACTTTCTAATTAATGTTGAGTTCTCTTGCGGTAGTGAAGTCTTGTTGATAATGCACTGCAAAACATATTTATTTGCCACAGTAGAATAACCTACCTCACGCACTTGGTAAGGATGTGGTTCAGAATCTCTCTTGTTTCTCTGTATTTGGCATTCAGCTCCAGCTGGGATGTACAAAGCAGACTTTTGCCTATATTCACCTGTGGTATAGCTCTAGTGTGATTATTTGTGGTGTGAATGGGAATATAATCCATCTTGGCGTTAGTATGAAAGCGAGATATGAGTATGTACACCAGTGCTGCTTTTGAATAGTGTATCCTGTTGTGCAAGATAATTTTTCAAAAGATTCTTTAATCAGTAATATCCTCCCTTTCCTTACAGAGCTGTGAGAGTTTGTCTGGAAAGCTTCTCTCCCTTCCCACACACATGGAGGGAGTTATTTAGAAGAGTGGTGTTGACCACTTACATTATGCTTTTCTTCTCAGATGACTGCTTACAGGCCACCATACAAACATGTTTTTATGACATTCTAATTCCTAGATTGACCTATGCACAATATTACTGTCAGTGTGGCTGGCTTTGCAAGCAAACAACAGTCACGGACGCTGGATTAAATGAGTTGTGTAGCAGTGGACAGTCCCAAGACACATGTATGTCTATTATTGTTTGCCATTTTGCTGATGCGTCACATCAGCGAAAGTTTTGTATACTACTTGATCTCAAATATTTACTGAATAGTACAATCCTCTGTGTTATTGCTGAAGAGATTTGCAAATTATCTTTCCTATATTACATATCATGCCTTGCCTCTCCTTTATCATCTTCTAGGCACTCCTTAATACTGTCTCACCATTTTCCAGAACCTAGATACTTGAGAGATGTTATGTCTCCTGAGGAAACTGATGAGCAGGACTCAAAGCAAACTAAAAAATTTGATTTTGGTTGACTTGGGACTGGATCCACAGAGTGTTTGGCTTTAAAATTGTCTTTTTTTTTCCCTTTGCTGTCGCGTAAAGTAAGATAAAGTTATTGTATTCAGTGAAAGTACATGGCAGTATGTGCATTTGAGAATATTAGTTATTTTTATTTCTTTTAAACTCTTCAGTATGACATTTAAAAAAGTATTGATGTGATGATGGCAGAGAGCTGTCACTCATCCTAGCCTTTTCAACAACAGGAACAGTTTTTTCATTCCTTATTTAAAAAAGTAATGAGTTTGCTTATGTGTACTTTTCTGCAGTACAGTGGAAAAATGGATGAAAACAGGTTTGTGGCTGTTACCAGCACAAACGCAGCAAAAATCTTTAACCTCTACCCAAAGAAGGGGAGAATTGCTGTGGGTTCTGATGCTGACATCGTAATTTGGGATCCCAAAGCTACAAGGTATGTATGGGTAGTTACTTCCTTGCATCCAGCCTCTCTGCAGGAAAGAAATATCTCAAAGCCTCTGTAAAGCGATAAGACTTTGGTGTGAGATTATGGTGGTTTTCAGCAGCACTTCACATGAATTATTTACAGGTAATTTGTCTCCTACAATGGTGTATGTTAGCAGCGATCTTTGATCTCTAGATGGATTTAAAACAATTGCTGACCAAATGCAAAAATAAAAAGGTCTGCATATTATGCTACCAGAACTTGGTAACCTAAGAGTAAAACCAACCATTTTGGGATCTTAGAGTAACTCTGTTAAGTGCTGGAGTATGTTTAGTTCCCCCCCACTGCAAAGAGCCAGGAGTGGAGCCTGTGTTCCTGCAGGATGACCCATTGCAAGCTTGTGTTTTGAACTTACAGCTACTTCAAACATATTCAAAGGTTGTTAGGATGGGTGGTGACAGTGTGGGGTCTTGCACTCCTAATGTCTTCTCCCTAGCTGATAGAGCAAATATAGCAGTAGAGCTGGGAGTGAGATCAGTTCCGAAGCTCAAGCTGTACATGCTTTTCTTTTATTTAAGGAGTTTTCTGATTTTGTGCAGAGAAAGTCTGCTAGAGTACAGCTTGTCACTTCATCAACAGATGGACAAAAGATGTGCCCATCTCTCACCCTGTATGACTTGATGCCATGTGTGGTGTATTGACCCTGGCCAGATGGCAGGTGCCCACCAAAGCCACTCTATCACTCCCCCTCCTCAACTGGACAGGGGAGAGGAAAAAAATATAACAAAGGCTTGTGGGGTTGAGATAAGGACAAGGAGATCACTCAGCATTTACCGTCACGGGCAAAACAGACTCAATTTCAACTAAATGTAATTTATTACCAATTAACTCAGAGAGGAGTAATGAGAAATAAAACCAAATCTTAAAACACCTTCCCCCCACCCCTCCCTTCTTTTCTGGGCTTAACTTTGATCCCAATTTATCTTCCTCCTCCCCCACAGTGGCAGAGGTGAAAACAGGGAATGGGAGTTGTGGTCAGTTCTTCACTCTGTTGTTCCTGCTGCTCCTTCCTCCTCAGGGGGAGGGCTCCTCACACTCTTCCCCTGCTCCAGCATGGGGTCCCCCTCACGGGAGAAAGTCCTCCATGACTTCTGCAGTGTGAGTCTTCCCACAGGTTGAGTTCTTCATGAACTGCTCCAACATGGGTCTCTTTCACGGTGTGCAGTCCTTCAGGAACCGACTGCTCCAGCATGAACCCCCCTCACGGGGTCTCTGGCAGCAAACCTGCTCCAGCGTGGGCTTCTCTCTCTCCACGGGCCACAGGTCCTGCCAGGAGCCTGCTCCGGTGCAGGCTTCCCACGGGGTCACAGCTTCCTTCAGGTATCCACCTACTCCGGCATGGGGGCCCTCCACGGGGTGTAGGCAGTCATCTGCTCCACCGCCCATGGGCTGCAGGGGCACAGCCTGCCTCACCATGGTCTTCACCACAGGCCGCAGGGGAATCGCTGCTCCGGCGCCTGGAGCATCTCCTCCCCCTCCTTCTTCACTGACCTTGGTGTCTGCAGGATGTTTCTCTCACATATTCTCACTCCTCTCACTCGCTGCAGTTACTGCTGCCCAACAACTTTTTCACTCTCTTAAACACTTTATCACAGAGGCGAAAAACGCTGTCGCTGATGGGCTCGGCCTTGGCCAGCGGTGGGTCCGTCTTAAAGCCGGCTGGTATTGGCTATATCCGACATAGGGGAAACTTCTAGCAGCTTTGTACAGAAGCCACCCCTGTAACCTCCCTGCTACCAAAACCTTGCCACACACACACAAACCTGTTACACCATGGTACATTTTTACTACAAAGGTACATTTACACTACAGTGTCTTTCTACAAGCCTCAACTCACACAGCATACAGTGCATTACAGCTGGCTCCTGTCTTCAGGTATATTCACACCATCAGCCAGCTCCATATTCAGGTCACTATCTCAAGAATTATACATCTTGAGTCTTGCTGTGGCTTTTGTGCCCATCCTGGTCTTGCTTAAACTCCCTGGAAATGGTCTGGCAGCTGGCTGTCACAGAGTCGGCTCACCTGGTGAGCTGTCTTTCTCAGCTGAGATGCCTATGGGCTGTGCAAGTGCATCTCCACTGTTCAACTGCTGAGCTGGTTAGCATAAATCTGCAGGCACTTTGACAGCTGTGTCTTACCTCTGACCACATCCAGCCCTGCACACAACAGCAGTAGCAGGTCGGGAGATGTGCAGGGCTGGTGCTTTTGTCTTGGGCTCAGCTCTAGTGAGCTGTGTGAGCATACGACTGCACTGAAGGCACACATTGACCCTCCTTGAAATCAGTGACATCCAAACAGTCAGTAAGTCCATGGAAGATAGCAATCACTAACCCTAGATGAGCTTTGCAGGGTGTTGGGTATGAGGACAGTATGGCCAGATTTCATCAAGGTTTTCACAGTGTTTGGTTATCCTAAAATCTGAGCTGTTGTAACTCAGATGGTATTAGATTTTCAGCTGTTGTTTTTTCTTTGAAAAAAGAGTTGAAGACTCCCCTTACAGTTTTGAAACGTAACTGGGCAAATCTGATTTTAGAAGCCAAGTGGAGGAAAAAGCGCCCTAATCCTAGGTTTAAACTATGCAAACAAAAATTTCTTGACCAATCTTCTGGTTTTTGAATTTTTGATAATGCAATTCTCACTCATTTCAGTATATTAATGAGTACCTAAAACATGTGAGAGTGAGAGAAAAACATTCTGTGTTTTAAGCTGCAAAGCTTTAGGACATGGAAATTGCTATTCAGAAATCCCACAAAAAACTGGCAGCACCAGCAAAAGAAGTTTCAGGAGTGTCAACCCCAATAAACACGGAGGCCTGCCCAACGCTGGGTCAGAGAGATTTTCATGTGCGTTGTGCCTTCTGGCATGTTGAGCAAGCATGTTTTGAGATAGTAGCAATGAGCTATTTCAGGACAGTGGAGCTATGAACTTTGATTAAACAAAAAACCTGAGGGCTTCTTTTCTGAGCTCACTTCTGCTCTGCCCTGGGGAAAAATGAATCTAGGATAACAGAGTTCTGACATTGTTCTCAAGGTGCTTTGTCAGCTCCTGTAATTATTTATCCTTTTGCCTCTCAAACATTCCTTCTACCTCCCTTCACTCTCTCCTGAGTGCTCTAGTTGCCTTTTTGGTGCAGTTTTTCTTCAAATATGTTTTCAAATATTAAACTGTATTTTCTTACTGAGCAAGCTGATTTTAAGTTTAGCCAATACTTTTTTCCTGATCTGGTACTGTTCTCATTGTTTATCCCTTTGGCTTTGCTGGGAACAAACCTCTCTGCAGGTACTATTGTGTGAACTACATGAGTAATTATAAATAAATCTCAGTAGTGCTTGTGTATTAATTTCACTACAAATCCTGAAGAGGGCACAAACAGCCCAGCAGAAGCAAAGGGGTCTCGCTAGTAGATTTCAGCCACTTAAGATATTACACAAGGTTCAGCCTCCCATGCTTTGTTGACACTGGGGAGTGATTTTCAGTTTCACAATAGGCTTGTTCCTCTTTCTTGCTAAGTCCTTCCTCTTTTGAGCATGACTTTTTTTCTTGTTCGTAAATCTAAATCTTGTAAGAGAGGAAAACACAATTTTCTAGTTCTGATTTGATGCTGTATTGCTCTGGTCTTAAAATACTGGCTGATACTAGCGTAGAGTTAGACAATTGCTGGAGTATTGCTGTGGGGAACTGGTATTATCACAATCTGTCAGAGTTAGTCTATAGGGAAGATTCTGAAGTCATTCTGAAAGGTAGTGAAGCTCTTCAAAATACAAAATCATATACCTACAAAATCACCTGCATTTCCCCTCCCACATAATTGCACAGTAGCAACATGTCGTGTGCTATCTGGGCTTTCAGGATTTTCTCTTTCTAGGTTGCAAAAACCTAGTGAATTCAACGTGACAGCTCTGCAAGCTGGGAGCAATTGCAATTCAAGGTTCCACTTCCAGCACTCTTCCACTTTATCTGAGGCTTTCCTTCTACAGGTGACCTTCATTGACTGGCCTATTTCTGTTGCATTTTATGGTAATTTCTGCAGAAAATATTAAATGAACAGTTATCAGATTTGCTACTGTATTTAAAAGCTTCTAAATAGTGGTTTTAATGGGTTTGCATGAAAGCAAGCATTATTGTGAAGAAACACATTAAATGTATAAATTAATTAGAAACTGCATTAGAAAAGGCGGGCTGTGAGTTCTGCCAGGTTAGGTCTATTTCTTAGCTTCCTTGTACTCATTGCATATTAATTAAAGAACACACAAATACCAAAGGGACCTGTTGGTTTATTGCAGCCATGTGCTACCAAACATTGTCTTGCAGACCTCAACACTCTCAGCATCCCAAGCACAGCCTGTACACACAGGATTGTTCTATGAAAACTCCTTGGAAAAATGCATGTAGGCAGCAAGTGTGTACGCACTGTACCACCTCATTTTAGTCTGTGCTTTGATCAAGTATGTTCACTGACTTCTTTCAGCTGCACACAAATAGTATGACAGACCCAAGTTTGTGAAAGAAAAGTGACTGTAAAGACTGTTCCAGAAGGAGAGGGCAGAATAAGCAAGGAAAAAGGAATGTCACCTGCCAGCAAGTCAGTGCCCTCTATAGCTGATGCCTTCAGCTATTTGAAAGCAATCAAGAAAACAAAATCTCTAGGGCTTGTTTCAGAGATGCTCAGCAAGGAATCTGAATACTGCAGTACCCAATTCACGCCATGGAAATAGCTGAGCATCCCTTGTAAAGTAGGGCCAGAAGGTGCTAAAGATCTCGTAAGAGACATTCAGCTCAGCTCCTGGCAGATATTAGGGCTCAATAAACTCACTGTAGCCTGTCGGAGCCTTGCAAATAAACCCTGGATCAGGCCCCGAAGGCAAAATCAAACACCCATAGGGATAAAAACCGATCTCAAATGGAGTTTAACTTTCTAAGTCTAGCCGCTTCATTATAACAACATAAAGTCTTGGAAGCCTTACTTGACAGTTTTTTTCCACTTGCTAAATATAGCCTAAAAGTTAGCTGCTTTTGAATGCAGAGGCAGAGCTGGCTGTGCAGGTAGCAGCCTCTCACCCCATCCTCCTTGAGCTCTTCAGGAGTGGCCCTCTTTGGCAGGCCCAGCATGTGCCCCATGTGTACCAATGGAGCTGGGCTCAACCCTGAGCACAGCAGTGACAGCTGCAGCCCCAAGCACCCAGCTGCTGGAGCAGGGTCCCTGATTAGCAGGGAATGCAGTAGTCCTGAGGTGAGGAGGAAAGAAAGGAAAAGGACATGTTACTCTGTAATCTACCTGCTATGACAGGACTAGGGAAGACATGATTTCTAGCCCGTTTCCAGTGTTGCTTATGCATTTTGGGGGAAACAGTCACTGGACACAAATCAGCAAGAAGTCAGAGTGCCCCAGTCTGCTGGCATATGTTCCCTCAATGCCTTTGTGTGTAGGTAGATATGTCCATGGATAAATCTTGCATTTGTCAGAATCAAACTCTGCAGCCTATGTCTGTCTCACAGTCTTCAGCCTCAGAAGCTTAAGCGGGGACAAGTTACAACATTGAAGCATTCTTTGCCAAGCAACTGCCTGTAATTTTTTGTGCCATGAAAGAGGAAGAAATCAAGATGTTAGCAGATGATTAGAATAAATAATGCTGCAACTGTCTTACTCTTTTGATGAATGAACATAATTTTGAATACTGAGTATATGGATAACTGCATCTAGACACAATGAGGCAAAATGAAATAATGTGGCATACAAATACGTATGCATAGGACAAGTATGTTCTGGCATTTTTAATAGCCCCATTTTCTTTTGCACATGTGCAAGCATGTACATGCATGAATATACACTAATTCACTAGAATTCCTGTCAAAGGCCTGTCACCTCAAATGAAGGGGACATGGAGAATGAAATAGTAAGCACAAATTAAAATTCAGGAAATTTTATATAAACAAGAAAAAAATTTTTTTTTTTTTTTTTTTTTTTTTTTTCTGTGAGAGCAATCAAACACTGGCACAGTTTGCCCAAAGAGATCGTGGAGTCTCCATCTTCAGAGAGACTTAAAACCTGACTGGACACAGCCCTGAGAAAGCTATTTTGGCTGACCCTGATCAGAGCATAAGGCTTGGAATAGGTGATCTCCAGAGATGCTTTCCAACCTCAATGACTCTGTGGTTCTGTGAACTGTAACAAAATAAGCCTCTCTGAGAAAGCATGATGTACGTTTCCCTAGTAACTTGCTGTCTTGCAAAATGTCAGCTGCTCTCTTTACAGAACTGAATCTTGGAAATGTTACCAAAAAAATGAAATCCTTCTTATTTTCCCCTTATATAACCTTGCCCTTTTCTCCCTGGTAATCCCTTCCAGATCTTCTTTAGTCACTGAATAGACTGGTTTGTATTTTCTTCTCTTTTTATGCCTTTCTTCAAGCTTAATTTCTCATTACTGTTTCCCTCCTGCCCATTATGCAGTTTGACAATTTTCACTTCCAGCCCACATCAGCTTGGAGTGGTTAATAGGACCGGACTGATGGTATTGTTGACAAAGGAGTTACTTACCATAATCAGAAAAATAATTTTGTTGTCATTCTCTACCCATCTTAAAATGATGAATTTTAGGAGATATGATTGCATGAAATAAAGATCCCATCCCTCAGAGAAGTCACTTTGACTTCGAGCTCCCAAATATTAACTTCCTACCTCTTCTTATATCTGTTATTTTATCCACAAATCTCACTTCATATGGTTACTCAAAGGCAATGCTTATATAAAGATATTTTTTAAAAGTCTAGGAATATAACTTTTTGAATAGTTGCCTGCATGTATTTGCATGTGCAGTTATTGCAATTCCTTAATATAAAATAGGCCACGGGTGTTTTAATCCATATTATGGCCTTTTTTTTCACACTGCTAGCATTTTTGCACATAGATTTTAAGGTTTCGTCTTTCTTCTTTTTCCTCTCTTTTTTTTCCCCTTTTTTTTTTTTTTTTTTTTTTTTTTTTAATAAAACTGACTCTAACAAAGTTCAGCTTGGTTATTATTACAAATGGGTGGTGGCTCAGGACAGCACAGAAAGGTGATTTTCTAAATTTTAGAAAAGCAGGTTAACAATGTGGAGAGTTCAAAAGCATCTGAAAGTGATGTGAAGAGGCAACTCACAAGGGCTGGTACTATCCTCAGCAAGCTGGCATTTCTCACCTACCCCCAGCTCTGAAAAGCTTAGAGATACTGCACTGTAAGCACTGGGAGAAGTTGCTTACAGCTCAAATACTCAGTCTTACATAAGTTGGTTTTCTATGGCAGCTGTCAACAAAGCAGTTGTTTTCAACAATGGACTCAGGTCACTTTAGCTGCCTTTATTACTGTGTTTTAAACTAGTTAATTAAGTAATTATAAAATAGGTGTTGTCCCTTTACTGAGATGTGGAGCAGCTATTCTTGCCTAAGGACTGTTGACTGCAGAATTCCTTCATATTCCTGTACCTGGAAGTTTTTAAGAAAACTGTGAGCTGTGCGTCCAGTTTCCATTGAAAGTAATTAAATTCTTCATATTCTTTTGCCCACCTCAAAAATTAAAGTGGCAATCCTCACAGCAGTCGAAGATTAAGTTCTAGAGCTCACTCTAGTCCAACAGATCCACCTTCACTGGGCTGGTGTAGTTTAATACAGTATGAGGGTTAGAAGATCACTGTAAAGTCTCATGGTTTCCCTTCATCCAATCCCCCCTCTGCCTGACTGTAACTCACTTTAGTAGTGACTCTGACTGAGGTGTAGACATGTTTATTACGCTCTTGTGTTGTGTTTCACTTGAAATGAAAACTGGACCTCTAACTCCTTAACGAAGCTTCAGGGCATAACTTTTGAGCTGACCACCTGCACAGTCTTGAATTTCACCCTAAAGCTTGCTGTGTTAGTCTAATCTGACGCTCTTTTCTAAATTTCAAACCTCAGTTTGTAGTTTAGTTAGACATAATATTTTAGGAGTGGCTGTAAAGCCCTTTCTCACTTACAGCATGAATAAATACAGAATTACTAGTCACTGAATCCTCTCAGAGTCAGAGAAAATGTGGTTAATTTCTCTTAGACTGAAGTAATTGCTAATTGACTGTAAATGAGTAGGATAGAAGCGCTGGGATGAAGAAAGACAATTTCAGAAACATGTCTTCTTCTTTGGTACTAGACATATGTCAATTTTATACTGATAGCCTAAAACCTCTTTGCAAGACGGGTGTATCAAAAAACAGCTGAAGTGAATTACATGGAAACACTGATGTAAGCAGGAACAAAACAGGGCCTAATGTCTTTGCAGTATCCTTTTTGTAGATGAGAATGTTCTTTTAAATGTTGGAGTAATAATTCTGATCCCAGTCTCCATTTAAGAAAGGGTTTCTTGAAACAAAAGCCACTGTGATTTATAATCAAAATCAGAGAATTTTACAAATTTTATTTAAAAAAATCCAATACAGGTTTTTGAAGCCTGGTGTTAGAATCTTCTCTTTCATGTTGAGTAATTCCTTATGTCAGGCATCACTTAGGGTGCTGGAGACAGCTATTATGTTATACCTCACTACAGTGGTGGTCTTGGTTTCTTGGATGATAAGTAGGTTACAGCCATTCTTGCCATTATCCAAGTGGTTAATAGTGTTCAGATGTTTAGAGCAAACATTAGAATTTAGCTAAGATTCCCAGCAAGCTGCCTGCTACTGAAATGGCTGATACAGCAGCAAACAGTCAGTTGCATAAGGCTGCTAAGTTGTGAGCTTCAGACCTTAGCATACTGTCTAGTTCTATTTTAATTGGTTGCTCACTTGCTACCTGAAATTTTCAGTGCAATTGATAGTGTCAAAGGGTTAAATCACAGATGAATTTTGGTCATCTCCATTAGTGAGAATGCACTTCACCTTCAGAAAGAGCAGCATGATCTAAAGCTTGTTTCAACAGAACAGTTATGAGTGAGTTCTATACAAGTTTGTATTGCTCTGGCAAATGCGTTTTGTCATGTTGTAAGGTTTATCTGTACAAATGGTTATTACTTTTAAATGTGCTAACTTCCATTCATTTTGTATCTTTTTATGAAGGACGTACTTACCTCTGAGGTGTGTTTACCTCTAGTGATCCTGCTCTAGTACATTTAAACAGCTCAGATGCTGAGTTGAAGGATCTTTCTTGTTTTTTCTGTTTTTGTTTGCTCAAATTATCTTTTCCATTTTTCTTTGTGTGTCCCAGTGCTATTGTGCAAATAGAGATGATGTACACCCAGAGAATGCTAAAGATAATTATATTACAGTTGTTCTTACTTACTGTTCTAGCAATCGGACCCATAAGGGTAATGCAATAAGCTACAGGAATATGTTCACAAACTCTTAGTAGGGCCATGGATAAAGTTGTTTGACAGTATTCATAGGACTCGTGAATACAAGAGAGGTCTGACTTCTATTGCTCACTCTTTCCACTGTGATAAAGAATTTGCTTAATAGCCTTGGAGGAGGGATACGTAGAAGTGTGATGTTGTCACTATTATTTAGCAACACCGAGGTATTTGTGCTGTCAGTCACTGGATCAATCCATCTCACATTAGAAGTTACCAAAATTCATTACCATCTACCAATTTTCCAGTGAAATAGTCTTTATGTTATTTGTGAGTCTCAGTCTTTGAAACATTACAACCATACTTTCCAAACTTGAAACTGCAAGTCATTCTAGCTAAAAGGTCAGAGCTTTTTCTGACCTTATCATGCATAGATATTTGCTTGACAAGGCAGAATGAAATCATGTTATCCAAATAAAATATTACAACCTGATTTTTTTTCCACTACTTCTCTTTCTAGTGGAAAATTTTGGGTTTCAAGGCTGCAAAGTTTTGTCCTTTTGACTCCCCCTTCATTCTTTTGAAATGCAATTACTGTTCAATGAAATGCTATTGCTCTATCCTATTTTTACAGCTGTTCCATGAGGTATTGTGCAATGTTGTTGTTTAATAATGCTGCTAAATTTTTTTCCTTTATCAATTTATCAAAATTTTATAATGAAGTAAAATGCAAGGATTATAGTAGTTTTGGGTGTTGTTTTGTTTCATAAACACAGGACAATATCTGCAAAGACACATCACCAGGCCAACAACTTCAATATATTTGAAGGAATGATCTGCCATGGAGTCCCAGTTGCAACGGTTTCAAGAGGCAAAGTGGTTTATGAGGGAGGAACTTTCAATGTCACAGCAGGAGAAGGCAAATACGTCTCCCGTCCACCATTCCCTCCATATGTCTACAAACGAGTCAGACAGCGGGAGCAGGTTAATTAAACTAATAAATCTCTGTAATGTTTTGTACAACATGAGGATAACTAGCTCTTGGGAAGAGACGTTTGGGGATTCAATGGTAATTTCCCTTACTAATCAAAATCTGCCAAGGTGGGAGGAGACAAAACTAAGGACTCAATTTTCTTTGCTCTTTATCTTACAGAAAAATATTATAGACTAGTTCCTGCTCTTAGGGTAGTCTGTGCAGCTCATAGACTAAGGCTGGGTACTTTTTAAAATAAGCACGTCCTACTTGCAATAAAAGTGGGCAAAGTTTTACTCATGAGTAATCTGACTAACTGCTGCATTTCATCACTGATTTCACTGAAAATCAGAGAAGCTTAACATCATATGCAGGAAGAAATCTTACACTGAGGAAGAAATCAATAATTTTCCAAACCTTTCATGTATCAGATATTTGGTGCTAAACCCTGTAGAATATTGTAGAACACGTGCAAATGCACTGCTGGACCAAGCAAGATAGCTCTGCTCAAGCTCTCGTTTTATATTTTTTTAATACCAATATTACAAAATACATGACAATTGAAATTTCAGTGCCTGTTCATCATTCAGGCATTCATGAAGAATACTTTTGTGACCTTAGTGTTACTTATTGCGAGCAAGATTTTCAAAAGCACCCAGACTCAGTATATTTTAATATTATAACCTGAATCAGTGGGATTCACTGCAGGATCTAAAAGTTGAATCAGACTAGCATCCGTGTGAGATACAGCCTGTTGAAATGATTCCAAGATAATTCTGTATATTTCTCTCTGCTGTTGCCTTGATGGACAGAGAAAAGCATGTAAAGGTGGGTGAGTGAGGCTTTCCTCCAAAGGCCACATTTTCACAGGATCTGGTGGGCTGCCTGCAAGTTGATAAGTGTAATACAGTGGATGGGCAGGGAAGTCACCTCATGACCATACAGTTTTTCCTTGGGAACTACGAACAGAAAAGAGATTATTGCATTTTTTGGTTTTCATAACATAAAGAAGCACTTTTTTTTTGTACCAGTACAAATCAGTGTAAATTAGATAAACTAGAGATATTTTCACTGGCATTGTGTAAGCATCTAATTGTGTTGTTTCTACTTCACTTTTTATTTTGAAACCAGATTCCTCATTTAACTCCATCCACAAATTTTATGTATTCTATTCACCTTTTCAATGTGAAGGGAGATTAACGTTTCTGGGGAAAAGGAAGGACAAAGAAAATAATCTGTGCCTGAAGAAAAGTGAACCAGTAGTCCTAACTGTGAATTTGTCTGGGGAAAAGATCTTCCCTTACCACTGAACATGTAACTGAATTGAAACAATTACTCTAAAGGTCATGCAATTCTATGGCCAGCTGCAGATAAGATGGTGTCACAGGCTAAAAATAGTGAGAACTTTTCATCTGCAGCAGAATCACTCTGCATTTTTAATCTGGATAGATTCTCTTTGCAGCGTTCCACTCAGAAATCATAGTCCTTTGGATCTGTCTTCAGTGGGATATGTATCATGCACAAAGTTGCGTGTGCCTGTGAGTCTATTTAATCCCCTGGACATTGAAGATGTTAAGTACTTTGTTAATGAGGGCTGCTTATTATTACAGCACTTGATTTGTTATGCAGTGTTGATCCATTTGGCTTTTAATGCAAAATAGATGCCAGGTAATGGTAATAGAAACTAGCTATTGAAAACAGATTTGCACTGGCATTACACCAACGAAAACGTGAGGCATTCCTTTTCATGTAAGAGAATCTGTTGCAGTTATTAAATGGTAATTAGGTGCTTCCTCAAGCATAGATGAGTTTTAGTGAGTCCACATACCGACATCTCTGCTAAAGCCTTATATCCCATGCTAGAGGAATATTAATATCAAAACTAAACCAAAATTTATAAGAAATTTGATAATTACAGAATTCTGAAAGACTTCCGTGGTGGTTTCTATTTCCCATCAAAGTTAGAGAGATTTTCCCTTAACCAAAACATCAAATGCAGCATGTCTTCAGAAGCGATTTTTCAGCCAGATCAACCTCCTGTAGCCAGCAGCTGGGATGGTGGATGGTTGATACACACACAAGGCAGGACTCGCTTTGTTTCACTGATATTCATTAACCTCTCCTACCTGTATTAAGAGCATCACTGGAAAATGTGATTACTTTAACAAAGAACAAGCTTGCAGCTTGAATATGCAGTGAGTCAGCTGTTCTGGAGAGCAGCTCAGGTGTGTTTTCTCTGTACCTGTTCTATCCTGGGATATCTGATGTAGCTGAACCAAAATTAAAAAAATATACAGAAGCAACCAGATTAATTGATTTAGGATTGTGTTTTAGCAAATACTAATTAATTATGTGCCACAGCCTCTGGATTTTTGCCACTCCAAGATCTTTTTGGACTAAGGAAGGGAGAAACGTCAATAAAATGAGGTGGAACATGGTCCGTTACTTCTTTTGAAAGATGGGTTTAGGATTGCTTTGTTACAGTGTTGAACAGGTTGAGCCACGGAGCTCCTGATGAAAGCTGAGAACTGAACAGTTTAATCCCAATGTGAGGGTGCTTTTAAAGAGAGAGGTTTGATGAAGCTGTTGGGATCATGACACTTCTATTTTCATTGTATCCAATTAGCAATTGCAAAGGGAAGACAAATAATAGTGAAAGATTTGAAATATTTTGTTGCAGGTCTGTCAGCCTGTTCCTGTTAAGAGAGCACCATATACAGGCGCAGTCTCAGGAACAACCGTCACACCAAAATAACAAGCTCATTCCTCAGTTTTGGCTCTTGCAGGTAATTGTCTCTTTTGATTAGTGAAAACTGCTTTACTTAATGCTTCTCTGAAACATCAAGAAAACAAAAGTGCAGCAGGCTGTTCAGCTCATCTGAAGTAAGCCCTCTGAGAAGCTGAGTTGTCTTGGTATCTTTAAATTTGATGAAAATGTGTGGCAGCCGAGGTATGGAGGACGTCTTTTTGATTGGAGCCTCATTAAAAAAGTTTAGTTGAGAGAAGCAGACGGAATTTAACTGCTAGACTGCAACATGCATATGAAGGCCCATGGAAATGATTTTCCAATAGATGGATGTAAAGCCCCAGTTTGTACCTCACATAAAATGAGTCTGTTCTTAGTGCTAATTAATAAGAGGACAGGAAAAAAATCCGTAACGGTGGGAGGGTGAAGTTAGCTTTTGCACATTTTGTTGTATCATTCTTTTAAAGCTACCTCACAGTGAACCTCATCCAGGCCATCAGTAGCAGCAAACAGTATTTGTTTTCCTCTGTCATAAAGAAGAAAGCTTTTGTAATAGAGCGGACTAAAGGCTACAGCTGCAATAGAGTGAGGAAGCAATAATCATTCTTTCTAGCTCCTAGCACTGTTTCTCCATTATTACCTCTCTGAGTGACAAATTGCAAAGCAGAGATTTTCTTTTGAAAGATTATATCATATTGTCTTTTTCTTCTCTGTAGATAAAAGCAAATGAAAATGACCCTGCTGTCCCCACCAGAGCAGTGCATTCTGGGTCCAACAATCAATCCACACCCAGCTTCTGAAAAACCAACATAAAACGACAGTAACCAATAAACATTACACTGGGCTTCCTGCATGAAAGTTGTCATTGCAATTTCTCTTTAAAGGAATTTTGTTGTAAGAACTGGAAAATTCTTTTTAGAAAATTGAGTAATTATGAAATAATAATTACAATTATAATGTGGCAGCAGCTCTGTAGGTTCTTAAAAGTAAGTAAGTTTGGGGATGGTGTTTCTTAAGAGTTCTCTTTAGAAGGTGTTGGCTAACCTACAAAGTAAAAGCAATAAGCAATAGCATTTAAGCGCATTTTCTCCATTCTTGCTCGTTAGGTCACAGGAAATTAATCCTAATTCTCTAATTTCATGTGTCAGGAAGATCTCCGTTGTGCTTATCAGTGCAGAGGATTCTGATAGCAGATGCTGAATTTGATTTTTCGTTTTTCCCTTCCTGGAAGGGCCAGGTACAGAAAAATGCTGATTCAGGGGAACTGTCATTGTTTTAGAGATGCTGCTACATTTCTCTGTCCCTGTCTCTAAAGGAGTTTATGCATTTTATCCCTGCCAGCTGCCCAGCCAAGCATTTATTGGTGTGTTCAATTGTTTCCTTTTTTACAACCTAGGCAAATGTATGCTAACTATACTTGTGAATTCACCTACAATACTGTTTTGTGTTCTGGCTTTATGGAAAGACGCACACCCGCAACTTGAAGGCTTATGAAGTGGGATCACCAGAGCACAAGCATAATGCATTAATTTCAAAAAACTTTCTTTACCGAAAATGTGAGGGGTTTTCCCAAAGTAACTAATGCTTTGTTCTTTGTAGGATAGGATTCCTAATTAAAAAAACACCTCATGACACTCAATTTATCTGATTTCCCATCTGAGAGGTAATTTTATTCTTAGAAGCATGCTTCTGTTACCATGCTTAGAGAGATTTTGCCTCAGAAACCTCAAGTGTTGTTTAAAGTTGCATTTTGACATGTGATAGCCCTTTTTAAGCAACATACAGTAATGTATAAGCTTGCATGAGAAACAAACTCCTACTAGGTCAGTAGTTCTAGTAGTTTGCTACCTTGGAAGAAGAACAGAAATTTGGGAAGAGTAGGGGAAAAAGCAGGCAGGAGAAAGGACCTGCTTTTAACAATAACTTATATTTGTGTGAAGTCTTTTATCTGAAGCTTCAGTTTTTAACAATTATTAGAGCCTTGCAAGTGCATGATATACCTGTGAGACAAGTAAATATAAGCAGAATGAGTTTACGGTTGTGACAACTACAGATGCTCAAAGCTCTGAAATCACTCAAGTGATTGAATATATGTAGTTGCCTTATGTTTAACATCCAGTGTTGGCTTAGGTGAGTTGTTCAAGGCCAAAATGACTCAATTATGACAGAAATGAAACCCAGGAGTAAAGGGTCCTTTGGATACTGTGGACATTCCCAGGACTTTCAAATGTCCTTTGGGCTCTTGGGACACCTACTGAGATCAAAGTGACACAAAAGACTGCAGATCATGAAAGCCCAAAGGAAAAATGTTAGTGATTTTTCTAAAAACAGATGTTTTCACAGTGTGATAACAGCAAGAAGTTTTATGAGTTACATAAACACCCATTTTGTAAACTGAGTTCTCCAAACCATGAAAGTGTATTGTCTGTGGAAAAATGTATATTTTTTTAGGTTTCCTACAGATTTTTATTAGATTAGAAGTGAGGAAGCTTCTCCCTGTACAACTACCAAAGAATTCCTGATCCCTGTGTTGATATATATACTGCTCTGTACCATGGATTATTCTCCTCATAGGGAGTATCTTTGGATTTTGTTTTTAACAAACGCCTACTTTTTAATTCCAGTGACTGTTAGAATTATTGTGCAGATTTCATTAAAAAAATCACCCGCATATTGTGAACTGGGATTTACACCAAAACATCTGCTGTATTTTTATGTCCTTGAATGCAACAAGTTATTGAGCCTGTCAAGTTTATGATATTTATAAGTATTTGTTTTGCCATGACACATGCTGGCACTAATACCTGAATCCTGCCTCTAGCCACAAGGTGCCAAGTAATAGCCCTTGAGAAACTGTGTGACATCAAAAGCATTTCAGCTGTGCTATTGAGGCACTGCTACTAAAGTTGAGACTGTCAGGCTCCAAATCTCTGTGGTCCTTGTTCTTTTTTCACTTATGTGGGGCACTCTATGATGGTGGCATCTTCACAGGGATATAATTTTGGAACTGCCCAGGTCCCTATTCCAAAATACCAGTAATGAATTACATCAGAGCCGAATACAGTAGGATGTTTTTTCTAGTAGGCATATAGGCAAATAAAATTTTGGAATGCAGTGGGATTATAAAATGCATTTACGTCAGCATAGGCGCTGAACTGGAGCACTGGAAGGAGCATTGAGTGGTCTTTCAGTCCTGCCTCAGTCTCTAGACCCTGACAAGACTTCTGAATTTATCTTAAAACCTCATGCCAGCTATTGCTTGTTCATTACATTCTCACAAAGTTGTTGCTGGGGCTGTGCTATAACCATTGTCCTAAGCCAACACATGCCCCATGCTGTGTTGGAAAGCTAGTTTAGAGATGACTTCTGCAGCCCACACAGTTTCCTTGAGCTTTTCACAGGAATGTAAGACAACAATTGCTTTCCCAAATATTTGAATCCTACCTCATTTAGCCACAATCTTCAGGCTTCTCCAGTGCCTACTGAGAAAAATCTTTGCTTTCTTTGATTCTTCCTTTAGTCTGTTGGTCACTCAGCTAGAGTAGACTATCTCTGATTCCTTTGAGAGGTGGCATTGCTGCATTAAAATCCTTTTTCTGTGAAGCAATACTTCTCAGTACAGATGAGCTGAGCATCTGTTTTGTCAAGGCTGAAACACAGAACAGCCTTTCCTTGCTTAGCACTTCTCTTTGGGATTCTGTTTTCCTCTCTCATATGGAAACGTTGAAGATTTAAATGCGTTGTAAAGTAAGGAAAAAGCCTCTGTTAACGATATTTTCATCACTCTCCCCAGCCAGAGAGAAATTTGGGATGTTTAGTACTCCATTCTCTCTGGTGATGTGGATTCTGAGTGCAGAAGCAGAGAAAGCGTTTGGGAGATCTCATCCTGGCATACCTAATATTGCTTTCCTCCCCACTGTTTTCCAGAGAAATCCTCATATAGACAGTATATATATATATATTGCCCAATTGTCTGTTGGCTATCATTTCACTACCTGTGAAGAGTTCATGGCTGTGGTGCAAGGACTTACACCTGCAGTGTTTCTCTCTTCAGCCTGAGGTAGCAGGGGATCTCTCCAGAGAGTATAGCAATACTGGGGCACGTAGCTTTACTGGGCCACTGGAGGGCAGGGCTGGTACTATGTATCAGGAATAAACTGAGAAGGAAGTTAACTCTCATGCACAGCAGGACCCATGAGGATTGTTCACGTATTTTGAAGTCCGTGCCTGTAAAGTCAACAATAACATCCTCATTTTCAGGCTTTATTTCATTATTATCAGAGAGATCCTTGCTTTCCACTTCTGGAATGTAAAACAAAACTAGAGGAATGAACAGGCTTTGCTTGTTCATTTCTTCTTCAATTGAAAGCATCTCTGGGTTATTTAAACTGTGATGAAAACACAGTGAGTCAGCGTGACAATATTGACAGAGCAGGTATCAGGGTGAAAGCAGTCGTAAACCCAGCATCCTCTGACTTTGCACACCCAGCTACCCACACAAAATGCTGCAACAAAACTAGCACAGAGAAAAAAATATGTTACCTTAGCTATGAAGCAAGCCAAGTTTGGAGGTATATGGTGGTGATAGGGAGAGTTCCATAAACATGGCTGTTGAAAGGAAATGTCCTTGTTTGCATTGTGCTTCAGGAGGGTCAGGAGCACTGGCATGTCTCTCTGAATTATCTTCACAAGACAATCAGGTCAGCTTTTCATTAATTTTACAAAGCAGATTTGATCCAATTGGGGGATTTTTTACAGTAAATCAAACAGCTTCTAAACTAGTGAAGGACTTTTTTTAAAAGGAAGTTGAGCTCTGCTGTGAGCTGGGGGAAGGAAAGGGATGAATGAGTCAAAAGCCAAATCCAGACTTCTCCTCAGACTGTTGTTTTGAGTGTTGGTGGTATACGAATACATTTCTGACAAGCCGTAGAGAGGCAGTTAGGGACAATGCCCGGTAATGTGAAAAAGATTAAAAATTTCCATTAAACCAATAAATGAATAAATAAAATCCTTCATTTCAACTGTACCAGTTCACTTGTGCTCAACAGAAAGAAAAAATAGGTACTTTAAATATGGGGAAGAATGATCTATTGGAGCAGAAAAAAACATACCAAAAGAGGAAAGAAGAATTTGAATGACAAAGACAGGGGAAAAGAGCCAAAATTAAATGTAGGAAATGTGAGGAGAGGGTAGGCAAGAAGAGGACAGAAATAATTCTGGATGGAATACTGGTTGTTTATTGTAACTCGCAGACTTTAAAAAAAAAAAAAGAAGAAGAAGAAGAAGAAGAAAAAAGAACAATGTAATCATGTGGTTGAGGTTTATGGTAAACCGAGAGGCCAAGGGAATAGCTGAACAACTTGCAGAGGAGTTTGCTGAAGATAAACAAACCCCCAGACATCCCCAGCTCACAGGACAGAAAGAAATGGAAGAAAACAAAAACCAAGTAAGGAAGTAAGGTCTGCAGAGAGTGAGAGGTATGTCTCTGCATAACGCCAGGGGAGAGACAGACATGCCGTTTCATCTGTACAACTAAAGAGGACCACTGGGCTGCTGAAGGAATAGAGCTAATACTGTAGATCAGGGTAAGAACTATTCTACTGAGATAAAGCTCAATGTCTTTGAGGTACTGAAGGTGAATTTGGTTTAGAATTTAAAACAAAATTGTGCAGAACGTGCTGTTTTCTCTGGTAACCCAGGTTTAGGGAGATGGGGAAGAGCAAACATATCTCCTTTGCCTGCCATTCAGCTCACCTTCAACACACAGGTATGCATGTGTATGGTCACAGAAGCAAACAGTGTATTAGTCCATGCACAAGTGCGTGACTCTAGTATGAATGTAATGGCAACAATACTTGTCGGGTGGCACCCTGGTGCTGGCACAACGCATTCACAAAGTAACACAAGTTTTTGCTGTAATGCTTTGTGTTTTCTGTAATGCTTTGTGTGAAAGTCCTCAAATCATAGAGCAGCTGAGGCTGGCAGGCACCTCTACAGATAACTACTCCAACCCCACTGCTCTGAGTTGCTCAGAGCCATGTCTAGTTGGGTTTTTGCCTCCTGAAGCCAAGTGAAGCAGGTAGTGTTTTGTGGTAGTGCTGTCAGCCAGACCTGCCCTCACCTTTGGGTGTTGTAATCAGTAGGAGATCAGGGTTTCTCACCAGCCTGTCCTTTGGGACTGAAAGGAGCACATCCAACTCCTACCAGCAATGAGCTTGTCGGAACTCAAAAATAAATGCTCAGGTCTTGCTGACATTTAACTTTTCTCCTTCCATCTGCAACGGTAACAAGACTGAACAAATATACCCTCTTGTCAATTGTACCTGGACAGCTAGTCTGTGTTGTGAAAACAAATTTAGAGCAACCCTCATTTTTCTTCTTTTTTTGCCAGAGTGCTTCTTGCTACTGGTCCTTGACAGTAGTACGTGGGATATAAAAGACATTCTGCTACTATCCAGGGCTGTCCCACTTTAGCAAAAGAGGACACAGTCAGGACGCTCAGAAACATTCAGCACAACCCTCAATAATGCATGGCTTTAATCTTAGCACCTCATTTTCTAGAGGCAAATTATTGGCACACTGGCAGTCCGAACCACCTGTGCCCATGGAAGAATGAGGGTTCGTTTGGACGACCCAAAGAAAAAAAGACTTGGTGTTTTTCAGTATTTCAGATGGAAAATAACTTTTGACACTTGGTACTGGAAAGTTTTAAATAAGTCTTTATTAATTCAGATTACAGAGACATTGATTTATGGCTGTTCTGGGACCATGCACTTATTGTAGAGGAAAAGTAGAGTTTGCTATTATGCAACCTAAAGAAGCTGGCTGTGGTTGAAAATCAAGAGTATGCTACCTGTTGGGGGGATTTTTAGCTCTACATTAAATCTCTAGGGCCACATCAGTCAAGCCACTTCTATGTCTTTATGCTTTTAGCATTTGTTCTTGTGCCATATGAAGGTAGCATCACCAATGTTAGTTGAATAGGTAAAGCACTCAGCATTGGCTGTTTTGTTTCATTGAAGTCAATGGTGGCTTTAGCGGCATAATTAAGCCCGTTTTTGCTACTCGTGAAAGCTTTCTCAGACTGCAAGATTCAAAGCATTGTTCACCTCTGCTCATATGCCCCTACACTTCAAAACCAACTTGTTAGCACTCACAACACCAGCTTCCTCTGTATTCTAGTTCTCAGGAGCATTCTCCCTTCTGCACGTGCTGCATTATCTCTCTCATGATCATCAAAGACAGTGGACAATATGCACTAGTGATACAGTCTGTGGATATGTGAAAGTGGGAGACTAAGACCAAGTGAGGAATTATGGGTGGGAGAGTAGGATTAGAAACTTCTGAGAGACAAATCAGCAAAAGTAAGTGGGGGAGCCAAGGTGGGAGGGAGAGTTTGGCTGAGCTAGAAGATTGACAGGGCACATAGATCACTGGCCCTGCAGAAGAGAGGGCTGCAGCGGCAGGAGCAGGTACATAAAGCTAGGGATGGGAGAGAATCATGCTGAAGAGTTTGGGGCAGTTGAGTGTTGAGAAATAGAAATGACTATAAATACCTAAGGCCTCTAGTTATGTTTTCAGCCAACCCAGAAGCCAATGGACAGCCACTGCTCTTTTATCTTCAGTGTCTGGCAAATGAAGAAAACAAACCTGCTGCTGTGATTATGTCCTCTGTTAGCTCAACCCAAAGAGGTTTGTGCTGTAGGCCTAAAAGCTCTAAGCTGTTTGACTGCTTTCACACAGAAAAACAGACCCTCCATGGATTTCTAATGTACCAGACAATGCAGACCCCAAGATGAAAAACGAGTATTAATGCAACATGGAGCTCTCTGCGGTGGAGAGCACACTATCTCCCATGGCTTCTTTTCCACACTTTTCGAAAATACTGATGATTAGCCTTTGATCCTGTCTTTTACATTTCCACATTGATATTCCATAAGAAAGATGGGTGCAAAACACAGGTCCCTGTGGAGCTAGAGCATCTCAACCTTATCCAAGGATTCATTTGGTCTCTTTCACACCATGTTGTCATTTGCCACACTCCTTTCTTTCTTCCTCACTGCCTCTCTTGCCTTGAGTACTGGAAACCAAAAGTCAACCTGAAAAGACAGAAATATGATGCTATGACCGTAGTATTACTGAGTTAGAGATCACCCAGACACTAATATCCTGTATAGTCAGTATTGAAGACTATTAAAAAAAACAAACTCAAACAAACTATGTGAGCCTGCAGCTATTTGACTTTGCCATAAATATATGCATGTGTGTGTGCTGTTTCCATTAGTGTACATACACAGGGAAAATGTTATTGCAAGCAAAAATGTTCTTGTTCCTAACAGTATTTGCAGTTGCAACCCCACTGTATTTTCGAACAGAAATATAACACCTTCCATTCTGCTAAGCAGCAACTGAACATCTTTCTCAACATTAAGAGGCTGCTCACAGATGCCTAACATTTGCTGTCTAGATTGCAGGAATACTCTTTGTGTTGGAGGTGCTTTTCATATGTTCATGAAAAATGAGTTTCTTCTCTGGAGAGCTCTAAGTCTAAGGAGTCTTTTCTTGCCAGCATGTAGTCATTTGGGTGTATCAATGTCATGTCTGATACATGTGTGTTAAAGGACAGAACAAAAAAATATGATCTGATCTTACCAATAGGCAACTTGTCTCTGACCCCTGTGTAGGAGAGTACTGGGGGAAGTCTATCAGCACATAACTGAAGGTAATAAGTGTTTTAAGTGTTTCCTGGATCTGGCTACCACCCTGAGAGAGGGAGATTTTTTTCACCTAGAGCTGATGTCTTACCGTTCTAGCAAATGCATTCTTCCCAGTTTTGTCTTGTAGCTTTGCTCTTTTCTTGAGTAATTTTGAATGCAAATAATGTATTCGTTTCATCTCAGTGTCAGGATAAAATGAAGTTGACACAAGTATTTTAAGTTGGGTCAGGAGGCCAGAGAATAAGCCAAAAATTACTAAGAAGAAGATGATGACTCCAAGCTGGATCCATGTCACAGAGAGAGTGAGCTCTGGCTGAGGGATGCAGTCATGCTTAAACAAGGAAATCTTGAAAGGGTCAGTCTTTGCAATATGCTCTCTCTTACCAACGATAAATTTGTTCTCATTCCTCTGCACAAGAAAAGGGGAAAAAAAGCGTCGATTATAGTACTGGTTCCCTCCTTTCTTAATATTTCTCCCATTGGACATTCAGATTTACAAAGGATCATAAATCATTTAGTCCATCCAGTGTCTTATATGCTATGCTTGTAGCAATATATTTGTTGGCTATTTATAAATTTTTCAGACTGCATTTTCACAATTTCTCTTGGGAGACTGTCCCACAATTTGGACTGTTAAGAACTTACCTTCTCAGTGGCTCTGATAGACAAATATTTAGCTAATCTGGCTATAATGGATTAATATATTCACACTCCCATGAGGGAGAGTCCTTCCTTCAGAGTAAAACAGCAGAGCAGAGAGTCTCCGTCCAGCTCACTTCCACGCCCGTACTCTGACCACAAAGTTATCATGCAAACAAAAGCACCTCTCCTCCTCTGACAGGTGCCTTTGCTTAGAAGAGCTGATGTCTTGCACTGCTTGTGGACTGAAATGCTGAATGAGAGAGCCTAAATTAGACATGCTGCCAGTACCAGTATTTCATAGTGGCAGGCAACTTTCTGCCTTGTGTGTAGGAACACAGTAGGGACACTGAATCACCTAGCCCTCTTTTCTGACCATGTCACAGAGGTATGTAGCTCTTCCATGTGGCTCTGCTAACCACCCTACAGAGGCCAGGCACTTTTGTTAGACGCTTGCTGGAAGAATCAGGTACTCAAAGCATGCTACCCATTTTCAGTGTATTAGCCTCATTAGCCTTTCCTTGACATTATCCTGTTCCAACCTATCTCAGTACATTTTATCCCTAAACTGAACCAATGTATAAGCAAGGAAAAACTGCACTAGGAGCTCAATATGAAACAGGTGCAAACCCATGAAGAACTTTACTCCATACCAAGAAAAAACATCTCATAAAGTCACTGAGTCTATCCTGCTCACTCAGCCAGCTTTCTAGATCCCTGAGATCAGCAGCCCTGAGGTTTAAGATTAATTTTTACATCGTAATGTGACTAGCTTTCCTTGGGTAGCTAGAAACAATCTGATGATGGCATAATTTTCTGTTTTGAGAGAGTCAACCAGGCTTCCACAGGAGCACATAAAGAGAGCAAATTCATAGTACAGGACTCATGAATCAGCCAGACAGGGTTGGCTCAGGCCCTTTGTCCATAGATGGTGGGACTAAATGCCTTTTTTGCTCTGACTTGGGTCATACCCAAAGCAGGTCATGATGAGGGAGTGTCCTCAAGGTACAAAGGATTGAAGCACAGGCAAAACCGTACACAGCAGTACACAGAGAATAGCTAAGGCTGCAGCAGGTTGCTTAGGGTTATGTTCTGTTGGGTTTTTAGTATCTCCAGGGATGGAGATGCCACAAGCTGTCTCAGAAGCCTGTTCTAGTGTTTGATCACCTGAAGAGTAAAAAAATATAAATTCTAACGTTGAAATGGAATTTCCTTTAGTTTGTGCCCATTGCCTTTTGTCCCTGCACTGAGCACCACTGAGAAGAATCTGCCTTCCCTTTCTTACACCCAACCCCCATCAAGTATTCATACACACTGATGAGATCTTCCTGAATACCTCTTCTCCAGCCTGGACAGCCCCGGCTCTCTCTGCCTCTCCTCATATGACAGATGCTCCAATCCTCTAATCATCTTCTTGACCCTCTACTCCACTCACTCCAGTGTATGCCTTTCTTGTACTGTGTCTCACCAGTGCTAAGCAGAGGTGAAGGATCACCTCCCTTAGCCTGCTGGCAATGCTCTGCCTAATGCAGCCCAGGATAGACCTTTCTTTGCCATAAGGGCACATTGCAGGCTTGTGGTCAACTTGGAGTCCATCAAAACTCGCAGGGCCTTGTTCTGCAAGGCCACCTCCCAGCAGCTGGCTGCCAACACATATACTGCATGGGGGTATTTCTCTCCAAGTACTGCAAGACATGGCATTTTCCTTTGCTGAACATTGTGAGGTTTCTGTCAGACCAATTCTCTAGCCTTTTCAAACCCCTCTGCATGGCAGCATAATCCACTTGTGCTTCAGGCACTCTTCCGAGTTTTATATTATCTGCAAACTTCTGTGCCCACAATCTGTTCCTCTGTTCAGGTCATTAATGAAGAGGTTAAACAGTATAGGTTCCAGTATCTACTCCTGGGGGACATCAGAAGTGACTTCATGTCACTAATCAGAACCTTTTGGGTCCAGCAGTTCTGCCAATTTTCTGTTCACGTCACTCTCAATTTATCTGGCCTATGTTTCATCAGTTTGTCAATGAGGATGTTGTGGAAGACGACATTGGAAGCCTTAATAAATGCACAATCAGCATTCACTGTTCTACCTTCATCCAACAATCCAGTGATAGTATATATTATGTTGGTCAAGCATGATACAGCCTTTATAAATCCATGATGAATACCCCTAATAGCCTTCTCGGCCTTCACATGTTCAGAAATGGTTTCCATGATTACATTCTCCATCACCTTCTCAAGGATCAAGGTGAGGCTAGCCAGACTGTCCTTCCCTGGATCCTCCTCCTTGCCCACCTTGAAGATGGGAGTAACACTTGCTTTTTTAGAGTCCTCAGCAACCTCTCCCAGGTACCATGAACTTTCAAAGATAACCAAGAGTGGCCTCACAATGACATCACCCAGCCCCCTCAGCACTCATGGGTGCCTCCCATCAGGTGCCATGGACTTACTTTGTTTCTATGTTCCCTGATTTGATCCTCCTGCATCAAGGGTAAGTCTTCCTTGCTCCAGACTTGCCCTCTGGTCTCAGAGGCTTGGGGATTCCTGAAAGCTGGTCTTCCCAGTAAAGGCAGAGCTGAAGCTGACATTGAGTACTTTGGGCTTTTCCATGTCCTTTGTCACCAGGATCCCTACTGCACTTAGCAGTGGACCCACATTTCCCCATGTCTTTCTTTTGCTGATGACAGATCTGCAGCAGCCCCTTGTGCAGCCCTTCTCCTGCCTCACCTGATTCAGCTCCAGGTGGCCTTTGGCTTTGCTGCCCCCAGCCGCAGACAATCAGACAGTGTCTCTATATCCCTCCTGAACCCCCTGTCCCTGCTTTCACCTCCTCTATGCTTCTTTTTTTATGTTTGAGTTTGGTCAGGAGCTTCTTGCTCATCCATGCTGCCCTCCTGCTGCCTTTGCTTGATTTAGTTGGGATGAATAATTCTTGAGCTTGGAGCAGGTGATGTTTGAATATCAACTAGCTCTCCTGAACCTTTTTTCTCTCAAGCACTGTATCCCGGGGGACCAGAACCATTTCACATGCCAGTCTGGTGATGCTAGATCACAGCCGCTGTGCAGCAGCAGGGTTCATATGACGTGTAAAGCCCCCCTTAGGATGCATAGCAATCTGCTCCTCAACACATCTCACGACGGACTGACCAAATGATGAAAACCTCTCTGCTTTTGCACATGAATCTGACCTCTCCAGGACGGGCCTGACTTGCTATATACATGTGCTAATTGCACAGTTACAGTGAATCTAATGGCTTTTGCACCTACTGTCCTAAGAGAAAGTTCAGGTAACAATCTGAAAGCTAAAAATTAGAAGTTGGCAGCATCCATCCTCTAGGAAAGCTGGTTTTCTGCTGACTCGATCTGGAAACATTTGCTTATGTCTACCATACAGATACTGAATTTTTCTACTCTTTTTTAAGGTAAAACTGGACAATAATTTAGTTTTTGTCCCATGGAAGTGTTTGGTATTTTGATATACAATACAAACTATCGTCATCTGAAGTATGACAAAACTTGACCAGCAGCTTGACTTCATTTCAGCTAATTTCATTAGTAGTTCACGTTTGCCTGAAGTGTTCCCATTCCTCAAGAATGCTATGTACTACATCTCCCTTCCCCTTCACGTTTCAATCCCAACCAGATGAACATCCCGTGACACACCTGGACCACTAGGCTGCCACAATTCTGTCTAAACTGAACCTGTAATGGTTTAGCAGTGTGTCATAGAAAATGTGGTTTGGCTGAAGAAGCCAACTCAGAGGTTCAGTATGTCACGTATGGAAAAGTGAGAATGCGAATCTCTCTGCCAAAGATTGTATGTCCTGTTCTGTTTGCTTGTAATTTCAAGCAACACACTTATTGCATTGCTCACGTTAATAATCTTAATCTGTGGAGTTGCTTTTGGCTAGATGAATTTTTGGGGGATGGGGAGAATTTGGAATGCATTCTAATTATTATGAGCTCTAAGAGGAAGTAACAGAAAATTCTGAGTGAGAAAAAACTGACAGAAGAAAGAGCACATATCATATTGTACGAACAGTCAAGCATCCCTTTGAAATCTTTTTATCTTGAAAGTATCAAAGGGTTATATTCTTTTGGGAAATGTCCTAAGCCTGATCTTGCAAGCTATCAAACTGGGCAGTTTTCCTGTGCCCGCACAGCATCACGAGTCACATGCTCCATCAGTGAAACCTCCAGCTTTAGAAGCATTCACAGGCAAGACGCTGAGCAATCTGATCTGACTCTGAAGCTGGCCCTGTTTTGAGCATGAGGTTGGTCTAGATGGCCTCCAGGTGTCCCTTCCAACCTCAATACTCTATGGCTCTGTATGCTGCTGCTGCTCCTCACATTGCTCAGCTAAAGAAAGGTAGGCATCTCTTACATCATGCCACTGCGGCATTTTGACTATAAAAGTAGTGCTTCGCAAATGTCAGCATTGTGAGTTTCCAATTTCAAGGTTCTGGTCTTCTCCACATATATAAATGGGGGAAGAAAGTCCTTCTTCCTGTATTTACCCTTCTCTAGAAATATGGTGACACTTTGGAAAGTCCAGAGAACTGTCAGGTTCCATCAAACATGTGCATCTGTCAAAGCAGCATCCCTTTTTGAAACAAAGGAACTAGAATGCCATGAAAAAACTGATGGCTCATTGACTGTATGTCTGCTCCTCCAGCTTCTGAAGATGAAGGGAAATTTTTCAACACTAAACTAAGAGATATAAAGTACTGATAAGTACTTACTTGCTGAAAGAGGCTGAGTTGAATCTCTAGATCCGGTACTTCTTGGAGATATTTATTCACAGAAATAATTAACCAATAAAACAAATAATCTACTGCAGCAAACAGAAGCCAGATGCAAAGATGAATAACTACAGGGAGAAAAAAATACTTCATGTTTTTTCTGTCCTTCCTTGTGAGACAGAGAGACGGGAGTGTCACATAATCTTTTCTTTCTTTTCTGTTAAGTGGCAGAAGACAGGGTCTTTGCTGTTGCTTTTGGTGCTCATCAAATGCAATGAACTGTTTTGTGATATAAGTATTCTTAAATTTTGCACTGCTAGAGCCCAAAAATTTTTTTATAAACAGGCCAGTTCCAAAAGAAGCTAGAAGAATCCCCACTATAGGCAATACTTTCTGGCCTATATAGGGCAGTATAGTCAGCATAAAAGATATCTGGTTAGCAACTCTCTGGATTTCTTCCTTTGTGTCATTTAGCTGTTGTTTTAATGCATCGTCTGAAATTGAATAAGATGGTGTGAATTCATGCCTTAGGAACACTATAGGTTTAAATAGTTCGGTGGAAAGCTTGGTCGCCTCATAAATCCATTTCACTGCCTCAACATAATATTTTATCAAGGCAAATTGCTCATGCTCTAAATGACAGGTTATACTGTCTGCCAGAATTTTTAGGTTGTGAAAAATATTTTGGATGTTGCCAGCTATCATGACACCTGTGCCAGCAGTAATAAGAGCATTCCTGCCATTTTTCAGTCCACAAGAAAGAAGGAGCAGGACAATAAAACAGCGCAGGTGCTTGAAACAGGAGAGTGTGATAGAAAGCGAGATCCAGATGAATACAGAAAGCAGTAAGGGACCCAAAGGGTGGTGTGCCAGGGAGAAGTGCATGCCAAGGAATAAGAGAAAGCTTGAAAGGAAGCCAACTGCACAGCAAACTGCAAAAAGCTGCATCAGATACATCCAGCCAGGCTTCCTTTCGGATATAAAGATTCCCCATGCACTCTGGGCTATTGAGATGAATGTTCTCATTTTCTTCCGATTGCTGCTGACACTGTGATGGCTCAAACTAAAAGGAAAGGAAAAAAAATACTGTTACAGGGTCACACTACTGACAATGATGTCCTGTTAACTGGCTGGTCAATACTTCTGCACATTGTGAAAAATGCAGGTCTGACTTACATGGGGACGGAACTGCTCCACGTTAGACCCAAATCTTCGTACCCCATATCACATATATAAACATGGAAGAGATGACTCTAAAAGGTATTCCATCTTTTTTTTTCAAAGTGCTTTTGTCCTTTTACTTTTTGTATACCTTGATTTCTCATCTGCTATATAGACATAGTGGTTCATATGTACATATATGCGCGTGTGTGTGTATGAGAGGGACACAAACCTCCCATAGCACCCAGTGCTTCCGCTTTGCCTTACGGGGCACCAGGAAGAGAAAGAAGGGAACACTGAAACTTCCCATTGGTACCCCGATGCAGGGGAGCACAGCACGACCTTTGGGGAGCAGCCAGAGCAGCTGCCAGAGAGGGAGGGATGGATGGAGCAGCATGTGCACAGTGCTCAGGGATGGGGAATGAAGCTCTCCTTTTCCAGCTGGAGCCAGGTCAGGACAGAGGGAAGAAAGTGTGTCTCAGAGGCATTATTCCTTCTTTGGGTCTTTCCTGGTATAGCATAGTTACAAGTTGGTCCATATACACTTTTACCCCTAATTACTTCTACTTGTCGGCATCTCTCCCACTTGCCAGCATGCCCGTACTCTAAATTACAGAGTATTTCTGTGAGATTCAATTCAGTTTGATGGGAGACAGTCCAATGCTCACATCTTTCTTTCTTCTTTTACAATATAATATTTACAGTGCAATTTGTCCAAAGATGCAAGATCAATTTATATGCATATTAGCCTTTTAACATACTAGAACAAATGAGATACTAATTAAATATAATAAACTGTTGCAATTTTGTCTTATAATAGGGAACAGTTGCCTTCGCAAACACATCCTGAAGATAATACTTTGTCTTTTGTTTAGCTTGAGCACAGCAGGTAGCCAAGAACTAAATTATTATTTTGTACACATACTGTATTTTACTGGCATTTGACTTTATGAATTCTACTAGCATTCATTGGACCATTTTCCCCTTTCTCTCATTGCAATAAGTTATTAGTTATGTCATTATCGGCTTTGCACACAACAGGAGCTGAGAGTGATTGGAATAGGCATCTGACCCCAGCTGGGACCTTCTTGGACTGCTATCCTCGGTGTGCTATTTTTCCTTGGCCTCACTTGGGCATGATCCTTTCTAGTGCTGAGGGCTGTCCTGAAAGATGATGACTGGGTTTGGTGTCTAACAGCTTCAGAAGGGATTAATTGTGGGCAATAGTTCTCAGGGTGGGCTCATTCCCTGGTACTGTTACTCTACTTGGGAAAGCGGAGGAAATTGCTTCTCTCCAGGGCTTCAGTGAACTCAGCTGTACATGGAGTATAACAGCAATTAGAGTAATTAGCAGCTCCTTCACGGGAGCAAAATTAGTTAATGAATGTCCCTAAAGAACGTAGAAGTTGTCATGTGTTTGGGGAAGTGGTGCAAGCGAAATGGGGAGGAGAGGTAGCACACAGGTCAGGTCACCAGACTCCAGCTTTGCCGTAAGCAGAGCTGTCCTCTGCTGAGGTGGATGGTCTGGTTTGCCCTCTTCCTACAGAACCAGAAATTAAAGAGGCATTTTTAAGAAACATAATTAAAAAGGAGATGTTCATAATCCTGGAGTCAAGCAGAACCAGACATAACAGCAAGCAAACCCTGCCAATGAATCCTGAAATTCCTAGATTGGATCCTAAACCAGTACATACTTCCACATCTTCTTTGTAGATCTAAGAAAAGTTGCACTGTACAGTGAATAGATCTGGAGTTCTAGTCTTGATTTAAGAAGTCATAAGAAATCAAATGCAGAAAAGCTAGAATTTATGTAATATTACACAAAAACATACATGTGAAAAACAACACATGTTGAATTTTCTTTTGCAGTGCTGATTTCACAGCCGTTCTCAAGCATAGTTTCTGCATGGTTTTATATGTTTGTATGTATGCGTATGGTGTGTTCCTGTTAATATTGACAAGCATTTGGTAAAGAGCTGCTTTATGTGACGGAGTTTGGCATGACTGCATCTAAGAACTGGAGAGAGAGGTAAGAATGAAGCCTTAGAACTAACAAAAGCCATGTTCCTGGCCCAGGAGGCTGGAGAATTGCAAAATATGGACAGAACTTGAAAATAAACAAAAAGTCTCCTTTACTGGGCAGATTCAATGCTATTACTTGAGATCACTGCACTACTCAGCACATACATGTCAGGTTTGTCTCTAACCTGGATGAACCCAGAGTTTTAAGGAAGAAGAGGCATCATAAAGAGCCACTGAATTTTGGATCCTGTGGCATGAATGCTCAGGTGTCTCTGCATGATCACTGAAGGTTGGGAAGGCAGCATTCCTGTCCTTGCAGAGCCCATCTCTGAGTTCAGACACTGTCAGGGTCAGAGTCAGGCTCACAGCGTGCATCTCTGTGGCTTGTCTGACACCTCCGTTTCCCCTCATACAACATCAGCAACAGCCATAGATATTCAGCATGGGAGAATCATTCAAAGGATGAAAGATCTAAACCTAAAAAAAATGCAGAGGCTGAAAATTCTTGTATGAACAGGCACTTAAACAGTATGAATGCTTGGGAAGGGAAAATAACACTCTGGCTCAGAGTCAGAAATAAATCTTTGGCTCACTAAAGAGGCTAATTCAGTGTTTAAAGAAACAGTAAATCTTGAGAGCTTTCTGGAATGATTGCTCTTGAAAACATAAATCACAAAAGCTCTCCTGAAGCTGTTAGGTGCAGATATGAATTCTAACAGGATGCTGACAAGAGCAAAATATTCATTTCAATTTCAGTCTGAAGCAAAATGTTTTTTCTTCTGTCCTGTAACACGAACTAATGTGGGGGCTGCTACCATTATTTATGTTGCAAAAGGAAAGAATTATTATTGGAAAGCAGTTTCTTGCTCTTAAGTGCCAATTTCTTTCCACCATAGTTTCTTGTGATGTACACCACAGACGGGAGCTGGAAACTCTTGTGCTCTAGCTCTGACTTTGAATGTGATTTTTCTGTAGGGTCCAAGGGGAACCTCTCTACGCCTTGGTTTCCCTCCCTAGGAAATACTTACTCAGACCTGGAAGTGTAATATTCATCTACCATATGGCATGCTGGCAAAAGTAATTATAAGAACAAATTCTCAAAAGAAGCCTCTCCAGCAAGGGCTTTGGGCCATACTTCTTAAGGCTTGTGATGTACTGAAATAAATGCAATATAATTAAGAGATCTTTTTCTAATTTCATTTTAAAATAAAAGAGGAAAATTTTAAAGAGCTTTTAAGATCCCGTGCATGATATTTCAGATGTTTGCTACAGTTTTTAAGTAAAGAGAATATGTACATAGCATCAAGAGTCCCTAGAAAATGTCTTTCCTGCTCAGCCACGAGCCCTGTGCTAGAGCTATGTCATTTTTATACAGTACGTGTTCACACAGTGTATGACTTCTTCCCTGCATGCCTTCCCTTCCTCCATCTTGGTTGTTCAAGAAGTTGTGGCCACCTTCACTACTGATTTGGTCCTGCCCCAGTCCTTTGTTCACTCCGTATCTGATGATGGCTTGCTACAGTTAGATAGACTAGACCAGACCAGACCAGACTAGACCAGTTCAGTTGGAAGGGACCTACAATGATCATCTAGTCCAACAGCGATAGACTGAAACTCCTTATATTTGCAGGGTTTATTTCTGAAACCTCTGCCCAGGCTACTGCTGGCTTAAAGGTGATCAACAGACCTACATTTCTAGTATATGGATTAGCCACGCATGGAAACTCTCTGCCCATTTTCAATATACCGGAAGAAGCAAGTGTCTCCTAAAAACGTATCATGACAAAAAGATTTTTTCTCATTAGAGAAAATCTCAAAAAAAGATTTACTAAATAATTAGCTTTTTTTAATAGAGAGACAGCAGATTTGGCAAAGCATGACAAAAAGAGTCAGATCTTTAAGTCTACTTTCTATTTTGACATAGACCTAACTCAGACAAAGCCTGGGTACTACAAGCCCCCTTGAGATGGGACTGATTAATACCATCCAATTTTTGCACCCTCACACAAAGTCTGACATGACTTTTCTCTGCACAGCACTGCTGTTTGAGCTGATCTCAGGAGAAGTATGTCAGTTTGGCAGGCCCTTTGCCCCATGCAGTGCACAGGTTCCTCATATGTAAAAATAAAGTCTTATTAAGAGCGACATTATGTTAAATGGGAAGCTTATATCCCATTGATGCTAAAGCTTCAGCTACACAGTGTTCTTTGCCTCATAAATCCTGTTTGGATTTTATACAGACATTAAGGAAGAGAAAGCACACAATAAGAATATAGAAACAAATATTCCCTTTTTTGGTAGTTTCAGCAGCCTTCTCGCCTAGCCTGGATCAATTACACTGAAATGTAAGATAATTACTTCCCTTTTTTGGATGCCATCAAAAAATACAATGCTGAACTATGGTTTAGTAAGAGGCAAAAATACAGGAGGGAGTCCCACATTATTTTCTTTGGTCAATTCAGGGCATTCAGCAAAGGAATAAAAGCCAAATCAAAAATCCAGCAATGTTACTGTAACTATCCCCAGAGCTTTGTTGAGATCCCTGTCATTTCTCATATTCACATTATTTGCTTTTAACTGCAAGCGGAAGGAGAGTAAATGGTCCTAAACACAACAAACACGCGTGAGGACTAAAATATCTAGTTAAATACGTGTACATAGGAACTTGAAATACTAAGCGACACAGCAATGCAAACAAAACAACTATTTATAAAATGCAAAACAAACAAATAAAAAACCCAATTGATCAAGACCTCTTTTTCCTCATGTAATTAAAATACATGATGCTGGAAAATTCTGAACACTGCAAGATAGTATCAAGTTTTTAGGATGCCACAAATTTGTTAAATGTCATCTAATATTAGATGTCTATAGTGTAACGTCCACATCTGAGCTATCTGTCTTTATGTCAATGAGGACAAAAGGGCAATTACCCAGAGCCATACTTCAGACCTGTTTTAGAAATCCATCCTCGCATGAGATGGATTGCATCCTATGAGAGCTTTTTCTCTATCACAACTATGAAAAGAATCTGAAATACTCAGACAGAGCTATCCAAGGCCAGGTGAGATAAACCTCTCCCTATGTTTCTCCATTGCAAACACACATTTTATTTAACTGAGCTGGGCATTCAGAGCAGGACACAGAAAATGTGTCATGGGCAGCTGTGGAAAATGGACAGCTATGGAATGAACATGGAACAAGAAATCAAATTTTCTCACTTACATTGCTATGGGTTTTGTTACATTTGGAAGCTCTGATGCGGCAGATCCACAGACATACTTTTCCCTTAAAGCACAGACAGGACTGGAGTCACAGCTTCGGAAACCCAAACGGTAGTTTGCCTATTGACAAAGACAACTCTACAAAACACAGAAAATTCCAGTATGAGGGATGGAAGGAAACATGGGAGGTTACATAGTCCCTTCTCCTACACGTAACATCACCATACATAGTTTTGGGAGAGCATAAGACTAAATTGTTTCATGAACTTTGGGAACAGACCCTCCAATCAGTAAGGTGACAACAATTAGTTTAAAGCAAGTCCTTTTACCTCAGAACTAACTCAGTCCATGATTACTATCCACAGTTCCTTGATATTAACCCTAAACTGTTACTTACAGGCCCTCCTGTAAAGCGCATGAAGGATCTTCACAGTGCTGTGTGTCTCTTGATCTTGGTGAGGAACCTAGATGGGCACCAGTAAAAATTTCACATGAGTAATTTGTTTCCCATACCCTCCCACAATGAGTCAGGCACACTACAATTTCAAAATTATTCCGGTTTTGATAAAGATTCATGAGGAAGTAACTTATGCACAAGACCAAAATAGTATATAATTTGCAAGTGTCACTTTCCACTTTTTTTCTGGCAGAGTAATAGATATCAGCAAATGAATCCTGGGCCCAAACTTCAAAGATTTAATTTTATGTTGAATAATGCCTTAGGTCTAGAAGATCTAAGCTATTTTGGTGCTTTCCATTTAAACTGGCAGCAATTCAGTGCCCAAATAACTCTGAAGCTCTAATAATTTTTACCCCAAATATGTCCCTACTGAGATCTGTGTAAATATTTCTGTAGACAATTTATGGCTTTTAGAATGGTACTCACCTTAAATATCCAAGAAATACAATCAAATTATGTACAAGTCCTTGGTTAATAAAGATATTTGATATATTTGCTATTCAGAGGGATATATGTTTGCTATTCAGAGGAATTCTGACAGGTTGGAGAAGCTGATTGACAAGGATCTCATAAAGTTCACCAGAGGAAAATGCAAAGTCCTGCACCTGGGGAGCAATAACACTAGGCACCAGTACAAGCTAGAGCTGACTGGCTGGGAAGCAGCTTTGCTGAAAAAGATCTGGATCTCTGTTGAAAACAAGTTGAACATAAGTCAGTGATGTGCCCTCGTGGCAAAGAAGACCAAAGGCATCCAAAAGCTTCCTGAGCTTATTAGCAAGAGTCCTGCCTACAAGTCAGGAGATGTGATTCTTCCCCTCGACTCAGCACTGGTAAGACCACATGTGGAATGCTGTGTCCAGCAAAGAAATCCCGGTACAACAAACCAAGATGATCTAGCTAGACCTGCTTTGAGTGTGGGATTGAACTAGATTGCTTCTAGGAGTCTCTTCCAACCTAAATTATTTTATTCTTCAGCAGATGCCTTACCAGTCAAGACTTACATATCAAATCCAGTTAAACTTGCTTCTGATCTCTACTGGCACAGTACCATGTATATGTGCCGTGTTAACATTCCGCATTTGCTCTAGATAAGTTTAATGAATATTACACAGCTATCCAAAGTAAAACATTCTACTTCAGTAATAAAAAAAAAATCCACAACAAAATATTACTACTTCAGTAGTTTTGAAGTCCAAATAAAGGGTGAAGGCATTCTGTCTACCAAGAGTTTATCTGCATAAAAGACTGCAGAGTGATTTGGGGATTGATGTTGGCATCTTAAATACCATACAGCTTTTGTAACTTGAACAAGTGGACATATGATCTCTTACTGTGGAAAAAAAAGAAGTTTATTTATTGGATGTGGCAAATGGATTTGCTTTTTGCTCATAGTACTGAAATGAAATTGTGAGAAGTGCTAATTTGTGTTCAAACATGAAAAGAGTTGAAAATGCGGAAGAGATTTCATTATCACAGTGATATGGGAACACAACATACAACAGAATGTTTAATAACTTCTGATTCATTCAGTAGCCAGATAAATCATATTTCTTACGACTTTCTGGAAAATACGTAAGAATCTTCTTTTGCTTTAACTATGACACTTAAAAGTGTACTTTAAATAAACTATCGGTTTCTGCAGATACTACAGTTTGTATGCACATTTGTGTGTATGGGAGAGAAAGAAGATAATTCTGGACACCCATCCTCTCCACTTGAAATATGTCACACACATCCTGCCAATTACAGAATTGATCTATTGAACCAGTCAGTCCTTTCATTCTGTTGTCACCAGGGCCATCTGTTAAAAAGGACTACAGATTTACTTTGAAGGAAATCAAAGGCTGACACACTGCTTTACAAGGACAACAGCAACAGAAAGAGTAGGAGTCTTACACACCTACTATACCTACTACAATCTACTAAGCACCTACAATACCTTCCCAATAACATCCTGCTCACACTGTCTCTTACAGTCACTTTCAGAACTAACTTTCAGACCCATTTTTGGATCCATTGCTTTTCTCAGAAATGTCATAGGTTGTTAGGTCAATAGCAGAGATGCTACCTACCACACCTAAGGAATTCTAAATTGGAGATTGACTTTCATTTAGACTCTGATTTCAAAGGTCCAGGGATGTACACCAGGCTCAGTTCTGTCCTTGGTCTCTTTGTAGAGTCCAGTCCAATCAGCAACTACTGAAGTGCTGGCATGTATATTACCTGTGTGCCCTTGGTTGAAATTTCCCTGCATGTAGTTTTCCAGCAGGTGCTGATACCACTGAAGTAGCAGGTTGCACTGGCTCACCGTAAGACCCCGTTTCACCTCCACAGAGCAGCCATACCCCTCCTGTTTCAAAAGCAGCTACTGAACAAGTTCAGAAAGCTGGCAGGCAGCAAGATGAACATAACATAATGTTCATAGCATCTAAATTATGCATAATGTAAGGCTATAATTAGATACAGTGGACCATCTATAACTGGAGAAAGTCTCTGTGCATTATAGGCTGAATGAATGAAATGATCTTTTAGCAGAACATATCCTTCAAAATATTATACAGGGGAAAATTCTGTAAAGTGATCCAGGTAAGTGCATATTAAGTTAGACTAAGTCTCCACTAAACCCAGCATCTCAGCTTTGATAGCAGCACACAGCAGATGTTTGCAGTATCACAAAATGGTGATTATGGACCATCTGGAAATGTCTACTTGACCCTGTCTGGGGGTGGGTTAGGGTTGGGCGTGGATAGATGACTCCAGAGGTTCCTTCCAACAACAACCATTCTGTGATGACAGTTGAGATTCCTGTTAGTCCATTTCTCCAGCCTCTGAGATCACTCTGAATGGCAGCACAACCACCTGGTGTATCAAGCAGTCCTTCCAGTTTTGTACCATCTGCAAACTTGTTGAGGGTACAGTATTTCCAGGTCATTAATGAAAATTTTATACAGTATTGGCCCCAGTACCAACCCCTGGGACACACCATTAGAGAATTTTGTCCACCTGGACTTTGTGTTGCCAGTGGAAACCCCCTGAGTCCAGCAGCTCAACCAGTTTTCAGTCCACCTCATTGTCCATTTATCTAACCCATACTTTGTCAGATTGTCTATGAGGCTGTTACAGGAGACAGCACTGGAAGCCGTTCTGAAGTCGAGGTAAATGGCCTCCCCTGCTCTTCCCTCATCCACCAAGACAATCACCTCAATGTAGGCTGTCAGGTTGCGTAAGACTACCCCTTTGTAAATCCATGCTGAATACTTACTGCAAATGGTTTCCAGGATTAGTTGCTCCACCACCTTCTCAAGGATCAAGGTGAGGCTAGCCAGACTGTCCTTCCCTGGATCCTCCTCCTTGCCCACCTTGAAGATGGGAGTAACACTTGCTTTTTTAGAGTCCTCAGCAACCTCTCCCAGGTACCATGAACTTTCAAAGATAACCAAGAGTGGCCTCACAATGACATCACCCAGCCCCCTCAGCACTCATGGGTGCCTCCCATCAGGTGCCATGGACTTACTTTGTTTCTATGTTCCCTGATTTGATCCTCCTGCATCAAGGGTAAGTCTTCCTTGCTCCAGACTTGCCCTCTGGTCTCAGAGGCTTGGGGATTCCTGAAAGCTGGTCTTCCCAGTAAAGGCAGAGCTGAAGCTGACATTGAGTACTTTGGGCTTTTCCATGTCCTTTGTCACCAGGATCCCTACTGCACTTAGCAGTGGACCCACATTTCCCCATGTCTTTCTTTTGCTGATGACAGATCTGCAGCAGCCCCTTGTGCAGCCCTTCTCCTGCCTCACCTGATTCAGCTCCAGGTGGCCTTTGGCTTTGCTGCCCCCAGCCGCAGACAATCAGACAGTGTCTCTATATCCCTCCTGAACCCCCTGTCCCTGCTTTCACCTCCTCTATGCTTCTTTTTTTATGTTTGAGTTTGGTCAGGAGCTTCTTGCTCATCCATGCTGCCCTCCTGCTGCCTTTGCTTGATTTAGTTGGGATGAATAATTCTTGAGCTTGGAGCAGGTGATTTTTGAATATTAAACAGCTGTTCTGAACCCTTCTTCTATCCTGTGCCATAGTCCATGTGGTTATTTCAAGATCTCTGGAGACCGAAGTCTTTCTCAACATCGACCAAGCATTCTTTGCTAATCACTTTCTTCTTCTCTGCATGCAGTCTATAGAAGGCACTATTTTCCTCATCTGGGATGCTGTTTGTCTCCTAGTCATTTTTTGTCCAGTGAAATGAAGCTTTTTATAGGCACAGGTTTTATTTCTTGGTCATGGAAATTTTGCAGCACTTCATAATCCCTTTGGGGCTCCAGGAAGAAAAGAGGGTCCCACAGCACCATTACAATCAGCGGATTGTGTAACAGGACTTTTCTTCTGTGACCAGTCAGTTATGGCACTGAAAGTTTGTTCATAATAACCCAAAGGCTGGCCAGGTCAAAGAACTGGGCCCAAAGAGGAGTGGGGGAGGAAGGAATATTTTTATCCCTTTGGGCTCTATGTGAGAAAGAAAGTAATTTGTGGTCATCCGGGTGGAATAACTTTTTCCACCCTTTACGTTTTCAAGAACAAGGAGTTATGTGCAGGTTTTACCCATACTCACCAACCTGAATCAAGTCGTAGCAGCGACTGGCAGTGCTCCTAGCCTCTCCTAGAGAACCTAATAAACCTTTAAAGTATGTATAGACAATAGAGAAATCAATCCTGCAGCCTGAAAAGTGTTCTGATATTTCAATTACCTAAGGCCATAGCTTCCTTCTGTAGGACAGCATGTTGATAAAGAGCCTCAGCTGGTCTTTTCCAACCCATATGCTGCAAACAGGGATACCTCTCAGGTGTGCTGATGTCGCTGGGGTTTTTTTGGTCATATTTTTAAAGTGGACTATTTCAGTCACACCCTGACAAACTGTTGTGTCAGTACAACTGTCAACCACGTTTTCTAGGACCAAGGTGGCACTGTGCCTGCTGGCTGGGGTTGGCCAAGGCCACCAGGTCACAAACTACAGCACGAGCCTCTGTTGGGGGAATATTTTCTCTAGCTAACAGCAGCTGCTGGGGCTGCCTAGTTCCTGGACATCCCTGCTGGTGTTGTCCAGTACTGGCCAATGTAAAATGAGAGGAACTGACAGTTTACTAATTTGAACAACAATACAGTACTGGCTGTTGGTTTTCTTCTGCTGTGTCTGCCAGTGCAGTACACATCCCTCTGTCTGTACTAAAAAAGTGAGGATGGTTTCAGAATTAGTGTATTTCTGACCACTTTTCCCATTTTTCTTCTTAATCCCTGCAGAATGACTAGCAAAATTTTCTTGCACATAAAAAGTAGTACAAATGTTGCTGCTCAAGATCCTACTGTTCTGGCAGTTTCTTAAGGCATTTCAACAGATAACAATGTTGTGATTAACACCGTTTTGATAACACTGTGCTTCAACAATTGTAACATGCAAGCTGGATGCATATTTCTTTGGGTTTGTCTTTAGGATGCTGAAGGTTTCTTCCTTTTGTGATTTGTGTGCTGCAAGAACAAAGCAAGTTCAGAGCTGTGAACACTGTGTCATACAGAAATCACTCAATATTTTGCTCTGCTTGCTTCTGCCTAAGGAAGATCAGTCCTTCCTCGTGGCTGACTTCCAGAGAGCCAGGAAAGAAACGAAAAGATCAGCATTTGTAAATATTTGTGTTCTTGGTTTTGAGTCATCATTTTAATTACTGTTTCTGTTTTACTGCTACAGCAGAAATTTAGATTAAAGTAAGAAAATTACATTTTCTTTTCTAAATATCTGAGGAAATGAAATAATGACAGTGGATCATTACTCACAGTGAGCAGAGCTCCACCAGATGAGCAGTGTGTCTGGAGCCAGTGACACAACAGCTATGAGTAAATGGTTCTCAGAGTGAATCAGGATTGCAGAAACTCACTTCTGATGGGCTTGAGTGAAAAACCCGATCCAAATACTGCTGAGCTTGAGTAAAACTTGTATCTGATGCTGGTAGCTGAAGCTAATCTTCATGCTATATAAAGGTAGTATTTGAGTCACTATGAAAACACTAACTTGATACTCGCTATAAAGAACTATTCCTGCAAGTTGATCTGCGGGAGGGTCTTAACAGTCTCCAGGAAAGCAGTTTAGCAGGGAGTTTTCAGCTGAATAGTCATCATTGATGGCCACATAAATGCTCCTGACTTGGTCCCAGGAAAATGAGATCTTGGTATGTCTCTGTGGAGTCTTAATTGAGTGGCCAATAGGTATCATGAAGTGACTGCCCAAGGCGCAGATTTGTCATATCATTCTTCTTTAAATGAAAGCTGGAAATGTCTCTTTTAGCTGTTGTAAGTTACTTTACTTTGTTTATGTTTCATAAACTCTTCTGCGTTGGAGATGTCACTCCCAACTAATTATGCAGCCAGCTACAGCTGCTACCTCCACCTGCAGAGAGAATAGATATTTCAAATTAAACACAAAATCAACATTTAAAAAAGCACTGGTAGCAGTTTCATAGTTGTAATGAGAAGCTGCACCTGCCTAACTAGCTTTACTAAGACGGAGGATGCAGCCTCTGTGAGATCCTGGGTGAAGTGGTCTCTAACAACTACCTTATTTGGAAATAAATGCTTGCTGGATCATGGCTGCCTGTGGGATTCCTGCCCTTCAGTCCACAGCCTGAACTGTTGGGCAGGTTCATGGACAGATGCTTTTGGGCTGGAGCTTCCCCTGGTGCAGTCATGCACCTTGTTTTGGACTCATGTGAGTCCTCAGCCTGAGCATTCCCACCCTCCTTAGAATCATGTGCCCCACTGCTCACGTATTCCTGCTTCAACTCATTTCGTAATCACATTGCTTAGTAATTAGAAAAGCCTTAAAATAAGTGGTATCGTTTTGGCACTGTTAGACTAGCTAGAGATTGCACAAGAGGTTATTCCAGAAAATCTGAGAAGGGAAGTAATCTCTGCTGAGCCATAGTGATGGGGCTGGGCTGAGGAGAGAAAGGCAAGTTCTCAGACTGAGGATGCTGTGTAAGCTCCTGTTTAGTTGAGGGACACCTGGGGATACTCACAAAACAGATTTTCCAGAAGTGGGTTCCAGATCATTTTCATTGCTTAAAGTAAACCCCAAGCTATTCCTACATTTATAACTGATTTTTCATTCCTTTTTTTTTTCTCCTTTGTGTTTTCATCCTATTATTCACTCAGTACCTTATTATCTTTTTCACCAAAGCAAAAGATACTCCAGACCCAAGAACTGACTCTTTTAAATGACTCTAAGGAAACGAAAAACATGTAGGATGCACCACAAGATGGTTTCGCCTCAGACAGTTACACTGTAATGAAACACCAAACTATTCAAGTCTGATTTTTCCATAATATATGCTACTCCAAATAACTGAAGTCAGCATTGCTCCAGTGAAGGAGCCAATACAGCAAAGACTGCCAAAGTGATAAAGGAAAAAGATTATATGGAAAAATGAAGTAACAGCATTTGTCGGACCGTATCTTACCAGGAAATCTGATACATTACTAATACATGTCTTGCTGCATGCTATGTAAAGAATCAGTGAGATAAGGACAGAAATAATGTAGCCAAGGAACAGCAACTGTATAGCAATCTTTGTTTAGAATAATGTAAGTAGAACTTATAATGGATCTATCAAAACATCTGGCAATGTTGCTATAAAATAGGTCTGGCATTTCCATCTTTACCTCTCAGTTACTTTGAAGGAGTTTATAACTTTGCTAACTTTATTGAAACTTGCAATAAGGTATTATTTTCTGGCCATGGATGTTTGGATTTTGTTAGTGACTAATAAGAAAGTTCCTTCTGACAATAAAAAAATTAAAAAATAAAAAAAAGAATTAAAAAGCAAGGCAGCCAAAGGCTTACAAGACAATGCTTGACACACTTCTTTCCAAAGCCTTTCCTTGTGTTGCCTGCTTCTCGCCAAAGACTGAATTATCTGTCTTCTATTTTCTGACTCTAAGATGGTTTAGCTAAAGAATGGCTTCTTTAAATTAAAAGAAAGGGGGGGAGGAAGTGGTCAATGCAATAAAGTTCGTTTTTGTGCACAGTGAGTATATGACACTAAACCCAGTATAGAAATAGAGTGTTTTGAGGAAGAACTAGTAAAACAAAGGGGAAGGCACAGAATGAAACCCACAAAGCATTATAAAACAAACCTCAACAGATACAAGTTTGTACAGTTAGAAATAGAATTTCATTAGACATTAGTATGTAGTGTTATGGGCTCCTATCTGTCCTGTAACTTTACAGGACATGCTACATTTCCAGACAGCCACAGCCTATATCACCTTCAAACATATTAACAGTTCTCTAGCCATTAAACAATTAACAGCGTAGTTCATCTCCTCAGAGGTATAAAACCAGCGAAGGTTTGAGCCTGAACTACTTAGGAACTGACAATATGCATTATCGAGCAGTTTCCCCAGCTAATTAGGACAAAAAGCTATAGTTTAATGCTTCTGCATGGATGTGGAAAGCGGTAGTGGTGCCTTTATTTTAGCAAGAAGAAGAAATAAAAAAGAAAGATAGAACAGGAAAGGGAGTGATCAGCATACATATGGTCCTAAAACTTAATCTTGACCCTCCCTGTGACAATCCTCCTCTGCAGGCAGGCTCTCGGGAGCCTCTGCAAGGAGAGGGACTCACAAGCAGCACCATCGTTAAAATGATGCTTCCATTTCTGCTTCTGCAGGGCAGTTGCAGGACATCCAAGGGCACAGAGAGAAGACAATTACGAGCAGAGCTATCCTGGGAAGGACCTGCAATAAGAATGATGACAAAGTGAGATGGGAAAGTTTCATATCAGGCTATTACAGCTTCTGTAATGGATTTTTAATTTTTATTTTTTAGTTTATTTGGTTTGTCTGACTGGAGTCAATGAAATTATTCTTTATGGAAACAAGAAAAGAGAGACAGCATACATTCTACTAACTGGAAGTTGCAGCTCATGACAGTTCTGGTCAGAAGGAAGAAGAAAACTCCAATATGGAGAAGTTAAATGTTTATTTATAAATAATGTTACAACACTACTAAGAAATGAGCTCCAAGTGATAAAAACTGAAAGGTGGGATGTTGCTTTTCTTCTGACATATCCAGAGATTTTTTGACCCCAAAATCCACTAAGAAAATCAGAGGATTAGCTCTATGGCATTTCCAGAGTAATTTGGTGTAGTGTAAAAGTACTATTGATAGTACTATATATGAGATAGTGTGTATATGTATATATATATATATGGTATACTATATATGATAGTATTATATTGATAACTAAACACAGAACAATATTGCTAGTTTTCTGCAAAGAGGGAAAAATGGAAGAAATTTTCTGTGATTTTATTATTTTTTGGGATCTTAAACAAATTCATCATAAGTTTTTAAATAAGTCTGGTACAATGACTGTAGCAATTAATTGAGTTTTTACAGGTAAGTGCTCTTAGCTTACATCAAACGAAATGAAATATAAACCCCAACACTAAACATTAAAGTATGTGATTTATAAGAAAGGGAGTTTCTATTCTAGCAGATTTACTTCCTTCTGCATTTCTGTTGAAAGCAACAGCCAGGCTTCCAGTATATTATCCTTTCTTCAGTAATCTCAACTTCAATTAGCATTTATCAACATTTCTACTTTGTCAGGAAGAAAACAGCTTATCAGCCATTTCCTTTCCTGCAATCAAGCAAAGATTGTTTTCAAGATGAGACAAACAACTTTGGAACTACAAAACATTCTGATATGGGAAAATTTGGGGAAATTTTGATTTTATGATCAGCAAACAGCATGAAAGATTTCACAGGTAATAGGGTATTTGACAGAAAACAGGAGAGTGAGGAGGCTTTGAGAAAGGCAACTTTCTAGCTGAAGTTAGCCAGCCAGAGCCTGAGGTTTTCTCCAAGTATTCAAACAGTACAAATCGTATTCCAGCACCAGGAAAATATAGTTAAAAACTGATTTTAAGTGAGAGATTTATAGGAAAGGTAACTGTCTTGAGGACACATTTGTGTTGAGCTGCAATTATTAATGGGCTGAATTACACTGTGCTGAGAGAGCTTGATAATAGCCATGAAACTAATAAGGATTGTTTGCAGACGCCAGACAGATATCTAGGAAGCAGGAAAGGGAGAGAGCGTGAGGCTGGTTCCTCCCCTGTGAGGACCTACAGCAGTAGAGGAGTACTTTGCAAAGAGAGTTAGCCTGGGATATGCCCAAAATCTGAAAGGTAGATTATATGTTAAAAGCTCTACTGTACAATAATTAAAATCAATAATTCTTGCTGAAAAACTTGCTCCTAGCTGGCAAATGCCCTTTGATTTATTTTTCAACGTTCTCAAAGAATATATCAGTGCCATGACAGAATCACTGTGTTTTCTTTGCTTCTGGCATGATGTGAATGTTCGAGTCAACTGGATGGGAGTAACAGAAGTTGCTCAATACACTGTAATTTCTTTTCCTTTTTCCTGATTTACCAGTTCCCATTGGGTCTTCCTCCCTCATAACAATTATACTGAAATCTTTCGTTCTATTTTCTTTGTCCTTTCTAAGGACACTGTTTAAATGTTAATGAGGTGAAAAGTCTGTAAAATGAAATGCAACCAAGTCTTCTCAGTAACAGTTGGTGAATAATCTTGTTTTACTGAAGTTTCACAAGAAGATTTATATCTTAGTTACTTAACTATTAGGTAGACAGTACAGCTTGATTAGGAAAGAAAAAGAACTTTTCATATCTTTAGTCAAACTGATTTGCTAACATTTATTCAGAACACCAATGCCATGGAGAGTTTAATCGTGCTCCAATATAATGAGTAACTACTGAAGTCTGGTATGTATTAACTCTTCATTTCCTGTAGCTTGCTAAATATTCATTCTCTTAAGATACAATTCCTTTCACATTTTCAATGGAAGAATTTTTTTTTTTTTTTTAAATGTCACAGCCCCGATGTCCCTACAAAGAGAAAAGGCCTAGTTCTTTACATCAGTGACATTTACTTAGGAGGTAATTGATTTGAGCCAATTGGTCTATCCTCTTCTTGGCAAAACTTTAGGGCAGTTGTAACTGACCTTTTCTTACAGCTCCAGTCCTCCGTCCAAGCAGAAAATCTAGTTTTCAGTTAATCATAGAAGCACAGAATGGTTTGGGTTGGAAGGTACCTTAAAGATCATCTAGCTGCAACCCCCCCTGCCATGGGCAGGGGCACCTTCCACTAGACCAGGTTGCTCAAAGCCCCATCCAATTAAGGCACACGATGTCTCATAGCCACACCAACTATGTTAATATTTCTAATAAAAGAATGATTCCTTTCTTTGCGCAATCCAAACATACCATAACTCCAGACAAAACAGTAAAGTACACTTTCCCATGCCTCCATGTATCCCCACTCCTGACTGTACTTCAGGGTTTTACCTTTCTCCCGGAGAAGGACACCTCATGTCACATACAAGGCATTTCCTTCAAATCACAGGGTCTCTCATATGCTCTCACATCCTTCTCCCTTTCTAAAGCATCCAAACTTCCTTTCTGTATACTATATACTCCATATCAAAATGAAGCCATGAACAAACCCCTTGTCGGGTTGTTGTTACCATCCTCACCAGACCTGCTGCTTAGCTACCAGCCAAACCAGTTGCTATCTTGGTCTGGCCATGCTCTTGCCCAGAGATTTAAGCAGAAGTGTTTTAGTGCTTCACAAATGTCTGTTGTTAGTCTCCTGTCACGACTTCCAGGAATTTCAGCCCAAGATGAAGGCAAAATATTTGCAGATTTGTCTATTCCAATGATCTTTGCATTTGGTAGGGCTGGTAAATAAACTTAGCATTTGCAGTTCATGACCTCAGCTGGAAGTATCACCATAAACAGGACACTTATCATAAAATTGCCATGCAGAGAAGGTGGTTTTATTCCTCAGCCTGGATACACTAGGCACTGGCTGAAAATGGGCTTGTCTCAGTGTCCGTGTGAAGTGATGCAGGCCAGATTTGCCACGGTGGACAGATTTCCTTGAACCCTGCTACAGAGTCAGAGCTGTTACATGCGTCACAGAACCACCACGCACTTCAGCTTCATTACAGATGTTGCCCCCTCTGCCTGCAGCCAAAAGCCAAAATGGCATCACTCTGGCAGCACTCAGCCCCACCAGCTACCTGCAGCTCCCCAGTACCAACTCAGAGCAACCAGTGCTTTCCTGTGCTCCCCCTGCACATTGGGAGAGGAGATCCTTGTTGGGAAGGTAGCAGAATTGAGATAAAAAATAAACTAGCTATTTTAAAGAACTTTTTGAGGCGGGGAGGAAGGAGAGCTTAGCCTTGGCCACTAGCCCTGGTCTGCTCTCATGCCATGGTCATTCAACTACATAGTTCCCTCTTTAGACAGGGTTGGGGGCTCTCCCCCCTCTCCAATTCCACAGCTACTGCCAGGTGTGTGGTCAGGCTTCCCAGCCTAAATCTCTGTGTGTATTATGAAGAAAAAACAATGAGCAGAACTTGTGCTGTGAAGGGCAGACCAGGTAGTCCTGGAGCAAGACAGCAGGACTGAATGGGCAAAAAGAAAGGAAGGAAGGAATGAAGGGGTGGTGACCCTCTCCCCTGCTTTACCTTGCACACTCAGGACCACGGCCACTCCTTGTCTTCCTTGGGTTTTGGTTGTTTGGGTTGGGTTTTTTTTTCTTTTTTTTCCTGTCCAGGCTACATTTCTCCTTCTCTGTACGACATAAAGAATCCTCATATGCTGCCTTGGCTATTGACAGCCGGGTTTGTGCTGGGAGAGAGGAGCTGGCTTCCCAAGGGATCATTCAGAGGATTTTGCTTTAGCTATGTGTAAAGTTGTGTAGTAACTTTGTGCATATTTGAAGTTTACTTGACTTTTTGTCAGTAAAATACCTACCTACCCTATAAGGCTCTTCTTTGATGGCTCTTTTTCATACATCTCTTCACTCAATGGATTTTTTTCAGTTTCAGAGTGGCAGGCTGTGCCTGTGTGTGGGTGCGGGTCAGAAGAAATATGAGACCTTTCTACAGCCTGACTGAAATGTCTTCTTCCCACTCGTCAGAATGTTATAAGAAATAAGAAGAGCAAAGCATCTTTTCAGTTGATCATATATGGTAGATGCCAATGTGACACACTTTACCAACAGTGCTTGGTGCAGACAGTGCCCTGAGGTACATCTGGGTGGACAGACATGGTCTTCCTTGGGTATCTGATGGTAAAAGAGTCCACTACACTTCCTATCAAAAATCAGGGTTACTCAGCATGTACCCCAGGGCTTGCTGCTGATCCTTTACCCCAACATGATTACAAACTATGCTCTCAAACCATATTAAGCTAATTTAAAAACTCTTTGCGTGCATAACTCCATGCAGCTGGCCAGGATGTGTTCTGCCCACACCTCAAGGTTAAATAATATTTTAAATATAGTTGTAAAACTATCATTTTTGCAGAATATTATAATTTTGTTTATCTAAATGTGAAGTACTCCATTTATTTATTTCCTTTCCTTTAAAGAGCTAACCAACACTTGGAAAACCATACAAAATGGCCTGTGGATGTTTTCCCTCAATATTTAAGTTCTTTACTTAAAAAAGGTTGAGATAAATGGCTTTAGCGATACAAATGCATCACATTAAAACAAGTTATTATCCTGTGTGCTAAAAAAGAATGCGTCTTGTTTCTGTTTTCCAAACTCAAAATTATTGTGTGCATTTTTGTTTTTGTTTTTAATTAAAAATCTAGTACAGCATCTTTTGTGTTTGTGGTAATTATTCTGAACTTTGTATCCCAAAGGAGAAACGTGTAAATAGTTCACTCTTTTGTGGCTATTTGTTCCTGCCATTAGCTCAGGAAATGTGTTTTCCAAGCTCTGCATTAACTTAGCCAACTGGTGACAAAAGTAGTTTTTGTGTTAACACAAGCAGAGCAGAGTTAAGCAACAGAATAGACTACATTTCTGAGTAACATAAAATGACCGTCTGAGGAAACAGTAATTGTACAAAATGTTTTGTCTTAAGTTTATTTTTCATTATTCGTATGCTTGTTGTCAATGCGGATGGAGAATGGTTTATAAATCATTGACAGCTGTCACTGGAAATGTTTATGTTTTAAGGACTTTTCAATCTGTCCTCCTGTCTTTGAAGTTAATGTGGACGCTACTCTTGACTTACACTGTAGAAAACAGGGGGATTTATGCTTTATTCAAACATACATTGTGCAACCTGCATTGGGCTTGAAGGATCCACTATAACATCAGCCCAGAGAGATGGCTGAGGCTCGGCCCTGAGCCAGCGAGGCTGCAGCATGCAAGCAGTGATGCTGAGTGCCACCTATCAGCCATCAGAGGGGAAATAACCAAGTGATCCTTCACCAGCACAAATGCAACTGGTAGGGCAGCATGGCACAGGCATTCCTGAGCTACAAATCATGGATTTTGGAGAAAAAGGGATGTGGATAAAGCCACATTCAGCTGAGACAGAAACTCTGAAGTCAGTCCATCAACTAACAGTGAGTCCCCGTGGAGGTAAAAGTTACAGCACGGACAGTTTGCACCCATTGGGTCCATGGAGAGCGCGGGACAGACCTGGAGCCTAGCAGTACCGTGGGACTCAGGGCAGTGATACATGCTTGGCAGCAGGGAGCTGCCTGCAGAGCTGCCTGCGGTTGCTGGAGAGCCCTGCAGTGCTCTTCGGTCCTCACCAGCTCGCTGGGATATAGACAGGGCTGTGGGCCCTGCACTTATTCTGTGTCAACAAACGCCTGTGGGGCTCTGGAAGTGCAGGCACCCGCCGAGCTCTCCTCCTGGTTATCCTCCAGCTCTGTGCCCTCCAAGCCCTTGCTCCCTCTCCACATCCTTTCCCTCTCCTCCCTTCTCCCTTGGGGACCCCAGGGCTGCTGCTTCTGCCACCTCCACAGCCAGCCTGCAGCCTTGGCTGATCTCTGCTAAGAAGCCAGCCTGAGTTTGGGCTGGCAGCACCTGTGTCCCTGTGGGCAGCCTGAGCTCCCTGAGCTCCCAGTCCCATGCTGTGCCAGACCATGCCTGTCAGAGCCTGTGCCCCGTGCCAGGCAGCTGCCTGCTTCTGCAGTCCTGGAAACGCTTTTCTGAGGCACTTCCCAAGTTAATATCAGGCACGGAATAATGCCGACAGATTATTTAGAGTGGCTGGTATGCATTCCCTTTTAAAAACAACACCACTAAACTCTTACCATTCTACAGTGTTTCAAGTACTCCTGTTTTACACCAAAGCCGGGAGCTAGCCATAGAGCAAACTATTAAATGCATTAAATCCTGACAAGTGGTCTTTTGCAGTAATCCTGCAGTTTAAAACTTCACTATGGTTTGCATTTCAGAACTTGAATCTCATAAAAGATGAATGGTTTCTCAAGCATGTGTTGTGTCAACCTGAAGAGCCTCCCATGCCAGCCCACCCCACCAGGCCACATCACCCAGACACTGACATCCGTACCCACTCAAGTCCCCTCCCCAGCAGTAGGCTGGACTAGAGCCCTACCAAAGTCCTATCCAACCTGAATTACCCTGTTATTTCATGATTCTACTGTTCTTCCCCAGGTACAGGGCTTTGCATTTGCTTTTGCTGAATTTGTCCTTTTGGCCCATTCCTCCAGCCCCACTAGGTGCCTTTGAATGGCAGCACAGCCCTCAAGCATATTGGTTGATTCCTGCCCCCAATGTGGTGTTGTACGCAAACCTGATGAGAGCAGACTCCACCACTAAGTGGACAGGTCCCAGGATAGACCTATGCACTCTGCATCTGCAGCATCCAGGTGGATTATGTCCCATTAATCACTGCCCTCTGAGCCTAAGCACCCAATCAGTTTTTTACCCATCTAGCTGTCTATCCATTCAGACTGTGACATCCTAACTTTGATACTTGAAGGACTCAATGTTTGGAAAACAGAGCACATACTTGCCCTACTTCTTGAGCTTTCTAAAAACTGCCATGTGGGTCTCTTCATCCATTTTTTGGGTCAACTCTCGAGCCTTTAAGAGCTTCACTGCATGTTCTTTCCTTGTGTTGAATGTGTCTTAAATGAGTCTGGTAGTGCAAAAACACAGATCATCCAAACTTTATCTGGAGTTTAAAGTCAAAGTAATCTTATGCATCAACTAGGTTTAGAAAAACATTACATTGTAAACACCCTAAACAATGACTATTTCATTGATTATTTTATGACATTGTATTTGACAGCTGAGAGTTTTCTCCTGTCTGACTGTTACCATTGATGTGTAATACTTGTATTTGTTGTAATGAACCAGGGACATATAAACAAGAGGAACTAGAACTATTCTGCCCCTCGCAAAATACTGGTCTTTATAACAGAGTGTGCTAAGGAAATTAGACATTTGGGAACTGCAGACAAATAAGGCTTGTCTAGTTTAGTGCTGCTCTGGCAATGCAAACATGGTCTTGCTGGCCAGTGTTCTCTGACTGCTTTGGTCTGTTCTGAATCTCTCCTTAAAAGTTGAAAAAATTTGAGTGGTTTTACCACCAGACTCCATAACAGCAAAGCATTAAAAATAGCAAGGGATGTTGTTCAGTGTTTATTTATGAACACTTTGCTAACTTTTAAAGCACAAAGATTTTTCTAGACAAGCATGTATATTAAAATGGAGATAAAGCTGCTCATCAGCAAGATAACAATGAAACACATACCCCAAATCACCTATTCTGAGCCCAGAAAATTCAAAGTTGAGCTAACTGAAGTTAGCATAACTGAAGTGAACCACATTGACTGTAAATAATGTATCACTGAGACATCCACAAAAGCTTAATGCTTTCCAGCAATGACAATGTGAAGGAAAAATATTTTAAACCCATGTCTTTAAAAAAAAAAAAGCTCTGAATCAAAGAGTACTTGAGGCTGTCAGACACCTCTGGAAATCATCTAGTCCAGCTTCCTGCTCAGATCAGGGTTGACTATAGCAGGTTGCTCAGGGCCATGTCCAGCCACGTTTTGAATATCTCCAAGGATGGAGACTCCACAACCTCTCTGGGCAACCTGCTTCACTGTTTGACCAACCAAACAGTAAAACCATCTTATGCTGAAAAGGAATTTCTTTTATTTCAGTGTGTCCCCATTGCCGCTTGTCCCTGCACTGAGAAGAGTCTGGCTCCTCTTCTTTACACCCACCTCCCATCAGGTATTTACACACATTGATGAGATCCTTCTGAGTCATCTCTTCTCCAGCCTGAGCAGCCCCAGCTCTCTCAACCTCTTCTTGTATGACAGATGCTCCAGTCCCTAAATAATCTTCCTGACACTTCACTGGGCTTGCTACAGTATGTCCTTGTCTCTCTTGTATTGGGAAGCCCAGCACCGGGCACAGCACTCCAGATGGGCCTCACCAGTGCTGAGCAGAGGAGAAGGATCACCTCCCTCAACCTGCTGGCAACGCTAGGATACTTTGGCTTCCTTGACGCAAGGGCACACTGCTGACTCATGGCCAACCTCTTGACCACACTCCCAGGACTTTCTTTGCAAAGCTGCTTCCCAGCTAGTTGGTCCCCAGCCTGTGGTGGTGCATAAAAATCCTTTTAATCTACTCTGTCAAGAAAAAAAATAGAGTCACATTCAAAATTACTTTAGCACCTCAGAGCAATTGGGTGCACCTCACATACCTGTGGTCCCAAGAGCCCTTCTAGTACTGCCTTCAGGTCCTGAGAGGCTGTAGGAGTGTGACTGGCTTCATCTGCTTTTACATCTCTGCATGTGCACTTACCACTCAAAATTCTTTTTATGGACAACATGCACATGTACAGTACAATTCATCCTGACTGCTTTAGGATGAAATGGGTCATATGGTGCAGCTGCCTGTGTTCTTCCATCTTCTGTAAAGGGAATCTAGGTGGGTCAAATGAATCCATCCCTTGGTCTCCATGTTTTCACAGGAAAATGCAGGACACTAGATGATGCTACTCTTTCCTTCCTTTTCCTGTGATTTCCAGCCTTCACTGCCAAGCGAGGAGATGCTTCGGAGTGCAGGTGATGAACAGGGAACTGACCTGGCCTGAAAATATCACATAACAGAAAATGGTTATTTTTTTCAGTTGAGATTTGTTTCTGCTCAAATAGTTGTATCCACACTGGGGAGGTTGGCAACCAGTAGCTGCATGAGCGGAAGCAGATCTCCAAGGAGCTGCAGCTAAGCACATGTTAAGTACAGCCCACCAAAGTCACCTCAGAGGCCTGCTTCTAGGGGTGCACTGAATGTTGGACACATGCTGACAACACAGTGTCCAAATCCTGCAGGTGTGATGCTGCCTCTTACTGCCACAGCTGTAATTGTCTGGCCTCAGGGGCACCAGAACATATTGCTTCTACCTCACTCCTCAGCCCTTCCCCAAGTTGCTGTGTGCTGAAGGAGTTTTCTGGGGAAGAAAAAGAAAACTTATTTAAATGCCTTTAGCTAGCTCAAGGAACTGACAGAAAGCCTCCCTCCACTGGGCCACTGGGTAAGATATACACGATGGCTTCTTTCTGGCTCACTTTGTAGGGAAAGAAATGTAAGAAGCCAGTCATTCCTATCCAAAGAACGTGGCTGTGCAAAATCCAGTCCCACATAAGCACCTCAGGGCTGCAGGTAGGATCTTGTGCCCAGGAAAGGCAGAAAGAGAAAAAAAATCTGTTGCTTCTTCAGAGCTGTAATTTCTTTATCTCTCCTTTTTCCTCCTTCTCTATGCTTGATGTTCTGATGCCAGTGCCCTCTCAAGACAAATGGGATGTCTCTGGGATCTCATCTCTGCAGGACCAAGGTAAGGATCTTTGGATGTTTTAAGGATATTTCAAGGTAGTTCATTTCAAGTTACAATCCAAATACCATTTTCCAGGTTTGTAATGCACAGTTTTAGTAAAGATACAACTTTGTGATGCTCTGTACTTCCTTTGCTGTCTTCATTCACTGCCATCTTAACAGGTCTGTGAACATCAACAAGAAAGCTAATTCTGATTTTTCTATGCATTTAAAAAAAATAAATTGCAAACATGGTTATTGCTAACTGAAGCTGCACCTCCCTGTACAAGTTCTTCTATAAATATACATTCTGTACTATTACTAAGGAAAAATCCTCAAATTCTGACTATTCTTGTAATAAAGCACTTGTGATACTGAAGCTGAACATACAGGAATGACTAAACTTACTGAACCAAGGACAAAGGGTTGGAGGTTTTTTTGTGTGGAATATGTATGAGCCACTGAGCATTGCAAAACCTCGGGGTCAGGCTAAGGCTCCAACAGTGTTGCACCCCCTTAGAAATGGGAAGTTCCTTGCACACAGAAGAAGCTGTAACAACTCAGGCTGCAGGATGCACAGTGACTGCAGGTTATAACAGCAGATGGTCAAGAGTGATCCAAAAGTATCTTCTGAACCAACGAGGGTCGCAAGCTGTGTTTGCTGTGATGCCATGTCAAAGTCAGAGATGATGTGGCTTGTTTCTGCTTCAGGTCTTGTCTGAGAATGGGTGAAATTCTTAGTGTGCACTTGACATGCTGACTGAGCATTGTAACGGCAGTTTCTTCTTTCTTCAACTACAAGTGCAGAACAAACCGCACTCTATCAGAGCAAATATCACCAAAATCAATGGATCATGCCCATGAGTTTCTAAATTCAGTGTGGATTTCACTTTCACAGTGCCTGATCCTAAGTGTATTATAATCAATGAATTTGACATAAGGACGAAATATGGAAAATAATGATAGAAATGTCAGGTCAGCTACTACAACATAATTTTTAACAGCTTACTGAAGTACTTAAACCCATGCTTTTTATGCCACAGCAGACATAGTGGCATAAATCAGTCATGCACCGGTGAGGTTGCACGGTAGGAACAGTAAGCGACTCCCTAATCACACCAGCCTATTCACATGGAGACAAGCAATGAAAAGCTCCCTTTCCAGCCAAGGCTGCAGGGATCTCCTTGGCCAGGAAGACACAGCTGCCTGGGACAGCAGAGTTCCCATTACATTTCTCACATAGCCCAGTGGCCAGAATGGCTCACCTTCGAAACCATAACCAAACCCACCCCTTTAGAGGAATACTGTATATAACTCCATGCTTAGGATTGGTGCAGCAGTTCTTAGTAGGAAAAGGATGCATCCTACATTGATGGTGCTGCTTTTCTTCTCTGTTGCTCAGAGCTTTTCTGCCAGCCTCCTGCCTACCCTGAGAGAGTCCATTCGAAAAGGCATGGATCAGCTTGGGAAAGATGGATGAAACCAGAGCACAAAATGATACAGCTGGAGACCATCTGCTCTCTGGACTTAGCTCTAGGCAATAAGACCTACAGATGTCTAAGCACTAAGCACATGTTGCTACAAAGCACAGAACAAGCAATTGTGTACGTTGTGAGGCTGAAGCTGTGAATGGGAGCAATTAAATAAGTGTAGAGGCAGAAGTAACTCCAGGATTTGTGGAAGCAGTGCCTAGAGCGTGGGTCTCCACAGCTGTGTAGCAGTGCCCTGGCCTGATGCTTCTCTCCAACCAGTGAATATCTGATTGTTACACACGGAATAGAGGACACTTAATAGTATGCGTAGCATATTCTGAAAACACTTCTTAGTTTGTATCCGTTTGCCAATGTAGGCAGAGGATCACCTAATCTGTGGATCCAGGTAGGATTTACCAGTAGCAGGAAGGCTTAACTAAATCTTCAGATGCCAATGCAGCTTTACTGCTTAAAACCTGACTGACACCTGTGATCAGTGAGGATAACGGTTAGGAGTCGCATGGTGGGGGATTTGATGCTTACAGAGGCAGTTAACAGAGACTAAGGGTAGAGGTACACCAAGGCTCTGCTTATTGCTAAGGAGATACATGTGAGCTGCTCCAGCTGGGCAGCTGCAAAGCATGGTGCTTGAAGCCAGCACAGGTCCCTGGCATAGCACTGAAATCCTAGGGCAGACCTGCCCTTAGGCTGTAGATCTGCAGCCTGGGTCTGCTGCCAGGGGAGGTGGTTCCTTCCTGCCCTTACCCTGTGCCCATGTATTCCCAACTCCACCTTCTGTCAGCCCCAGATCCACACAACTACGTGATTACTGGATCAGAGAACTAATGAGAACTAGTCCTGGGCGGGTGTACTACAGCTTATTTTTATTGGCAGTATGACACAGCTCAGCCTAAATTGACCTGAAATCCCACACAGATTTATATGCTTCACTTTGAGGAACAAAGGGTTATTCAAACCCAATATCAAACCCAATACAGAGTGGGTAAAAATGACCTGTTATCATTCAAAAGGGTCACATGCTGTCTGTATGCACAAGCGATGGACTCAACTTTTCCTGATACCAAACTAATTGCAGAAGGGAATTCGCAGATTGCTCATATGAGCTCTCTCTGCCAGTCCTTTATTCAGCTCTCTGCTCAGGTTTTTACAAGACCTCTTCTGGGCTGATTTTCCGCCCTTTAATTTATAAGAAAAACTTAGCTTTAAGTTTAAAGGGAACTGAGTAATGTCTGTATAGCACAGTTCCTCAGGTAAATGTAAAAATACAGGGGTATAGGTAAATTGAAGTAAGCCCTTCTAGCAGTGTCGGAACATGGTTTTGAGTAGCATTTATCTGCTAATGATCCCTTAGTGGTTGTGTCTGACAAATAACACGATGAAAGGAACTTGAAAAATCTCTCTGCTGATAGCTATGACTACTGTGGAGGGAGATACACATCTGTCTCGGATGATTCAAAGGTAGGGTATGGCAAACATTACAGTGACAAGTACTTGGTTTCAGATGTTTCTCATGGTCTATGGAGAAACACCAGTTATGGAAGTGTTGCATTTCATCTGACCCTGACACTGTAGGAAGACAAGCTTTCACAGCTCGGGGTGAGGATTGTAAATCTTTGTCCCCTTGCTTTAAAACACAATAGCTGGCTCAGAGGGGCAATCTTCACATTTTTGGTCTGCCTGCAGAACATGTTCGGCTGCATAACATAGCTGTGGTTTTCCTTCCAATTAAAACCAGGATATCATGTATTCAGCTATTACATTCCTGTATTTTTGTTATGTAAATGTACAATACCCAATATTACAGGAGGTTACCCCCAGACTATAGCATGAAACTCCGTGTTACTCAGAAATCTCCCCACCAGCATGAAGGAGGTCTTCCAGCCCTGCCACTCACTCCTGCCGCTGCCTGAAGCCTCCTGCTTGCCAGCGCCTGTCTACCACCACTATGGTGCCAAGCACAGGGTGCTCTCACAGCGCTGAGGGAGGCTGGTAAAAGTAATTCCTTAAGCCAGACACATTTTACATAAAATGTGAGTGTGGGATATAAACCAAGGGTTTAGGCTCCTCAGAGCTATATTTTCATAGAATCATACAATGTGTTGGGTTGGTAGGGACCTCTAAAGGTCATCTGATCCAACCCCTCTACAATAAGCAAGAATAACTCTAACTAGGTCAGGTTGCTCAAAGCCCCATCAAGCCTGACCTTGAATATCTCCAGGGATGGGGCTTCCACTGCCTCTCTGGGCAACCTGTTCCAGTGATCCACCACCCTCATATTAAAGAACTTGTTCCTAATGTCCAACCAAAATCTACCCTTTTCTAGCTTAAAACCATTACCCCTCGTCCTGTCACTACAAACCCTTGTGAACAGTTCTTCTCCTTCCTTCTTGTAGGCCCCTTTCAGCTATTGGAAGGTCGCTATAAGGTCCCCCTGGAGCCTTCTCTTCTCCAGGCTGAGTAAGTCCAACTCTCTCAGCCTGTCTTCACAGGAGAGGTGCTCCAGCCCCCTGATCATTTTCATGGCTTTCCGCTGGATGCACTCCAACAGGTCCATGTCCTTCCTGTGTTGGGGTCTCCAGAGCTGGACGCAGTACTCCAGGTGGGGTCTCGCCAGGGCAGAGTAGAGGGGCAGAATCAACTCTCTTAATCTGCTGACCACACTGCTTTTGATGCAGCCCAGGATGTGATTGGCCTTCTGGGCTGCAACTGCACACTGGTAGCTCATGTCCAGCTTTTCATCCACCAGTACCCCCAAGTCTTTCCACAGGGCTGCTTTCTAGCCTGTCTTCTCTCAGCCTGGATTGATACTGGCAGTCACCCTGGCCCAGGTGCAGGGCCCTGCCCTTGGCCTTGTTGAACCTCATGAGGTTGGCCTGGGCCCACCTCTCCAGCCTGTCAAGGTTCCTCTGGATGGCATCCCATCCCTCTGGCATATTGACTGCACCACTCAGCTTGGTGTCATCAGAAAACTTGCTGAGGGTGCACTCAATGCCACTGTCAATATCATTAATGAAGATATTAAACAACACTGGTCCCGGTACTTTCTGGACCGTCCAGACAATTCCTTGTTCACCAAACTGTCCACCCATTGAACCCGTATCTCTCCAACTTAGAGAGAAGGATGTTGTGGGGGACTGTGTCAAAGGCCTTGCAGAAGTCCAGAGAGATGACATCTATAGCTCTTCCCTTGTCCACTGATGCAGTCACTCTATCGTAGAAAGCTGCTAGGTTGGTCAGGCAGGACTTACCCCTAGTAAAGCCATGCTGACTGTCTTGAATCACTCCCCTGTCCTCCATGTGCCTTAGCATGGCTTCTAGGATGATCTGTTCCATGATCTCCACAGGAACAGAGGTGAGGCTGACAGGTTGGTAGTTCCTAGGCTCCTCCTTTCTACCCTTTTTAAAAATGGCATGTTTCCTTTCTTCCAGTCACTCAGGACTTCACCTGACTGCCATGACTTTTCAAATATCATGGAGAGTGGCTTGACAGCTGCATCAGCGAATTGCCTCAGGACTCTGGGATTCATCTCATCGGGTCCCACGGACTTGTGTATGTTCAGGTTCCTCAGATGGTCACAAACCTTGTCTTCACTGACGGTGGGAGGAGCTTTGTCTTCCTGGTCCCCATCTTGTGGGCCATTAACTTGGGAGCTGTGAGGAGAGAGGTTGCCAGTGAAAACTGGGGAAAAACAGTTGTTGAGAACCTCAGCCTTCTCCTTGTCTGTTGTTACTAGTTCACCATTGCTGCTCGTCACGGGGGGTATGTTTTGTTTGACCTTCCTTTTCTGGTTTACATACCTGTAGAAGCCCTTCTTGTTTTCCTTTGCATCGCTTGTCAAGTTCAGCTCCAGCCGCGCCTCAGCCTTCCTGACCTTGTCTCTACAGAACAGGGCAACGTCCCTGTACTCTTCCCAGATGCCTGTCCCTGCTCCCACTGCCTGTGCTATTCCATCTTGCCTTTTAGTTTGATCAGCAGGTCTCAACTCAGCCATGCTGGTCTCTTGCCCTCCTTGCCCAATTTCTTACACCTGGGGATTGAGAGCTCTTGCGCTTTATGGAAAGTGTGCTTAAATATCTGCCAGATCTGTTCTGCTCCCTTGTCCCTAAGGGCTGTTCCCAGGGGGTCCTACTGACTAACTTCTTGATGAGCTGGAATTTTGTTTTCCTAAAATTTAAGGTCCTGACTATGCTTTTCATCTGCCTTATACCCCTTACGACAGTGAACTGCACTAGTGCCTGATCACTGCAGCCCAGGCTGCCTCCAATCTTGACAGTCCTGATGAGTTCACTTCCATTTGTGACCATCAGGTCCAATATCGCATCCCCTCAGATAGGGCTGTCTATTTCTTGCCTTATGTTTTGGAGAAACAATTTTCCTAATCTTCCTCCTGTTTGTTTTATAGCTTTTTTTGCTTTCACGGCTGACTTAGCAAAGCTGGAAATCATGATTTATAAATATGGTAGGAGAGGTTGCAGAGCAAACTCCTACAAACTGAAGGCCTGGTGCCTCAGGACTTTGTAGGCTGTGGTACTTGAGACAGCTTGTTTTTTCCAAGCTATCTGCTCCCACCAGTTTATGGAGACGTTTGCCAACAGGTTTTGTGGAGTCATTCCAGAGTCCTCACATGATTCTTTTTTCCAGCATCATTTTGGTCTTCAATATTTACAGCACAGGCAGTTTCTGAGCACAATGTTGGTCACAAATTGTCTTAACAGGAAAAAAAAATCACATCTGCTTCTTCTGTTGCTTTTGCTTTTGCTTTTGCTCTGCTTTCACTGACACAGGCAGCACATCCTCACACCACAGCACTGGGACATCGGGGGACCATGTAACCACGTAGCCCTGTAATGTAATATTGCTATCACTAGTCACAGGTCATTAGCTTTGATACAAGCCTGCAAGGCCTCAGGACTGAGGTGGTTCAGACTTGTCCTATCTGAACTCTCCCTGACCTGCCTGCAGCTCTGGTTCACTCAGTTCAGCTGTGACAGTAAGTCCTCTAACTGTTCAGATGTCTATGGCTAATATCTTTTCCGTTGTGTGACACAGCCCTAGCTTTAGGTGGATATCAGACAGTAGTAAGCAGTTATTCTGCACTGAATGAGACACCTACCACTCCAACTCTGGGATGTAATGCAGAGAAACACAGACCTGGTGCGACAGCAGAGGCCTTGAGAAGCAGTGACACAGGATGAAGTGTAGAGGAGCATGGGCAAGGGGTGATAAAACACTGGGTGCAGGCTGTCATTGGAGACACTCTGGCTATAAACTGTTGCCTAATGGTCAGCTAAAGAAATACAGAGCTGGAGCTGGAGATAACTGGTTTTAGGGGTAACAAATAGAACAAGAAGTAGTAAGTAAAAAGCACCATTTACTGTATATTTGGATGCAACATGGAGCTGCAGACTAGTGAAAAAGAACAAAGGTGCAAGGGCATGTTAAAAAAGGATAACCCCAGGTGGATCTTGGAGAGAAGAAGAGGAAACCATCAACATGAACATCATATTCCTCCAGAGAGGCACTCCAGGTGCTGGAAACTCCCCCACGAACACCAGAATGCAACCACCAACCCTAGGACCCATTGGAGCAGCAGAAGGGTGAGCAGGAAAAGGGACAAAAAATAATAAGTGTGTGTACAACAATTTTTAATTGGATTCTGGTTTTGGGAAGCACCCTCTAAGCACAAAGGCGAGGTACACAGAAATGCTCTGTGCTCTGAGGTGTGATGGTATTGTTATTGTTATTCTTTTTTTCTAAATTGGGAGTGAGGTGCAAAGGAATGTGTTTAGTGTACTTAGATACGACTTCAATGACTATTCCACGATTTCACAAGGAGCCTGTGAAAGGCAGGCATGCCAGAAACGGTCACTGAGTCCAGTCCTTCCAGTTACAGGCACCACATCAATCCCTTTAGAAACCTCTGAAACATCTCATGGTCTAGCCACACAGAATTACTTCTCCATTTACAAAACCTGAACCAACAATCCCTCCTTGACATAAAGCTTCTGTTCCTTCACTGAACGTTTGTACATTCTGACTTGCTATTGATTTTACTAACATTATAAAACATACTCTTGGCACTAAGGAAATAAGTGAACAATATTTTATATGGCTACGTATAGCATTTGTAAATCTCATGTCTCATGTTTCATGAACGCATCCAGTTTCTAAAAATGTCTCAATAACCACAAAGAGTCCTATTGATTTCTGTTGTATTCAGGAGGTCTGGAGCCAAGGTTTTAGTGCAAGACTGCTCCTGAGATGTTTTCTGGAGATAGCATAAGTGGTTTAAAGTCCACCGGTATCCAGAGGCAGTGTGGAGATGCTTGCATTACAACTGCTTCAGTGGGTAAAAGAAAGACTTTACTGCCTAGGGTTATCAAGCCAGCCCTAAGTTTTTCTCCAGCAACTTCAGCTCAGTATTTACTGAGAGAAGAGTTTGTGAAATCAGTTTTAGTTATCTAAACAAGATGATGAAGAGACAGAACCTCCTTGCATAGTCAGTAGAAATACTCCTGCAAATTTCAGGGACGAAAGTAGTGATTTGGTATTTGCCTTCTGAGAAAAGCTTTGAGGCAATGTCAGCCAAGCAGCCACTGATGTTTAGAGCCCAGATATTTATCAGATTGAAAAATGTTAAACACTGAATGTCCATACTATGACTGAATTTCTCAGGTTTTTGATCCCCAAACTCTTAGAAGTTAAAACCAGAGCTGAAATCCAGACCAGTACTGCATGTGTAGTACACAGTTGCTCTTGCCTCACAGGCTAGTGAGACACTGCTGAGAAGTGAAATTGGTTGCTGCAATTAGCAGCTTGTGAAACAAGCGCACCAACTTAACATCAGTGATTTGTAGATCTTAGGATTTAGCTTTCTCTGTGTGTGAGATGAATAACTGAGCAGACAGTAATGCAGCCTGAGCAGATTGCAAAAGTTTCTTGTTTTTCTGCTCTCTCTTTCTTTTAGTCTCATGATTTCACGGGTCTCATTTATAAGTATTGATTGTTTAAAAAGTGCTAATATGGGATTCTTTTCCAAGGGAAAGGTCAAAATATATAGCCATGTAGTCTAGTGGTCACATAACAAGGCTAAGTAGGACAGTGATGCATCTTACGTCTACTGAAGGGGAAAGTGCCATCAGAGCCAGAGGATAGAAAAGAGGGTGTCAGGTCCCCATTGAACAGATTAATTTCATTCCATAGCCTGTCCATACACTGGTGTCTTCACTGTGTCTGTGTATGCACATGTCTTACTTCTGTCTGTCAAATACAGTAGATGCATAAACATAATTCTGAACATCAGGGAAAGGTAGAATAAACTCAGAGAGGCATAAAAGCCCATCACTAAACAATGCTCTATTCTAGCTGGAAAAAAGCTGTGGATGTAACACAATTCAGCAAAAGGCTGTACAGAGAAGCGCTGTGATGGCTGAGTGTCTGGTTGCAATCATGCTTTCCACAGACCCTTCCACTTGAAGAGCAAGATAATCCAACCTGAAGTTCATCTCCATCCTGTACATCATGTGCCTGGGAGTGTGACTGCCGAGGCTGCCACGGACAGGCAGCCAAGCAGGCAAGGGCCGTGCGCGTGCTGGCAGGAGAGGCTGCTGCCAGCCTCTGGGTCTGCTGTCGTGTGCCAGTAACACTCAGCACAAGCACCTAACGCAGAGCTCTTTTTTTTTCCCTTTGAGTATGCTGTGATCTGCAGTGGAATAAATTAATCTTCCAGTACAAAACCACTATTTTCTGCAAGGATGAGAAGGCGAACCTAAACCCTTTCTCCACAGGCGAGCCAGAGCCCTCAGAACTAATTAGCAGGGAACAAACTGTACTGATAACTCTCCACTTTCCCTTTCCTGGGCAAATGAAAGCAAAAAGATTCAGAGCACCATTAAAATTGAAATTTATTGCAGGGAACAAACCTTTTAACATAGGAAATTGGAGGCTTTAGTGGAGATAAAACCTTTTACGTTTTGGTTTCCTGCCACTATTCAGTGCACGGGGCAATTCTGTTATCTCACACCAGTTTCCTGGGGCTCTGCAGGGCCCCCAGTGATTCAGAGCAGAGGCTGCAGATCTTCCTCCCATCAGTCACCCTCAGCTGACTTCTTCTGGTGGCTCTGTCCTCAGCCACCCTGGAAATCGTCTGCCCCTCTCAGTGTAACACTTTGTTTACCTTTTTTAAATTCTGGAGAAATCCAACGTTTTAGCAGAGATAATATATTACACTCAACAGCTGTTGTCAATGTTGGTTTACTAGCAGGTAATAAAACTTTTATGGAAGTGCTTTACAGTACACTGCCCTAAACCAAAAGCATGTTTAAGGGCTGTTCTTCGAACTCTGGAGCGGAGCCAGAAAACTGATGTTACACCACTGCTGAATCTGGCCTCTCTTTTACTCACCCTGGCAGGCACCAAGTCCTGCTCTCCTTTCTCTGCTAAACCTTAATGACAAGTTTTAACAGGAATGAGAGTTTTACTAGAGGGAAAACATTCAAGAAAGTGTCTTCTTGTGTTGCTCATCTTAATAGTCACCATATAAAAAAACCAACTTTGCATGCTTTTTTCCATTCCCAAGTGACAAATCCTTAAAAGTCAATGGACAGAAGTCCACCGGGTACAGTTTTAACCGCATCAGTCAACAGGAATTTTGTTGTTGACTTTGATGAAAGAAGGATCTGAGGCAGATATCTCCAGGGTGGGCTCCTCAAGTTTAAACAATAATTTTTTTTTAAAATGAGAGTACAATTCCTGTGTTGGTTTTCTGTGTTCTCAGCTTGTACTGAAATCACAGAGGCTAAATTGCAAGTTCCAGTTCCTTGTTTTATGCAACATATTTTCTACAACGTAGGGTTCAAAAGAAAGTGCAAGTTAAATAACAGTCAGTTCAACTGAAGGTTAATAACAGAGCCAAAAGACTGCCAGAGAGAGTATAGATAGAAATAATGGCATTCGGCTTAATTTCATCTGGTTTAGAGATAATATATACTAATAAAAATAAACCTGCACAAATCCACTCTCCAAGGTAATAATTATCTTTGTTGTTTACCAACATACCTGCACGAATCTGGTTTGGATGCCATGATCATTTCCTTTCTCTGAGTGCAAAGGAAAAGAGATAAACATGAAAAGGGATGGGTATAGAGATGGATATATTTAGGCCACAGAATGCCTCTCTGAAATTCCGTTATGAAGCCACCGGTCTCCTCTCATGCTGGAGATTATCTTTTAGCACAACAGCTACACTTGAAAGACTCACAGTGATGCTGAATGTACCATGTCTGTGGGTTAGCTGCATCATTAACTGATAATTTTCCAGTGTTTGAGAATAAAAAAGGGTGCCATTTCATCATTGGAAAATGTCAAATGCCTTAGCATTTTGCCTTTGGTCTTGCTAAGCCTTCTCTGTGGGGCTGGAGACCTGCCTATTAGCATAAATGTTGATCCTGAGTAGACCAGCTCTGAAAATTTGGAAGGGAAGACAGGAGTTATTGGTAGCATATAGAAAGGCTGCAGACATCTGTCTTTGGGAGAGGGCTCTCACTCTGCACCCCGGAAACAACTCCTGAACCCCTACAATTTCAGACATACCTAGAGGTGTCTTTGCCGTCTCTTCTGGGTTAGCTCAAGGCACCTCTTACCCTGCAACGACTGAGGTTATTTTAGCTGCTATCCTGCAGCACTCAATACATGTCTCAGGTGGCCTCGGAATGGATGCAGCAGTGGTGCCTCTTCTGTGCTAGAGCCACATAGGAGACTTCATTTAAAAGCCCATTTGAGTCAATAGTAAGACTCAGTTAATGGGATTCAGTGGACTAGATGTTCATCTGAGCTATTCCCTTTATAGTCAGTGACGAGAATAGGTACAGCTAAACTATGATCCATTTCCATCTTAAAGGAGACTTCTAAAATGTCAGATAAATTTGGTTCTAGAAGTACCATTTCTGCTGTCTATACAGGGAGACAGAATGAACCACTCAGATACAGACATCCACCTGGCTGACCTCTGAAATTAGATGAGACAAGTCCTATTCCTAGAGACTTGCCAGACAACAGAGCACCCTCAAGATTTAGTACCAAAGGAGCTTTAGTACCTATGTGAAGGCACTGTAAAACACAGTGCAGGGAGCTAAGGGATGTGGTGGTAAAGTTAACGATGTAACATGGAGCATGCATAACCCCAGACTAGGCATTTCTGCAACCCATGCAGCAGGAAATAGAGCCTTCTCCCAGGGCAGGAGGAGACCCCAATCTCTAGCAATCAACGGCCACAAAATCTGGCCAGTGTCATTAGATACAAAAGTTGGAACACTCCCTTCTCACAAGAACACCCATCAGAGGGAGATAATGTGCCTGTTTTATGTGGATACCAATGCCCTCAGGAGTCACAGTCTGCCAGGGGAGTGGAGCACTTGGCAGAGGGCGCTTCTCAGACACTATACTGAAAGGGCTCACTGGGTGTAACATAATTCAGTGCTAGCTGGAGTCTCCATATCATTTGAGAGCCTAGGAGTCTTTCCAGCTCCTCCTCACCACCATTTCTCTAGTCATTATTAGTACCTGCATTTTTATTTTTAGTGAGACTTCTAAACCATTTTAAAAAACCCAGCCCTGGCTACATGCCTATCGCCATCTGACTCAGCCATACCCATCATACCCGAAGATCTCAAGTGTTCTGTGTGGTTTCACATTCCCAGTAAGCGACTCCTCTGAGGCTAACTTGAGCTCCTCTCACAACAAAAGAAAGTTCCAGCAAAGGCTCAGTGGGAGATGACGCATCGTAGCCTCTTCCAGCTTCTTCTCCCCCTGTGGAGCTTTGGGTAATAGTTCTTCTTAAAACAAATTCATTTTTGTTCACTTCGAGGGGAGATGATGTATGGGACGTAGTGTCATTTGACAATGGCCCATTGTGGAGCCTTGCAAGGCAGGCACTTATTCCTTAACTTTCCTTTTCTGCATGAGTTGTGAGTTGTTTCCTTCCAATTTGCCATTTTCTTCTTGGCCTCTACCCAAGGCAACACTTTTTTTTTTTTTTTCCAGAGGAGGATTTGTCTTGAACAACTCAAACTGTATTAATAGTTATGACCTGGATACATGTGTTCAGTAAATAATAAGGTAGTAAAATAAAAACCAAAACCACATTTGAGTATAAGAAAGAAAGAGGGTATCTGTTGGAGACTCAGAAACATGATCTTTACATCCTCTCATTTCACTGTTATTTGGCATCCTTAAAGACTGCAGACCAGCAGCAAGGTTAAGGCTATACTTGAAGACCATAGGAATCACTAGCCTGGATCCCAGCCTCTTGTTTCAGCTCAGTTTGATAAGTACCCCTGCTAGACGCTTCAAAAGAAAGTACATGACATTCCTTGATAGATAGGAGCAGGATAGCCTGCCCTACCAAAAGACTTTATCTTTCTTTCTGGTGCTTGGAGGTCAGCTTCAGCCCTGAAACTCAAGTAACTGCATCCCTTCCAAAAATCAGTTAGGAGCAGTTGTGATGTTGTTAGTGATAGCTCTTTATCAGAAAAACCACCTGCATGCTGATTTGTTTCTTTTACCTGTTGAAATGATTATGGGACAAAATCACAGGTGCTGAACTAGACAAGACAATGCCCTGGTTGTAGCCAAGGGATGGAGAGGAATGAATGAAATTGCTTAGTAGGTTCCCCCTCCCGCCCCCCACCCCCCCCCCACCCCCCCCGCCCCCCAGCTTTAATTACTTTGCTTGGGTCATTCTGGCTATCCTTGTTAATTGTGATTAATTGGCCATGAGTCTGCTCTCTTTTTGCAAATTTCTATAAAGCAGGATCAACTTGAGCAAAGTAAATATTCGTCCAGAACAGTAGACTTCTTAGAAAGTAGAAAATGGATCCTGTTGCTTACTTTTCCTGAAGAAACTTCTCAGCGAGCTGGCTGGATCTTACCCTTCCTGCTGATGGGGGGGCAGGGTACATGCTGTAGCACTTCCTAGTACCCCCTCTAGCCCCGACACCTCCCATCTCTCCTGTGGTGACAGCAGCACACTGTGGCTCTTCGACACCACCCAGATGTTTCTTATAACATCATGTAGCTTGGCCCTCCTGGGGCAAGGGACAATTGGCCCTTGTATGCTTGGGGCAAAACCCTCCAATTTTGCTCACAGTGCCTAGGAGCCTGGCTGTCTCACAACAGCTTTTCATTCCTGAAATTCTTGTTGACTTCAGCCTTTCTTCCTTAGTGGATCTCCATTTATTTAAGCCTTTATTTAAGACCACATGGAGTAAAGGAACAGGCTTCAAAGCTTGCAAGAAATATGCTGTGTTCCCAGTCTGGAAAGAACTGAGCTGTTCTTTGCTCATTCCCATTTGCCTCTGCATCCCCGCAAGCAAAGGTGGCCAGTCTGCATCTATATGCAAGGGCAGGCCATACCCTAAAGCCCTGGCTTGTACTATGTGTACTGTGGCATCACTGGTGTGGCCCCCACCATTGTTTTAACCCATGACAGACAGAGGTCTCCCAGGAAAAGTTTTGGGGATAACATGGGCCAGCCCTCATTCCCAGCAGTTTGGGAGAGGCAATCTTATTTGAGGAGGAGAAAGGAATAGAGTTCAGGTGTACAGATGCAAAGCAAGCTGTTCTACTGGGTCTCTGTGCCTGTGAACTGGAGCTGGCGTGCTTTATCGAGCAGTGCAGATGTAAGCTAACTGAACGAGGTCCAGAGGCTGAAGTGAGGCAGGGACACTGTGATGATGCTATCGCAGGGCTCCAGCAACCAGGTGGCATCTTGCTTGTCTTCAAGTAGCTGTTTGAGAGCAGAAATACGATCAATCCTCATGCCATGGTCTATCACCAAGGCCAAGGTCAGCCACAGTGTTAGTCCCGAGGTTTGCATGAGAGGGTGGAGAAACTTCAGTGGGTACTTTTTTTCCCTTCCCCACATTATTTTTGCCTTCACAACATTCAAATTTATTGTCATTCAGGTCTCAGGAGAGAGACTTTACCAGACTTTTTCTGGGAGCAGAAAATACTGAAGGGAATAAGCACCAGTTATTCTTTTACGTATTATCCAGAGGGTGGCATTGTGGTTTAGGGAGCTATTTGCATGGCCTCCCTTGGAAGCTGAACTGCCTTAGGCCTCCTATGCAGCTGATAGTGAAAGGTGCTCAAAATGGCTTTCCAGAGGATCCTAAATTAGAATTACCCTGGAGGGTCTCCTGTCTCTTTCCATTGAGCACAATTAAATTGGCTCTTACTTCTGATCCTCCGAGTTTCACCTAAATTAGATGTCCGAAGACAGGCTTGAGTATCCATCTCAGGCTGTAAGTGTGGCTTGCTGAAGTGCATTGACACCCAGCTGTCACAGTTAAGTTTCTTCATAAACATTGGTTAGGAAAGCAAAGCTACTGAGGGAGGGAGGGAGCAAACTATATGCCAGATTATTCTGAATCTGTTGCCTAAGGCATCTGCTCACATTTTAAGTATAAACCAGAGACATATTAGGGGTAGAAAGGTCACAGGGAGGCAGCTTGGTCCTGCTCTCTGTTTATAGAACATTCTTAAAGAAAACAAGGAAGTAAAAACTGTGCCTAAGCAGGTGAAGAAAACAATTGCTATACAAAAATAAGTTCTTAGTTACCGAAGTGTGTAACTAAAGAAAACTAGCCCTACAGCTGTACAGATACTGTGATCTTTACCGATGCCTCAGTATGCTAATTGAAAACAAGAAATCCGGGGTTAGAAATGAACATAGTTCACAGAAATCTGAAGTGGATATTCTTATGTTAATTCTTTTTTCTTTTTCATCTTACTGAAATTTTCAGAGTTGAGAGCTGTGCCAACAAGGTTTTTTTGGTTTAAGGTTCTTTAAAGTGATGGCAGGAACATGTCACCTCTGTGTCCCCACTCAACATTTCCTTGTCTAGCACCTGCCTTCTGTGTTTAGGGGACAGATTAGAGATGTGGTTGGTTTTTAGGCGATTTAGTGGCCTGGTTCCCTTCATGTGACCCAAACACTTCTTGGCTCACTCTGAGATCTACTCTTCTTAGCTCCCACTTTGTTTCAACGGCCAAAGTGCATCAGGATATATATAAAAAATATTTTCTCCGGCTTGTATCTTTGCAAGTGAGGAATACAGCTACCTATTGGTCAAGTGCTATATTACCCCAGGGCCATTCTAGAGAGCCAGAGCAGTTGACTTCCAGGCAGTTGGGCTTGTACAGCTGAAATGCAGTGAAGGACAGGACTCTTGTTTGTGCCCGTGGCTGTGTAAATATGTGCACTGATGCCTCAGGCACATGACTTGTAAGTTGGTATGGACTCAGAATACAGGCTGAGAAACAGTTAAATAAGGAAAATCTTTGTGTCATTTCCAGTGTGTGGTAGGCTGTAAGAAGGCACTTGAAATGTCCCCAGGCTTCTTAACTCTCTAGATGCTGGTCCTAGGGAGATATAAATGACTCTTCCTCATCTTCAGGGAGCTGTATGCCACTACTCAGGAATGCTGTAGCTAAAGTATGAATTAACCAGAAACAAAACGAGGGATCAATAAAATATCTGCCCATTGTTACTTTGATAATTTCACATTCCTACTTCATCCCTCAGTCTTCCCTAAATCTGCTTTTTATTCTCATCAAAGGGACAATAACTTTGGATGCTATTGGTGTTCAGACTAGGTTGACATGCGCTGGCAAGTGTAGTACTGGCCTTTTCTTCACATGTCAGATGCACTATTGCATAGCAGGACCCACTGGTTGAGCTTTAGCCTAGTAAGCGTGTGTGTTTTGGTTTGTTTTCATTTCAGAACACTGATCATTCCTTTACCAAACTGCAGCTAAATAGAAGGACTTTGACTAACAACTCTTACACTAGCCCTGCTAACAGGTGTCCAGCAAAATCATAGAATCACAAAATACCTCGAGTTGAAAGTGACCTATAAGATGCATTTTATCCAACTCCCTGCTCCTCGCAGAATACCCAAAACCAAATCATATCACTAAGAGCATCATCCAGATGCTCCTTGAACTCTGACAGGGTTGGTTCCATGACCACTTTCCCGGGAAGCCTGTTTCAGTGACAGACCACCATGTCAGTGAAGAACCTTTTCCTAACATTCAATTTGAACTTCCCCTGATGCAGCTTTATTCCATTTGTGTCCTATCCCTGGTTACCAGAGAGGAGATCAGCACATTCCCCTCTGCTGCAGCTTTATTCCATTTGTGTCCTATCCCTGGTTACCAGAGAGGAGATCAGCACCTTCCCCTCTGCTGCCCTGCTTGAGGAAGCTGTAGACTGCAGTGAGGTCACCCCTTGGCCTTCTCCTCTCCAAGCTGAACAAGTCAAGTGACCTCAGCTGCTCCTTGTAAGTCTTGACCTTGAAATAGTCTACCAGTGTCAAACCCACTCCCATCTCATTGAGGTATCCTAAATCTCCACATCGATAAAGCTGATGGCATCCAGTGCCACTCACCCGTTCCATCTTCATGCCAACACCAGTTAAGCAACACATACATTTTGGATGGCACTTAATAAACTGTTCTTGGTTGCAGGAACAGTCACAGAGGACAGGCATTTATGACAAACTTTTCCTCAGTGCTGTGCCATGCACTTTCTGCACATCTTTTCTTTCTGTATGACCTCATGTCAAATATATTTTGGGGCACTGATGCTCTATGGTTTAATTAGTATGTCTGCTTCTCTTTGTCCCTGGGGCTGGGCTGAGGAGTGACCTGACAGGGCAGTGTGTCAGATCTGGGAAATTAATTCCTAACCATTTCCTCCCTCATCAGTCATCAGCTGCCTGTTGTCCTCAGCCCTGACAATTATACAGGCAGTTCAGATAGGACTTGCTAATGAAGGACCATGGAGTCTTTGCTCTTATTCCTGGCTGCTGAGGTTGGGTTTGCTTCTCCTAAGCTCAGCTGCTGTGAAGTTAGACTTTCAACCCAAACCACTCATCACATTCTGCCTTCATGGTCAATGGAGAGAGAGGGAGAGCATCTGATCTCTCCAGAGTGATCTATCCCATCCTAAACAAGACATCTAAAATAACCAGGTATTAAGCCAATAATTCCAGAAGTTAATTTATCTTTGGTGTTAGTAGCATATAGCTTTATTTTTTGCCAGCTAAAGCTAGCTCCCATTAATCTGTCCTAAATGTGAGCTGTTCTTGCCTGGGAAAACGTGCATCTTCTTTCTTGCACAGCTGCTTGCTCCTGGTAAAGTCTCACTGTAAATATTTACCAAGGAAGGGACAGAGGCAGTAGTCACGGTTCGAAGATTGTTGTGAGACCTACAGCTCTGGTGTCTGCTCTTTGCTGTTTGGCTGACAGGGAGATGAGAATTGCACAGAGGTACAAGCGAAGGAAAAAAATATGAACTGCTCTAAACTCCTCCACAGCATTACCTAACTTTGTGAGGAAGCTGTGAAATCTAATGCTTTGTTAACATTTATGTCGTATTACAGCATTTGTATTTAACCTTCTATATAAAAACACATATTTTAATTAGTTATACAGTTGTGACCAGCTTTTTGATAGCATTGGGAGGCTATAAGAATGCAATGGTGTGCTGGTTAGCACATGCTGGCCCCATGCTTGCCCCCATCATGGCAAGAGTGTCTTACTACTTAAGACCTGCAGTAAAGGTGTAGAAGCAGGAAAGCCCCACAATTATAGTGCCATAGGGTTTTACTGCATTTTTATTGGCACAAACAATTCCCAGAATAACAGCACGCATCAACCATCTGAGCCAATGTTTAGTAGTCATGAGTAAAGCAGGACTGTTAAGATTAAAATGATCTACATGTTTGTTTTGTTTCAAACTAAGTGGAGGTGGGAAAGAAGGTGCTGGTGCAAGGAAAGAGCAAGTAATCTTGAGAAACTCTCTCAAAAAAAACAAAAGACCTTTTAGAAAAGTAGTATATTGTGCCTTTTTTTGGCCTATACAGCTATATCAGCACACCTTCTTGAGTATTTGCTGAGTGTAATTGTGCACATTTCTAAAGAGATCCAAAGGCAGAAGAGCTCTGGTGTGTTCAGCTGTGGGAGGAGGTGGGTTTGCTGCCTCGCTGTCCACTGCACCACAGGGCTGTAGGTGATGCACTCCAGGGCACCCGGCAGCCTCCCCCACCATCACAGCCCAGGTACCTGCCTGCCCTGTCACCCTTGCAACAGCAATGTGAATGTCAGCAGAGGAGAACAGGGACCTACTGGGATGTTAATGGTTTAACGCACTAGAAATTTGGGTCTGTTCCCCCAGCACCCCACTTTCAGATGCAATACCACAAATGGAGTTTCTTTCCTCACAGTTCCCACCAGTGCTCTGCCCCAAAAACACTTGCTTTCTTGGTGCTTTTATCTCATTATAGTACTGCAGTGCTTTTCTTTGCCTATCTGGAATGAAATACACACATTTTGCTGTGCAATCGGCCAGCCAGCCTCTCAGCCTCCAGTAAATTTCCAAGGAACAGGTACCTGACGTAGTGGCAGTGCTTGTGTTTTGCCCAATCATCGTTGCCTGTGCTCATGCTCCCTCTGAGTCGGGTAGAGACAAAAGCCTCCACTCCCACCATCTCCATCCCCATCTCCACCCCTGCCCCCCTCATATAGCTGTAGAGGTGTTGGACCATTGCCTGCTCCCTGCTGCAGAGGCTGCATGAGCCCTAGCAGCCACCACTGCTACCCAGCAGCCACCACTGCTACCCAGCAGCCGCCACTGCTAGCTGGGTGCTCTGTCCTCATTTGTGCCCTGCTCATTAAAAAAAAAAGGCATCTAATATTAGGTGGTATCTAGTTAGGTGGTATCTAGGGATAGGGTGGAAGCTTACAAACTTTTAATTTTTACAGTCTGACCAGTTTAATATTACAGTCCAGCAGCTAAAAATCTAAGGCTACAATTTTCCTAGTGAATTAAGTGGTGGCAGGAACCGTACCTGGGCAGGGAACACCACTGGCATGGCTCTGGGGAGGCCAGCAGTGCCCTCCTCACACACCCGGGAACAGGATGGGAGTTTGATCCGCAACCATCCCCAACAGCCACCTTGAGCATGGCCACTCTGTTTCAAAATGCTGGAAGTCTAACCGGACGGCACGGCTGCTCCATGCCAGCTGGAGGTAGCTCTTCACAGTCGCAGCACCTTTAGTGTGCTGGTTGTATTGGAGTTTGAGCACGTCTCCACAGGCAGGGTCGGCAGCTTGGAGCCAGCTCCAGCCCTCAAGCCGCGCACCTCTTTCGGCATGGAGAGTGGGAGAGTGGCTGGAGCGCAGAGCCCAACGCCTGGCCGGGGGACAGGCAGACCCAGCCTCCCACCGCTCCACGCACACACGGACCAAAAACCTCTCACAGTGAACGTGTTATGTTAAAAGCAGCATTTCATTTGCAGCACTGTTACGAGAAGAAAAGCTTGCTTGCTCTTCAGCGGCACGTGCTGTTTGCCACACACTTCACGGAAGGATGCTGCTGACCATCTCGGAGAAAAGCAACAAAGCGCTGCACACAAGCTCTGTAAAGAAAATGTTTTATTTAAAGTGTTAAATACCATCACCAGAATGAGTTCGATTTACATTAGTTGGTGTTCATTACAGGCCTAATCTGCCCTTTTTTTTTTCCCCAACTGTAATTCCTTTTAACTTTTTAAAACGTACTATGTACAAGACAGCAGTGACCACTGGAATAGTGCTATTTACATGACTAAACCGTAAGTAGAGTTGCAGACGTGTGAAAATTAAAAAAAATACATTAATTTTTTTAAAATAAATACTGCATAATGACAAGTATGTACAAACCTTCCACGCGTCATGTCCTTGATTTTAAAATTTGAAATAATTTATATAGGACTATGCATACAAGAATGCGTGAGCACATCTCACAGTATCAGGAAAATGGTTATGTATTTTTCTTTAATATCCTAGGGGATATTGTAGACTGCATGTTAGTATTTATTTGCTGCTGGTAGACAGGTGTCTAAATTACTTCAATAAATATAATTTTACCAGTCTGTCCATCAACTTAACAATAATCCATTATATAAACTCTGAAGACAAGACACAATCTTCATTTATATGATATTGCACAAAGTAAAAGGCATTTTAAGTGATACTGTTATTACTTTTGCCCTCTTATGAGGCAGGTACAATTTCTTAATGGGAAACTTCAATAGATTTTCAAATAAAATCAGAATAATTCTGCGTGGCCTTAAAGGTAAATGTAATGTATATTTCAAAAATTATTGCAAGGTTTCAATATTAAACCTTAAATAGGTATTAAAGGCATACAAAGACCCAGAAAAAAAAAGAATATTTTCTTATTAAATGTTAGCCAGTCACATTCCCCTTAAATAATGTAATTTAATGAGAAGCTTGAACTTGCAGCACCACCCAACGGTAGTTACTGTCTGCTACAAAAAACAGGTTTTTGAAGATCCATTGACTGCAGTGAGGGCTCTGGTAATGGTGTCAAATAGCTGTCAGAGTGGTACTGATAAGCTTTCTTTAAGGCTATTTTACGTACCAAAGACTGATATTTTCCAGACTGACATTACCTAATTATGTCTTTTGCAACACAAATGTAGTTTATGAAAATTGAACTTTACAGCAGAACTGTATGAACTAGTAACCTTTGTTGCTTTTGTAATCTCAAAAATGTAGCAATTAATTTAGTTTAGTGCAAATAAAAGTGTTTAAACTTATTTCCTGAAAATCAACCAGGTACTTAATTTTTCCTCTTTCCAAAAACCTTCAAGAAATGATAGTTCAACCTTTGAATGAAAGATGCTGGTGCTGAAAACAAATTTATTGAAGACATCTTACAATGGCCACATGATTCCAGTATTTTGCTGTAGAATTCAATTTGAAGGTGAGAAAAAATGAAAATAAGTTACCATGCACTGTACAATAAATTGCAAAAAGTTCAAATATCTTCTTTATCAAATACATGCTGAATTACATTAATGTACTCCCAAGCCATGTTGCAAAATCCTTTTCAACATGCTTGAAAAAAAGTAAGTTCTTAAACAATATTTTTCTCAAATAATTCAGAAATGCAGTACAATCTGCAACCCTGAACCAAATATGGGGCATAAGAGCGTAATAAGTCAAAAGTTAGCCATTTTAGAATATGATGATCATCCTGGGAGGTAGAGGGGAAAAAGAGCAAAAGGAAGAAGGGAGACTGGGAGGAGAGATAGAGAAAGGAGGAGGTAAAAGAAGTGTACAATTTGCACATTATGTTGAACTTTACAAGGCTTGTACCTTTTACATTTAAATAAATTTAATATATTACACTTATTTCTTGTCACATAAACAGAATTTTAAATATTTTCTAGAAATTATTTTTTATTTTTAATATACGTCTGCAAAAATACAGACCATGACTGGTTTAAAGAATGATAAACGTGGTGTCTCTTTGTATCACCCTGTTGCATTCTCTTCCCTTTAAAACCACATGCACTAGTGAAATTTACTTTTAAAAATAATATAAATTGTTGAAAATGGCTGATTTATTCTTTTTTTTTTTTTGCAAGTTGCAGCCCCAAGAAAATAATTTAAGTGTTCAGCTAAATCTGTGTCCATGCAAAAAAGTTTCTTTAATTTCATACAGTACAGTATAACCACAGAACTTCATTTTTCACAGAGTCCATCATATCTGGGTTTCACTGTATCTATAGCTGGAGGTATGAAGCCTTCCACTTTTAGTCTGGAATCTTTTCAGTATGAAGAGTTTTCAGATCTCAAGCAACTGTTTCAAGTGACAGTTGACTTTTCCAGCATCCTTACATTCTTCTTTTCTTCCAATGTCTGCTAATCCACTGACTTGTAACATGGCTTCATGGGAGGGTAACTCCATTTGTGTGGCATAACCAAGCTTTAGGAGGGGAGGGCAGATAAATAAAGAAACAGGAGCAACAAAACAGATATGCCATTGAAAAGGACTTTTGTTGCATGAAACAGATTGATTCTTTTAGTTTAGTCCATGGCTTCAGATTGGACCAAAACTCAGTGTCCCTGAACTCCAAACCTATCAGTTCTTCATGACTTCAGTCCTTCACCTGAGGGCCTTCTGTAGGGCACAATGTGTGCAACTTCCTTGAGAACACAGGATCGCGTTGCAGCCCTAGAAACAGGCTCAGAAGACACAACATTAAGCATGCAGTGTTACCAGGGTTTGCGACCTGTAATTTTTTTTTTTTTTGTAACGCTGGTTGCTACGACAACAGTTTCACAGCTGCTATGAGCGAGCGTACGAAGGTCCTGTTGAACTTTCAAGAGATGATTGGGAAGCTCTTCTAGTGAGAGGAGCTAAAGTTGGGTCTACTAGGGAAGAAGGAGGGAAGAGTTTGAACCACCCAATCACCATATTGGACAGGTCCAGTTCATCTAAAAGTATCTGTGCCACTCCCATAAAGGACTTGTGATCCATACGTCCATAGTCTCCCCAAACAATTATCTGTTAGCAAAGAAAACACAAGGAAATAGAAAAAAATCAGCAAAAATTATGAGAGCTTCAATCTGATTCATCAAATGTCTCTGATTATTTAATTATGGTAAGGAATAAAATATTTGACTGCTGACATAGTTTAGTTCTGTGTATACTAATCATGATTCAGTGACAGAAATTACCTGGGCAGTAACAGAGCAGTTATCCACGATACTGAAGAAAGCTCTGTGAGAGAAGGAGCCCATACATATAGCAGAAGCAAAATAATCTACAACCAACTTTTGGTCAGCACTTTCTACTTGCATCAACAGTTATTACTGTAGTATTTATCCACTCAACAAGTATCTGAAACAGCAGAACTTGCCAAATGAAGCGTTAAAGGAAGTTTGAAACTCATTCAGTGGAAACTGTACACGTGGTATTTTCAGATTCAGAAGAATATTGATGCAAATTACCTGTAAAACTTTTCCTTGGGGACTTTCTTCAAATGATAGAAGTTGCTGATAAAGTGGTTCCAGCGTTTTTCTTGCTACCTTTGTTTTCTTTTTGGCTATGCAGACTCCATTTTCTAATAGATACACCTTTACATATGGTGCTTAGAAGAAAGGAAATAAAGAACAGTAAGTAAAGAGGTAGTCCAGATTTTTGGCATAACACATGCACTGTTCTATCACCATATGACAAAATGTGCCTTTTACTGGAATACACAAATCTCCAGAAGCAATATTAACATTTATTCATAAGCAAAGCATCCATGAATTTTCTTTACTTTTCTCCCTGGTATAATTTTTTCTTTAGTTCTTTTTATATGTCTCTTTTGACATGAAACAATTCAGATTTTGACCTGGAAAAATCAGATATTCCTATATATAGTACCCCTATACCGTACAGTATGCGGAACAGGCCTATTAAGTAAATGAATGACTTGCATTAACTTTGGTGAGATTTGGATCAATGCTCCAAATTGTTAATAATTTAAAATTACCTACAAGGTGAAAATCAGTGAAGAAAAGACTCTGACACAATTTCTATTTCGGCAGAAGAGCTTGCTAAAAATACCATTATATTGTCCTTTTCACACAGCGTTATAGGACATCAGACTATAAAATAAGGAGTAGGTATCAAATACTGGTCTACTTTTTGAGTAGGTACCTATTCCTCACCTCTTGTTGACTCCCCCTTCATCCCTAAGATTCCTCTACCACATCTTCAGTATATACCTTCCTTTCTACCCCATAACCAAGGATTCTTTTCCTATTACTAAAATATTTTGGGGTTTTCCGGTAGCCCAGAAACCAGTCAGATTTTTTTTTCTCCTCCTGAAATAGGGCTGGTCTTTTGTATACCATTTCAATACATTATGCATTTCAGTGTACAATACTGTAATCTACGGAGATGTGAATTTGCTAAGATTTTACCTAAGTTGAAGAGTAAAGCCTCAGAAGTTGGGGGTTTGTTGGATTTTTTTGATAGAACTCTATTATTGTTGCTAAGATTTTTCTTCCTTACCTGGCAGTGTCTTTGAACCTGGTTTTACAACAAGGCCACGGGCTCGGATTATTTCCACTTCCAGTTGTCCTTTCTTGTCCATCATTCCCACCTGGATATCTCCTAGACATCAAAAAGAAATCCTGGTATTGTAATTCAGAAATACATAAATATATGAAAAGCTATGGGAACTTCTAGGATGAATATGTGATGACTTCTATCATCTGCATTCCACCAATAAGTATGATCTGGATTGTAATGCTACTACATAATTTAATGCTTATCCTCTTCACTGCTATTTACATTAGTAAACAAGTAAAAAAACCACGCAATAACACCTTGTCTCCCATTCCCCATGCCCCTATCACTTCAAACTAAATTCCTTTTTTTTTTGTTTTAAGAATTTCAGATTAAAAAAGGAAGCAAGGGAACTAGTACAAAGCAGCTCTGTAAAACTGCTTGAAATCTCTTCAACATGCTTCTAGTTTAAGACAAGGTATGAAAAGATAACTTGTGAATATAAAAAAAGTCTGTAAGCACAACAGTAATAAATACTTTGCACCTAAATTCCCACTTTTATTCAGTACTACCCAAGTGATTCAGAGAAAGGATTGGTCTCATTAGCCACATTTTAAAGATGGAAAACTGAACAAGAAGAGGTAAAAGACTGAATTTTCCAAAGGACCTTTCTACTTTTGAGTGTCTTAATAAGCATCCACAATATGTTCAACTTTGTCCAAGGTTTTGGTCTTAACTGAGTTACTCAAAACCACACGGGAAAACCGTACTTAAAGACTTAGAATCTAGATAATTTCTATGTTCTCATTACCAGACCCAGTACATCATACCATATCTATAAGACATAGATGCTTACCCATCGATGGAGTTGCCAAAGTCTGTCGCCCTACAAGCTGGGCAGGACCAAGTCCATCCAGAAAATCACTGAACTGGCTGTCTGCAGCCAACCTCACACCAGGGAAAATCAAACTAAAAAAAATATTAAAAACAAGTAAAAAGAAATACATTTGAATTTGACCTTTCTTGTTTTCTAGCTGTTTTGCACTTAGTGTTTACGGTTATGGTACCACTGCTCACAAGAATTTACACTGACAAGATTACAAAACAATTACTGTAATTTTCAAAAACGCACAGTGTTCAACAAGCAGCAATTTGGCCTCCAGCATATAAACAAACAGGTGAAGGAAGCACTAATCCTCACTAAATCTAATTTCCACAGTAATATTTTCACATCATGCTCTCTTTTCCCAATATATTAAAGACCAATGTTAATTATTGTAGTATTCATATGAGACCAGTTCAATAAGATACTAACACATGCCCTTACTGGTAATTTAGTTATGTGAAGGTAAAACTGCTCATGTTTCTCAGTCAACGTGAACTCAGTGGCTGAATGCCAAATGTATGCAATGAAATTATTACATTAGACTGAACACTGGTCACTATTTTTAAAATCACCTTTTAAAATCAGCATTCATCATAAACATTTTGTGAAAACTGTCTTTGAGAATGACATCTATTCAATAATGGAACTGAAATCCATTGTGGCAAATGACCAAAGTAACTTAAAATTCAAATTCTTGCCATAAATTATCTGCGACCCATTACAAGGCAACAAGAACTAATGAGATTTGTAATGACCAACCATAAATAAATGTCCATCTCAATCTCATATAGTGCATCAATTTGGACATGCAAGATATATTGTTCACTATAAGTGTATCGTCCAGTATTCACAGCACAAAATTCACCCATAAATCTATCCACAGTAAGATTTTTCTGGGCAATGTCTTGCACATACCATTCAGAAATCTTTAACTTGGGCTTTTATGAAAAGCACGATACATGACAGTCTCATACTTCTGCCCAGATAATTTCTTCAGGATTAACTAGCAGAATCTTTGAAAAACTCTTGAGCCCAGTGAATGACATCTGGAAATTATCTGGAAATGCTTTGCTCTGCAAAGCACAGACATATGCAAGGAGTTTCCAGAAGACAGCCTGTCCTTTCCTGTGTTTTACCCAGTGCACTGCACCCGCTTCACCTCCTGCCACAATGCTGATGCTTTGACCCACCAGGTGCCTTTCTCATGGCATGGCAGAAATTATCCTCATCCTTCCTGCACCAATAATGGGAGACTCTTTTGGTCACAGGGGAAGACTTAGGCTTGGTCCACTAACGAAGCTTATAACGGGAATTCTGACTGAACAGGACCTACACCACTCACCACACTTGTGATTCCACATTTCACTCACACAAAGTCTACCAATTTCATGAAGAAACACCAGGTAACCACAGTTATAACTGCTGCTTACTTTCCCTCAGAGCTGTAGCTGTTCATGCTCCCATCCGTTGACTCACGGCTGGCCTGACGGGTCATCCAGTTCCTCATCTCCACGGCCAGCCCTGTCTCAGTGCTCCTCTGGACGGTGCTCCGCAGCTTCTTACCCCCTGCTTCTGCAGAGACAAAAGAGAAGCCCCCATTGCACCGCGCTGTCGCAGCTGGGCAGCTCTGCGGGGCACCGCTGTAGGCAGCACGCCACCACTCCACACGGCAGAAACACTCGAAGCCAGAAATTAATGACCTTTACCAAAACTTCCATGTTAAAATCACCATTTTTTTAATAACAAGCAAGCAGCACTGCAAATCTTTTTTACAGGACCTTAGCTCTGTCACCGCCTGCTTTCCAAGGGCAGCATATGCACAAGACAAGTCTGCCCACAGAGGTAACCAGATTTACACTATCCATAGTCTAGTGTGTTTAAAATATGTTTTCTCTGGAAGAATACATTCCTCTTAGGAATTCAATTAAAATGTTACCATTACATCAAAACCTGCAGTGCCTGAGGAATGTTCTAATTCAGACAAACTATTTGATTTAAAAACATTTGGTCATTATCTGCTAAATCAAGTTACAGATATCCATTAGTGAGGATAGTAAACAACAAATCAAGAACCCTTCCCATTCTTTCTTCTCTATTCATGTTCTTCTCATTTCACTAGCTGCTTTAATTTTAGATCTAAAAAATACAGTATTGACTTCTATGCACAATATGAAACTTTATTACCATCTCCAAGAGTAACAATTTTTGTATGTGCTTGAATAGTTTAAATTTAGTTGTAAAAACAGCAAAGTGACAGACAGATGGCTATCAGACAAGGGGAAAAAATACTCAAAACTTACTACAGTAGCATTTTAGTGTGAGAATTTTGATCAAGACCTCAGCTGGAAGATATATTGAAAGCATCACCAAAAAACAACCCCAGAAACAAAAACAGAAACGAAAAAGAAAAAAAAAAGAGTAGGAATGAAGCTTCAGTTTTTCTTTCATGAGTAAGACAGTCACTCCATGTCACTTCTGATTTTAAATGCTATTTCCTGCAATGGGGCAGGGAATACTCTATTCCAATTTCTTTTATCTGTTCAACACGCCCCTGACTTCAGCACAGTGATGTGTGATACACTGATAGCATTAAAAAAGAGCAATAACTCTAAATGTACATAAGAACAAATATCAGAATTCTTAAATATTGATACAATGAGGGTAGAGTAATATCCAATATCCTATGACATCTAGAGATTCACCCTCTTCTGCAGTTGCTTGTAGCCTTTGCTACCCTTTACACCTCTGGCTTATCATGCACCAGAGATCAGAAGAACTGCTGGACCTGTGGGGTCGGTGAAATCAGCAAGGGAGGAGATTGTCCTGGGATAAGGACTCTTCATACCCCGAGGAGAATGTGTGAGCACAGGGTTGGCTTAGAGTAAGAGGGCCTGCAGCCTCGGACAGGGAACAGGAGAGGGACATCGATTTCAATGTCCACACTCAGTATCACTCCGTCCTACAGGCTGCAGTCTGGGTTGAACTCTTCCATGCCCTCCCGTCAGGAGGGATGTTAGGTCAGGTAAAGAACACAGGAATTTTAGTGAAGTGGGAAATAGAAACCCAAATCACCTTGAAACCCCTTGTCAAGAAACATTAATAACTTTGCAATATTTAGCAATAGTGAGACATTCCTATAGCAGTTTCGCGCGTGGTTCAAATTGCTTATCACAAGCCTTCTACACATTCCTTAAGAGCATAACTTTTAATCACTATATAAAAATAACAGAAGTAATAATTTTCCCCTAGAACTTCAGCTACCCATGTGAATTCAGTACCAAGAGAGTAAAATAATTTTTTTAGTACACCAAAACTACTTCTGAAAACGCCCATTAGTACCTCGTGCAATAAATACAAATAAAAAAGATACAAGGCTAACGTGAGATACGAAAAACGAAGGACTGAATTCAATAATTTCATTTCTATTGGGTTGCACTGTTCCAAGTGTCTGCAGGTTTTATCATTTATATTAAACTAATAAAAGCTGGCATCTGACTTCCAGCTGGTCCAGAGCTGTTCTAAAATCCAATCATTCATATCAAAGAAATATTCCCTCAAAACTGACAGGAAAAAATTGTGCTATAGTTTTGCAGAAAAGGTACAGCATGTCATAATTACATGTGAAAGGACGCGACACCTGAAGCCCCATGCTCTTTTCATTCAAGTGTTGTTACAGGATATTCCATCGCAAGAGCTCTTTTGATTACTAAGCATTTTCATTCAGCTTTGCTCAATGCTGGTCATTCTTGGTTGATTGTTGCAAACATGAATTATCTCATGCAAATTTAACAGAACATCTCCATCTTGCATAATTGTTCAATCCCTTCATATCAAAGACTTTGGGGGTTGGGATAAATATGTGTTTGAATATGTGATATCTGAATGAGTATATAGTAACTTTCATTAACTAGTAAGTCAGATTTTTTCTGAATTAGAATTATAAGTCTGTATGCCTTTAGCAGAACATTCACAGAAAAAAAATCAACACAACTTTTGCACATCAATTTACTAAGAAATCAAGGCAGAACTGGTGCAATTGTAATTCAATTCTTCATAGATACACACGCGTAGCTGTTCTTAACATTACTCTGAATCTTATTTTTAAGCAGTTTTACTTTCCTGCATTCATTTTAACTGAAATAAGTGTCCTGATTCACATGAAGACAGGCTGATAGCAAAGAAGATACAACTTTGATATAGCATGAAAGTTAGGCATGCATTCTATATCCAACTTCTGTATAAGTGTGGGTGGTAAACACTAATTATCTTGACCTTAACACTGAATTTAAGGAGGGTTGAAAGGAGGCTATGTGAATAATTATTTTCCAGTTTTCAACAGAAACAGGCAGAGCTCTCTGATGGTCTCAAAAGAGAAAGATCTGACCTTTCACCAATAAGGCTCCTAATCATGATGTTGATGCTTCCTGAAGTAAGAATTGAAGATTTCAACAGCAAAATGGCAATTTTGAACAGAAGTACAGAAGAAGAACCAGAGCACAGGCATGACTTCTGAGCCACTGCTTTAAAGATGAATATTCTTTCAGATAAAGCTTGGCTAAACTAATATGTAATAATACATGACAAATACCCACACTTGATTGCCCACAATACTAGCAATACATTGGTCCCTGGAAAAATGTAATACATCAAAAACAATCTCACAATACCTCAAACAATTTAAAAGGAAAGACAGTATTTACCTAATCATAGCATCACAGAATCCATAATTTCTGTTTCATAAATTCACCATTAAAATACTTAAAAGGTTGCAAGCAGCAATGAAAATGCAAAGCAGCTACTCAACTCAAAGAAATAGCCTTTGGTGCCATACTTCCAAGCTGTAGCTGGTAGAAGATCTGGTTGAAGGGTTACCACTCTAGTAAATCCAAACAGTTTTCTCTCATTCCTGCCTGGAAACTAAAACCTCCCCTATTATGCTAATACAACTACTTGTGTGGCTGCATTCTGTACTGGACCCAGCCCAAAAGGAACAAACCAACAACATGTTTTATAGTTGTTCTTTTTCTTTTAAGACAGATCATTTCCCAAAAACATTTGTGAAAACAAACATACAGTTGAATGAACCCAACTAAGGTGATGCTAATCTCTAGCTAGATGAGTAACTTGGAAATGCATCTGACACTAACACAGAAGTAAAAATGTAACTGGTGCCACTGTAAAAGTTAGGGTTGGTTTTAAAATCATTAAGTATATATACATACACATTCAGCTCATGCACGCTCTTTTTAATCCTACCTACAAAAGTATGCAGAGTTTAGTAGTACACTTTGTTGCTAAGTACATTGCTGACCACATACACTGAAAATCATTTTACTCACAATTTATCAAACCCTAATAAAGAACATGGAAAATGTTCTCCAAATTAGTATAATCTAATTGTCCTAGAAAGAAGAAATTTCTCTCAAGTCCCCATCACAAAATATGGAATATATTATCTGAAAAACACTAGTTCAGATTCTTGCAGCCATACCGTAAGGAGTGGAATAAATTACCAGAAATAATTGCTTTGGCATTTATGAAAGCACATTCATTCTTACAGCTAATCACACTGGTAATTTAACTAATATGGTTACTGCAAATAGACTCCACAGGCCACATTTTCTAAATTACACAAGGAATTATTTGTTCCCACAACTTGCAGCGCAAATCACTTGCAAACTAGGAGTGCAAAAGTACTGATACAATCTTCAATATCAGATGAGGACAAGACGAAAACTGCAGTGAATGCAGCAGATTACCTTCTGTGACCTGGGATCAAGCCAGATGGAATCTGCCTCTGGCAGCGAGAGCTCAAGCTCTTAGCTTGCTCTCAGCAAGAGCTTCCAATAACTGCTCACTACCAGGCGCAGTGCCTTGAGAGAGGACATCACTGGTGCAGGCAGAGGCAGGCTGGCTATGCCAGTGCCCAGGTGGTACGTGATCTCTTGGTAGGACTGGTACTGAACACAGAGCAGCTGTGGCTCCAGCTGTGGGACCTGATGAGCTCCATCCACAGGTCCTGACAGAACTAGCAGATCAAGTTGCTAGGCCACTTTCTGTCGTACTTGAGAAGTCATGGAAGTCTGGTGAAGTGCCCACTGACTGGAAAAGGTGAAACATCACTCCCATTTTCAAAAAGGGAAAAAAGGAAGCCCCGGGCAACTACAGGCCAGTCAGTCTTCCCTCTGTGCCTGGCAAGATGATGGAGCAGATCCTCCTGAAGGCTCTGCTACGGCACATGGAAAATGTGGAGGTGATCAGTGGCAACCAACATGGCTTCTTCAAGGGAAAATCCTGCCTGACAAATCTGGTGGCCTTTTATGATGGAGTTATAGCATCAATTGACAAGGGAAGAGCAACCAGTGTCATCTATCTGGACTTGTGCAAAGCATTTGACACTGTCCCACATGACATCCTTGTCTCTACATTGGAAAGACATGGATTTGACAGATGGACCACTCGGTGGATAAGAAATTGGCTGGAAGGTCACACTCAAAGAGTTGCGATCAATGGCTCAATGTCTGAGTGGAGACCAGTGACAAGTGGTGTTACTCAGGGATCAGTACTGGGACTAGTGTTATTTAACATCTTTGTTGGTGACATGCACAGTGGCATTGAGTGCACCTTCAGCAAGTTTGCTGACGACACCAAGCTGTGTGGTGAGGTTGACACGCTGGAGGGAAGGGATGCCATCCAGAGGGACTTTGACAGGCTGGAGAGGCGGGCCCAGGCCAACCTCATGAAGTTTAACAAGGCCAAGTGTAAGGTCCTGCACCTGAGTCAAGGCAATCCTAAGCACAGATACAGGCTGGGCAATGAGTGGACAGAGAGCAGTCCTGGGGAGAAGGACTTGGGCATGCTGGTGGATGATAAGATAAGCATGAGACATAATGTGCGCTTGCAGCCCAGAAAACAAATCACATCCTGGGCTGCATCAAAAGATGTGTTGCCAGCAGGTCAAGGGAGGTGATTCTGCCCCTCTACTCCGCCCTCATGAGACCCCACCTGGAACAGTGCGTCCAGCTCTGGAGCCCCCAACACAAGACAGACATGGAGCTGTTGGATCAAGTCCAGAGGAGGGCTACCAAGATGGTCAGAGGGTTGGAACACCTTTCCTACGAGGACAGGCTGAGAGAGCTGGGCTTGTTCAGCCTGGAAAAGAGAAGGCTCCAGGGAGACCTTATAGCGGCCTTCCAGTACTTGAAGGGGGCCTACAAGAAGGCTGGGGAGGGACTTTTTACAAGGGCCTGCAGCGACAGGACAAACGGTAATGGAAGCTGGTAGAGGGCAGGTTTAGACTACATACAAGGAAGAAGTTCTTCACCCTGAGGGTGGCGAGACACTGGAACAGGTTGCCTAAGGAAGTTGTGGATGCTCCATCTCTGGAAGTGTTCAAGAGCAGGTTGGATAGAGCCTTGAGCAACCTGGTAAAGTGAGAGGTATCCCTGCTGTGGCAGGGGGGTTGGAGCTAGATGATCTTTGAGGTCCCTTCCAACCCAAACCATTCTATGATTCTATGAAACACACTCAAGCGCTTGAGGTGCGTCTTCTCTTCTCTCCCCACCTAACCAAAAGGCTGCTTCAGTATTTTCATTTGAACCCAGGAGATAGCTGCCTGTGAGTGACCGTTTTTCAAGAGTAAAGTTCTTTCCGTATCTAGAGATCTGCTCTGGGCATGTTAAGAACAGGTTAGGTAAAATCATCAGAGACAGTCCCAGAACACTTGATCCTACCTAGTAAAAAGGGGATGGAGCAGATCTCAAATTCCCTTGCAGCTGCACAATTCTGTCTGGAACAGCCCAGGTTTTGGCCTCACTGAGTAAGGCATTTAGCTCTTGTTGAAGAACTGCTGGGAACAACAGCTGAGTTGTTTCTTTCCTTGTGTCACACACAGACTCCAAGCAGCAGCCACAGAACAGGATCTACTAATTTAAGTAGGATTTGGGAAACCCAGATTCCACTGTCACTTCAGTTTGAGAAGCTTTGAGCCCATCTCATCAGTTCTCAGAGTGCTAATCACCAGCTTATGAAGCGTCCTGTTACCTTCTCATGAAGATTTTTCACAGTGCATGCCATAAGCATTTATGAAGCCCAAAGGGCATTTGCAGGGCCATGGAGAAACTGAAACCAGGGGCTCTCCCTTACTTTGCACTTGTAAAAGAAAAAAGGGAAGACCTGTGCTTCAGGTCCTGCTACCAGGAATATCTGAACGTAAAACACTGAGAAATTCTGACTGGGATGGGGATAGCCTGCTCTGATAGCCCAAAAGCACAGCTGCCTTCAGTAGGGAAGCTCTTCAGTATGGGAGTAGCCAAGTTTGGAAAGTTTAAGAGAGCCTGGGCTGACAGCCCCAGTTTGCACTATGCATTTTAAAATTTCTTGGGAGGCCTAACTAGTTTTTAATTTTCAGTCAAGAAATACTTCTTCACTCTTGTCCTGTGCCTTTCTGTTTCCTCATCTGTCTTTTCTCTGGCCATACTGGAAGTATGATTAAATAAGATTCAGGTTAATTAAGACAACACCTAAGAAAACGCAAAAGAAAATGAGAACTGAATGAAATAATCAACTGCCAAACTGTTGCTTGAGCTTCTGGTCAGAGGCTGGTATAGGAGCTTTCGGGTCCCGTTCTTGATGAACTCCCATATACAGGACCCAAGAGGCAGCCATCATAAATGCCAGTTGTTCACAGGATATAAACCTTTGGCCAGATTGCAGCATCCTTTGTCTGTATTTCACTCCCCTGTGAAGGCAAGGCTGGTCATACATTTGACCTGGAGAAGATCCCCGTGGCCTGTTGTGGCTGTGTGATGTGACGTCAGTTCACCATACACTGCTCACAAGCAATGCTGTCGTTTAAGGCAGGCACCTGCTCCTTATTCTCTCTCGCTTTTTAATGTGTTTAAAGTTGTTTTCCACCATTTTAATTTCACTGCTACGCTGATGTCCATTCTTCAGTCTTAACTGACCCTTTGGCAAAATCTTAAGAGCATCAGACTCTGCTTTTGCCTGTGTGGGGAATTCATCAGTTTAAGCTCTTCAACACTCGCAGTCCCAAAAGATTTTTAAACATTTTTACAAGAGTGAAGTGTTAACAAAGAGCTGTTTTTCTATGTACATGATAATTACTTATTGTTCCTAAAATTCCAGTACCCCCTGTATTATTATTCAGAATGACTATGGAACATGCTACACACAAAAAGGACAAATAGCCATCTCTGACAGCTTAAAGTTTGTTTTTAATACCTGTGCTATGTAACACTCCCTGGAAATCCCAATTAAGTATATACAGATCCACAGCATGGAGGTTTGCTCCTTGGCCATTCCCTTGACAAAGAATTTACCCCTGATAATAGGCAGCCAATGGACTGGGATCCATCCCAGGGAATCAAAACTAACTGCACCTGTAAGGATGAGTGTTAGTACCGAGGCGATTTCCACTTCTCTTGGTTACTTGGCTCTGACTATCTAACAACAAACGGGCTAAGCAGATCTGGTTGGATCCTTTGTTTTACAGATGTTGATTACAGATCTTGATTGTAATACACAGTAAGAAAATAAAATATTTTTTATATTTTCAGTCATCTATTTGGCCCAAGAGAGATCAGGACATCTCTATGACATTTATGCTATTTTTTTCAAATGTATGACTGCAGGGACAACCAGGAATGTCTTCCCCAAATTTGTGTAAGATACATTTCCAAGTCAGCTGCCGTACTGAGGATTACTGACCTAGTAAACTACCCCTTGACTAGCCAGTCCAACCAGACATCCATAAAAGTTTGACTCTAACTTGGAAAAATACTGTTGCACATAAAATGTCTCAAATAGGAGATCATGAAAAAAGTTTAGTTCTGATGTAATATAAAACCAGCAGACATCAAATGCATAATTCACGTTACCCTAATTACTTTTATTTAGAAATGCACAACTCCTGACAGTGAGATGTGAATCAGGAACACAACTACACACAACCTCTCAGACCTTTCCAGCACTTCTGTAGAAGTCTCTGTGTCTGTTACTGATAAGAACATCAGTTTTGTAAGTGTGGTCAGAGGATGCACCTGCCAAAAGCCTCGTACGATTGCTGAAAAACTCAACACTGAGATGTGACAATGAAGAAGCACGCGGCTTTAGAGCCCACAGCTGTATGTCCCACGTGCTAAGTGACCTGAATGAACAGTTTTTCAGAAACCCTCATTTAGACCGGTTACATTCTCCACACAGATAGATGTTCTTATCACTGAAATATAATAGGTCTGAATTTGTGCATATTTTGTGCATGTGTCAGAACAGAATGGTAGCATTTTATATCCACTTTGTACATCCTGTACAACAATCTACATGACTACAAAAAGTGCAAAGCAGTGGGGAATCAGCCTCATCCCCAAGCTATTAAAATCCCGAAAAAATAGAGCAAGCAATTTTGTGGAATTACATTCTAATTTTATACACCATTTACATAAAGAATCACTAAATGGGTGCACATCTTCACCACAAGAAATCTTCAAACCCAGTCTTTGATTTTGCCAATGACAAAGGATGACCATCTTAAGTAAAAAGAAACCATCACTGCAGTTTTGAGTGATGTTTTTATGTTTATACGTACATTCAGTTTTCTGGATGTATAGCATTCTTTTCTTATGCGCTTATCAATAACAATTTTTCCATGCAGTGCCAAGAGCAGATTAAAATTTCTTAAACAGTGAATAGTGTACATATTGAGGAGCTTAGAATTGGTTTTTTTTTATTTTTGTATTATATGAATTATATGCAATAATGACAGTAACACCATTCTTTAACCCAACCTTGATTATTTTTTGTATAGCTAGGGTCACTACATACACTCTCAGACAGATCTGTGCAGCATTTTTGAATGATGTAGCAACTGCGTTGAAACAATTCAACACCCTCTATTAGGGCTTAATGAGATAGCTGGTGCCAAGTAGTTGGATGGCTACTGAGATTACACAAATTAGAAACAGTTCATCCTCCTAGCTTTGTCTAAAATGACTAATGATACCATGCAAATATCATTATTTAAATAACCACAGTTCCCAAAACTCTGAGCAAATTTCACACTGTAATGACCCATTTTCAAACTACTGCTGTTAAACATTTACCTCTCCAATTGAAACAATGGCAACACAGCATGTCACTGCTCTGACTACACTGTCGACCTTGTTATTGAAAAATTACAATTACAGCACATAGATATAAGTGTGACAGTACTTTCAGGTTTATGTAGGTACCACCAGAGACAAAACCTGTCATACACTGTAGCTTCACTGCTGCTGTTACAGCCACACCTGAGTTATCTATTATCTATTCAGCTACATGCTGCAGTGTAACTAGCAGCTCAGAAGAGAAATAAATAAATATAAGAGAAACACAGCTTTAAAATTCTGTTGGGCATTTCTATTATACAGTCAGGTTGAAGTACGTCGTACTGTGAATGTCAATCCTTTTGCAGTTTCTTCTACTTTTCTGTTGATTTTCCAGATGTTTCCCAGAATACACGTTTGGTTTGTGCCACAATTTTCTTCTCCAGCAACAGTATAGGTTTTTTCCTATACTTTTTTAAAAGGTCTTATCCATCTTGGCATCTACATCTACTGCATCAGTATAGTACCTGAGTGTAATTGGTAAAAACAATTGGGACTGGAAAGAGAGATGCAAATTGCTAGATATGACTTCTGTACTGCCACCACCCTGGAGTCAGCCCAAGGAGCTGCAGAAGTGGGAGAGACCCAGCCCCACCACAGTGATGGGAAGTCTGGCTCAGCTCAGCCCCTGAGCAGTGCCCTAGCAGCAAACATAAAAAACTATTGATTATTCCACATTTGGAGCGATATTTATCCTCTAAGATGAGCCATGCCACTGTTGCATGAGATGTGCAGCAGACAATCTCTGGCATGTTAACATCAATCAAACCAAGCTTTAAAGCTTCATCTTTTACAGCAGATACCCTGCCACAAGGCAGTACACGCTTCTTTCCTATCCCACCTTGGCTCTGCCTATAAACATTCCACGTAAACAAGGTCATCTTTACCACCAAGGCCAGAAAGAAGGCCAGTTCCCCAAGAAGATGTAGTTATTCTCATTTTCTTCACTGCCTGATGATCCTACTATTACTTCATCATGTTTAAGAAGATGACCATTTTAAAGCATAAATACTTCATGTGCAGGATTCTCTTCACTTTAATAATTCCTGTGTTAATGAATTTATTGTTACTACTTCCCCCATATTTCTATTTCTGGTTAAATTATTGTCTGCTTGTTATTGTCTACTGGGACCTCCAGAGGGACAGTGTGATCTGGCAGCCTAACCACTGGAACAGAATCCAGGAACTGCCGAGCTTTATTCCAGCCCTACCAAGGAGCAATGATTAATCAGTGAGAAATGCTACTGAAGCCAGTAACAGCGCTCAACTGAGCAGTTCAGCGTACATTTAAACAAGACCTGATCCTTCACTCACTAGCATCAATGGCAACACTCCTGCTGATATCTGTGTGGGATCGAACAACCCCTTGAGCAAGTTTCCCAGATAGCAGCCAGGTGACAGGAGTGTATAATGTGCTTCTATTTCTGATGAACTTATGCAGCAACATGTAGATACTTCTTTTGGCAGACAGCAATATGCAAAACTGTAATGTATCTTCTCCTCAGCTAACACAACTAATTCTTTCTATTTTTGGCATGATTATCTTGAACTGAAGCACATTCTGTAGTTTCTGGGGTTTTTTTTTTTCAATTGCCTTTTGTTTTTCTAACATACTGGGAGACCAAGATGCTTTCCAGTTCTTTCTGAATTAATTTGTCTTAAATTATCATAAATTATCTCTTGAATTGTCTTCAGCACCTGCAAAGCATTTGACTTCCCCCTGAATCTCATAAGCTTCACTGCCACCCAAAAATTTTGGCAAAAGAAGACATTAAACTGAAATATACTTTTGGAGGGCACAGTTCTGCACGCAGATCTTGCCATGACTAGCAGTTCCATAGCTGCACTCCTGGCAACCTGCTATTTAACAGTTCATATCAACACCTCAATGCAAAAGCAAATTAGAAGTGAATGTAAATAGAGTATAAAAAGGAAACTTTAGCACAAATTTGTTACAGTAAACAACACACAAAGTGTAATTTGAGGAAGCACCAAGTTAACAGGCTCCCTCATAAAAACAGATGTAGGCTTTCTTGTGACCACATGCAAACTGAGCTTCTCTCTTCTTTTCTCAGTGCATGTCGGGTAACTGTAATTCTGCTCCAGTAACCTTCTTGTACATAAGAATTCACTTGCTCTAGCACATTTTCCAGTTGTCCACAGAGAAGTTTGGCAAACGCATATCCACTACTTTTATATGTATTATGTGCATGAAATTTTGCACTATAACTACACAGACATCTAAAAGGATGTCACACACATTTACATTGGAAATTCCCTGGTCTTTTGAATTTAATGAAAAAGTTTCCTTTAATTTCAACCCAGGTTTTCAGATAAAATGTGAGGCTTGGGATGCTTCAAGAGCATCCAGATAGGTACTGATTTGCCCTCTGTCCCCACACCTCTTCCACAATTTCCACATAATTTAAATTTGTTCCAAGCATTATATGATGCCAATTCTCACTTTACTATGCAGGCTGTACACTTTATCATCCATGAATCTAACAAAAAATGCCAAAGACACCCTTTAATAAGCTTGATACTTCGATAATGTAGTTTGCTCTGGTACCATATGACATGTTAGTTCTGTGTGTGCACAGGCACACATGCCAGAAATCAACTGGTGATGAAAAACCTGATTTTCCAATACCTGTTACTGGACACAGTAAATGGTATTGGAAACAGCTAAGAATAATAAACTCCTTTAAAAATAATGAATGTAAATAAATTTGAAGGACTCACGTAACTGATAAGCAAGTAGGAAATGCTAGAGTGAACAGCAGTTCCCCGTGCTGAAAACCTGGCCAACCACGGCAAGTTCAGGCCTGTCCATGGCAAGTTCCTAGCTACGAACTGGAAAACTGAGGCCTTTCCACAGCCCGCTTCTTCAGTATGTTACAGCTTGGATGCCAGGACTTAAGGAGTTTCCTTCTTTATTCAACTGACACTCAAGTGGAACTTCTCAATCATCGTAAAATTATTCTTACTAGTGCATTGTATTGAGTTAGTTACTATTCCGTTAGTTCTTGAACTTGACAGTACTCATATTCGTTCATACCCAGAGAGGTATCTATGGACGAGTGTATTCATTTCAGCAGTTAATGAACAAAAGTCTTCAAGAGAGTATCACAAATAAATGCCTCAACAAGTCAGATTTTCTATTTGTATTAAAAATGTGATTGAGTGGGAAATGTAAAAGCACCCCTGTAGCAGGTTATCTTTTTTTAACCTACGCAGAAATAACTACATCTTCAGGATGGGTAACTTATGAAGTGGGTTTAACATCAACCCTTTCAGATTAAACTGTAAAAAGCGTGAAGTATGTGAACATGCGAGTGCCTGTACCACACCCACCTAAGGACACTGGTGGTACATAAATATAATTGCATAGAAGCACTCAGAAGACAACAAATTCCAATTTGAGTGCAGAGGTGACCTGCCATCAAAAAAACCCATCACATTTTTTTCTTTCTAATCTTAGTGAGGGCTCTCGGGAAAAGAGTGTAGCTGTCATGCCTGTCACTCCCTCTGCAACCTGGTATGCCTGAAAACTCCAGTAGCAGAAACTCAGCTCCATAAAAACTGCAGAGAAATTACATCTCTATTTTTTCATTGGAATTACAGGAAATGCATTTTCAAGTGTAGCTTACATCTAAATACGATCAGATAACATCAATCAACACAACACGTAAAAAATCAGTATACAAGCTTTTAACACTTCTGTTTAAATAACTTGTCAGCGCAAACTAAATAAATCATTACAATTACCCTTGAATTAACATGTATTCCTCTACTGACTTTCATATATCTCATATTTCTTTGAACCAGTTTTAAACAGAGATCTCAACTGAGGAATAAGTTAAGTGTTTCCTAGAGAAGAAAACAGACCAGAACAAAACAAATCAATACTCCGATTTCACACAGGATTAATGCAATTCTTGTAACTAATAATCAAGACTGAACAGACAACTACTCTGGAATGATAGAGAAAAAAATCTTTAAAGAATACATAAGCACGTGTAGCATAGTTTGTGATATTTTTAGTGTTTTAAAAATGTGTGTTTTCAGTCATAGTGTTTAGTAGCAAGTCAAAAGATTAAAAATGCCCGCTGAAGCCTGCCTTGCAGTCTAGTGGCAATATTTTTCAGTTCACTTCATTGTTCAAGGCAGGGAGCAGATGAGAGTACTGAAGGACAGCACAATTCACCCTGGGGAGCAGCTGCCTCTTCTCTATGGAAAGGAGCAGCCTGGCCAGCCCCGGAGTAGGGTCCAGGGGAAAGGTGAGGGAGCACTTTTTGGCACTCACACGAAAAAAGGAAAGATGCTTTGGAGAAGAGACTTCAGAGACTGTTGCATGTGAAAAGATAAATCAAGACATGTGAAGACTCAGGACAAACATTTGCTGCTGAACTCTGACAAGAGATGTGGAAGGTGATATATCCATATGTAGACATTTTAAACACAGGTTATGAATGGTGTACATACACAGCCGATACATGTTTGTCTAGCGGCACTGGACAAATACTGATATCTCAATTTAATATTACTCAAATCTACTGAAGGTGAATATGCTCCGTTCTTAATGAAATTTAAAATCTTGAGTTAGTTCTGATAAACATTGGGAAGACCGTCAGTTCATTCTATATGTAAACATATTTAAACACACCAGATTATTTTCCTCACAAAGCCAGCATTTTCAAAACAAACTCATGAAACACAAGTTCTGTGATGGGTAGGGTTTGGTGCCACGCTTAGTCATACATGTACATTTGTTACACACATTCTGAACAGCAACTTGAACTTTTTACTTTTTTTTGATAGCTAGCTTAGGTTTTAATTTTTTTTTTTTTTTTTTTTTTTTTTTTTTGGCCACAGTTATACAGAAAATCCATTGCATTTCTCTTTGTCATGTAAAGTTCTGGTCCTGCAACAAATAAATGGAAATTACACATGTGCTTTACTGGTTGGACCTACTTTTATGAGTCGAGATTAACTAAGAGTGAGACCTGCGAGGTCTACTGGTACGTATACACTGGTACACATAGGCTTCTGCCTACACTGCTGTTCCCAAGATACAAGTTAAACTGGGACAGTATTTAATGCTTCAAACCTGGCGTTCTTTGTAAATTATACTGTAATAACGGCCAAGGGATACCTGAGCAAGCCCATGTAGTGTCAGACAGAACAGCGCCCGTGAGGAAGTGTGGTTTGTTTTCCTTATGACTGAGCAGAAAACGGGAAGACCCTCTACCCCATTTTTTTTCAGCACAACTAAAGCTCAGCGAGTAACTTCATTTCCAGTGCGAGGATAAGCATCACCGTTTAGCTCACACCTCCTTCCCCGGTCACAAGCACTGTGTCACCAGCCCCTCTCCCAACACCGGGAGCTCTCCGCGAGCTGCCTCCCAGCACCGACCTCGGCGCTCAGCACCGCCGCCCGACCGCCTGCCGGGACGGGAAAGGGGCGACCGACCCCCGGCCCTTCCCTGGGGGGTGCCACTGCCGGGCCCGGCCCCTCCCCGGAGCCCCCCGCGGGGTCGCGGGCCTCGCCCCGCGCACACCTGCCGCCGCCCGCCCCGGCCCCGGCCCCGGCCCGCCGCGGCCCCTCACCTCCGTCCTCCTCCTCCAGGGAGTTCATGCAGGGGAAGTAGACCGCCAGCGCCTCGAAGGAAGCGGAGAGGCTGCTCCGGCTCTGCGATCGCTGCATGGCGCGACCGCCGGCCGCCGTCTGCCGGCCCATCTTGGCCGAGCGGCACCCGCCCTTGGCGCGGTACAAGAAGCGCGGCGTCTTGGCGGCGGGCGGCGCGGTGCGGAGCGGCGGGGAGCGGAGCCCTCCGCGGGCGCTCCGTGCCCGGAGGGGCTGAGAGCGGCGGTCAGCGCTGGGCGGGCTGCGCGCCGCGGAGCTCCCCTCTGCACGGCTCTGCCCCGCTTTGCCGGCTCTGCCCCGCTCTGCCCGGCTGCGCCCGCCTCTGCCCGGCTGCGCCCGCCTCTGCCCGGCTGCGCCCGCCTCTGCCCGGCTGCCTCCGCCGGCGCCGCTGCTCACGGCGGGGCGGGCCGCCGCAGCCAGCGCGGGGCCGCCTATCAGCGGGGTGAGCCGTCAGCCGGCGGCGTAAGTCACCGCGGCGGGCGGGGGGGAACGGCGCCCGTCGTGCGAGCCTCAGCGGCGGGGCGGCCCGGCCGCGGGCGGCTGTAAATACCGACCGCGCCGGAGGGAGGACCGGGAAACCGCACCGGCCGACAGCGGCGGGCCGTCCCGCAGGCACCGCCCGCAAACTTTGTTCCTCCCCGCCCGGTCCCTGCTGAGCCGACGGGTGGCGGGAGGGGAGCGCTGGGGCCGGCCGGGGGCCGAGAGGGAGTCTGAACACGGGGAGGAGGCTCCCATGCTTCGCCAAGGGGTGGCGGGCGCCCCAGCGGCCCCGGGGGTGGCTCAGGGTGGTGAGCGCTGCCAGCGGCGCTGGCCGGCACAGCACACCTGCAGCCAACGGACAGGCAAGTGTCTGCCCTTTGGTGGTGATTGTGTGGAGAAGGAATCACTGAATCACAGAAGGGCTGAGGAGGGAAGGGACCTCTGGAGATCATCTGTTCCAACCCCCCTGCTCAAGCAGGGTCATGTACAGCAGGTTGCCCAGGACTGTGTCACAGAATCACAGAATGTTAGGGGTTGGAAGGGACCTCTGGAGATCATCTAGTCCAACCCCGTGCCAGAGCAGGACCACCTAGAGCAGGTTGCACAGGACGGCATCCAGGCGGGTTTTGAATGTCTCCAGAGAAGGAGACTCCACAGCCTCCCTGGGCAGCCTGTTCTAGTGCTCTGCCACCCTCAAAGTAAAGAAATTGCTCCTCATGTTTAGATGGAACCTCCTATGTTCAAGTTTATGCCCATTACCTCTTGTTCTGTCACTGGACACCACTGAAAAGAGCCTGGCCCCATTCTCTTGACTCCCACCCTTTAGGTATCTGTAAGTGTTGATAAGATCCCCTCTCAGTCTTCTCTTCTCCAGGCTAAAGAGCCCCAGGTCTCTCAGCCTTTCCTTGTAAGAGAGATGCAATCCCAAACAGAAATACAGGCTCGGCAATGAATGAGTCGAGAGCAAGCCCTGTAGAGAAGGGCTTGGGGGTGTGAGTGGATGAAAAACTGAGTATGAGCCAGCAATGTGCACTCACAACCCAGAAAGCCAGTTGTGCCTTGGATGAGGGGTAACGGTTTCAAACTGAGAGGGGAGATTTAGATTAGATACCAGGAAGAAATTCTTTCTTGTGAGGGCAGTGAGACATTGGCACAGGCTGCCCAGAGAAGCTGTGGCTGCCCCCTCCCTGGCAGTGTTCAAGGCCAGGTTGGATGGAGCTTTGAGCAACCTGGTCTGATGGAAGGTGTCCCTGCCCATGGCGGGGGGTGGGGGGGGGGTGGAACTAGTTGGTCTTTAAGGTCCCTTCCGACCCAAACGAGTGTATGATTATATGAAATATCCCTTGTAGAAGAAATAACTTAGGAGCCAGCAAGTTTTCACCAGTCTGCTCATGTCTTCCTTCCCAAGTAAGAGGGTAAGGACCTCCACCACCTTCCCCTAAGCGCTGACCTCAGCAGAGACTGGGAGTCCCCCTCTGACAGAGAGGCCTGATGTCCTGCTGTGACATGGCCATCACAGAGATGGTCAGCACAGCGCACCAGAAAAGATGCTAACGGGGCACTTCATTGGTGATTTGTGGCCTTGGTGGGAATTTGGCTGTGCCCTGAAGGCTGTGCCACAATGCCAGGGCCCCTACATCTCTCAGTCCCTCAGCACTGAACAACACCTAGCAGCCACAGCAATTATAACGAGTTGAAGTTTTTGCTAATATTGCACATTACATAAAAAAAATAATGTTAACTGTGATTGATAAAATCAGCCTCTACCAAGAAAATCACTTTAAATATACAATTTGTAGTCAATTCCAAATTACCCAAAATAGAGGTTGCGATACAAGACACCTATTCAGCAAATCTGTGACAAAGCACTGGATCACAATCCCGTCCAAACTTCCTCAGTATGCTTCTCTCTCCTGATTTTCTTTCTTTAAAATAAAGGTTTAAAAGGAGGAATGAAAACGGAGACAAAGAACTGAGATAAAAAAGCCATAAACTGTCTGGATTCTGGGATTTGGAGAGGCTCTCCTTGAGCTAATGATTGCATTATACAAATAATCTAATTGATGGCAATCTAGACACGTGCCTTGACTGCAGAAACAAGATCCCTACCCTGACATTGACAAGATCTCTCAGTTGTTTTGCTTATTTTTAAAATTTTACTGCTACTCATTGATTTGTGTCACCAGTTGCAAGTGAATCAAATTCCTGTTAAAGAAGAGCATCCAAACTCCCATCTGAATGCTAAATATCAAGAAAAAGCATAAGACTCACATGTATCCTATATCTTTAACATTTTATGATAGTTTGCTGAAAGAACAGCACATTGAAAGAATCCAGGTCAAACAGAACAAGTTCAAGCATCTGCTATAAATGTATGTACTGTCCTAAGTAAATTCTATTTGTAGAGGTGAATATATTATGAAATATTTTGGTGGCTAATCTGCTGAACTAGGAAAGCAAATGCTTACTAGTTGTATTCCCTGAAAATTACTAAAAAATGTTATGTAACATGAATTTGTGGCACTGGATCTTCCGTGCCAACCTGCTCTAAATCCAGCCAGCCAATAATGGAATTCTGAATTGAATAAATGTATCTTTCTCTTCTTATATAGCTATACTATGTGTGGTAATTAAAAAAAATATGGAAATTAAGGTATTCTTCATCTTTTTCCATGTTTAGACTGTAACTGGGTGTATTTTAGCAAGTGTGCTCCAAGTAGACACAAATTATGAGACATTAAATGGGGATGCTTTGGAAAAATAATGATTTGATCATTCCTGCGTGAAAACATTCTTTTTCTCCTGGGGGGGAAAAAAAAAAAAAAAAGAAGGAAACCAGAAGTTTCTTGACTTCCTATTGCTGCTTCTGTGTGCTGAACCTGGAGGTCATAATTTCCAGGACTTGAAGAATGCAAAATTATTTGTGCAGATGATTTATTTTTATTATTGCCTATATTATGGATTAATTCCTAAAACCTGCTCCAGCTCCTGAACACAAGATAAAAGCACACATTGCCTTAAATGGGTTCTTAAGGCCTTGTGCACATTTTGGAGAGGATTTTCCAGTGAAGACGCTGTGGAAAGGTGATCTGAAGTTTCTGAACACCCCCTTTTAAACCTGCATTTAAGATAGGTATTCTGGGAATGGGACTGGAAAGGGGTTTTTGCCCTTTTCTTTGTCACCTTTTCTGCTCTTCTGTCAATCATTGCTCACAGATTTCTTTTGTTTTCTACAGAGGGGATTTATTTCGATCATGGTTGTCTTCAGAAAAGACAATTCCGTTGCCTAGCTTTCTACACAGGTTAATTATCTTTAACTTGCACTACACCTATCAACTTTTAGGCATAATGTATTACAAGTATAATTCAAACTCTTTAAAGACTTTCCACTTATGAGAGCTCTTTGTGCAATGTATCACTACAAGAAGGGCCAATGGCTTCCTCTTACAACTTCAGGGACAGTCCCCCACACCTCCCTCTGAGATGCAGACTGTGTTTTATTTAACTTCTTTCATATCCTCAGCCTTCACTAAGCAGAGACAGCTAACACACATCAACAGAGAAGAAACACTTGATAAACATCAAAGGCCTCAGAAAAAGTGATAAATTATCTCCCCCTCCAAAAATACTCCAGCTTGAAACCCTAGCACTTATCAAATTCTAGAAAGGTAGAAAAGGGAAAAAAAATACCAGTATTAGTTGGAGGAAATATTATTCTCCAAATAAGTTATTATTCAAGGAATTTCCAGTTAATGTGACTAGGTTAAGTATCACTGGGATAGAAGACTGCAATTACTACTGAATTAAACCCTTTTCTTTTTTTTTTTTTTCTTTTCGAAACACTAAAACAATACACTGAAAAGATTACTAAAAGTACTGGCCAGTCAGTGTAAAATGGGGTTTATGTATGAAAACTTGTAACAAGCTGTTACTTACTGTAATTTGCTACATGTTAGGACTGTGCTGGCTGTCCCTATGCCTACAGAGAGGCACATGTGCCAGCTCCAGCCAAGCACTTCAAAGGGGCTGATTCAAGAAAGATACAAGGTCCTTCACAAAGTAGTGGCTGTTTTTACTGTTTCCCATCATATAACAATTCACTGTTCTTGCCATAGTATTTTTATTGGTCGTGACTAACATGATCATGAACTCCACCTAAGGCAATGGCTCCCAATCCATGCAGCACTAACCTTCAGTGGTCTCCTATTCTTGAAGTTTCATGACATAATAACCATTCCTAAACCATTTCTGTGGCCAGCAACTGGCTATAAGTTTTCTAAATTCTATTTTTTTAATCATTACATTTTGGATTTTATGAGCACTCCCTACTAACCAGTCACAGAGAATGCAGCCATGCTTTTCCATCTGCTTATGTAGCAACAGTGAATTTTCCCATTTTCCCAATTTTTTTGGCATTTTCTATGTTAAGGTCATCCCCACCCCAAATATCAACCCAGGTATACAGTACAGATCTCTACCAAAATAGCTTTGCTGACTGGCAGAGCTGTTCTGGGAGAATTCCCTAGTTGTTAGTGCAAGTGTAGTTATAGCACCAAACCAGGATTCTACTAGAACTGCTTGTTTTGCATGCCCACATTAGGACTCATTGCTGGTACCCAATTCCAGTATTCCTACACTGGAAAAGTGGTCCCACTATTTCCGTTGTCTTAACAGTCTGTGCCAGTGGAACTCTACCTGTAAGTAATTTAGGCCTTGGAGAGATCGTTTCAGTCTTGCACATTTTCAGAGGATACAGATTTGAAGAGCTCAGAGAAATTGCTTTCATTATATCTCTTCCAAAACCACAGATTTCAATTTCTGAAACTGAAATTGGGAATTTTAATGTAAAAATATGTGTTTTTAAAGGTAGAAATGGAAAAGTAGTAAGATATCCATGGAGATACCAGTTTTAGTTTCTTAAACAACATAGCAGGATTGCCTGACCTGAAGTTTGCATTCTTTTCTATATTATGCCTTCTTTAATGAACATGAAGAAAATCTGTAAAAATAAGTCTCTCTTTTGCTTTAATGCTAGTATTAGTCACATGCAAAAGCTGTCTGTTCTTATTTAAATAAAATAATTAACTTTCCCCTCCAAAGTTTGTGATAAAACCACAAAACCAAAATAAAGTAATAATTTTTCTAAATAACAAAGGAGGTTGTTAATGGGCTAGCATGCAGCAATGCAGTGTAGCTAGCTCACAAGTAACTAAGAGGTCAGAATTGGAGCAGAAAACCTTTACCCATCTGAGTATTTCTATTTTGATTAAAATAATTTCACACCTTCATGATCACAAGGCAAATTGCAAACCACAAGGTGTCTTAGAGCTCAGCAAAATATATTACTTTGTAATGCTTCATCATGGTGAGAAATGAAGAGCACAGAAATAAAAATGTACATGCTTTTCTAAGGAAAAACTGGTTTTGAGAAAGAAGCTCATAGGATACAACATCAAGCTGTAAAAAAAACCCAAACTCAAGTGGTTGGTTGTTTTTTTTTTAATGCATAGATGGAGACTGTCTGCTCTCTCTAGATCCTAATTCACCTTTTTGTCTCTGAGAGTAACCTTTTTAATTCATCAGACCCATCAGCTTAGAAACAAGCTGCAGTTATTCACCTATAGTCTCAAATCTTACTTCAGCTGTCTGTGTACTCCACTGAAGGTTTTCAAAACGTCTTAGACAAGGACAATGTAATTAGTTTCTGAAACTGTAACTTCATGAAACATGATTTGTTTCCCTCTGTAGTTCAGTCTTCATAACAGAAGGGACAAAACCAGTACAGAACTACGGCACTTGAGCAGCCTGTGGAGCACGCTGTGCTGCACAATGAATGCACCGGTCAATGCACCTGTGTCGATGCAGCAGTCTGCTGATGTTACTTAAGAAGATACACTGTGGAAAAGAACCCTGTGAACTTTATGCTTGTAATTTTCCAGGAAAAAAAGTACAAAAAAACCCGACTGAGATGAAATGTGTTTTGCAAACAACATGTGAAAATGACAAATGAAAACAGGATGGAAAGCAAAGTATGTACCCATCAGGCACTGTCCTCTGCACTCAAGGACTGCAATGTCTAGAGAGAACGTAGTTTGCTGGGGACATTGCCACTACAATGCAGGTCTGGTTCGATATGTTTGCCATATAAGAGTATTACATCATCATCAAGTGGTGAAAGCTTTGGCGACTCCAAATGTCAGCATTGTAAAGAGACATTTGTCTTGCAAGTCTGTAATGTAATTTTGACATAACCTGTAGAAGGTTAATGTATATTAAGTGGGGATGATTTTGCAAAGTTCTGTGCCTATTAGATTATGTTTTTCTTGAGATGGCAAACTACATTTATTGGAAATGTTATATGCCACAGTCCTGTGCATTATTTCAGTGCAGAACAAGTAAACAGTGGTTTTCTGAGGCTTCTTCTGCTATGCAAAGCCCTTCAGAGGCTGGGCCTATCTCTTTTGTAAATCATGCTCTTTCAAATTGCCTGCACTGTCTAGTCCACAGGTAACCAGCTCCACTCAACAGCTAGCCTAGCTTCCACTTACATCCTCATCGTTAAAGCTATCTGGTAGGTGGGAACTTTTGAATGCCTGAAAGTGCTAGAAAGTCAGTGGAAGCCACACTATTTTAATGAGGTCATGAATTTAACTCTTGTGGGTGCAAATATATGTGGTGTGAATACTTTAGGTCTTAATGAGGATTTTACAAGGGGACCATATTTAGAGAATTCAATTCACTAATGGAACACCTTATTTTTAATGGTCCACTCTAAACTCACTAACTTGAATATGAGTCAGTTGGTGGGCACTGGTATCCATTCAGAAATACCAAGAAAAATACTCTCCAAGCAAAGTCTAAATGACAGAAGGACATATATTTTTATCTACTGATGTCATGTTTAACTGACAAAATCATAAATTTTAGTTTTATTTTGTAAGTTTTCACATTGTTTGTATTTCTGGCAGAGGAATGTGTGCTGTTGTCAATACAACACTCTCATTTTCATAGTGTTTGAGTCATAGCAGTCTCTTCAGCCGTGATCACACAATCACATGAATCCCAAAATTCCATTGCTGATGAAAACCAATTTTATTTTTCTCTTTAATTTGATTTTATTCTAGTAATCCACAGCTATGCCTACATGAGTAAATACAAAATCAAGACACATTCTGATGCATGGGAACTTGATCATTTTACTGCTACATTTTTAGAGGAGTCTCTGGCACAGTATTGGCTTGAAGTTCCAGAGCACCTCCAATAAAGTCCTGGTTCAGGACTTAAAATGGGCAAGAAACCCCCTCCAAAAGGCTGTTTTGGAGGGTAGGAGAGTATAACAGCATGGATTTGGATAACTCTGTGCCAGCTGGACTCAGTGCCAGAGAACAACCCTGTGTGTTTTAATGCTGTAATGCAGCAGAAACCTATTTGTCTTAGATACGACTACTACAGATTTAAAACTGCCAGGCAGGAATTGGATTGCAGGTACAAAATATGAAATGAACTTGCCAAACAACAACAACCACAGAGTCACTATGCTACAAATAACTTATGAAATAAGTTAGCTGCTTGAAAGCCAGTTTTCACTCACATAGGATTACATGTAAGGCCTCACTGGACATCTTTTCACAATTTCATATTTAAGGACTGAGAATAACAGTCAGAGACCAGTAAAATTCCATAGACTAGTATGCTATTACTACTATTACTGTGATTACTACTAGTAGTAGTACTAGCTAATATTGATTACAGACCAGATGTGCTGATACAAATCTGGCCCCATGCGTGACCTGCAAAATGCAGAACAACTTTAGCTTCTTTACCTAGATCGGCCTTTAAGAAATAAAATTGACTTCTTCAGTTAGTAAGGTGTCCCATCCAAGATGATCTAAAATTATAATACTTTCCAAAGCTCCCTCAGACATGTGGTTCAGTATCTTTCAGGTATAATTCAGGGTGTCACCAAAAGTGTAAAAAGACTGAAAATAAAAGCAGTGAGAGAGATATCATTGGTGTCAACCTCAAGCCACTTTTATTCATCTGCAAAACCACCCATGAACATGGGTCTGTGAATAATGTTTACAATTTTGATCAATTTTCCTAGGATTATGCTATATTTGCTATTTGTCTATATTTCAAAATGTTGGTCTTTTAGCTTCAGCTGGCTACTGTTTGTGTCATATTTAGCCAACATTTGCATAGTGATAATGCTAGAAGAAGAAGGCTTGGACTTGAATATAGGAGACACTGTATGAACTCATAGTTTTGAGGTTTTGCTCAAAAAAGCTTACAGTCTGAGAGGCGCAGCAGATGAAAACCACAGGCTGCAGAACAGAAAGAAATGGCACCGAATTTACACCATCCCCACTATGTCAGCAGCAAAAACTTCCTGCCATCTGGATAACTTCATCAGCATACCGTATTTCAAATATGTTAGCAAATAACATCCTACTAATCTTTGCCTACTTATATTTATCAAGAGGTAGTTTGTATCAATTTCCATTTCACTAGTGTATATTCAGACTGGCTTACTGAGGTGAGAACTATGATTTCCTCAGTGGAAGGGAAAGTGAAATGTGTGCCTTTTCCTTTATCTCCTTGTATTAGCTATTTTAAATAAAAATAGTATAATTCTAATACAGAGTGGTCTGTTTAATAGTATAAAATCCAGTAACTGTATTCCTTTTCAAGGGTCATAGCACTCCTATCCTAGTGATAAGTGACTCATCTAAGTGCAAAGGTGCTCCTCTGGGTTAGAGAAGAGAGTTTCTAACTACAATGAAATAAAGGGAAAAAAAGATCTGAACTGTTCATATTGCAGACATAACATGTGTACTATGCAGCACAACAGAGCTGGTACTTTAGCCCCACCTTGGGTACTGGAAACTCAATGAGTGCTGGGTTTGGCTAGGCTAAGTAGTTTTGCAGAATAGGTCACTTGTTTGTCTGGAGTCAGCTCAGGTATTTGCGACCCTGCTACGTTGTGTGGCACTGACATGCACCCAGGTGCATCTCATTTCACTTCTGCATATTAAAAGTCGGAGTCCAGTTTAAGCTAGTTGCCTAAGCTCCCTCTGTAGCCAATGGAAAAACTTGAAATAATGTGATTGCAGCAGATTGCAATGCCAGAGTACCCTATGGCAAATGAATGAATTTTCAGTCCTGGAGAAGTTAACAGTCAATGTTAAATGAAAATAGAAAATCTATGGACTCAATTAGGAACTACACATAACCACAAAAATAATAAAAACAAACCCAGAAGATGACAGAATCCCAAACGACCAATACTGCTGGTCACTGTCAGCTATGTACAAGAGGTTCTCAAACGTTTTTGGACTAGTATGGTAAAAGCATATCAAGTTTTGAACTCAACAGAATACACAGTGGTACAGCATACAACAACTGACTCACCTACCCAGAAGCCCATGGGCCAAATTACAGATAGATCGAATAGGCAGGTTGCCTCCTACCTCCCAGTCCAGACAGGGATGCCTCGCTACGCTGTGGCTGCTCCTTCGTAGTATACACTTGTGTGTTTGTCTATATGCACATGTATATTTATATTCATATATAAAAATAAACACGTATCTAAAGAACGATATCTTGTGTTTACTGTTTATTCACATACACTTGTGTCTATATCGTATTTAAATGGTTTCATACTCCAGAAAGTGTAGGAGTTGATGACGGACTGAAAAAAGCAATCAGGACGACAACGCATCTTTTTACCATATCTCACAGACAATGTATATTTAATTTGAAATATTCTTATATGTAAATATGTTAAAAACCCCCAAATAATCAATATAACTAAATTTTTATAAAAATATATGATTGTTAAGTCTTTCTCTATGAATTTCAGCTGAATACTATGTAAGATATTTTGCAGAGAGGCTGAGAAACTCTCCCTCCCACTTCTTTTGGAGGGATCTGTCAGGAACTCTGGGTTCTCAGAACCCTAAAAGTCAAGCCAATAATTCTTTGCTTATTTCTTCCCCTCCTACCCTGCTCCTTTTGTTTCAGAAACAAAATAAAATAGATACACATTTTGTTAATTAAAATTCCTTCCTTTTTTTTTTTTCTGTATGAATACTAGCTATTGTTACTTTCTAAAATAATCTTTTGTGGATTTAACAAATGTCAGACTTTCATCAGGATTCTGCACCAGCATTCTTGTTTAGAGAGCTCTATAAAATTCAATTAGAGTTGAAATTGAATGCAAATGAGCTATTTGAATACTTTTTTTTAACGTTTGCCTATTTAGTAGTGCATCAAAGATAGTTGACTCTTTTCTTAATTTTACAATGTATTTAGTTAATGTTTTAATATAGTTTAGTTAATAAACTTCTTCTAATTTTCTCTATATGATACCCTCATTCAGTCCCACCATGTTTAATAATCTTAAAATCTGTGTTTAGTTTGGGAAACATCTTTAGATTCAGGGTCATTTAATGTATAGATGAATTAGTGCTGTTTCATTAAATCTGTTTTTGCTTCAACCCGTGGGCCTCCTCTCCTTTTCCCTATTCCCCTCCCTGGCTGGTGAGGGCTTGTTGGGTGATAGAGCAACTGTTGCAGTTTAGACCTGGATACAGGCTAAACATAGACATTCCCAGATAACACACATAACTGTTATTATGGGAAATTTGACTTGCTTTTCAGCTGACTAAAGCATCAATTAATGTAGTCATTGCCATTTCCACTGCCTTGAGTCCCTACCATGTGCTTCCCCAAGGTGCAGGGAAGCAGGTCCTACCAGCTGGCACTCTTTGACCGGCTCTGTCTGCCACCTGAGGTGCGCACATGGGAGAGAGACCCAACAACTACACTGCAAAGCATGACCTCCAGTTGCAGGGATCCCATGGCAGGGATCTTTAAGGTCCCTTCCAACCCAAACCATTCTATCATTCTATGATTTTCTGTTAGTCAGACTAATATTTTCTTTTGCTTGCTTGTGCTTTCTCCCTACAGTCCTACAGCTTGGCATTGCATCCAAGGTCACTACTAGAAAGCTGTTTTATATACATTTGAAGGCTGTTTTATGTCTTGTAAGAGGACGTCGTATCTTTGATTCACAGTTTAAACTCAAACAGGCACATTAGCACCCAAAAGCTACCAAAACAGACATTTTTAAATTATGAAGACTTACACGTTTTGTGTCATGGCTACCTCAAGAACTACCTTTTCCTTTTGTAATTACTCTGCTAGTCAGTATCAGTTGTACCTAATCTATCAAACAGAAAAGATGTAAGAGCAAGGTATTTTTAGAAAAGGATCCTTCACTTTCAAAGGTAGTTCCACTTAGAGATCAGAAATTGCTGACTTTTAAGGGAGTCTATGAACCTTTTCTTCTTCTTTACACTTTTGAAGAGGAGAAAAGGGAGCTAGGAGGGATGAAATTGTAGCTTTTAAAAACTTTTAAAAAGTACTAATTTAAAAAAGTAATAATTTGATTTAGACTTTGTAAAAAATTATCATTAACTCAAACATAGGATGATTGACTTTTACAAAATAAAACAATTTTTAATTTTTTAAAAACAGCTCTATATGAAAATAATCCTTTATTTCCCAAGAAAAGGAAATAAATTTGCTTAGAATCATAGTAATAAATAATGTTTGCTCTGTGAGATGTATAATAATTGACTGTATTTAGAAAGCAACTGTTTCATTAGAGAGGATTCTTTAGCCTCAGTTTATTTCAGGCTCAGTTTGAATCAAAAATCTGACCTGGTACTTTGATTGGGGGGGCAGGGGGCAGTCCAGGATACATGGCTGGAAAGCACTTCTTGGGTCGTTGGGGCTGCAGGTCCCTTGCTGCAGGACTTCTGAATCCATCAAGTTTGAAAAGACTTAGCATTTGCAGGTGGCCATACTAACGTCTTTATTTTTTAGTCTCATCAAGAGGTATTAGACTCTTTGGGTCAACTGCCCTGCTTCATTGCACTTCTTACAAGAGTGACAAAGGAACAGTAAGCCTCAGGATCTGGTTCTTTGCAACAATCCTGTTTGGGAAGATTAACTAATGAGAATATCTGGATCCGACTGCAAAACAATCTTTTCAGTTGGCAAGGTGGCGAAAGAGTTAAATGCAGATTACTTGGGGTAAGAAATAATGATGCTGATACAAATTAATATTATCATCATAAGTACTGAATATGATGAATCTGGGTAAATGGTCATATGAAAATCAGGTTAACAGATTTCTAAAATAGCTTCAATAGCAAGGAACAAATCTGTTTCTCCTCATGATTGAGATACTTTTAGTGACCTTTTCTTTAAAAAGCTGCACTCTCAAGACCATGCATTTATTATTTAACATTGTATTAAATACTTCTGCAAAATCAAAAGGTATTGTACGTGCTCAGAACCCCTAAATGATTAATTTGAGTGGAATGAAGTCACATTCCTGTTCCTTTTATGGTTCTCAAATGTCCCTCTGTACTGGCAATTTACTTTCAGAACCAATAGGAGTAACATTGTAATTGTCTTTCTACGCTAACAGTTTTGCTATTGTATTAAAGATGTTTTAAAAGGAACACATGGCATTCACTGGCATAAACACTTGTATTGTGAAATGGGTCCACTGCCTGCTTCTTGACTGATATAATTTTCTGGCAGTATGTCTATATTGTATTTCTATTACTGCAAGTTATCGCTTTTATGAACAAATGCAGTATTGTTTGCTTTCACAAAATAGAAGGAAATACAGTAGTTCTTCTCTAAATTAAGGTCATATTATGTAATTACTTGCAACATAACTTAATTCTGAGCATTTATTATGACCAGATGAAGTAAAATACAATAATGTTCAGAAAGGTAAAAAAAATCACCTGTTAATGGCTAGGCTAAAACTAAAATGTTATTTTCTTTGCTATTATAAGACAAAATAGGGTGCACAGACATATGAGAAAGAAGTTTACCAGCATACTGTTAACGCCTGTCAGATGATGTGAATGGAGGTTCAACATACATTCAGGAAGTGGGAAGAGCGCCAAGCATGCAGAAAACCACATTTCTGTCAAAGCAGTCAGGGAGCTGATGACATAACAGTGGTGCAGGTTGGGCAGAATCATTTTAGGCATTTGGTACACTTTACATATCAATGATGCACAGGACTAATCTTCTAATGAAAGTTACTTCCACTAAGCTCTACCCTGCATGATAGCTTATGTTCATTTCTCCATCACTGAATAATATCCTCCCGCCAAATTTCTTTTTTGAACGTTCATCTTACCTCCCTTGTTGAATTATAATAATCTAAGCATTTTTTTTCCATGAAGTATAGTGCTGTGTATGTAAACAGTTGAGTAAGAGAAAGAAAATCCTTTTCTTATCCCATAATAAACATTCTTCATTTCCCCTCCCTTCTTTCATGGGGAGGAAACACTGTTCACATGCCCCATTTTCTTCCCTAGCCACTAAACAACTGTGTAACCCAAGCCTGAGTGCCTAAAATTCTAAAAGAGAGACCATTTACCTAGTTTATATGTGTGCAAGACTGTATTTTGTAACAAAGAAAAGGAACTTGCTCATAAAAGATGTCTAAGTAGTATCAATAATACACTCCTTGTCATGGTCTACCCTCAGTTGTGAACAAACACAATTTGCCAATTTTTATTCCGTCTAAATGCTATCTGTGCATCTAGCTTTGCTGTCAGAGTGAAAAGAACAGAACTACCTTGATGAGAAGCAAAACTGAATATGGATAAAGGGAAGAATCCCGAAGAATGTTGAAGTTCAGGACGCTGAGGTTAAATTCATGGGGACAAAAAGGAAGGGAGAAAGTCTGACACAGCAGTAGATAAGGAAGATTATTTTAACTACTGAGTAATACAGGTGTGCCAACATACAGCAGAAACCAAGATATCCTAGGCTGCAAGACAGAAGTGCGTAATCAGCACAGAATAGTACAGCATAAGAATAGGACTTGCCTATTTTTGAGGAAGGGTATTACTATGAAATAGGGTTTGCCTTAAAAACCATGTTGTTTACAATTTTTTTCTAGAAGTACACCAAGACTGATCTCTTTTTGACCAGGAAGCAGCAATGTCAAATCTCATCATTCCTGTGTCATGCTTCTGTATGGTAAAAATAAGTCTCTGCTCTTATTAAGTTAAGCAAGGATCAATCGTAAACTGCTGAAGAAAGTATGTAATGGGTTTGCATGGCAAGGCTTCAGTAGCAGGGGGGCTGCAGGATTGGCTTCTGTGAGAAGCTGCTAGAAGTTTCCTCTATGTCTGATACAGCCAATGCCAGCCAGCTCCAAGATGGACCTGAACTGGCCAAGGCCAAGCCAATCAGCGATGGTGGTAGCACACCTAACATAACATATTTAAGAAAGGGAAAAACCTGCACATCTGCAGCCAAAGAGAGGAGTGAGAATATGTGAAACAACTCTGCAGACGCTGCAGTCAGTGCAGAAGGAGGGGGAGGAGGTGCTCCAGGCACTGGAGCAGAGATTCCCCTGCAGCCCATGGTGAAGACCATGGTGAGGCAGGCTGTCCCCCTGCAGCCCATGGAGGTCCACGATGGAGCAAGTGGATGCCTGAAGGGCGCTGTGACCCCGTGGGAAGCCTGCACTGGGGCAGGCTCCTGGCAGGACCTGTGGCCCTATGGAGAGAGGAGCCCACGCTGGAGCAGATTTGCTGGCAGGACTCATGACCCCGTGGAAGGGACCCACGCTGGAGCAGTTAATGAAAAGCTGTAGCTGGTGGGAAAGACTCACATTGGAGAAGTTTGTGAAGGACTGTCTCCCTTGGGAAGGACCCCACATTGGAGCAAGAGAAGAGTGTGAGGAGTCGGAGGACTCCTGAGGAGGAAGCAGTGGCAGAAACAACATGTGATGAACTGACTGAAACCCCCATTCCCCGTCCCCCTGTGCCACTGTGGGGAGGAGGTAGAGACAATGGGGAGTGAAGTTGAGCCCGAGAAGAAGGGAGGGGTGGAGGAAGGTGTTTTTAAAATTTGGTTTTCTTTCTCATTACCCTTCTCTGATTTGATTGGTAAAAATTAAATTAATTTTTCCCCAAGCTGAGTCTGTTTTGCCCATGACAGTAATTGGTGAGTGATCTCTCCCTATCCTTATCTTGACCCACGAGCCTTTCATTATATTTTCCCTCCCCCATCCATCTGAGGAGGTGGAGTGATAGAGCAGCTTTGGTGGGCACCTGGTGTCCAGCCGGGGTCAACCGACCACAAAGTAACAAGAAAAAACAGCTCCAGGAATAATCAATGGTGAATTCTTTCATTTCATTTCATTTCATTTCGTTTCATTTCATTTCATTCTTTCAACTGATCTTCCTGCTTAGGGCTCAAGCTTTTGCATAACAAAACTTTAGTGCATTTTCAATCTGGTAAGAAGTGGGTGTGAGTAATAGTCATCAGTAAGAAATCATTTCCACACCTGCATGTGAATCTCACCCTTCTCTCTTGGAGCACTTCTATGGCCTTCTTCACTCATGCCTGAAATAAATTTTGCACATAATCTGCATATGGAGAAGGAGCTGTAGATTGCCTCTGAAGCTGTCTTTTGACAGCTCAGAAGAAAAAAGTCCTATACCCTTATTGCTGCCAATTTATTATAAAATGAACTGAAGAACTAACACAGTGCAGAAGAACTTGCATGGAAAAGTCACAGACATCAAGCTGTTGCTTGGCTGCCATGTCTCAGTTTGAAAGACAGGAATGAAGCAGTTAAATCAGAATAATATCTATCACATATATATAAAATAGCAATTTTCACTGGGAGAACTACAGAAATTAGAAACAGAGAACTCTATTAGTCCAGCTAGCCATTGCCAATGCCAGAGCAAGGGTGTTCACTCTCAAGCATCTCATTCAGGAAAGGACCAAAAATCCTACCAGCATCATGCTTGCTATTAGTTGCTGTATGTTGCATGAATTACATTTCTTAAAATAACTCAGCATTTCTACAATATACTATTAATTGTTAGGAAGAAATTAATTCACTAGCTTCACTTACATAGATTTGGCTTTAATTTTGACTGAGACACCAATTCACGACACAATCTCTCAGAAAGACATTACAAACTTCATGACCAAGCATCCAACACAATTCATGCATCCAGTTGGCAATTCTGTGCTCAGCCCAGGCCAAGAAGTGAAGATGAGAAAAGCTCCATTTCAGGACTGAAATACGCCATCAATCTTAATTATCCTGTCCTGATGCACTGAAAGCCCAGCAATCCCCAGTGCTGCAACATGACAGCGTAACTGCAGCTGCCAGGTATGAAAGCTAAGTGTGTCATTCCTAGAGATCTCCAAGGAAAAGGTTCTTATACAGCTGTGCCGTCTGCCCATGTGGACATTCTTTTCTCCTTACTAACTTTTAAACCTTTGGAACATCTGCATTCAAGTTCCACAGTAAATAGAGATCTTAAAGGTATTAACTTGCTACAGGTTTAATGAAAACAAATGGCTGCTAAGAGCTGTAAATCAGTACTCCTGTGAAGGAGCCTGAGCTCAGGTTGGACTGTGCCAGTCATCATTTGCACAGCTTGTCTCCCAGTAGGAAGGGAAGTGTGAGAAGGATGAGAGCTCCAGGGATTTAGGAGATTCGATCAAGAACTGCAGTATGCTGAGTAAGAGAGGTGAGATTATTGTTGTGAGGAGACATGTAGGCTCCAATACCTAATATCTGCAGAACAACTGATGTTAGGAAGAAATAAAAAACTCAAAATATGTATATAGAATATATAAATGTGTACATTATATACATATATCTTTGAGAGAAGTGTGTGCATCTCACATATTTAAATCAGGCTTCCTTTCTTTGAGACTGTTGAATATAAATTTTTTTCAAAGAATTGGACATTTTCCCTGTGCTCTTCATTACCAGATTAAAAGAGATACTTGAAAAAGGCATCTTAAAAGGCATCCTAAGGTAATGTAAACATCCAGATGACCTTTTAATTCAAAATAAATAGAAAATTTAACACAGCTGGCTTATTTTTGTCTATTGAATTGAGGATGGGCCTGTGAAACCAGAATCTGATTTCCTGATCCCAACAAAACAGTGATTTTCAATTGCCATTTTTGCTTATTAGAAACTACAATACTTCTATAACTGTTCTATATTAAAAACCAACAGGCGATACCCTAACAATAAATTATTACTAAGCCCAAACAGTAGCAGAAAATTAACTCAGGATTATGAGGAACGGGGGACAAGAAAACATGATACCTAAGGATAAAAGGAATTTCTGTCTGGGTGGCACATGTACTCTGCTTTCTCAGAAGAATTGTCCTAGTCACTCCCAGCAGTCCTACACAGTTCTTCACAAAAGCTTGTGTCTCTTGCTATATTCTTCCCTAGCTGCTATTCTTCCTTTAACTCTCTTGTTCCTGATTCCCACGCTCTAACCCGCAGCCATACCCATAGCTGTCATTCAGTCCTCTCCTGCATGTGCCTACTTCTCCTTCTTTCACTGATATAATTGTTGAATTTCTCCATACTCCACTTCCCTCACCTCTTGAACTCTTTCTCTCACATTAAAGTCTGCCTTGCTGCCTCCTGCTGTTGTTCATCCTCACCAATCACTTCTGCTTTCAGGCTGTGGTTCATCTTTGCTGAAAATCTTCTCAGCAGGCTGTCTGCTACCAGCCGCAGACGCCAAGCTCTTCATCGTGGATCTGTACATTTTCACTAGTCAGATATAGCTTGCTAACTTTCTTTGATACCAATATTATCCTATGATAGTAGTACCTTCCTTTCATACTGATTTAAGACTAACATCTTAGGGCCCTCTGTTTTCATAAGAACTGATAGAACAGTTTCTTCTAAATATTTTTAATTATCAAGTCTTTTCTCTGTAATCTAGAAAATTCCTAGGAGGTCACTGTTTTCATGTCTGCTTTCATGTCAAGGCTTACTTACTCAGTGAGATACAAACTCTCTCTGCACTGAAAACAAAAAAGGATCAGAATATGTTCACTTCTCTGGTATTTAGACATGAACAGACATGCCATAACTCAGGACGAGAGGTGGAGAAAAAGCAGGAATTGATGGACTGAAGGTGGAACTGGAAAATGCGGTTAGCTCAGCTAAAGAGGAGGAATGCAAATTAGCTAAAAATGGCTAGTTAGCTACCTACAAAGAATTTTTAGGTAAGAATGGAATTCTTGATGATATGACAAAAAATTAAATTGAAAATAAGTTCTAGGATTTTTATGAGTTTTACCTGCATGATCACTGACTTTGATTTCAGCAACTTCTATCCTGTCCACACTCTAGATATATGTAAAATAAATAGGAATTATGAAACACAAAGCTATAAAACTAAGTGTAACTATTGCAGAGATAGAGGCTGCAGTAGGATTTACATGCTGGTAAGTATTAGGAGCACATTGCTCTTCCATTCACCTTATCCTCCTGAATTTAATTATCTTTGTGGTCTACTCATTCAAATGTAGATGAAATTAGCCAAGGCATTATAAAACTACAAGACGTTATGGAGGGTGCACGCAGGCAAATAAATCCTTGGTCATGGAGGGATGACTGCATGAAACTAATTTTCTCAGGCTATATTTATAGTATCAAAGTCCACAGGATCAGGTCACTGATTTATAACCATCCTCAAGATTTCTTAGCCCACTCCCTGCCACTATTTTGACTCAAGCCAGAAAGGCATTCCCAAAAAGCAGTTCAGGAGACAGCGTGGGCATGGGAGGATTCCAATAGATCTTAGGGATGAGTCGATCCTGGTCTGAGGACAGCTTAAGATAGGTTAGCCATATCAACATCAGCCAGATCTTGCTCTCAGAACCAGAGACAGACCTTGGTCTTTTTATTTATCTGTAACCTTAAATGATGACAAGATTGAGAGCTTTAGAGGTCTCTCCAGAAGGAGACCTTAAAATTCCTTTCCATACATACTGCATATCTTTGAACACCAGATGAGTATAGGATGGCACCAAGGCAAAATCAAATGACAGGAAGTTTTCTCCTCAATCCAGGAAAGTTGAGAAAATGCAACACGGACAAAACTGGCACACGTTTAGATTCATCTCCTCACTGAGAAGAGACAAGCATGGTGGCAAAAGTCAAGATCCAGCTTGGACCAGCTAAGAAAATTAATTTCAAAATTGCAAAGAATCCTTTTCCCAGTGGGGTTCTGTTCAACAATCCCTATAATCTGCCAACACGCTGCATGAAAGCACTTGCTTAAATGGAATAGCAAAAGGCATGCGAGTTAATGACTTCTACTGTACTCTGAGCACTTACAGACCTCTCCATAAGGAAGATGCTGAACTGACTGATCTGTTCATTTTCATGCAGCCTGATCTCTAACAGGTACCTGTTGCTGGCACTGGCTTCTGTCAGTACATTAATGGAATAAGAGGTGTCTCTTAGCTTGCGTGCTAGCTGAGAAGCAGTGCTTTTAAAGGTAACTCCTACACTCCTATGGTCTTCAGCCACCAGGTAGCTGATGGAACAGCAGAGTGAACAATTATCTCCAGAATTTTATGTATTTCACCTATTTAACTGCAAGTGATTTTCTATGGTTCCTGGCATTTCTGTTTCCTTACTGATGAAGACATAACTTTGGCTATTGATAAGATGGTGAAGTTCAACCTCGAAGTGTAGTAAAGACAGCAGTGAAACAGCCGAAGGGTTTCTCTAGTTCTCACCCTTCGGTGGTCCTAGCAAAGAAAGAGAGCTGAAGCAGAAAAAAAGATTGCTTTTGTGTCGAAAGTGGATTCACATGTCCTCCCTCCCTTTGTGAGGGTTGGCATCCCTCAAATGTACCACACTTCAGTGTAGCTACTCCTATGCTTAATAGCAAACACACGTACTCAGCTAATTTCCAACATCCGTACATAATATTCAACCTCAAAAATAAAATCAGTGTCTTTACAACAAGCAAATAATAAAAAGTCTGCCTAAACTTTTTCCTTTCTCCGAGTTACATGTGTCCATATAAAACAATTTGATTTGCATCCTCTGGATGGGAGCTCAATTTTTAGTCAAGTAATGCAATTCATGGTATGCGGAGATCATGAACTGAAACAACTTTTCAGTTACCTGCAAACTCCACCAAGGAACCAAGTGAAATGCCTGCAGGGTGCTCAGTACTACTTGTGAAACAAAGAGGACATACCTAACTGAGAAAGTGACACAATGAGGAAATACAGCTGGTAGCAAGGAGAAGAGGTTCTTTGCCTTATTCAAGAAAAAGCACATTCTGGTGAAATAGAGGCAATGATTCTTAACTAGACGTTCAAATTCAATAGTGGGCCTATCTTATTTTTGAAGACCCTTTCAGGATACATGAATTTTCACAAGATAATTATTCAAATCTGTGAGTTTAAGGTTTCAAAAATACTGCCCAATCTTGCATACTCTCAAAATGACTGTATATATTAAAACAAATATTAAAAAGTGATGTCAAAATTATAAGATGTTGACATTTAATCATCAAGTTTACATGAAAGCCTACTGCAAAAAAAAAGTACGTGTTATAAAATTCAGAAATCAATGAGTAAATTAATTCACTTATTAACAGATCTGTAAAGAATTTTTCTGTTGTTTATATATCATAGCATATTTTTATGCTGTATTAAACCAAAAGTAGAATATTGTCTTGCTAGAAGCTGTAATTTACAGATTTTAGAACACCTACAATACAGAGTTTCTATAAAAATCAGTTTTATTTTGTAAGGTGTTACTATGTTACCTGTTCCACTTAATATATTAGTTAAAAGTGGTGCTGCCTTAACACTCAGGTTTCACACAAAATATTGCATTAATTTTACATTTTCAAAAATACTTAAGATATCCACCTTATTAAAAAAACCTCAGTAAAGTTGGTAACTATTAATTAATTTAGTTAATCACAGGGAAGTAATTTTTCCTTCACAGTACAAATTTGTTCGTGACAGGTCTTACTGCAGCAAATAGTAACAAGAAGAGTACTTATTACTGTGAATATTTTCAATTAAGTCTCAATGTGATTTCATAGACCGAGCTAAAAATAATTTTTACTGGCACCAAATTCTACCTAGACTATGGAAAAACCTAAATATTAGAGTACTATAGGTACAAAGCTGAAAAAAATCAGATTTTAATCAGGTTTTAATTCATGTAAGATAACATAAATAGTTTAACATTTCATATGGTAATGAAAAGATCATGACAGTAAAAAAATTCAATGTCATTCACACAAGCACTTGCAAGCATAGGAAAAACTCCTAAAAATAGGTATAAAAAGAAAAACTCCCCCCCAATGTTAAGGAGACTATGATTTTATTACTTTGTAATAAAAAGTAGGACTGCTAAGAAAATATCTGCCAAAGGATCTGTTCATCTTATGCAGACACACAAAGAACCATACACAAATTTTTTAGCTGATGAAGAAAAAAGTAGATTTTTGCCTTTTTTAAGGAATCATTCACCTTTTCCTAAACATGCTCCATTAGAAATCGTTTGAGAACAACTTGCATATTTTCTTCCTTCTGTGGCGTGTCCTTAATGACAATTTTTTGCTTCTTAATATATTCCCTGAGCAGGAAGAGAGACTTTAACTGAACTCACATATCCTAACAATATTAGAGAAAATCCTATCCCTTTGATCAAGCAGTATTCAAAGTTCAATAACAAAAACTGTACTGACATTTAAGAAAAATCTTGGAGGAATTCCTCAGTCGTAAACTACTATAATATAATATACTATTAGTATTAAGTATTATTAATAAGTATATTAATATATAATAAACTACTATACTAAAATATAAAAAAAATTGTAGCAAAAATATATGGTTCACCAGTGCACTGTTTGAACTAGATTCTCAAGTTTCACTGAATTTAGATGCACTTGTGATGCCTTCAAAACCCTCACTATTCATTGCCAAAGCATTCGGTAATTGCTAAGGATGTGTTTTACTTCATCAAATTGAAAAAAAAATTAAATTAACCTGGAATTGTCCAATAGTATAGTTAAGAAGCACAATGTACACCCAGAAGGACAGAAAAAATTCTTTTTTGTTGTGTTGCTAAAGCATGGAATAAGGACTTGACAAGTTTTAGGCTTCTATTCTGGCTCTCTATTGACTTCTGCTGGTATCAGGTAACTTCTCTTTTCTGTTCTTCTCTTATCCTCCCCCGTGTTGGTTTCACTTCTCTATATGGACTGCAAAGGTCAGATATTAATAAAAAATGGTTTAAAAATGGATATAAGTGCCTAAAATGCACAGGCATTTGTCATCTCATTCCAAAGAAATAAACCTGAAAAATCCTGCTTGTAGCCCCAGTGGTGCCTAAATTCCCCCAAATCAGCTTTTTTATCCTAATTTTCCCTCAAATCTTGATTCTGTACATATTGAGAAGCTACCGACTCTTGCCAACATGAAGATGGGCTGGGACCTATCCTACACATCAGCATTCAGAAAATGCAGGTCCTGTGCATTCTGCCTCAGGGACAAATCTGGTAAGCAAACTGCAGCTGCAGGACTCTGCTCAAGAAATGTCATTTTGGCAACTGCATTCTTTTATTATATCTCTAGAGAAGCGGAAACCAATTCTCTCTCTTACATTGCAGCCAAGAGGACGTGTCCATGATGGAGGGAGATCTGGGTTCAGAGCCCCTCTCCTGCTGGCAAAGGCTAAAATATTTCCCACTTTCTTGGAGAGTACCTGGCACACACCATCTGACACATACCTGACATGCCCTATTTTGCAAAATGAAGTTTTTGCTAGCACCCAAAAAAAGGAATAAAGGAAGACCAAATAGGCCAAATAAAGCATTGGTAAGAGAGCTGTGACTGCACGCTAATGGTTAGGGTAATCTGTTTGTGAGTGGAGGGTTCAATTTCCTGATCCAACAGTTGTGTGTGTATTTTCTGTGACTCATCCCCAGTGCACATCGTTTCTCCTGTAAGACTTTTCTGTTAGTGGCACATACAAGTTTTAAGTGACAGCATCATGACACTTCTTCCATGGAAGACAAAGCCAATCCAAATGGTCTGGAGATGCCTAGGAGGTATACCCCAGTTCATTATGAGGGACATCAGCACAAAGAATCCAGAAGTACGAAGAGCTCACACAATTGTATTGTCAGTATCTGCATGATTTCTCATGATCTGTATATCCTGCGCAGCGTTTAAAAGCAGAAGTACTGTGGTGTTATCTGCCCAAGGTTATCCTATGGAGAGCAGAGATGGCTCTTATTTATGGTACAGGCGTACAACAGCTAGCTGAAATCGGCAACACGAGAGTGCAGTAAAACTGAATCTTTTTAATACTGCTACATCCACATAAGTTGCATACCAGCTGAGGCCAAAGAGCTGTTCTGAATTAGTCTGCAAAGCATGCCTCTAATACCACCTTTACTTTTGGGGCTATTTTCATTATTTTTTGCTTCCGGGGAATTATTTTATAAATTACCTTCCATCCTTAGAAAAAAATTTTCATTTATCGAAAGGTTATTAATAGTGTTGCTGATGGCATGGGTAGTGTTAATGACATAAATTCAATATTGAGATACGACTTGCTAAAGGACCTTTAATATTGCATTCTGTTGAAGTACAAGGAATGAAATCCCATATTGTTATGATTTTTTTTTTTTAAATGCAGTGAATCTGTAAATATAAATGTCATATGCATTTATTTTTACTAAAACCACGCTTCTGATAACTGTCCAAGAGCTGGCCTTTGGAGATCTGAAGTAAATCCCCCTTCACAGTAGATCGTTATTTAGTGAAGGTGGTTCATATAGCAGTGTGTAGATGAGTATTATCTTTCTGGAACAATACAAACAGTAGTCATTGAGGTGGTTATAGAAAAAATTGAAAATAGTAGAAAAATTATTTCAACTGGAAAAAAAATAAGACTGAATTTTCTTCCCAAAAGTATAAACTACATAGATGAACAGAACTGTAACTACAGGTAAGCATCCTAGATATTTCAGATTGCCAGATTAAACGTATGAAATTGCCCTATAAACTTCTTCTTTTCACTCTCAAGTTTCAGTAGGATGAAGTAAGAACCCTCTTTCACAGAATATCCAACAAGGAATTCACATGTATTATATCATATGTTAACTAAGGGATTGTAAAATCCCAAAAAGAGTTTTCAAATTGAAACTTTCTTAAGGAAAGCTATTCTGTTGAATAGCTCTTACAGAGCCTAAAAAGAAATGCTCTCCTGATTTAATTAATTCAGGAAGGACTGTGATGGGTTTTCCTTATGTAATAACAGAAAGAACAAACCTTGTTTGCTGTGAAAACAGAAATAAAAGAGCTTTAAAGTTTTTTGATGAGATGTATATTTTTTTAGCATGGATCTTATGAGAATTCTTCTGCTCTGAATATGAAAATATAGCTTAGCAGTATTCTTACCAAGAAAGATCACCCTACATTTCTCTCTCTATTTTTACCTCTAATTATGGAAAGAAAAAAATCTTGTGGAAGGTCAAGCTAAACGTTCTGATCTCACAGCTTTCTCCTTTTTTTTTCCCTTATTTATGAGATCAGGTAGTAATACAAGTAAGTTGCTTTTTAAGGAAAGGGTTGGCAACACAGAAAATAATTTTTGGAAATATAAGTAGAGGTTTTTAATCATATAATGCCTACAACCACGGGATTTAGTTTTACTTCTGCTACAGTCAGTTGGAAATCTCACAAGTGTATATCTCACTGAGTTGGTAACTAAGAGGAAGTTCAATGAGTAATTTGTGACTGGGGCAGTATTGCTCAGTCGGTGTACATGTTCTGCACCTTTTGTCCCCAAATTAAGCCTTTTATCCTTACGTCCTAGTCTCATCACAGGATTTCCTTCTCATCTGCCTAGAATTTCTGCTTATATACGGCATAAGGTGCCTCCCATACTTTGTGTGTGAGAAGTGTCTTCCAGAGGACTTTATAAGATCATAGCTAGCACTGGCTGGAATTCAGTTCTGACACCTCAGCTATATTTTTTTTTTCACTGCTTCCATCTCTTGCATAAGCTTTATGAAAACACAAGGACTCAAATATATACCTACCTCCTCTACAGAAAGTCCGTTGAGGAGAGATGCATAAATTTTATCTTCTTTCCTAGTCTTTTCCTACATGTGGAAGAAAACAATTTGAAACCAAAAATCTATCACCTTAGTAAAATAAACTTAAAAGCCTGTGTAGTCAGGCTTTTTAGTTTGCAATTAGAGTCTATTTATTTATTAGCATAACTCTCCAGAGTTTATTTAGTAGAAGCTGATTAATGCTCTTCGTAATGTATTTGTTATAATGGTACTTTCTCTTTGTTAAAGGATTCAGGTTGCAATTCCTAACTAATCAGTAGTACAAATTGGCCTTAATCTCTTGTCAACTGCTAATCCTATATTTCTATCAACGTAATATGGGTTTATTTTGAAACTAAATCAGATTACACATCAAGAATACTGATACAAGTATAATACTACACATTTAGAGCAATTTATTATCATTAGCAATCTGTCTCTGGAATAGGAGAGGAAATAAACCCCCAAATAAATGGCTTGCTTCAAATCACCTGAATTATATATGTGATTTTAAAAAAAACAAAATACTTGGCCAGATTAAAAGCAATCAACAATAATTGATAATTTCAGTTGCTGTTTTGGCCACAGAAATTAATTCTAGGGACAGAAAATAACAATGTATATTACAAAAACAAACAGTAATTTATTTGCTTACCATATTCTATCTCATCTTAGACCAAAGGCAGTTTCTCCTTTAGTTACCACTGTTGGAAGTGATTAATAATCTTCCTTTTAACAGGAAATATATGTACTGTATATGTGGTAGAAGACTGATTTTTATATAAATCTGAACTTTCAATTGAGAGATGTGAAATTCCATACAAGGCCAAGCCAATGTTCCCTTCAATTATTCCAGTAATTGAGGAAATTTTTCTACAGGCTACCTGATTGGTTCATGACAGACAAAACTGAGACTATTCTACTTGTGAATACAGCACTTTAGATCGTAGTTTCAACAGCCTACAAACCATATAGATTACAAAATTTGACTTTTAACACACACACACACACAGACAAAATCCCATTCAAGCTTTTTGCTGTGAGAGACCTACTTATCTTACATTTATTCTAGGAAAATGTGTAGCCATGAAGTACGGAAATTTCAAAATTCTTTAACCTGGTTTTACTGAAGTTACTCTTTAGACCGCTCCAGAATTTGTCAGAGTGTAAGTGCCTCTTTTTTGATGAAGCTATTTAATTCTCTCAAGGGCAATCACCATTTTATTTGCACTGAATCAACTGATTTTTGCTTTCTTTTTCTACAGAAAAATTTAACTTCAAGAATATAATGCTGCAGTTTAACTCCACCAAAATTATAAAGAGTATTAAGAGAGCTCAGAACACCATGACACACTGACTCAAAACTGTACTTTTACAGCCCTATAACGTCGTGCCACGTATGGCATCTTGCCGAAGTTTGTCCTCCTGCTAAAGCAAGGACAACCTTTATCTTGGTCATTTAAAAAAAAAAAAAAAAAAGCAGCAGCTTTTTGGTTCTAGTGAGATTTTAATAGGTTTTAATACTTGTCTATGTCTTGGTTGACCTTGCATAATTTTCCAAAGGTTTTCCAATGCCTTCCTACAACTTTTATCTTGGCAGAATTCACTGACTAGAAAGTCATTAGCCTACATGGAGCAACATGTTGCCATGCAGAAACTGCAGTTCAGGTGGTGTCGCTTGATCCCCAGGGTCATCTGCTAGGTTTACATGTGCAGGGCCCTCCAGAGCACTGTACCTTGGAGCAATGCTCTACAGAGACACACAAGGGCAGTTTATTTTTATTCAAATGCATGGTTACACCTCTCTGCAGGCATTAGTGCACTGATCACTCTCAAGTCATGCTGTTACATGCATTTTTGTCATCTATTATAATAGATGCCATCTATTGTGATCATATACCCAAAGACATCATGAGACAGTCTCTGAGAATGTGCTGGACTCTGTACATGTGACTGAATGTGTGTACACACAGGAAATGTTTTAGTGTTTGTGATCCATGGTGTGGTCCAGATTCTAAAAAACGTCTTGAAAACATAAATTAAACTGCTTAGGCTTTTGGATATAATCAGCCTACAAACACAATAGGTCTTGGCTAACTAAAGAAAATACAAAATATTTTCCCAGCTAAAGGAGAAATGTCAGCTGAATAAGCGAAGTCAACACATCCAGGTACCCACCTGCCAGAGACAGTTCATATGAGTTGAAAGGGAGATCTAAGATTGTCTAATCAGAACAAGGCAAAGGCTTCACTCATTAATGAAATATAACTGAGAGTTACAGGTCTGCACCAGTACGGAAGCCTGATCATCACTTCCCTCAGGGCTGTCCAGCAGGAAAAAGATTGCATTCCAGAGACGAATAGCTAAGCAAACACTGTTAAGATGCTGCTGGGCATTTGCATCTTGTATGTTATTTTCCTCTGTAAAGAAAGCGAGCTTTTCCACCAGGAAGAATGCCTGTGGAATCAGGACCTGAAGGTTACAACATAAACTCTTTCTAATCCACCAAATGTTGGCTTCTACAAATGATTGCTTGACTCAAGTGTAAGGCATATTCCTTCAGCTATTTTTTGTAGCACTGAAAAGGTACAGGAACCAGAACTAAAATCAATTCTGATTTACCTTGCCACTCTATATTATCTTTTGTTTTACTAAAGTCTTAAGCAAATGTTACCTTAAGTAAAATTACTTTTGTGTCATCCAACCATTAGCTTGATTCCAAGGTTGATGAAATTGCAGGAATTTCCAGGCTTTTTTTTTTTCTTTAAATTACTTTGAAATAAATCAAATCAGTTTGCAAACTACTGATCCTGTATATTCTCATCAAATTTTCCTTAAATCAAACAACAGGAAAGAAATATCACATCAGTGATACACATTGTTAAAAGGAGCATGAAGTTTTAAAAAATAAGTTACAATTCTCCTTTAAGTCCAAGTGGCAACTAGACAATGAGTCTCATCTATTTTTACTCATGTTTTCTGTATTCCCATGGTCTTAACACTGGCGTTTTGTCTGCTCTTTCTTTTCCCATAACAATAGTGATCCACAGAGCACCAATTAAAATCTTTTCATATCATGGATATGAGAACATACTTGGATTCTCTTGCTATGATAATCTGAAAAGATCAGTTCCTAGATCCTATGTTAATGAGGTCAGATCTTTCCACTGTCTTGAATCATTATTTTACTCCCATAAATTACCCTTGATGAGGTAATTACCGTTGGTCAGCAGAGTTACTGGATTAGCAGTTTTCTAGGCATTTAAGACTGTTTATAGAATCATAGAATCGTTTATGTTGGAAAAGACCTTTAAGACCATCGAGCCCAACTGTTAACCCAGCACTGCCAAGTCCAGCACTAAACCATGTTCTAAGCACCACGTCTACATGTCATATTTCAAATGTATTCAGTTCTCTCTCTGGAGGCCTTCCAACACAGCATATACACTAGCCAGAGTTGAATGAAATAAAAATATCATTGTTAGGCTATTATTATTATTACAATTACTCCTTTTACTCCCACTTATAACAACAAATCAACATACCCTTTACCCGCAAAAACCCAAACAACTGTTCCTATCTGAATATGCTAAAAGAATTATAGACCAGAAAAAAAAATGTTTTGTTGTATGTATTTGGAGTGTCAAGTTCTTAATACTATGCCAAATAACAAGAAATAACATAAAATTAATTTGAAAAGACAGTAAAAACCAGACCTTTTAAGGCATTTATTGTAAGCCTGATTCACAGTCCTGAAATCAGTTATGTTGACCTACTTTCAAAAAAAGTTCTGGTGTAGATTTAATTATAAAATGTGAATGAAGAAAACCACCAAAATACACTTGAAAAAGTTTCAGTGATACTGATAGGCATTTCTTCACTGACTTCTGTATGAGCACACACTTTATAGAAGCCTAGTTGCTATAAATATGACCACAAATTTCTATAGAAGTAGTATTGTTACGATATTGGCATGCTTTTTCAAGCCTAATATGTAAGGAGATACTTAGCTGATCAACTGAATGACATAATTTCTTCAGAAACTACCTAAGAACCCTTTATACTTTGTTTCTATGTGGTACTAATGCCTTGCTCCTGAGTATCCCCTGCCTCTCAGTTCCAGAAAAGGACATCTATAGCACATTGGTGTTTTGATCCGAGCCCTTGTAGAATGCTTGTACCAATACAAAATTCCTTGTGCAGGCACTTACCATCTGAAAACAGGAACTTGATGAGATAAGCAAGGGAAATTTATAAGTTCATTAAATACATTAACTGCAAGTTTTAAACCTCTGGCATTCATGTATAACACTGGTGTCCAATATTTTCTTTAAGATGTGCCGATGGATGCTTAAGACTTGCAAGACACTTCGCGATGTGACCTAACCCTCACCCACCCAACAGGCCAACACCTTGTATCACTGAAGGCGTAGCACCATACACATACTTCATCCAGGGTCTGACATGTGGACACAGGCTTCCTTACCACATGACCAGCATGCTTGCAGGACCCAACTATCTAAATGATGTACAAGCCTGGCCTACTAGGTGCAGCCATGTGTGGCAACCACACAAGCCCCCTCAGGAGTGCTGTCAAATAGGGCAGCAGGAGCTGGTGTGCGGTAACACCTGCACAAAACAACCCACATCCAACTGATTCATGAGGGGCATTTTCAGAAGGTGGCAGGTGGAGGTGCACTGGCTGCTCTCTTCGGGGCCAGGCACAGGTCAGCCCTGAGCACAGACCTCTCCTAGGGAGCAGCTGAGGGAGCAGGACTTCTGGCCAGAGCATGCAGGCTCCCCTGTTTTCTGCTGCACCTCTAACAGCACTGAAATACAACTCCTTATTCAAGAGTTTTTCAGAACACCCCATTTACAGTCAGTGGGTCAAGAGACCTTGAGTACTTTTGAAAGAGTTTCATTTCACATTTGTCCCTGACTTGAGCATCTAATCAGATCTTTGGCAACTGATTGGATATAACAGAGAGAAAAACTTCAGATTAAAAGTCCCAAATAACTAAGACAGTGTGGTATTTAAATCAAATCTAGGCAAGCCATGTAATACAGATTCTCTCTGAACGCACTGAGACATACTTGAACAGCATGAAAAGAGATGACATCCTTCATTTAATATCTTTTACAGTAAGAGAGACCAGATTAGACCAGAACTATGAATGTAGTGCACTGTATTTGACTTGATATCCAAATACACCAGTACAGTTACATACCTGTGTACCATCACATGAGCAAAATTTAGATTTCTAGGTGAGCAAGTGGCTAAGTTTTTCTCTTGCCCAACCAGACACTTCCCAGATCTGTATAAAGATGACTTAATCTTTTGCTTCACATTCATTTGAACTCAGGAAAATAGAAACATATATGAAACTACCATTTCCATAACCTGCAAGTGAGTTGGTAAAACATGGGACTACAAAGACTTGCCTGCTGATGGAGTCATCAGTGTCTACATCAGAGTTCACACTACATACATTCTTTCCCTTTCTTCATTCTCTCTTGTTTCATATCACATTCAGTAAGATGCACACTCAAGCTCCCTGTTCTGTTTCTGTGCTCTTCCTTCTTCTACACTGTTACTCCTCTTGCTTACCCTTCCTTTCCCCTCTTTTTTACTTTTACTCTTTCCAGGTACTTTACATCCCCTGCCTACAAAAGTTTACTTACAAAATTAACCACAATTTCTGACACTGCAAATCATCACTTTGCTCTATTTACTTGTACATTAAAAGTCTTACCACTTTGGTTTCATGATGTAAACTGCAAACTTTCCAGAGAACTGAAACATCTCTTATCAATGTTTGAATGGTGGTTAGCACAATGGAGACCTTCAGATGGGACCACACACAGTTGAATATTATAAACTTAGGTTGACCGATATGACAAAGTTACAAGTTTTGCTTATATACCTAACGTATAATATATCTTATGTATATACCTTGAAATACATAAATATATATGTGCATAAATATATACATTACTTAAACACTTTTTTATATATATGTCATTTAAATACAAGTAATCTTTTCCCATGTAAATTACACGTGTCCTATACAGCTTCCTGAATTAACAAGAGCTTTTCAGAGTGCATTATATGGATTTTCCTTGAAAAATGAGGAATAGAAAAAAAAATGTGTAAGACTTTAAATGCTTTAGGCATCAAAGCAGAAAACTCTCAATTTTTCCTAGGTAGAATATTTCAGTATCAAATTTTAACTGAGACGATAAACAGAAATTAGGAAAATTTATACTGATGGCGAATACGCTTGTAGGCTGAAAAGAGATGAATTAAAAAGCAGTAAGGTGGTTGTACAGAAGTAATAAAATATATCCTTTTGTTCAGGACAATAATTTCACTTCAAAATAAGGTTGCATATTCAAATGTGAAAAAAGAAAATCAACCATATTGAAATATGCACACACTGTTTGTGACAAAAGTAAAGGAATTTTGCAACATTTCAGCGTCCCTTCACAAACTTGCAGTAAGGATTCCCCCCAAACAGAAGTAAGCAGCTCATGTTGGCTCCTGAGAAGCAAGGAATTAGTGCATTAAGCAGGTTCCAGCAAGAAGAAAATAAGAGCTTCAGTCCAACCTGAAAAGGATCTTTGCTAAAAAAAACCTAGTTTAGTAAATGTCCAGAGAGAAAAATGTTTGACCATTTTCTTCATTCCGTAGACTATTGCTGATTAGATGACTTCAACAGGATATCCAAATGATTAAACCATAATACATACACATTATGTATATTTAAAGAATAATTTGAGAGGGGAAAAAAATCCAGTTCCTACCAGTTTGGCTGAGTTGTGACGTGCTACGGCTTTTTCGTGAGAGGCCCACGATGGCAACCATCTTTGCACCAATGCTGGACCGTCTCTTTTTGCCGCCACCTCCAACAGTGCCCACTGCTGTGTCCGACTGGCTGCCATCGTTCTTCTCCAGTGTGTACATGTCCCCGCTGATGCTGGTGCTCTTAGTCATGTTCTTTCCTGAGGCGCCCATCTGTCTGCTTTGCATTTTGGATGTAAAGACACTGTCAGCCAGTGGACGGATAAACAGCGCAGACAAAGAAGAGTAAAAAGGGGAAGACAGAAAAGGACAGGTTTCAGATGGAAGATTTTGGGAGACTAGAGGGTAAAAGCAGCTAATTCACACAGGTAGGGTTTGGTTTTTGAAAGGCAAAAAGGAGCAATTTTAATTCTAGGTTCCTGTTTGATCTCCTGCAAACATACTTGACTCATCAAGATTTAGTTGTAAATAATGAGCTCTTGTTTACTGATTGTCTTAAAATACATTACCAGCAAAAGAATATAAAAGAATTAATACATCAGTATACTATATATACATTTTTTTGCTTGGGAAATTTAAGTTCTGCAGTCAGGGCTCTGCCCCTCATCTTCTCACATACCACACGCAAATAATCTATATTCCTCTGGGAAACAGATACTTGATTCACTACTTAGGGGAATTAAAGAGTATCAGTCTGAAGCCTAGCTTTGGTTTCTAAACATCCAGACGTTTCAAGGATGTTTTCAGTAATCTGGTTTAGCTCAGTGGTCCTATGATTTTGACGAAATTACACAATAATGAATAGCCGTAGGTTTTTTGCTCCCTCTCTTCAGCAACAAATACATGTATTATATATGTATTTCATACAACACTTGGCAGCTATGTGACTTAGATCATCATTACTCATAAATGGATTTTAATTCTAATATAACTTTTGTACTCATTTATAGACTGTTTCTACACACTCTGCATGTCTGAGCCTAAATTGTCTGCTGCAGCATTTCACAACATGCCCCAAGGGGACCTGATAGCCCGGTGATCCAGGCTAAGGGGCCTTTCCTTTGCACAGAAATGACCACCTACAGTGATGACAGCAGTACCGATCCAAATTTTGCTCTGACATCTATCTGGTGGATGTCTGGACAAACATCCAGCCCTGCAAACTCTGAAGCACATGTGGGCCCGAGAATACATAGAGAATATTTCTATTTAAGTGAAGTTCTTGCACAGAACTTAAGACCTTTATTTTTCTGTTCAGTACAGCACATCTCACTAAAAAGTCCCCACTAGACAGTCTTAGACAATCCACAAAACAGTGCAATATTTCTGGAAACCAGGGGAAATTATTTTTGTGTTAAATCACTGGCATATAAAGACTAACAAAGAACATCTGTGCTTTTTAAACAGATTTTCAAAAACATGCAAAGGCTATTCCTAGAGCTTTACCGCGCAGCAAAGGGCTCTAGAGTAGATTTTAGTGGGTATAGCCACACTCATTTCCGTTTATCTATAATGGCCTGAATTTATTTCAAAAAAGGATAGCTGTGTTGCTTCTTTACGGAGGTTTTATGATACATGTTCTATCACACAAAACTTATCTATAGAGTTAATGCAGTGCCCGCAAAAGTGAAGGAAACACTGAGTCTCTTCCCACTCACTCAAGGGGAGATGGGATGAAGCATCAGATTTGGAACAATACTGCAACGAAAGATATTTGAGAGTGCTTTGCTCTTCAGTTGATAGCTGCATGTGCATGAACAAAACGCTTGGAGTTAAGCCACAACACAAAGGAAAACGTAAGAGCTATTTTATAGAAGAGCTATTTTGTAGAAGTGGACCTCTGCCATTCAGTCAAAAAAATATTGTGTGCGCTACTGAAGGAAGTTGTAAGGGAAAATACAAATGAGAGTTTTGATCAAGAGATGGAGAGGCACAAAACAACGCTGAGAGAGTGCCACATTGGCCTTGCCTGGACAGAAAATAACAAAAGACTGGAACACAGTGATGACCTGAACATTTTTTTATCCTTTTTTAACTCTCTTTGTTGTTCTATGTTAGTACACACTGACTCACATTGGTACATTTAACACTGAGCAAAGAGTGGGATAGGATGTGGGTAAAGAGGAAGGCAGGAAAGAAAAAAAAAAAGTAGATCTGTATTTCTGGGGCTTTTTGGCACTATGATAACTAACTTGTCAGATGATAACATCACATGCTCTATTTTCTTTCAAACACCTTTAGGGATGGTTTTACAGACAGGACATGCCACAACTAGTTCTCAGTTTCAACACTATCTTGCATATAAGAAACATTAGAGACACCTAGGAAGAACGGTGCTGGGAAGAGCTACTATCTTCAACTTTATCTTATGCAAAATTCTAGGAGCAGAAAATTAGAGCCCCTTATCCAGTAATGCTATTTTTAACCCAAGTTTTCTATGGAAATACAATTAATGCGACTGTGATATCTGTTTAGTCTCTCTTTTCAATATTTCAAAAAATCAGTTCAAATTTAAGACAGGAGTAGAAAACTAGAGATATTTAGTTTCTAAAACTGTTTTGAAAACAGATCCCTGGAGAATGCCCCTCTGGGGAAAGAGTGTAGTGTAAGTCATTACTGAATCTGTTATTTCACATGGGACCTCATTTGCACAGCACAGACTGATAGGGGAAGTAACATTTATACTGCTTGCAGAACAATCTATTCCAATGATCCATTTTTCAAGAATGATATCTAGAAAATCAGTGGGTTCCTTTCATATTTGCTAACAGGAAATAATAACTTTGGTATTGCTTTATAAATGATATTAACATTTAGGACAGGACTTATGTCATAGCAGTGAAAATTAAAATATTCTATTTTCTCAAAATACTTATACAGAGGGGCAAGTTCCCATTTCTTGAGTCTAATGTGCCTTTGAGGTGCTTCATATGTCATTTCCCAAGATGTATCACTCTATTTAAGTACAATGGATTACAATAATTACCCTTATTAAAGAAATCAATATGTGCTTAAAAAGGTTGGCATGCAAACAAAGTTGCTATAATTTCACCAGGCAGTTAACTATGAAAGCATGAAGCATTAAAAAAATTTGCTCCTTGGCTGCTCCCTAACGGCTTCTGTATCACAAAACGAAGCTTTGCTGTGTACACCTGCCAACTATGAGGTAGACATTCTTTTCAACCACGTTCTTTTGACCAACTGAGAAAAGTAGGAAAGAGAATTCAAGTAAGGAAAAAGGGATTTAGATTTAGATTTGTGTGGATATACCACATACTATTAAAAATAGCTAACTTTGAAAGTTCACTCACAAAACTATTTTTTTCCAGTAGAGTTTGAAAAACATTTGCTTTAATTAAAGGTTTGCTGTTGGTTTTTTCCTATGTAAAAGCAGCAGAGAAGATATCTTTGTTATGCTCCCAACTAGCAAACAGCTCCCGGAGAAAGCTGTCACAGCTTTGTTTATTCTCTGTTCCTCTCTCATGAAAAAAGCTTTGAGAAATAAGTACTAGGAGAATTTTGAGTGGCTTACAGTACCTCATAGTAAATCTGTAGTGGCCATGAACAAGCCAAGTCCTTCATCAGCACTCTGAACCCTTTCTGGCCACCCAAATCCTAACAACTCACTAATTATTCTTGGTCGATGGTTTGCACCCTCACCAGTGAAGCTATCTTTCTATCAGACTGTCTTCTGATATTGCCAGAAATGGACTATTCCCAGAAAAATAGGATGTTATATGTCAGGTTTTGCTCCTTTCTGAGGTAACAGAAATATAAGATGGAGTGCATACATTAAAGGAGAGTAAATCCTACAACCTTTCATTTTAACAGGAAACAGAACTTATACATGAAGTTTTCTTTACGTGTACATGTACACAAACATAATCACACACACACACATCCAGTTAAATATGTACATCAATATTTTTAAACTGACATTAAATAAAAGGAATTTATGAGTTTATATGAGTCAAGGAATAGATATATACTAAAAACAGGGTTCTCAAGGATCCTCATAAGGTATTAATCTTAAAAATACCCTCTGCAAAGATAATATGCAGTCAGGTAGGGAAAAAAAAAAACAACAAAAATTAAATAAAAGAATGAACTAGGCTAATCCTAATCACATGTTCGTAATGGCATAATAATCACACTTATTAGCATCAAAACAAGAACAAAATCATCACAGAACCCCAGATGCATAGCAGCTCACAGCTTACAGCAACAGTAGAGTGAAGGTGACAGCGAGGCCACTGACTTTGGGGACCAACTAGTCAATGAGAGCAGGGCGATGGGCAAAGCTTACATGGGAATATTCCTCCCTCCATTACCCCTAAATTCAGGAAACTACCTGAGGACACCAAGAACTACAGACAGGTCTGTCTGTGTAAGTAGGCTAAAAACTCTAGTCAGATGCCTCAGTTTTCTAGTGAACAGAGAAAAAGGAAAGATTTCTCTACTCTGCCTTCCATTCCCATCACTGTCTCTTCTAGTTTTTCTCGGCTGTGAGAAGTATCTTTACACCCCTTTCCTAAAACACAACATTCCTCTGTCATCTCTTCACAAACAAGCAGAGGGAATATTCAAGCAAGTTAAATGACTAACAACAGCTAAGTGCAAAACAAACTCTGCAATCTGATCATCAATTAGAACAGTCTACTTAAAGCAAACTCAAAACCACTATTAAGCATATTTATGTTTTCCCAAGTGATAATTATTCCAGATAGTCAGGATCAAGCTGGACATGTCAGCTTCCTAGTTCCTTCCTAACTTTAACTGTTTGTGGCTACCTACACTATGGATAAATTTTTAGTTCTCAAAGCTAAAGCAGAAAGTTCTTCAACAAAAAACAAGCAAGAGAAAAATAAGACATTGGAAAAGAAATTAGAGTAAGACATATATAAATATTTGTTCTTTAAAACCAATGGTAGAAAACAACAATCCTAAGCACCAGATATTATTCTTAAAAATATACCATACTAGCCACTGAGGGGAGTCAGACTGACAAATACCTATGACAGGAAATGTAATATGGTCCTTATTGCCATTGAAGACCCCTGTGCCACACCTATAGTAGTTAATAAAATGGCTCAGGCCTGTTCCCTGACCTTGACAGCCTGCATACACACAGCTAGCTTACATCCTTCCCAAAACAGGTTTTTCTCAAGCATGCTACCTAGAGGAAACAGAATCTGACCCATGCTATCTCCTGAATTGTGTCTGAGCTGAATCAGGGGCACCTTATCAGTGTGTCCAGAACAAAGTCATGCCAAACTGTTTAAACAATATAGATGATCCAGGCTATGTCTTGGCCCTGTCTAGCTTACTGGTATAGACACAGCCTTAAATTCCTTGATGATACTACAAATCTCAGATTGTTTTCAAATTCTGCTATTCAACAAGCCAATTCTAGCACGTAAGCTTTTCTCAATGCTTTTAAAGAAAAACAGTAAGCAAGTACAAAGCTGCTATTCATACATAGCCTTCTGGAAAATGAAATGCTATGTTGCTGGATTTCTTAAAGGCATTGATCTTCAAGATCTCTTTGCAGAGACTGATTTGTTTTCAAAACAGGGGGTACAATTATTCTCTGGAATCAAATTTGCTGTCCAGGTTTTCCAGGCTCTTATTATAGCAGATAATCAGAAACTACCTCATTTTTCCCCCCAATATCTGTGCTGAATTATAGAAAGAGTAGAAAACATTGTCAGAGAAACTCTCCCAAAATACAACTCTGGCTACTTGGAAAACAATTTCTTCTGGAGTTGATGCATAGCCAGAGGGAAATACTGTAAAGTGCCTAAGGAAAACCTCATAGAAGGGAGGCAGAGAAGTAGGTCTCATAAGATTTTTGCTTTAGTCTTGGTATCTCCTGCTTTAGACAGACCATTTACTTGATATCTGACCAAGAAGGAAAGCAACTGTTGTGAGCTTTGGGTTGAAATACTATTCATTGTATATTGTTAGTGGGATTTTTGAGGATTCTGTCTGTATTTTTGCAGTCTTCTTTACAGCAGAATTGGTGAGGAAAACATAACTTTTATAGTGCCAAAGGATCCTGCCCTAAAGGCAGAGAAACTGATTTGAAGCCACTTTATATATAGCTGGTAATTCTTGCACCAGGTAAGACAAACTGTGCTGTGAGCAAATACTCTATATACTAGATAAACAGGTTCCAGATAACATCAATCAGCTGATAAATTAATGAACTTTTTTGGATGTTAATAAGTAAAAAACAAGTCAGAAACTTCACCCAGCCTCTCCCAATTTCTGACTGATTTAGTGCTCTAAAAGTGTTTAATAATCTTACAAGAAAATAGTAATTTTAGAACTAATTGATAATATTGTTAGCTGCTGTTCTATTTTCCATGAAGCAGTTGCAGACACATTGAATCCTTATTGTTTCATGTGGATGGAAAGTCTCGTCCTGTCGCCATAGTTAAAAACCTGCAGTGTTTGGCTGCAGCTTTTGAATCAGTTGCAGAGTTGGAAGGCATCTCACTAGTTGGTCAGATTCTTGCCTACAGAAACAGAAACTTTTTATAGCAACTGGCTGATTAGTACGGTAACTGCCAAATTTCCTCAGGAAATTTTTGTTTAGGCCAGAAAAACAAAAAAAACACAAACCAAAAAAAAAAAACAACCCACATTGACACCTGGGAGTCCTTATATTTTGTCATGCCTTTTGAGATTTATAATATGTGGCAAACCAACCAGAATAGGGATGAAGGAACTGAAGACAATGACTCCTCTGAAAGCTGTTAGTGCTATAAAAAAGCAATTACGGAGTCCCACAGGTTAGAGAACGTCATTAAGATTTTTTCAGGCATCCTATGTTGTTGCACAGGGCAGTACTGGCCATTCTTTCTGTACATTAAGCAATCCAACAGGCAGCAATGAGAAAAGCTAAACTAGGAAAATACACTGACTTAGTCTTTCTCCATAGGCAAGAAATACAAATGACAAATAGGCGCAAACCCAAGTCATTCAAAAACCACCAATCATATCCTTTCAGACATCCTCTGCTATCATCTCATTTTTTCTCTGCTTGACTTATCAAAATGATAATTAGATTCTTTTAAGGTGAACACCTCTCTTTCCCTGTATCTCATTTGTTAATTAATATCATAATCCATCTACCAGCTCAAAACATGTCCCAGCACCAGGAACTCCAGCCTTGTTAACTTAGCTAGTGACTCACTGAACTGAATGGTCATTTCCCATAACCTATAACTGTTACCTGGCATTTTCTCCTGTCTCTTCCTCTCCCTGCTCTTCCTCCTGTCATCTTCCTCACTAACAAACTGACAAGACAGATATTTTTTGTTGGTAGATGTGGAAAAGCTTCCTCTTCCCTCTTCACTAACCTGGTAAGTTGACATCACATCACGTGTCTCTTGTGAGACTGGAAGACCCACTGAAGCCTTTTTTTACAGCTTTTTACAAGCAAGAAAGGAATTTTAATGCCATTCTTAATAGATGTCTTAACTCAATCGGAGAGCTCTCGTTTCATTAATTTGCTCAAGAAATTTAACAAAACCAGTGTTATGGGGACAGCTGTGATGTAGGAAATAACATTTCCATGGGAACAATGCTGCCAACCAATGCACATACTCATCTGCCAATTCACATCAAAGAAAGACACTGCAGGTTTGAAATTATAATGACTTAGTCTCCTGAGATTCACTTCATCAAAAATTATCCTATTAACTCATACGTGATATAAATCTCTAATAGCTACTGGAGTGACTTAATTATTAGGTTTATTTTATTGAAATTGTAACAAGAAAGTTGGTGGGAAACAATAAAATGGTGAGGAGACTGAGGGGTGACCTTATTCATGTTTATAAATACATAAAGGGTGAGTGTTGTGGTAAGGACCAACACCAACAAAAATATATGTAAGAAGGCAGTCTTTATTAAGTTGCAAAAGCCAAGATGGCCAAGATGGCGCAGCAGAAAAAGCATACCCTTCCATAACCTTTCTTATCTGTCCACTGGTTCATGCACTAAGGCTGCTAAAATGATTCGCTCAATAGCTCTGTCCATTCACCTCTATTCACATACTGATTGGCTGGAGTTCCTACTGTATTTCCCACTTCATCTACTGTTCTCTTGCCAAATTTCTGCTGTGTGGTATTCACTTGTTTAGTCTTTTCTTGCTCAGTCTCTTATCACTTCCTCAAACCTGTTTATAACATTCTTCATCCACTTCTTTCATCTTCTCACGGGTATACTGGGATGCTGTCAAGGACAATTTCATCTTCCTTAGTCAGGCTATCCCCGACAGGTGAGTGTCAGGAGGATGAAGCTGGGCTTTTCTCAGTGATGGACAATGATAGGACAAGGAGCAACAGGTGCAAACTGGAGCATAGGAGGTTCCAGTTTAACATAAGGAAAAACTTTTTCACTGTGAGGGTGACAGAGCACTAGAACAGGCTGCCCAGAGAGGTTGTGGAGTCTCCTTCTCTGGAGAGAACTCCACAAAGAAAACTCGTGTGCACATCTCAAAATAAAACAATATTTTTATATGAAGTATCTGTTTCAAAGGTTTCTTTCATTACAAATCAGAAATACCTCACCTGTTACAGTACACAGGTTGACTTGAACTGGATCTTCCCCTCCCTGCTAGGTATCAAGCTGTGCACACTGCTTTACTATTATATATATATATAAAATATATAATTTTTCCATATCATGCCTAGCATGATTTTTTTAAATAGGAACGAATTTCAAAATTATTTGGGGTCAGCCACTGGATTACTTACCAAACATTGCCACAACAAGTGATGCAGAAAAAACACTAACATATAACTGTTTCCAAACACTAGCAGCTGAATTCTTCACAGAGCTTCAGAGATTTTTGATAAATGTTCTCACCATCTCTGAGAGAATAATTGGCCATTTTTAACATAAAAATACAATTTATAACAATTTTTAAATTTATAAAAAATTTTAGATTTTAATTACGTTACTTTTATAGCAAAAATTATTATATTCATATTCATCTATTGTTGATAAACTTTCAGGTTTTCCTTTACAAAGTTACAGAAAAGCTTTATTACGCTGCTAATAGTAGTGAACCTTTGCAGAATCTTCCTTTGATACAGTGCATTAAACCAGCCATTTACTATGTGTGAATGTAAAAGAAGGCTGGTGAGAAAACTAGCTGAGGTCCAAAAGTCTAGCATTAGCTATCATCCTCATTTGTAAATACAAGCAGCCCATATGAGGTCTGAAGGCTTGGCAATAAAGTAAGTACATTCCAAACAAAGACAGAGTCAGTTTTGAATGACATCCAAATTCTCTAAGTTTTGAAAGCATGTTCTTTAACCCAGCCTTGCAAAGAAGCCATTGCGTTTGTAAAAGCAGGTTAACAACAAGCTTGCAAATTAAAACTGACAGTGAGCAACCTGATTTAATTGAGAGTGTCTCTTACAGAAATGCACCTTGCATGTACTTAATCTGAAAGTTAAATGTTATGTGTTTATTCAAACATATGTTAAATTACAATTTTCCAACAGAGATGAAAGAGAGGGATGATTCTCTTATCTATATTAACACTGCTGACTAAGTCACAAGCTATACTGCAAGCTTGCCTAGTGCTGCTCAGATTTGTTCCTTGAAGGGCTCAAAAGAGCTCTATGAAATTACAAACAAGCAGTGAATTGATAAACTAGACTTTAAATCCACTATGTGTCCAAGACCTAAAACCACAAGAAAAATGTAAAATCAAGTCAGGAAAGTGAGAAAAATATCAGACTTGAAGGCAGAAATGCTCAAAAATATATAGAGGTAGAGGAACCATGATTTATCATCTTTGCTTGCTAAACTGAAATTAGCTATGAGGAAGATTTTCTTATTTAGAAAACACATTGACAGCTAGAAAACTTGGAAGATAGACATGCAGAAACTGGATAGGATGCACTACTGAGATTACATTAAGGGGAAAATCACATAATACACAGGGAAGAACCAGATGTCCTCAAAGGGCTTTCTTTAAATAAATTGCTGTACTCAATATCGATTTCAGTATAGCTGCATCTATACTTCACTCATGAAAGACTGCATTGCTTTGATTAATACTGAACAATGTGGATGTGCTCATGCTCACAGTCCTTATGTGTATGTGCATGGCAGCAGGCGTCTACAGAATAAAGCAACTCTGACGTTTCCTTCATTCCTTGTAAATTCAGGTTGCTTGAGGACTCTGAAAAATCAGGGTCAGAATAGGCACTGCTAACATCTCGCAAACCCATAGCATCGCTCTGAATTGATCTTCTGGGACTGAGAGCTAAATGGACACGAGCAAGAGATCTGAAGCCATAATTACCTCAACCAAAGAGACATTATCTGGGACATCATGATCTTGCCTGTCTGACTTCTGTCACTTTGATAAAATGACTTTGAGTCACTTTGGGCCTCTGGGGGAAATTAGAAAAGCATACAGAAAACTTAAGACCATCATAAAAAGAAAATGTGAGGAAACGTGGCTTACCTCTTTCTGAACACAAGTCTGCAACTTTGTTTTTCTGAACCACAGAATCATAATAGCAAAGAAAGAAAAGCCCGATGAGCTTCAACATTCACTTCCTTCTTTTTACAAGTTTCTACCTCACCATTAGTTGTTGCTATTGCTATTCTTGTCTACAGACCTGCTCAATCCTGTACAAATAAAGGTAAAAAAGCCTTTCTATTAAAGAACTTATGATTCAATCTTGTTTTAAGTATCTGCAGAAAATGAGTCTTTTCTAATACACTTAAAAGGGCAAAAATTAATTTCAACATTTATATTTGCTTCACACCCTGATTTTAATTTTTCCCTTCATCCTTCCTTCCCTGAATGTTTATAGGGTTTTCTATCTGCACCTCTTTTTTTTTTTTTTTTTTTTTTTTTTCTAACTACTGATGCACTGTTTTTAAATAACCTTTAGTTACAGGAGTAAATCAGTGCTTTCTGGATCACAGGTCAGGGCTGACTCAACAGAGGTTATAGTGCAGGCTACATTTCATGGAAAGGGAAGCAGTCTCAATGATACTGTGTTGCTGTCAAAGAAGAAATGTCTGAGTTTTCTGGTGGGCACCGTATGTCAAAGCTGCAGACTGTTTCAAATGAGGTGTTTTCACTGTTCACCTGTTAATAATGTGTACTTTCAAATTCATTACTTTATTATTTTTCCCAGTGGATCAAAATAAGTTTCCTAGCTGTGGAGGAGTCTACACATCTTTTGTACTTACTCCAAAGTAGCAGGAAAAAATGGGTCTCCAAGGATTTGATAGATAGTGACAAATAACTTAGAAACAGGTGACTTCTTTGCTAGATTTCTTAAATTATTTGTGTCCCATTCTCAGCATAGATTTCACAACAAATATATGAATTCATATAATTCCTTTCTGAACCATTGATATTTTGTATCTTTTTCCATAATTTTCCAGAGGTCACAGATAGTTTTGGTCTACATATCATCTATGAATGTGTAAAAAACCCAAATGGCCAAACTATTGATTGTGTGCGTTGCTACAGAGCCAGTAGCTATATGAATTTACAGCTTTTGAAGATTTGTGTTGCTGTGGAATACTGAAGCTAAAAAGCTGACATCAAAAAGTAACAGCTTTGAATCTATGCTTCAAATGGGGCAAGAATTTGCCATGAACTGCTAACAGACTCTACACAGACCAATAATAATACTGAAACCTTACTGAAAAATAGTTTGTTTCAGGTCCTTTGATTTCAGAGTCACAGACTGGCAGTACATAAGCAGATCTCTGCTTATCTAGTGAGAAGTATGCAGAAGAGTTATGTTAGTGGGACACAAAATAAAGTTGCTGTTTTTCGTTCAAGGTCTCAGTCCATCACACCTGTCCCAGCTGCCTGAATAACGAAATGTTTTGCAGCTGAAATGAGCTGATGAACATTGTACTGCAGTCTGCCATTCTCATCCCAGAAATGGCAAAGTCACTTTGTTGTGATGTTAAAAAATTTGTTACACCAACCTCTTGGATTGAGAGCTACAGGAAACTGCATGCTGACATGTTTTCTCTGAAAAACTGCATGAACATTGACATAGCTGTACCTAAGTTCTCTGTCCCCCCATGACAGAAATTACACTGGGTGAACCTTATCTATCTATCTATCTATCTATCTATCTATCTATCTATCTATCTATCTATCCCAACATATATATATATCTATATATATATCTATCTAGAGCTATTGGGAGCATAGCATGCCTGTACTGCAATTTGGCTAAAGGACCGATCATGCAGGGGGAAAGAGTTTCAGGCTATAGCTTTCACTTACAAACACATGGCCTGTTTGGCTAGAAAGTTAGGCACAATTAAATTCTTTCACCCAGCAGTGCAGTTGGAGCAATCATTATAATCATTGCTAAAGAGCTTTAGACACCTAACTGCACATGCACATTGAAAATGGATTCTCGATGCTTGTTATCTTTTTTTATTATTATTAAATAGAAATTTTTGCACAGTTTTTGTTATTTTTTCCAAAATATAGATTTTCAAAAAATGTTACTGGCTTCCATCGCTGTGAAGGAGCTTGCACAGACTGAATTGACAAGCTTTTTCATCCAGCTTTGCAAAACACTGCATTTAACTGATAATAGCTGCAATCACAGTGGAAGGCTCATAAAAACTGAAATACTAAGATTACAATGTAATGAAAAACTGAGGAACAAATACTCATCAGGAATCCGATTTAAAACCTACAAATTCAATTCTTTAAATTTTTTTGACTGAATGACACAAAAAAGAAATGGAAAGTGAATTTGAAATGAATCTGTATACCCAACAAATGAAGGGGCACAGAGAGCATGAAGAACCAGGAAGAGAAAAAATTTTGTTATCTGAAGAAATCTGTTCCTTAAAACTGCATCCTGCACTCTGTTTCTTGACCTTTTCTGCTACAAGTTCTCCTTCCTCAGTTGTGTCATCTTCCTACTTAATCATCTCTGTTTCTTCTACTGTCCTTTAGTGTTCACTTCTTTTCTTCACACGGGATGTTATTGATTTCTTTCGATACATAGCAAAACACATGACCAATTCTTCTGTGCTGTCTCTGGATTCTTCTCCTTATACATTGCTCGCCCCTGTCATGGATGAAGAAATTTCTCACTGAATCTCCTCCTCAACTCTTTGATTTGACTGATCATATGCTATCTTCTGATTTCCTTTCCCCCCTGTGCCTCTTCCCTTATTCTTACCTCTAGCCATCTGGTCATCACTGGCTCTTTCCCCAAATCATGGAAACATGCTTTAGCATATCCCTTTAGAAAGTAACACAGAACCTGTAGTCTTGCTCTCGTCAGTTGTGCAAATACAGCTGCATCTCCTTTCTCATTTTCATCTCTTAATTAATCGAACACATTGTTTTAAGTAAATATCTTGAGTTCTTTTTTCCTAGTGACATTTTAAACTCTTTCCAAATAACTATCTTTCTCTTCTTTGCATTTGGTTGAAACTACTCCTGCCAAAGTCTTTAATGACTTCTTAAGATTTCAAAAGTACACTGTTTTCTTCTTTGTTTTGCTACAATTAACCATGCTCTAACACATTACTTCCCTTAGTTCCGACAGTTCATCCACTCTCAATCTTTTTCTCTCTCTAACCTTTCATTCAAAATGTGCTCTAGTAGTTTCTCATTTGCTGCCCACCCAGTTAACTGGGTACCACAGGGCTATAGCACTGTCTCCTCTATTGCTATCCCTCAAACATCATCCCTCCATCAACAGTACATCAAAGCATTATCCCCTTAGCAATATAAACTCCCTCTCATCTCCCCTGTCTCCTCCTGCCTACACTAAAACCGCTTTCTTTGGCACCTCCTTGTGAATCACCAATCTCAACTCAGTATTGTTAAACTTAGTACTTCCCTCCAAGATACCTCTTCTGCTTCTTCTCCTAGACATGTAGATCATGCATGTCATTCAGACCTGCTATCTGGGCAGGCCTTTAGTTTGGGCTTCATATTAGGTCTGCTTTTTTGTGACTTGTGCACACTTTCTGTTTCACATCTCTACATTCTCTGTCCACACACAGAGCTAATTGTTTTGTCCACTCTCTCACCATTTCAGATCCCACCTACTGCAGTGCTTTTCTCCAGCCCTGGCCATTAACCTGCCCTTACTCCTTCCAGTATCTGTAGGAAAGGTAAGTTTCATAGCCTTTCAATTTGTCTGTGTCATCTTTCTCCATACACCATTAAAAAGCTATATTCTCTTTTATCCAGTTGTATATAACTCATCTTTATGTTCTAGTATTTTAGCCGTCATTCCTTATCACATTTATCTTCGCACATTCAAGACTGAAAGATCAGCTCCTGCTGCTCATCAGACTTGTCCCATCATCCACTTGATATATTTTAGTAAGCACCTCATGGTTTTTTCTCATTACCTCTAATGGTTGAAAGCTCTCCAGAAACATTCACAAAGATATCTTGTTTTCTTTATTCAAATCTCCCCTTAGTAATTCTGTTGTTGAGATGTGCCGAACCCAGTATTCCAAGTACCTCCTGACACGTGGAACATTTCTTAATTCTGCTCTGTTTCTCTGGATTCATATACCATCTCATGATTTCAACTCCGCATGCTTGGAACAGAGTTTGTATTTTTCTTCTGTATTTCAACAGCGTGTAGCACAGTAAAATCCTACTCTGTGATCACAATAGCTGTGTATTCATATGACAAAACAAAACTATCGTAACTATCAGAATTAATGCTTAGGATAGATATTTGGAAAAATGTTAAGGAAGGTTAAGATATAGAGTAGTCTTAAACAGATTTCCTGCAATAAAAATTATTAATTCTCACACATTAGATCTAAGATGGCTTTTTTTTGTCCCTGATATTATCAGGGAGCTGGAATAAGAAATAATGGCAGGGAACTGTGCATAAGGAATCCTTAAAAATTACAACAGGGAACCTTGATCCATGCTTTCTGTTTACTCACATGTATTGCCAAGAAAGAACACAATTATATTTTCCCTATAGGTCAACCATATGGCAAGGTTTAGTTTTACAAGGTTTAATGAAGGCAAAATCTGATGCTGCAGCTATTGCTGCCAAAAAAGATTTATTGATTTATTGTGCTCCAGTGCTCCAAAAGCTAGTGCAGTTTATTGTGCTGAGGGACTCTTTAAAATAGGCAAGGGATGAATCCATGACGGAAATCTGTCTTCACAGTATTTAAATTACATTGAACCTACCTATGATCTCAGCAGATTGAAGCTCTTTGTGTGACTATTACTGATACACATAAAGTGTATAAGCACAGTGACGTCAAGAGGTATGATGCATCCTTAATGAGCTAATTTTTGATGATGGAGTGATTGAGAGCAGCCACTGCGTTCCAGATTGCCCAGAGGAAAGGTGGCTCCTGTTCAACTGAAGATGCACCTCTGAAGCAAATGTTGAAAGTTCCCATCTGCAATATAGCTTTTCTTGCTGCCCGAGATCTCAAGAACTAGATGATAATTTACTACTATTCTGTGATGAATGAACTGGCTGCTTTGGTTCTGTTGGGTCTCTCAAATACGTATTAATATGTTTAAATATTAAGTGATGCTTTGGTGATTGTTTAATATTGGTGATGTGTCTGAAAACATTTTTGGAAAGCTGAAGTTGTTCGCTTAAAAGTACCTTATAAACTGCCAAGTATAAGGTGTCATAAATTGCCAAACAAGCAAGCAGAAGGCACTGAATTTACAACAATGCTTAAGACTGATCCTGCCTTCGGGTTTGTCCACTGCATACACAAGTCATGGTACTTCAGTATGTTAATGATATACAACTATGAGTGTATATAAATGTGTATATGTATCTACTCTTGCACCTATATACTAATCACTCTGTGCTTTTCAGTTTGCTTCTTATCCTAGAAGAATGTTCAGACAAAGACAATACTAAAAAGATGTACCATGGGAAAGGAAGGTGGATATAGAGAAACTTTCCTTTTTATTCACAACTTACATCCTAAAAGTTGTCAAAATGGACAAAGTGGGCAAATGATGCTAGAGGCTGACTTCCATGTTGGTAGCCAAAATCTAGCACAAACAAAATGTTTGCACAGCAGTTACTGAATAATATCTTGTTTCTCTGTCGAGTAGGGACTCTTGACTTCTGTAGCTTCTTTCTGAAGGCAGAGAGCAGCTAATAAGTAGAGCAACAAGCTGGCATGAGGAACAAGAAGTTGTTTCTCAAAGAGGATTTTACTTTCTGTGACCACCAGCATTTTGGCTGAAGCCTAACCTGAGTGAAAGCTGGAAACCAGGAAGAGGGTCATGCTTTTTGAGAGGCAGGACTTGCAGTTCCATTAAACTGGGAACTCAGTGGGAGCCAGGAGAGAAAAAGGTCTTTTAAAACATCCTTTCCCACACCACCATTTAGCAGTCCCTGGAACATATACGCCAAGGCAGTCCTAAAGACAGGTGTTTCTAAACAACTGCTTTTACTGAATTCTAAAATGCACTCACATGAGTGAAGAAATGATGGCACTTAATATATAAAAGCAGCAGTATGGCTATATTTGCCCACGCCACCCCAGACTGAACACTATGCATTTTGATTGTCTTTTTGTATCACCTTTGTTTTCTGCATGCTCACATGTGAGTGTGTATGTACAGGCAAGTATACATATAAGTTTGTAGCAAAGGAAAAAGGTGGATTGCCATAGAGTGCTCTGTGCTTACCTAATATATATGTATGAGCACAGTTTTACAGGCATAAGTTATCTATAGGTAGCGCAGAATTAGCAGGTTAAAAAAAAAGTATATTTTTCTGAGATTTTCTGCCATTTTTGTGTAGGTAAGAAGGGGTTCAAGAATATTCAGCAAATCTCAAACTCATTTTTTGCTAATGAAGAAAGAAGGAATATTGTATTTCTCTTAATGCAAATTACATGGATTTTGCAATACAAAATGTCACTGATTTACATTAAAAGTCATGGTTCAAAGGGATGGTGGTAAAAGTATAAAACTGGAACATTATCTGATAAAACCAGAGCCAATTGTGCTGAAATGTTTCTGGAAACAATACAGCAGCAGAGGTACATGACCCCTCCACAATACAGCAACCCACAACACTTATTCACACGGAACAAAAAAAAGGGGAAGACTCTGCTTATCTACGTTGATTGTCGATCAATACGCACATTTGTCAGCCTACACAAAGCAGATTACAAAAAAAAAAAAAATCCAAATTCTCTTCTTTAGTACTGCCACAAATGAAAGTAAAGATGGTTTTGATATTGATGAGATATCACTCAACAAAATATTTTTCCCTGAAACAATAATTCAAGCAGGGAATATAATGAGGACTCTTACAGTTTCTATTGTTTATTATAGTCAAGCCCAAACTCTAGTCCAAACCAATTTAAAAAATAATATGCTGTAGTTGCATGCCTAATAGTGTCAAGTTAGTGTGCTACATCATTTGGTATGCAGAAGAAGTTCACTGAAGCTGAGAGTGAAAGTTGCTTCAATATGAAAGGATCATGATTGAAAGCAAAAAACGGCTGCAGAGAACACAGACAACAAGCTAAGCAAAGGGGAAAAAAGGGGAAGACAAGTAGGGTCTCGGTGCAGGAGGAAGAAGAATAGGTCTATAGAAACAGAAGTATATTTTACCTGTCATCCTCTTTCCCTTCCTCAGCTTGGTCTTCTTGAGCTTTTTCATCATGCCCTGATCCTTTGTTTTCCTCCTTATCACAGTTCTCTGTCACCTCTTGCCCTTCCCCTTTATCATTATTTTCTTGCTCCTTTGCTTTTTCCTCCTCCTCCTCCTCCTCTTTTTCTTCCTCCTCAGGAAATATTCCATCTTGTTCATCCCCTTCCAGCCCTCCCTCTTTTTTTCCCTCTATATCCCTTGTCCTTCTGAAGTCAACAGAAATTGAAAAAGGCATGCAAAAAGAAAAAAAAAGAAAAGAATAAATTAAAGTTAAGGTCATGGAGAGGAGCATGCATGAACTCACAAGAAAGGAAATGCAAAAGAAATTAAATGAAAACTGAAAGGTGGAATCAGTCATGATTTAAACCACGATGGCTAAGACTCCATCCTACACTAGAAAACTTTGGGACATTTTCTTAGGACAGTCTCTAAGTCCTTCAAATAAAAGTTGCATGCAATACGTCACTTTTAGAAATGTATACATAACAGTATGACAGAAACAATGTGGTCCTAACAATGCTCGTATAAGCAGATGTTTAAACAATGTTTTCAAACACACCGTTTATCTCAAGAGGACAATTTTCTGAGAATTAATATAGGCTGATATTGAATTTTGCTGAGAGATGGAGGTGGGTTACACCTCCCAAGAAAAATCATCTTTCATTCCTCCTACAGCCGAAGCTCCTCTGAGTGTGCACAGGGCGCAAAGGAGATGCTGTGTTTTGATCACAGATACACCAGGTACATCTTGAAGAGTAGTTCAATGGTTGTACATTTAAATTGGACTAGTGTAAATATTAAATAAACTGAATTGGTCTGTGTAAGTATTAAATAAGACTTCCATAAAAGTTCAGCAGCTCTAGTTTAAGAGGAAATTAAGATGCCTCTGACACTACCTGCAATTTTCAAGTTAAACTGTCTTTTCAGCCATATTAAGTATTTTACAAAATGATTTTCAGAAAGTGTGTCTAATGCTTGCTATAGGATATGTTTGTTATTTTAGTGTATGTTAATATAACCCGAGATGACAAAACTTGGCTAAAAACTAGTACCATAAGACTTCAAAAAGCATTAGACAAAGAAGATATTTAAACCAGTATTTTGCAAATTCCCTGCAAATTTCAACCTGGGCAAAATATTAATTTCAAATACAAATACTGACAAATGTTCAGTTACTTAAATTACATGCCTATGGCTGGCAGTACAGCTCCTTGTGCTCACCTTATTTTCTTGTTTCCTCTTGGACGCTCTGACTGGACGGACATGTAGCTTGTGCTGCTGAAACGCGAAGCGCTGCTTGTCCGTGACACAGCAGAGACATCACTGACATCGCTGTCTGAAGACTTGTTGGAAACATTGTCTGAGCCTCTCTGAGGATCCCGTCCTGACCGATACTGTAAGAGGAAAGGGACAAAGATACAGATGTTGTCAGTGACATATTACCACAAATCAGCTACGGAGATGGCCCCTGATGCTATCTAAACTGCCTTTGTCACCAGATTACCTGAATTTTTATAATGAAGTCTTTAACTGATACAGAATACAAGTTATGTCTTGGTTTTCCATTAATTTTACTCTGCTTTGCTCCCCATTGAAGTTATTAACCCCTCAGTTTCATCTACAGAGTGACTTGTACAAAACTTCTAGATCTTCCAAAAGTTTCACAGACCTTAAATTAGAATATTACGTCAACTGTTTCACCAGTGCATAAAGGAAAGCAGAGAGACTTAGTGACTTGCCCGTGATTACTGAACTCATGAAAGATTGAACACAAGACAGAATGTGCTTCATGCTATCTATAAAATACATGTCTCTTTTGGGGCCTAGCCTATTTACAAGAACTTCTAGCTGACAAATGCTAACAGTTGGTTTGTTTTTTTTCAAAGTAAATAGGTAGATGAGATTATCAATTCAAAAGACAAAGTGATATTGTAGCTGTGTCAGCCACACATCTTGCTGAAATGCTGGGCTGGGAAGTCTGAAAGGATGGGAAAAGACTAGAGAGAATTTGTACTGACAGTGTACGAATGCCTCAGAAAGTAAAAAATTACAATTGTATTTAGGCTTGTTTGTTAGCGTTATGTTCCAAACACAGAACTGTCAGGTGACTGGTGATCAGCAGTAAGACCATACAACATAAAGCAGTGCTGTGCAGAGGTATTCAAGTTAGAATTGTGGCTAGTTGTTCTTGTTACACAAGTTAGCTCTAAATTAATGCTAAGTCTGTGCCACCCTGCATTGCACTATGTGCAGACATAATAAATAGTAGAAAGATATTTTCCCCTCTCCTCTTCGTATACAGACATTTCTGTATATACAGAAAGCTGATGGTTTACTATTGATAATCTTTTCAGTAAAATAGTACTACCAGATGCATTGTCAATGATCACCAGGTAATTGTTTGGCTGACATGGAAATAAGACAGTATGGAAAGACATGAAGAGCAGCACAGACAGGACTGAAAGAAAACAATGGGAGAAAATCTGCATAATACATTAGTGTCTTGTTCAGCTCTTGGGTGTAGCAACATTGGACTCATCCACCTGGAGAAAATAATTCATAATGTAAGGTGGCAGACCTGTGTAGTCCTGCAGAAGAGAAACGTATCCAGGTTTGGCAATCAAATTTGTTCCTTTTTCATAGTTTTAGAATAACTGTCTTTCATGAAGTACACAGATCATTTCCTTCTGTTCTTTTGCAAGGAATATTACACTGGGAAATATTCTGAAAGACTGTGCAATAGCGTTTGAGTGCCTATTTACCATAAACGAATTTTACACCCAGAAATAGTAAGTTATTTTGCCCATATTAAGAGAGGGAAATGAAACAAAGAAAACAAAAAATGCTTGTGCAGGTTACACTGTACATGTGTTACGGACAGCGACCAAGCACAAACTGAACTGCCTGCTTACGTGAAATGGTCACACATGCTGCAGCTGGCTTCCTGATCTGTACGAATTTACAGAACTTGTGTTCATTGACAAACCACTCAAGCCCTCCCCAGCCCTTAAGTGTGAGAGTGCACTTAGCCAGCCATAAACTCACAGAGTATCTCTGTGATTACCATGTTTAAATGTTGTAATAGTTACTGACTGTTTTTACTGATGCCATTAATATTTTTGCTTGATAAAGACAATGGTACATATTACTATTGATATATTGATTTGGGAACAGAAAAACAATGATTAAACAGCTGTCCTGATTATCAGAGCTAATGGAACATCATACCAGAATAAAAGGATTGTTCTCTTTCAGCATATCCTTTTAAAAGAAAAACTATTTAGACTTTTGGAGAAGAAAAAAAATAACTATGCCTAATGAAACACATATCTATTAATTTCCACCCAAGTAACCCTCCCTAGAACAATTCTGCATTGAAGACAAAGTTATGAGTGTAGTTTATGTTGATTTAGCCTAAAACTACCAAGACTGGGAAGTACAGGCTGCTGTACTGGGCCACCACCACGCACTACAGAGAAGGCAATGCAGAGCTGCCCTCAGGGCTTCAGTATTTGCTGAGGCTCCCAAGCAGATGTACTCGCCACGCCAAGCCCTGTGCTGCCAAGGCTACGCTGCTGCTGGCTTCCAATGGAGCTAATGTACAGCCGCGTTGTATACGCCTGTATGAACAGCTGTGGCATTGAGAGTGGCTAGTGACCTCGGGGTAGGCACACCACTAGCATTACAGACCTGATGTGGCTACCCTCAGGGGAAAGAAGGGAGACCGTAGTGTCAGATGTAAATCGTTGATGGAATTGTTAATTACATTCCAGTTAGGGGATAGATAATTACTTGTGGGGATTCATAGAATATCAGACCTTCACCTGCAACTTTCACACTGAGCTTGCCAAGCAGTCCATGGAAATTAGCCCTTCTAAATTCAATACGTGCAAGAAACATGAAGCAGCAAACAGTATCAGCATTGAACAAAGTTATTCTAGAGTCATTCTGCAGCATATGGAATATTTCATAAACCTATGGCTTTGATTTTGCCTGTTTCATTTCCACACCTGGAGCACATTAGTTCTTAAAACACATTTTTCATAGCAATATGCCATATATAACAAATCAGACATTTTCATAAATGAAACAACCTTGTATTTTTTTTAAAGCTGATACAATAGTAATAATCTAGTGATATATGGTGAAGATTGAGAATGGCTATCGCAAGAAAAACAACTTAAAGGTAAAACATTTTGGAAATATAATGTGAACAAAGATCATCAGAATATTACTTTCTCTCTTTTTTCTCAGTTGTATGTAAAGGTACTTCCCATTAAATTTTTCAGTTGGGTCAGATAGCACAGAAATATCATTTGACCCTTACTACTTCAGGATGTTTTAGATTTGAAATTCGGAAAGTTAACGGATCCTTTCATTAAAACTCAATGTCTTAATGTAAAATATTTATTTTTAAATTTTTTAATTACACACTGAGTTACAGTCTCAGCATCTCCTAGCTATCTACCAAAGTAACATCTGGAAACTGAAACTAGATTTTCTTTCTTGCTGGACAAAGCTCAGGTACTTCATATTCATCCATTAACTCTGCTCCAAATTGCTCTTTATTCTGCTGCTAAGGTTTGTTTTTGACCTTATATCTGACTTAATTTTGTTTAGGAAATGGATATATATGGTAAGTGTATTGCATGTTAGTATTTTGGTAAGTGCAGCACAGAAAATTAAAGGAAACATATGGCTTGTTTGACAGAAGCCATGCTGGCATTTCAGTTTTACATGTTTCTTAAATTGCAGTTCTATATAAGGCAGGTTCTGAAGGGCTCCTTTGCTCTCTTTGCCTCAAAAGTAAAATGTCACCTCTATTGTGCGAATATTGATTTTTCAAATGTGTTCAGTTCTTTCATGTCATATACTCTGACTGTAAAATACAGCAATTATTGCACAATTTTGCACTATTTTTCTTCAAGTTTTGTGTGCCTAACATTGCCCCAAGGCATTACGTCTTCATATATTTCATTTACTTCCTTATTTTCTTCCTCCAAATTTCAATTTCTTTTTTCTAAATGTCACCAGCTGCATGATAAGACCAACTATTAGACTGAAGAGGTCATTATTAACCAAGTACCATCCATCCATTATATCTGAAACACTGCTACCATTTCCTGTCCCTCTCCACTGCTGTCCCTGCATACCATGCTGTAGGAATTTGCACTGGCTGAATGTACGCTCTTGAGGAACTGCAGCTCTCATCACTGGATCCTGGCTGTAGCACGGCCACAGGTTTGGATCATCAGATCCAGCAACTACCCTATATGCTCCAGTTTCCCTCAGAAGAAAACCCAGTCATAAGCACAGTAACGGAGCCTCATGTGTACTGACAGCTCCCCCAGTTTGGACAATGACGAGGTCCAGGCTGTGATGAAGCATACCAGCCTACTGTGCAGGTTAGGTAAATACTTTTTCTTTTTAACTTTTTGTCTTTTCTATTTTTTAAATAACAGCCACAGCAGTAGAAAAATTATCTCCTAACTTTCCCCACGCTGGAAATATATGTCTCTTTTACTAGAATAAGGTTAAGTTTTCATTTCCAACCCAATCAAGACTCGTATGATATAGGCAGCATTCTGAACTTTATAAAGCAGTAAGAGTACCCAGCCTCTTCAACCTGTTTCAACAATAGGAAGTCTGCTGCAAGCAGAGGGGTTGATTAAAACTCGCTCTTGTATTTTTAATAGCAAGATGATTTTGTCCTATTTTGCTGTGTTGAAGAATGGAATAAATTCCATTATTATAGATACTATCAAACAAGTTTTAAGGTTTCTAAAAGCCCTTTCTTCTGCATTAGTAAAATAATCAGCTGGAGACCCTAATAAAGTGACAGTTAGGTGTTCGTGCCAATACCTTGTAACTGCAATGGATTACATTCCTGCAGTGATGAATTCAAGATTATTGAAGCTGAAAACCAAATTCTTGCTCTGCTTCATAATACAACAACCTCTGCAAATGTTTTGACCTCTTTGAGAACTACCACTATATGACTGACAGGCCACATAGAGCTACAACTGCTCTGAAACCTATTTCTCGAAAGGAAATGTCTTGGAACTTCCAATTCAAAGGGAGTTTTAAAGTGTTTCATATTGCTTTAATCTATTGTTACCAGTCTTCCATCTTGGGCTATACAGTCATGCAATTGTCCAGGCAATTGAAATTGTCAGTGATTTTCAACCATCTTTCTATTTTACTATTTTTTGGGGGTTTTGTTTTCTTTTGTTTTGTTTTTTTGTATAGTGTACTCATCTGTTTTTATTTGCTAGCATTTACATAGGAACATGCAAATCTGGTCAATGTTTTTACTGATCAAAATGTTGGGAAGACATTTCAGACAATTGTCCATTGTGCTACTATGAGAAGATTAAAGAACCTTTCTGGACTGTTTCAACAGTTCTTTGCCTCACTGACAAAAGCTCTCGAGCAGCCAGAGCACAGCAATTGAATGAAATGTTCTGTATTTTCAGCTGTAGCTTTCAGTGCAAGTTCACAGCCTCTAAAGGCATTGCATATTTTACTTACCACTCATCATTTGAATGAATGTTATTGGATTGTTTGATTCTTTCTAAAGCCCTTGTTAATGGCTGCCTAATGAAGTCTGCCATTAAAAATAAAACCAAATACTTACTTACTAATATTTACAACAATAGCATTAGATTTATATAAAGCAAAAGATTCTAAGTTATTTTTACAAACTACCATGTACAAATGAATATGTAGAGAGAATATATGTTTATCTGTAGCTTGCATACACACAACCCCAAGATGAAAACTATGATGAATCTGCCCTTGCATGTAATTAATACTTAGCCAACTCAATGATCTGCGCTTACATTTGTCACTCCTGTCTGGCTCCATCAAGGCAAATAAGGTACAGCCAGCCAGCCACGTCAGCCTCTGCCAGCCCCGCTTTAGCTATCACCTGCACATGGCATCCATTAGTCCCTTGGAAGATTTAAGGTCTGACCAGGGAGATTAATTCTTGCACTGCTCTGGTATCAGGTATATAATAAGCTCCACCGTTGCCTTGCACTGCTCAACATGGAGCTGCAACCAGTTCTAGCTCAGCTTCGTTCCTGGCTGCTGATCCTGACTTCTGCTTTGTAGTCCTGGATCCTATCCCATCTTCCTCCTTTTTATTCCTAATTCTTTGATCCTGCTTTCTTAGCCCTGCATTTTGCTTCTGGTGAGTCCCTTTGGCACTGTTCCAATCCTGTTCTCCCTTCAGCCAGTTCTTGTTTTGCATTAGGCACCCCTTAATCACCTGACCCTGGCCCTACTGTGTCTCTCTTGACATTCTTGTCTTGCGTTAGCATAAAAGAGAGAACTACACATGGTGTTGCTACTTCTGAGCAGTACAGTGACCGAACAAGTAAATCTACCTGGATGTACAATGGTTCCCTGTATAACCATTCCTTCTTCCCATTCTTTATCCAACATCATTTTTTTCCCCCATTATTCAGAACATTCCAATCTACTTCTACCTTGAGTAAAAAGAACTGACTGTAACCTGAGTTGCAAAATGCACCATCTAAACCATCCTAATCTCCAATTAAGTTAGGCCACCAATTGAAACATGTTGGTAAAAAGCAGCATCTGTATTTCTATTGAACATGTGAAAAAAAACTATTTCAAAAGTTCTCACATCTTTCCCTTAGTGGTTTGGTGACATCTATTTGTTAATTTCACTAACCAGTGCTCACGTAAATTGTCTTACAAAGGAGAAAGGAGCTCCTAAAACCTGATTTTACTAAGGGACTAAGCCGTGTTGCAAACAGCATCCTACTGCTAAAGTAGTAACTGACCAATGAAAAAGATCAAGCAAGTCAGCAGTGGGCCCTGGCAGCAAAGAAAGGCATCCTTGGTTGTACTGACTGGAACATAACCAGTAGATCAAGGGGAGTGATTATTTTCCTTTATGCAGCAGTCATTAGACCACATCTAGAATACTGTATTCAGTTTTGAAACTCAAAGTACAACAATGATGTCAAGAAACATGAATGAATTTATTAGAGGGCCACAGAGATGGCTGGGGCTAGAACATTTGCTGTGTGAGGAGAGGCTGGGGAAGCTGGGCTTATTCCACCTGGAGAAGTGACGGCTTTGGGAGTACCTAACAGCAGCCTGCAGGTCTTACAGAGAGGATTTCAAAAAGACAGAGCCAAGCAAATCACAGCAGCTTTGACTGGTATAAGAAGTCACATTTTTACCATAGGAACTATGAAGCAGTGGATCAGGTTGCCCAGAGAAGTTGTGCAGTTTTCATCCTCGAATGTTTTCAAGACCCGACCCGGATAAAGCCCTGAGCAACCTGTACTGATCTCACAGCTGACCCTGCTTTAAGCTAGGAGTTGGACTAGACAGCTCCTGAGGTCCCATCCCCTCTGTCATCCTATGGGTCAAGGTGATCCAGGAGCTGAAGAAGAAACTGAATGGGCAGTAGTAATGCAGAAGCCACCAATGGATCACTAAGGCTGACTGGAAATCTAGAGGGAGGTAGTCTGGAGGCCAGCCAAATCAAAAGACAAAAATTTGTCTGCTTCACATATGTTGGCATATGGTGCAATTTTTTTAAGAACCCTTAAGTGCACAACATGAAATAAATGTCATAGGGCACTAGAAAATGGTCTGGGATTACAGCAAAGAGAACTTACAGGACCTGCAAGTATTTGGTAAAGTAGAAAATAGTAAGGCAGCTTTTAAGAAGTATTTGGGTCTTTTAGGTAGCTTGAGAATTATCTTGTCAAGTTTGTCTTCCTACAAAAAATCTGTTCCTGCAGTCAGTTTCAAAACACCAAGTAGCCTCTTGTTCTGATGTTCTTTTTCATACAATATGACTTTTAGAAGATCAAGACAACCTCTAATTTCAGCTGCACTGATATCTGTCTGAAATAAAGCTGTTATTGATGCAGAATTAATTCACAAAGATAGCTTCATCCAGTCTAGGGACTAAGTGTTCTTATTTAATCTTACTTTAAGTCAGGACCAAATTTTACAAATCTTGAAAGGAGAAAGCATGGCAAACTTTCTGCTGGGGTATACAAAGTTGCCACATTTATTCTAAAAACTGTTCAAAATCACAAAGACACTTTTTAAAATCCCATCTCTCCTATGAAAAACATAGTGGGTAAAAAACTGTTGTTTAAGGTAAAGTAGAAGACAAGTAAAACAACACAGGAGCAATTCTAAGCATCACCACACGCAAAAAAATTCTTAAAAGGCAATCCAAAATGTGTTACACACTGGAGTGAAAATGTAAGGTCTATAAAGGCCAAGTAGGTATCTCATAATACCTCATCAAAAGCTACCTTCAAGTCATTACTCGTAGAGAGAGCTTCTACTCGAAATCATCAAGTCATTGGAACAGGACATGACATTTCATAATAGCAAGAGGTTACCACCACTGGCTTGTGTCCTTTGCTATACACCTCATGTACTACATAACTAGGCACCTACACTTTAAAAACTAAGATAACTAATTTCTATCTATCAAGGAAAGTAACTGAGATTTTTAAGAAGAGTTTTCATAGTCCGAATATTAAAATAAGATGACCTTTTCCGTGATTCTGACAGATTAGATGAGGTAGAAGAGAGATCCAGGTACAGCATACAGCTAGGGTGAAACAGCTATAATTGACTACATAAACTGGAACAAATAGAAAATCTCATGTGTCCTGTGGATGGACTTCACCTTGTAACAAGATCTGATAATTTCAACATACCTTAACAAGTTATAGGTAAACCATAGAATGCTCTCCTCTTATGTAGCCAGAATATTCCCAGCAATTTTTGAACAAAAGAAAAGATCTTGAAGAAATATGAGTCTACATAATATGAAGGTAAATAACAGCTTCAAAAGAAGAACACTTTAACAAGAATTAAGAGTAGAAGGATGTCCAACAATCATTCCTCCTTTTCTGACATGAAAGTAATTCAGGAAAGCAGGCAAAAAGCAAAGTAAAACAAAGCTGTTTCTAAAATTTATAAACAATTGCTATCCAAATTCCCTTTCGTACTGCTGACATTCTCCTGATTTTTCACTGTTATTTGAAAAAAGGCAGACTCAGTCACCAAGTGTCACATTAGAGAAACAGGTCCACATTCTGGCATTGTGATGGTAGGTAATAAACTCTTGATGTAGATCTCAAACTTCCCAGCACCTTTTTAACTGCACACATTAACTTTTTGACTGTCTTACACAGAAGGAAGAAAATCTATTTAAAATAGACATCAGCAATACTTTAGCATTCCAGAACACTGTGCCAAGACTCCTGAAGATGCATCATCATGGACACTGTACACTGTAAAAAATCTGAGCCGTTCAAGTCAGGGCGATTACAAAAATGCAGGTGTCCAGGGCTTCACAATCTACTGGGCAATTGCATTTAACGGTATCTACAGTGCTTTATCTTTGTGAACTCCAGCATGTTTGTTAGGACAAACTGGTGAGCCTGCCTACATTTAACTCACTTGCTCCATGGGTTCAGTTTCAATGATAACTCTTAATTCTCCTTCTGGTCCTTTTTGGTCTTCTAACTCCAGTGAATCCTATTTCACTGATTAAACAGAGTGTACTTCTTGTATTTGTTTCTGTTCCTCAAGTGGTTCACATGTCATTTCTGCTGCCACTGCACTCAAAATACGTGGCACTTCACACAGTCCTGCCATACAGGCAACAGCTTATTTTTTAAAGTGGGTAAAAAGGCAGGATTTCTGTTTTAAGAAATCCTCTTTTGTCTCTGATTGTTCTACCTAATTTGGGCTTCTTTGAGATGTTACTTTGCAAATGTAAGCTATGAAGTCAAATAATAGGCATTTTAAAGAGTTGTCATTTAACCTGTACTTTAAACTTCTTTTCCATAATTTCTTTGTAGTCCTTGGATCTCTCATAAAAACAAAAACAAAACAAAACAAAACAAAGATGGAAAGGCAACCACCTCTTCTTATCACAGAATTTCTGTTTCATTACACTTTATTTCACCCCAAAAGCCTGTGAAGTATTTCAGCATACCTGGTGGTTTGAGAACAGAGATATGAGCTTCACCCTAATCCTACTTTCTCCCTGTAACATTCAAATATGACTTTCACCAAATTTGTCCTGGGACACAGCACCTTCAAAGGAATTCATGCTGAAGAGAACAGCTGCATTGCTACATGGGCCATCTGGTGAGTGCTTATTCCTGTAAGCAGAAGTGCCTAAGGACCATGACTAACACAATTGCTCAAGAACAGGATATAAATATATTTTTGTATGATTCCACTTTCTAAGTCCTTAAATCCGTAGATATCAGAGGGTAGCCTCCAAAATCAAGCGTGATTTGAGCGAAGGTCTCATAATCTTTTTTCCTAATCTCTTGTTTTCACTGATTATTAGGATACATCTTGGAAAAATCTCTGTACAATAAGAAATAAATGAGCTCAGCTGATAATTTGTCTACAAATTTTCTGCTGATTCGTGTCTAGCCGAAGGGGAAAGAAATCTGCAAGATGTAAATACCACAATCTCCTTATCCCTCCATAAGCAAGTTAAACTGCTTAGAAAACATTACTTTTCCCTAAAACGTATTCACTGAGCGGCTTTACCATTGTTATATGGCAACTAGGGGAAAAAAGGTTGCAGGGAGATCCTGAGCATGCAAATCACTCTTAGGGAATAGAAAAACTGAACTCTTTCTTTTTCTTTTGAGTCGTTGTGCTTCAGTTCTCAAAGAGGGAGTAATTAGAAAACATGTATTACTTATTTCTGTCATATGGCATTATAAATACTATAATAATTTACCTCTTTGCTTGCTTGTAAGGTTAATTTGTATTCTATTTTATGAATTCATATTTTAATTCAGTTTTATGAAAATATGCAACACCTAATAACATTGGTTACAACTTCAGCTTCACCACATAAAACACTTTAACAGTAGGATAATAATGTGTAACATTTCCAGAGAAGAAACAAAAAAAAACTTAATTGAAACTGTGTGAGAAATTTAGATCATTTCATAAGACAGTTATTTATGTTGGAACTATTCTATGAACTTCTGTGGACATTTTTAAAACTCTTTATAGAAGATTATAGAAGTTATTTTCATTTTACAGCTGTTTCTTTACTATAGCATTAGCATAGCATTTCCTAAATGTTTATGACTAGGAACTAGCTTAGAAGTGGGAAATGAAACATTTCTAAATGCCTTCTAAAAACCACCCAGTTATTGCTTTACAATTCTTGAAACTGAAAGTCAGCCTGTTTACCAGAAGTGAATTTATATTATTGTCTCTTAGATACAGAAAACTATGTGACAGTGTTTTGAATTTTGTTTTTAGAAAAACATATTCAAACTAAGTAAAGTGCAGATATTATTAATTAGCTAGTTGCTTCAGATTAAACTACAGAAGCGTGCAAATCCCTAGAATTGTTTTTTACCTGAGGGTATGTGTCACTTGAGAGAGAACACAAACAGGATGATGCATCCTGGTTCTCTGAAATTTAATGGATCTAAGATACTCTATATGAGGAAACTAACATAACATCTTTTACAGATTTCACACAGCTTGAAGTAAAAAGATACATCAGATAAATTTTACTGCAATAACACAAGTCAAACTTCATGACAAAATTGTGCACGTTTGATTGTACGACATGAGTTTTTTTCCTCAACATAAACTGGCTCTGGAAGAAACATGATTTTGATACTCCTTTTCAGCATGATACAGCAGACGAAAGAGCTGCATATATTCAAGGCAAAAGTTTAGGACAAGATGGTCTTTTACAGAAGAAAAAAAAGAGGTTTTCTTTATGCAGACTTTATTAAATTTATTTGATCATTTTGTCTAAATGTCATTTTCCACTGTCTTGGAATACTACTAGTAGAATAAGTTTGCTGTGATAATTTAACTTTTCCACTTTTTTATTACAAAAATGAACAGGATACATCATTACTCTGTTCAGAAGCGAGGATTAAATTTTCATAATTGCTTTTTATTTTTTTTTTTTGGTGTTATTTCCTGTTATTATTCACTGATTCCAGACTGTCAGTGAAATCTCTGGTAAAACAATAATGTCCATCTGCAGGAGAAGGATAATATTCTTTCTGATATATTACTAAAGTAAATATTCTATTGCCTAACACTGAATAAATATTAATTCTTGTAAGCAAAGACTTCCAACAAATGACAGTCAGAAATACCATAGGTTAGAAGGGCTACAAAGGTAATATCATGTTTTAGCACCATTCTCACTAGAAGAGTTGCTGAAGGCATTAAGGCTTTACAAAAGGAAGACCTCATGCTGAGACTCCAAGGTCCTGACTGATTAGCTCCATTGCGCAGAACCAGCTTTTGCAGAACAATGGTGGTATGCTACATATCCATCCAAATCCTTCATATAAACTACTTGCAATATGGATGCTTGAAGTCACAGTTATATTCACTAAAATTAACTAGGTAGTTAAGATACTTCAAAAAAAAGAAGCAAAAAAATGCAATGCCTTGGGGAAATCTGATAGAGATAACGTAGCTTTTTTCTTGCATGACAGATGGCAAAAATTCCTCAAAACCACAAATCTGTTGTTTGGAAAAAGGTTGATGAACTGGCAAAATTTTCACTGATAACTTTAGGGCTGCTATCAAAGAAAATCAACCCCTTCAACAAAGAGAGGGACTCCCAGAGACCAAATCAAGGAAAACATCCACACTGCTAAAACCACTTTACAGGCCTTATCCTTGTAGTCAGAACTACGAATGGTAAACTCTGGGCAAATCCTCCACCTAAGGTATGCCCAGCCGAACCATGGGGAGCGGCTCTCTGGCGGCCATCCCGGGAGGACCTTCTCAAGCTGCTGCAGCACTGGGGAGCCAGGGAGGGCAGGAGGTGCGTGAGGCGAGGGGCCAGCCAGCTCTCCTGCCTCTGAGTCCAACAGTGCTTGGTGGCCTCTGAACCAATCCCATGAAGCAGACAGACGAAGGTTCTGCTTCTTCATTTTGAATCCTAAACATTTAAGTAGGCTCTGTGCAAGCACTGCATTGGTGTTAGGGATTAAAATAGTTTACTTGTAGAATATTAGAATTAATTGTGTGATTGCTGAAAATTAGGTTGAATTGAAACTTGTTTTGCTTTGCTTAGCATGAGTGACTGGAGTGCTGCGGCCTGAGGCTGCAAATCATAACCGAACTTCAGCTGAATTTTTGCTTAGTCAAATGGAGATGTACCGGGAGCCTCACACAATGAGATGAACTGAAGCAAACCTACAGTTCAAGGAAAAGACCTTCAAGAAACAGAGAAACCGTTCCTTCTGAAGCTAACAGAAAACAGATGAGATCCAGGTGCAGATAAGACAGGAGGATGGTAAAACTACAGGAATAAATAAAATTCGAAAGATGTTACTGTAGTCATTGCAGAGGAAGAGCAGCTATTAAAGAAGCTAATCGAGCAAAAAGTCTGTTCATGTCTCATGGATAGGCATGTGAACACCTTATGTAATATATCGCGAAACTTTAAAAAGGCACGGGGAAATAACCAAGGGGTGTCCCCCCTCCAGAGGCACTCAGCTCGAGCTGAAATAAACCGTCTCTGTGGCAGAACCTAGGCTCTGAATCCTCCCTTACAGTCAGGGGCTAAGACCGGATGCAGCCAAACCTAGACTCCTCTCAGAGAGGAAGTTTAGAAAGCAAGGTGATCCAGTCTGAACCTTGCGACTCGGCAGAGGCCCTTCCCGAACAATTCTATAACAATTGAGACTTCAGGTGTATCCTTCCTAATTGTGTGCCACACTTTCCTTGTTTTTTTACGGTTAATAGCTTAGCAAATCGATCTAGCAAACATGTTTCCATCTAGCTGGAACCACTGCTCTACTCCTGTTATCTTTCGAATGTAACTAATGTCTTTTTTGTTTCTATTCTGCTTAGCACAGAATTAAGTAGCACAAACTGCAGTCTGATGTGACACATGTTATCATAGATTATTATTCTCATTTCTTGGCACTCCCTGACTGTTGCAGCAATTCAGTTAACTTCATATATTCTCTCTTTTTGAATGCCACACTGTGGCACCCAGATATTTAGTATGTATTTCCCAGTTAATTTTCCTCCTTGTTTTCCATAGATTTTCTCATTTATTATCAGCATAACATCAGTTTCAGTACATTTTAGATAATTAATTCAAGTGCAGTCGCACCATTTTATACATTAATTGTTACTCAGTTCAATAGCATCTTGGAACTTTACGGCTTAAATTCAGATAAGAACTGTAAACAGAAATAACTGAGTTTACTATGAAAAGACAGCCACTGAACCAAAATAGACTAACAGCTTTGCAATTCATGTGTCTATACAAAGCAGTTTTGAAAGGAAAATATCTTCCATTACAAAAACGATAAAAGGATTTAAGATAAATTGCAGTGATTACTCTGGCTGGAAGTCAGTCAAAACAGTACCCAAGTGATTTTAAAATGTGATTTTTAATGGAACGGTTACAATTATTTAATTGAATCTGGCTTTGATAGAAAACTTTTGATACACATTTTGATGTATATGGGTTTGATAAAATAATTGTTTTCTGGAAAATATTTGCTTTCTGAAAAAAGAATACTTAACTCTGCTACAAGAGTAAAAGTCAAGACTTTGTGTTACACTTAGTAGTTTTTGGTTTTGTTTTTGTTTTTAAATGGAAAAGCATAATTTTCTGCTATTGAAAATCCCCTTTATTCCAATAAACTCCAATAACTAATGAATGTTCAGAGCCAAAACAGACTGATGCTTTTAATTTTCCACTTTCAGAAGTAATTTTTTTCTCCTTGAGATTTGTTGTAAAATTATAAGGTACTTTAACAACATTTTATAATGTACTTAACCTGTGCTTTCTAGATATAAGATTAGCAACAGAAGCTTAGAGAAAAACTAAGGAAATGGCTGAAAACAGAAAGTACTTGCTGACAGATAAAGACAGCCAGTATCAACGTACTTCCAGATGTTTGGATTTCAGCCGTAATCATGATATGTGAATGCAGTATTTGTGTTAACTACAGTATTACATTTAAAAATACTTTAAATTTCTAATACATAGATTAAAAAATAAATTAGAAAAGTATCAAAACCAAAATAAATTGAAATAGAGCTTGAATTAAATGTAAAAGAAAAATGACAGCTACAGAAATCTTTTCTGAGAGTTTGCATATCATTAACTAAAGAAGAAAATACTAGAAATCACACCAATCCACATCTGTATTCAAAGTCACTAAATTACTTTTAACCCATCAGAAAATTCCGTTTGATAAAAATAGAAATGAAAGAGATGCTTTTTACATTACCATGTGTATAGAGCTCAAATCTAGAGTTCTGAATTTATTTCATCTAGCTACATTTTTAAGTCTTATAATTGAACTATAAATCCTGTATTTATGGGAACCAGAACTGCAACATCAGCAATTTATTACACAGACTTTTATATGAAAATATAAATACTTGATTGAAAATGTAAATGCTATCAGCACTATGGGCCAGAGAGATTCTCTCTGCCATTGAGTAGTAAAATTCCTTCATATCACAAATAAGCACAATTGATTAGGCTACTTGAGCACTCACAGGCTATTGAGTGACAGGATCTGTCCTTCCAGACCAGACAGCTGGTTTAGCTGTCAAGTTTCTTGTCCAAAAATACAATTCCTGACTAGTCCATAGGAAAGCACAAAAGCCATTGAACAGGCAATAACCAAATAGTTTCCTCATATGGAAAATTCTTTGTTAGCTTTGTTGGTGTTTGATTTATTTCCTGAAGCAAAAAGCTTATTGGTGTGGAGGTGGGGAAGAAGGATGAAGGGACCCCATAAAACTACACACAGCTATTCCCATTTATAAGCCTATCAAATTCTACTGCTTAGGCCCTTAGTTTTACAGCTATTTTATAGAAAATAATTGCATGGGGTATTTGTGTGTGGTATTATCTGTGTTAATTTTTGCCTTCTTAATTATTCTTCAGCATAGCTCCATTCTCATTACTTTGCCTTTCCAAGTATTATCCAGATATCTAAAATTTTAAAATTTAAACTGGTATGTTAAAAAGAAATGATACAAAACAGATTTCCAATTTCTGCACTGTTTTGAGGGAATATGGATATCTAACCTAGCCTCCATTTTTTTATTCAATATTTTGAATATTTCTAATTTCATCCTTAACAACAGAAGTTGTAAGAAGGAATTATAGGATCAAAGAGGTATATTCATAATTATTATAAATTATCAAATTAATACTGGGCATATCATGATCTTCATAGAACTCCCGAACTCTATGCTTAAACTTTCAAAAACCATTGCCAACTCAAAACCAAATAAATCAACTACAGCTTATATACAGTAAGAATATAAAAGGTCATCTTATTCGCTTGGATATTTGTTCAACTCCCCCTCCGCAAGGGTTTCAAGAAGAAGAAAAGTGGAAGTGTTTCTGCCAGCAATCTTTGCTACCCTGTGTACTGCTCTCTTGATTTTTAAGGAAAAGACAAGGGCATTCCCAAAACATCGTTAAATCAAATGTTTCAATCAACAACATAGGTTAAAGGATATCACATGTAGCTGTACCAATGACACAACTACTCACTGCAGATTTCAGAGGAAAAAGGCAGTTCTTGGGCACTTTTGCACACTGCAATAAGACTGAGAGTTAAGAAGATCTGCTTCTGATGTATTCAAACTCAACCTCTTTCACCTCCAGTGTCACAGCTCTTACCTTTTGCACATCGTCTCACACAGGTAACCCATAAGGTGGTACTTGATTTGTTGCTGAATCGAAGTGTCTCAGTCTCAAGAACTGCAGCATTTCAGTGTCTGCATGCTCCAGGGGCATTTCAGCTGCATCTACACTACTCAAATAGACTGAGCACATGCTTAGCTCTTCTTTGCCACAGCTTAATTTGTCTTGGTCTTGCTAACAGTTTAGAAGATCACAAAGTAGCATGCTAGTATGCCTACTACTAGTCTCCTACACTAAACACAGAGAATTATGGTCATATTTAAATCTTGAATTGTGGTTATTGATTAACAGGAACTGCAGCAGTACACACATCTGATGATGTAAAAAGTTTCAGTCTTATCATCAATATAAATCATTAAAGGTGGAGTTGGAAAGTGCTCTTGGTGTTCTGTATTATTCTCTATTTGGTGTACTGTTTTCTACATTTGGCTAAATAATCTTGTAACCAGTTCTGCAAAAAATTCCATTTTTATCTGGTCTTTTACCTCTTTTATCCCCACTTTGTTCCTTGTTGCTCTAATATACTATATTCCTAATTACTACATTACTGACTATTACTGATTGCTATATTATATAACTGGATTTCTCTGCCTTTTTGTAGGTCATTAGTTTCTCCTAATAAAACAAATAAAATTAGCCTCACGATACTTTGAGGTTTAAATGTGTGTCAGCTAGTTGCCAGTTTCTGTTTTACCTTTGTCCTTAAAGAAAACAATTATTTTTCACTATTTTAACTCCTACAGAAATCCAGCCCCCTTTAGTTTGGCATTCAATGCTTTTAGTTACTCAGATCCTTTTGTAGCGGCTAAATATGGCCTGAGTTGATGGACTTCTCTCTTGATTCTGCATTGATTTCATATTGATTGCAATCACTTCTAGGGCTCCACATACAAATATCTTCTCTCTTTTTCCTCAGTAGCAACAAAGCTTTTCAACTCTCCCCCGTTGATCCACTGGGCACATTCCAGTCATGGGGGCAAGGAGAGAGGAATGGTATGATTCCTCGCACCCTTTATCCTTCGTTTGTCAGCAGGGATTCCTGACTCTGAGCAGGGGTGGGAGTGGCCAAGGGAAGGAGTTACTCACCAAGCATAGCACTATCGATTTGTTTGCTAGAAGAGCTAATGGCAGCAGCATTAAGCAAGAAGCAAGGCAGAGAGGCTCAGAGAGGTTTTAAGAGGTAGTTTGCAAATTGACTTCAAAAGTGAACAAAATGATTCTAGCACGCTGTTCGCTCAGCTTCTCCAGGCTCCCATCTTGGCCCTTCCCCCTTCACAGTGCACCTTGCTTAAACACTTAAGAACTGTGAAGCTTAGTTTTTATGCAAAACAGTAAACTAGTCCTAGAAAGATTCTTGAGGAAAATTACACAAATTGGGCTAGTGTTGCAGAGTCACAGTATAGTAAATGACTATTTTTTCTCTGGTGGAACACTCCTGTGCTACTGTGCTTTTTTTTTTCATATTACCAGAACTCAGGTTGTCCTGCACATCAGCTCCTACCAGCACTGCAATTCAGACTTTAGTTTATGTTGCATTTAGTACAAGTCCACTAGTACTTAATGTTCAGAAATAAATACTTGTTCCAAAACCAGAAATAGTTTTACCTAATCCTTAATGCCCACGCTGGTCTTCCACTCATGTCTCCTTAGCTGTTAATACATTTATAGGAAAAATCAAATATTTTGATTGTTTTCCTTATGTCTGTGCTAAAACCACACTTAAGCAACTTCTGCATTTAAGGAAATAGCTCTTTTACACAATATATTGCCTGCCAAAATAATGCATATAAAATATTGTGGAAGCAGAATACTTAGTTTTCCAAAAATTATGGTGTGTGCATATGAATAATAAAAATACAATCTACAATTTTATCAATCATTAGGAAAAAATATAAGGGAAAATCAATTTCCTATTTCACCAGCATCTAAGAATACAGATGTCTGGAAGTAAACTTTTCCCACAAGCTGCTTCATGTATGACTATGCACCATAGAAGTGCCTGTACCTTCCTCTAAAGCCTCTAGTACTGACCTCCAGAGGTAGAACAAAACTAGAGGAGTATAATACAGGATGACTATTTTAAAATTTTAATATTTAATATAACTTCTACTGTTATACCTTTTACTTTCTCAGCAAGCAAGGATATTTTTTCTTAACTCAAAGTAAACATGAGGGACATACAGTTGCTGTTGACTTCCATTTAAAAAAAGAAAGAGAACAGAAAGGTAAAATAAATTCCGTGTTAGCTTTCCTGACTGTTGCTTAATGCCTACTTAACATTTTTCTCAGGCATGGCACGCTTGACTGCCTGCTTGTGGCAGTTGGCAGATTTAAAAAATCAAAGTCGCTGTATACTACACAGAACATGAGATTTCAGTCAGCATTTGACATTTGTGTTTCAGTTCATGATTCCAGAAGAACTTTTGTAGAAACCAGACAGATAAATTGTACCTACTCATTTTCTGTCTCTAGATAATATAAACACTTAATTAAGGGGAACTGAAGCAGTGGTAGTAAAAAAGTGAAGACGGAACTCTCATATGGCTTAAGAGAATTGTGGTTCTCATATGGCTTTAAAACTACACGATTTTAAGAATACATTCCGAATTAACACATATATTTGAATATTCAATGTCTAGTTCCACAAGTTCATTGATAGAATAAATAACTCATTTCCAAATACTGAAACTACACTTTGGCAGAAGAGTAAATTAATTGTTTATTTCTGGACACAATTTGTTTGATGTGTGCAATAAATAAATCAGCATATTCATAAAATAATTCCATTTATAATTTTCTTCTTTAATACATTCCAATAATAGTGAAGTTAAAATTTCAATTAAAAAAGATGTAGAGTGAGGCCCAATAATATGGTGTAGGTGAAATGGAAAAACAAGGGTAGGAAATGTTTCCTTAGGTAGTTATATTCTACCCAGCTCCTTCACATGAGAGATCATTTATTCTATACCAGTCCTACTTCTGACTCAAATTTCAGTCAAGCATTGAGGGAGCAGGAAAATTAGCAGAATGTCTGGTTATACATACAATACATAAAGTCATACTTTTGTGGTACATACAATCATAACACTTATGAGAATTTCTGCTCACAGTACTACACTCGTCTCTAAGAGTTAACACCTTTCAAAGCCGACAATATAGACACACGTGAAAATAATTTTGCCATAAAAGAAGCATCTAAACATGACAGACAGTATACCAAGTCACTCCTACATGTCAATAAAAATTCCTATGCCTTCCGTAGTAAAAACTACATTTGTAAAATACCCAAATAATCATGCAACATGTCTACAGAGTTTTGAAGTATTTTAAGCCATTTTCACAGTTTCCTTTTTATTTTGTCAGTTCTAACTATTTTCATTAATAGGGTTTTCCATTTTGTCATGGGCTTCGCTAAAGCTCTTCCTCTATTTTCCCACACTGAAGTGTACATTCTAGAAAGTAATTATCAAGTATAATCAAGTATATTAGTTTATATTATCTTCAAAACTAATAATACTTACTAAATTCCTTTGTCTTCAAATATTAAATGGCTAGGTTTACAGTAACTTTGCCAATCCTTGGAGCAAGGAACTACATCCTGGAAATAAAAGTCTAAACCAGACTTCTCTTCCTCAGCCAGCTTTTATAGGTCAGAAGTCTCGTGTTTTCCATTTACAATCTGACCTCAATTAATGAGGTCTTTTAGAGGACACTAAATTATTTCTGTATAATAGAAGTTTAAATTGAAAATATCTTGATTATTTTAATTAACACACTGTATATGACATGACCCTGTTCCAGATAGCAGAAAATTTTGGATAGTATATTTGAGGCTATACTGCTACGTAACAATTCAGACTTTTGGAAAATTGCCACAGCTGGGGTGGAAGCTTTTGTTGATGTATAAAATACTTTTCCAAGAGCTAAACTGCCACTGTTAAACTAAGTAACACTACATTTTTCCAGTTTTCACTAGATCAAGATAACCCTGTGTTCAACTATATGAAAGCCATGAATAGGTTTCAATAGCTCTCATTCCATCTGTCACTCAATAAACCTTTTTTTTAACCTTCTCTTTGAGTTTTCAAATCATGGCCCTATTGTTCATTCCAATGGATAATTACACTGCCACTTTTATTTGCTTTAATTTATCCTTCTTAATTTTTAATAATTAAGAAGACTCTGTGTGTTAAGGGTTTTGCTGCACATTTCCAATAATTTTATTATAGGCACAGAAGAAACTTTTACTGAAGAAACAACCTGACACTCATCTCTTACTTTCTAAAAGGATATTGGATATTTCAGTTTAACACATTTTGTTGCTTTTCAAAACAAAACTCCCTTGCCTTAGAATGATAATCTTGTTCCAGCCTGGAATCTGATCCTGCTACCTGTTTGTACTTGCTCATTTTCAATTGGCGATTCCTCTCTTCTACATCCATTGCACCTGTTAAGAAAAAAAAAAAAGAAAATAAATACACAGGCAGTCCTCAATTTTCCAAGTTTAAAGTTATGCTCATGGAAGTTTTAACAGAAAGAGATGAAATCTGATTTACTTAAATTACAGTGTATATAATTTTAGTTTCTGAATTACGATTTTGCGGAAAACCAAGAGGTTGCAAGAGGAGGAAAATAGTAGATAAGTAAATATTTCACCAGAATCTTAGTAAGTGTTGTATTATCTACACAATTCAAATGAAACAAACTTTGTGGAAGAAATGAGTGTAAAGAGAACACAATGTTTCCACAGAATAGAATTTTACTATTTCAAAAATATTCAAGACAAACTGAGTCTTTCACTTAAAAGGAATGCAAAGACAATCTGCTTATTTTGGGTGGAGATCCTGGTTCTGCATTTGTTATAATGTAATATATCAAATTACTAACCAAGTAACAACCACATGCTAGCAGATCTTCCATTTACTGCTTGGGCACATTCTTAGTATGCTCCAAATAATTTAAAGATATCTAAAGGAATGTTAAAGAGCCACCCAGTGGCATCACTGTATTACATTCTAATGACACACAACTTTAAGAATGATTTCAGGATTCACTCTTCTTGGACCAATTACATGATTAGTCTCAGTTAGGGATGAGTTCTTACTATATGACTTGGGCAGCAGCTGGTTTCAACCAAATGGTACTGTAACAGCACAATTTACTATGTAAAATAACAAGGAAGTGCCAAAGCTGAGGTGGAAGAGTGAGAAATAGAAAACCGAGAGGAGGGCAAGAGCCCAGGATTAAAAAAAATTTTCAAACAAAATATAGTTATCTATTATACACACATAGGCTTGATTCTCTTCCACTTTAACATGGCATAAATCAAGAGTAATTCCATTATCTACTGAACGCTAAAAAGTATTCATTTTGACTGACATTTGTCTTAAACTTTCCCTAATTTTAACACAAAAGTTCTCTAGGATTAAAATTTCAGAATCCCACTAGTCATAAATGGAAGCTTCGGTATCTTATACGTATTGAACAATCTGGATTTTATTTAGGGAACTGAGAAGGGAATATTAGATTCCAGTGTACTATCTAAACCTCAGTTCTAAGTTGTAATCTAATAGTAATGTGAGGCTTTGCACAGGGCCTCTGCAGAGCCTCTGAGCTTTGTATTTTCTTGCTTGACAACAATAATGGCAGTAACACATACTATGAGACCTGCCAGCTAAATCTTGTAGCACTTCATAGGAAATCTGGAAGGAAGCGGGTGAAAAGAAAAGGGAATATTATGAAGATAAATTGTAGTGTTATCTATAAACCCTCTGGGCTTCTGAATACTGAATTCAAACTCTCCATCTTTACTCCCTACAAATAACATGAATGAAAAGACTTCAACAAAACTCTAAAGATAAATGAAAATCCAGAAAAATTAATGAAAAAAAAAAAAGAAAAGGTGTTTTACAGGAAGAAACAAAATTAAAAAGCCAACATAAGATGAAAATTCCCAAAATACAATACAACTAGTTTTTTCTGTCACAATTTTCCTCAACCATTATAGGCCCTATAGCAATATTTGCCAATTTATCATTAAGACGAAGTGGTTTTTTTAAGAATCTAGTTTTAAAAGCTCTAAAGATATATTTTTTCTCTTGAAAACAAAAACTTTAAACTGGAAAAATATTTTTTTTCAATGGCAGAAGTAACATATAAGTTGTTTTGAAGTAAAATACTCTAAGTTTTGCTCAAAGAAAGAAATCACCTTTGCTGAAATCATAACACTCTGCAAATCCACTCATTCTTCAGTAACATAACAAAGGAGATATTTTTCACCAAAAGGAAATTTTGTCAATTTTTCTCATTAAGTTTTCTTATGAAATCATCACATACATTCTCTGTCCCCAGACATTCTGCCAAATTTCAGAAATTACAAGAATTGATAAAATAACATCTCTTGAGCATAAATTTGAAATTTTACATGTGAAAATATTCATTCTTATCTACGACCACTTGGCAAAGTGAAAGTTAAGTTTCCATAAATCCAATTGCCTATGATCTTCAAAATGAAGCACCCTGAAATATGCCATTGAAAAGGGGAGTATAACACGTAAACCCTTGGTGTAGTAAAATAAGAAAAAATTGGTGGCTCATCCAAGTCTCAAGAGAAAAACAAGACAGCAAAATTTAGAAAAAAGATATTAAATTCCATAAAACCTTATTAAAAGAAAGTCTAATTTGCTATGCATTTTTGAAACCGACTTTAACAAGTGAGTGAATTCAGTTATGTGCAAAAAGAGAGGGAATCCTGAGGGCAGTGGAAAGTTCATAATGCAGAAGATCATCTTTGGTTCTACTATGCATGGAACTGACATGCAGAGTGCGCAGCATTACTGGTTGCCGCAGGCTAATCTCGATGTAACTTAAGCCAGATGCAGCCGTGATCTGGAAGGGAGTAGGAAAGGTTGAGAGAGTGTCACAGCACTTCCCGTTCACATGGCCCAGCATGCCTGCGTGTTGCACTAAGTGGTGGAAATGCAAATTTGTTATCGTCTCCATTTCTGCTGGCAAATCTACACTTCGGTGAAACCTACGTAAAGAGGTTTAGCAGGAGCAGAAAGTACTTCCAGAGAGTAACTGTCCAGGTGCATTAGGAAGCTTTAGCTCCTAATATGATTTTGGTAACCAAGGCTGAACATCAGTCCTGTACTAAGGACTTCACTGTAATCAGGAGGTGTATATGGAGTGTGTGTAGACAAATCAGAGCTAACATGGATCTAACTATTTATCAATAGTGGTGAAAACGTAGGAGCATAAACTTCCACGCTGGTAGCACAAGGCTGACTGAGCCCTGTGTTATTCAATTCCTTTGCTAAAGCCCAACACAACAAATTTTGGGGACTATAGAGAATGACAACGGAAAACTTAAAGCTACTTCTGATATACTTTCATGTACTGCGACAATGTACCGAAGTGTATGCAACCAAATTTTGGGCAGGCAAAAGTGAATTCATTTGTACACTTCTGCCTTAACTTCCTTCCAAAATTTTGCTTCTAGACAGTAGCTGTGCCTCCAACAGAAATATCCAAGTTGAGAAGACTCAAACTTCAGCCTTAGGAACACAAAAAATTAAGAAAGACTGATGGAAGAACAAAGTGGTGTTACTCACCAAAACCAACTGAGATCATTCCACTGTAGGCAACACGTCAGAGTTTTGCTTATTTTCAACAGCTCTCTAATGTTAAAAATCCCGTGGCCTGAATGTTAGCTCAGTGGGGTTTTCATCACCACATGGAAATTTCTGGCTGACAGAAAGCCAGCTGCTGATTCAGTACCAGCCATTCTCCATATTTTTAGAAGAGAATGAGCTGAGGGAAAGCAGCACAACTACAGTACAAACAGAGTACTGAAATGCCAGAGTAAGGCACCCAAGTACTGTGCACAGCAACCCTTTAACCTGCCCTCAGATCCACAAGGACTGTAGTGAGAGAATAGTGTCAGAGCTTAGCACTAGTGACTAAAGTAAATTAAGACTTAGGCCACATGAATTGTACTTTAACCTTTGTTTTTATCTATGGAAATATAACTGCTAGATAACGGAGAATAAGTAAAACTCTTACTGCAGGATATTTTGTAACAAAAGATAAGGAAATGTCTCAAGACAAAGACAAAAAGGGTGTCTGGAGGCTGCAGGAGCAAATCAGAAGAGAAGACCCCACATGCCACAAATGGGATTGGATGAGCAGAAGTGCCATTAGGAAACCAAGCAACCTATAGAGAATATAAAATCCAGTAACAATCAACAGGCAGGACCCTTCTTCAGAGGACCCAGGTCAAGCTGTAACTGCTATTGAATATTAAACATAGTAGAAGAAGGAACTCTGACTCTTATTAAAGTGGAACCTAGGGATGAGCCATGGTAAGGTGGCATCCACATAATTCCTACCATGGTCTAGGTGGCTGCTGTATAATTCCTGCAACAGGACTCAGGGCAGGCACTAGAATCACTGTTACTGCTTCGAACACAATCCATTGTTTTCATGATTTATCTTGCAATAAGATAAGATTCAGCTACTTCACTATTAAAGCTTTCTTCATAACTAAAAACTAAATGTTTGTTTCATGCTAAAAATTTTAAGGGGCTGTAATCAGTGGTGTGCTTAATACCTAAATTTTCCTGACCTCAACTGCTCATAGAGTCACATTTTTACAAGGAGATGAGCAACCATTCAATTCAGCCTGGAACTAAAGACTGTTATTTGCTCTTCAGGTCAACGTTGGTTACTCTCTAATCTAAGACTTCAGTTGATAGCCTGTGGTCCACACCAGAGACAAAAGGGAAAACAAAATGGCCTTGTCACCCAGCTTAGCTTAAGGCAAACCTATCTATTTAAAAAAATAAAAATAAAAACTGCTGGGAGCTGTGTGCTTTCACTCTTTCTTTCATTGCCTTCTCCAATGGGAATTATCAAAATAGTCTAGGTATTATAGATGCTGGTGATGGTGATGTGTTCAGAGAAGGAGTTTGCTGTACAGTGGGGCTTCCGGGACACAGAGAGTAAAAGGGAAATCTGGAGTATGGAAGCAGAGTGGAATTTCTCTTAAAATATTAGGACAGATTTAGTTCTGGATAGACATGGACAAGAGGGATACAAAATTTGGGAGGCACAGCAGTTCAGGCACGGGGGAAAACTAGTGATGAGGGGACTACAGAAACACTGAGATTCTGGAAGTCAGAAGCCTGCAATAGAGAGGAAAAAGGCAGTGTGCAGGTACGCACACTGTGCCTGGAGTGGGAAGGACAGAAGTCCTGAAGTGTACAAGAGCCTTCCTTAGCTCATTCTGGTCTCTTTCTTCCCATTTCTCACCCTAATTTGACTCCCTTAAAAAAAGCAAAGGAAATATATTTGGGAAGACCTTTCTTAGTTTCCATTTCCTAGTGTCTATTTTGAAATCCTCAAAGTACATAAAAATTGCAATCCAATTCTATGGTACACATTTTCTTAAACACAGTAGATCAAAGAACTTAAGGGTAAAAACATGAAAATATTTTGAATGTCACCCTACCTGTATCCCCATTCTCTGGATCTGCTTTCTTTTCTTCTATAAACAAATGAAAGCAATATGTAAAACAAAAAGAGGGGGAGAGAGAAAATGCAGAAATAATAATAAAAGTAATATAAAACATGCATTAAAAAGGAAAAAATAATAAACCCCAGCAAATTAATTTAATTTGATGAGTTTAGTCAACCAACCAAGTATGGTGCTCTACATCCAGAGGCATATTCACTGCATGCTAGTGTATACATTTGTGCACTCCTATTGAAGACTTACTGGAAGGAACCCATGGGTAATTTGTGCACTTCCAGAATCATTAACACACTCAACACAAAAAAGAGCAAGGCAGGTGTCAGACATAGTTACTTTACAGTTTCCCTGAATAAGATGACACAAAAATAAAAGTAAAAAATTTGCTTGTGCTGTATGTTTTATGCAGTGCGCACACAATATGCAGTCTAATGGTTCAAGCATAAAAATTGAATGAGTCAGAATGGTTTTCAGTAATCACTTTAAGTCTTCATTGGTTTAATCAATTCTCAGAGCTTCTACAGGTTAAAAGGTTTAATAATGATTTTACTGTGTCTTTTCTTAGAGTTAAAAAATGATGAGGAGCAAAAGACACTTACAGCAATACTCAGTTCATGCACATAAATACAGCTAACTGATGCCAACAAATATTCTGAATGCATATCAAAGGTTGTAAATGGCTAAGGGCATTCCTCTGTCACAAAGAAATGAAAATACATTGGATCCCTGTCAAATAGTTTGGCAGCCCATAAATACTGCACTCTGAAATCCAAGTTTGGTAATTAATGTGAAAGAATTTTAAGTCAAATTAAATTTACTTTAATTAGAAATACATTAACTTTTAAACAGACTCTATTTCTTTATCTCACTGTAAGCCAAAACGATATTAAATTCAATTAAAACAATCCCATGAATATGGAGCAACAACCCCCAAGCTACAAACCAAAAATAGCATGCATTATTAGAATGAAATATTTTTCCAGAATTATTGGTTATTGAGGGTTGCTCACAAAGTTATGATCTACTTTATAGTACACAGACAGAAGAGGGAAACAGAGCTGTTATATTTTATGGAAATACTGTTTTGTAGATGGGTATCAAAGCAGAGGATGAAGTCACACTTAAAGGCAAATCATACTGGGGCAAGGTAGAAGTGTAAGAAAGAAAAATATGCCCCCACAGAGAGCATAAAGAATGTGCTACACCTTGATGGGTTCTGGCATTCAATCCTGTGTGGGATCAAGGTTGTTCTGCTGACAATTCCTAGTGGAACTGTTAGGCAAATTAATGGGAAACAGATGTGGCAAGTCATAAGCCTACGCTTTTGGAAATCAGTGGATACCAAACAGGTTCTTGAAACCTCTCCCATTCTCTGACCTTTTCTGACCCATATTGTACACAGTTTATAAATAAGGCACTTAGCATTCTCCTGCTTTGGCCTTTGGGTACCCTGGTCTATATTATCAATGTGTGTTGTGGATATTGCTAGGAAAAATAGCAGAAAGAGAGAGATAGCTCTGTTTGCTTTTCAAGCTTTCAAATTTTTTTTTTTTAAATTGCTGTCACAAATATAAAAGCTACAAATGCAGCAGAGTCTTCTACTGGCTCATTACTTTCTAAAGCAGAAAGCAATTTGGTAGCCATACCACTGATTCAACATAATACAAAATAGATGAAAGTGAAGTAAGAGTCATTTAAAAAACCTTGAGTTTGAGCTCAGACATGATGATGACATTTCTAAGTTATTTCATGTGCATGGTGAAAAGAAATCTTTACTTTGCCATCTAAGTACCATCTTAATACAGAAATCTAATACTATATAGGATAATGCCTTTTTAAAAAAGCCTAGAAGTCTATTTATCTATTATGTCTGGATGTCTTTCAACCATGAATCTTTAAAGATGTTGTCAAAATAAGGGAAACTTGAAACCTGTCTGAATTTCACTTGTTCTTGCTCTATGTTTAAAAAGTACATAGAAAAATATTTCCAAATTGACTTACAGAAAAGAACACCATAAAATTCTATTAGATTGAATTTTAAAAGTGTAACTGAAGTGCTGTGACATTTATTACAAATTTCTACAATAAATAAATCCTTTAGATTTTTACAAGAAAGGTCAGAACAGTGGACCCTACTCTCCAAACTGAGCTTTTAGTTGCATTGTGAAGACCTGTCTGAAGAAGTACTAGAAAGAACAGGAGATTAAATTGAGAAAGATCAGGAGATTAAATTGAGAAAGATCTCACTTGGGTGGGAAGCAGAAGAACTGAACAATATTGGTGTTGTTCACAGACCAAATAAAACAATGCTAACTTCTCAACAGCAACGATCTTCACAGTAGCTATGGGCCTAGTCACCACCTCTTGAAAGAATTCAAAGCAGATTCAGAATGTTGATACTAAAGTAATTATTGCTTTTGGTTCCCCAGTTATTAGGTGCTCAAATCAAAAAAGCTACAAAGAGCCTTAATGTCTTGAAAATGTTGAAAACCAATAAATCACTATGAGATAATTTTAAAATCTCTCAAACTTAATATGACAGTCACCAGTGATTCCTAAAAATGTTTGTCTATTTTTATTTACATGATTTCTTCAATATCATTACATTAGTCAATATTTTTCTATATAACTTGTATTATCCTGTGGTGTAATCATCTCAATTTAAGAACTAAAGTTTTTCAGAACTAAACAATTTGGAGAAAAAAATAGATACTTTCATGAAGGAGGCATTTCTGTACATTACCGAAATTAACTATGTTTTCAGCTTAATTAGAATACAGATATGTTGAAGTATATTGATGAAATATAGAGATGAACTATAGGGACAGAGAGATTTAAATGCTGAAAGATCCTCTCTCAAAACCTTCTTCCACCATCACAGTTGACATTGCTGTTATAATGACCACCAACATTTCATAAAATAGTAGACACAGACACGTTCCCCTGATCTTGTAAGGGTCTATTCTTTCTAAAAGGTGTTAATGTATCTAATAGGTATCTAACTATCTAACATGCATTTGGAAGATAAAATAAACAGAAAAGAATTCTAATCAAGAGACTCGTACAAGAGCGGACTTAACAAGAACCAAAACTGATCCAAAATGGCCTTGGTCAGCTATGTTTTCTTGGAAATGCCTTAACTCAGTGAGGTCTGCTGTTCTGATGGGAACCTGGAGATGCCGCATCCAAAACACCCTGGCAGGCTTCACCCACCTTGCCCTGAGAAGTCCTATGGAGCAGGGACCGCAAGTCCCTTGAAGCAGAACACAACCATCTCCATACATGTCCAAAGAGAATAACAGTTTCACAGAAGCAGCAGGATAGCAGACTTCTCTCTACTCTCTACTCCCTACATCAATACTGATGGCAGTGTTGAACAATTGTTCAAAAATCATGGGCTTCCTTGGAAGGATAAGGGGGAACTTGACTCTTCAGTCTTAAGGTAACAACTGGGGGGTGCTGGGCTTATTAATATTCTTCCTCCCGGGGTTTCCTCCTTCTCTCAAAGCTGGCTGTCCCAAACTTGAGGTTAGAGTCTGGTCTCTTGAACTGTCTCTCCTGCAATGATTTTTAGCTGTGCAGGGATCAGTTTAACAGTTTGGTTCAGGACAGTACTTTCACCTGGGATCCAGAAGAAAGAGATTTGCATCAGCTTAAGCTGGGACCTAAAATAAACCTAGACTTTCTTGCTTTGAATGAAAGAAATTGCAGCCTCCAACACTGGAGGATGTGCATCTCATTACAACAGACAGACATGGAACTCCTTATCTCTGAGTTTAGGCATAAGATAGGACAATGACATAAAATGGTTTATGCTTGTATTTTTCATATTTGCAACTACTTAAAATCAGCAATATGACTAGAAATTGTATTTATAGAGTAGATAAATTAGCTTCTTAAGTGCTTTATTGAAAATTCAGTGTGATTTTTAAAGCAGTACAAATTATTAAATAACAATTTATTTTAAAAATCAAATGTACACATAGGACACTAACTTTTCATAAGCACTTTTAAAAATGCTAGCCTAATATCTTACTAGAGATTTCTCTTGAAATGCTGTTTATGAGAATACCGGAAAATCAATTTTATACTGGAAAAAAAACACTGAAACAATATTCTTATCAAAACAGGCAAAGGGAACAGGATTGTCTCCTAAAAGCAAAATCTAAAAGTTATTTGCTTTAAACATCAAAATTTGTCAGTCTAAGGTCCTGCACTCAAAGGATTACAGTTCTTTCTGTTTCCACAGCCATTCAATTCCAATCCTACCTCTAAGAAATTAGCTCTAAATTTTGTCATGCTGGCTCTCTACCATGTGAAAAATATAGCTGCCTATCTGCTACAGGTCTAGCAAAATATCAGGTGATGTGTGATATTAATGGTTGCTGAACTTCACTCCAGGGCTTTATGTCCAATGTGTGGCAATTACAAAAAAGTCATTGTTGCAGCAAGCAAGGGCTTTCTGAGAAGTCTATGATCCACATCACAGACTGAAAGAAAAGAATATTGTTGACATCTACAGAAATGTGGAACAAGAAAAAAAAGTAAAAGGTTGTTTAAGTGTTTTTATATTACTGTTTGAATGAGATTGAAGTGTCAATTACAGTCCTTAAAAGAGAATGCTAGAATGAAGACAATTTCAGTTAGCCAGCTTCCTAGTGGGGGAGCATGTCTTTGCATTCCTGTTTTCTATTTCAGAATTGCTTGATGGGTCTTTTTGGGTTTTTTTTCTTCTTGGCTTCCAACTTGACACACTAAACAAAGACTGAAACCCAGGGGACATTTCTCACCAATTAAACAGATTTTTATCACAATGCTTAAACCATGTTAACAATGTTACTTTGGATTATTTGCAGAATACATGGCACTGCTTAGTAAAAAAATTGAATAAAATGGTGTGGTAATCTAAGCTAGAAAGTTAAAGAATCTCTAGACTCATGGGTTCATAAACTGACAGGGTCAGCTCAGGTCTTCATCACTAGGATAGATCAGTGCAGCAGGTAAAGGACAAAGGTCTGTTGAAGCAAGTTGGGAAGTTCTATTTTGCATGTTTATTAATGATTAGGGTTATAATGTTTTTATGGTTTGTAGATCCTTTTCCAACAACATTTTTGCAAGGTACTCTGTGATGTTTGTCCTTCCTGCCTCATACAGAGGTGTACATCATGGGTTTTGAAAAATACTGAGTGCCCACATGAAAAAGAGAAGAAAGCAAGCCATAAGACAAGTATTAGCTGAAACACCCCATTTCGCCCCTCCAAAGAATTCTGGCACATCCTCCCTATATGAATGGTATGCAATAGGATTTTGAAAGTGTAAAAGAAAAATATCTAAGGGGTCAGAGGGCTCTTACATTCTGTACTCATAAAAATCCATTCAGATCAGCCATGCTATAAACTCTGCATTGTCTTCATGAAAGCCTGAGCACAGTCTAATTGTTAAGCTCTCCAACATCCTGTTTGCCAAGCATGCAAGCTCCTCAGAGTTTCCACCACTGATATACTCCACAGTATAACCACAGAATATTTCACATTCTAGTACAGCCACTTCAAAACCCAGGCACAAATACTTGATGATAACTATGCCTCTGCTTCCAGACAAGCAAACAGCTATTAATAGAGATTCTTCAGCCATCCCAAGAATGCGAGACATCTTCATTAGCATCTCAACAACCAGAAATATGGTCAAAGATTTAACCAAAGAACAAAAAAACCACAGTGGTGTATGTACCTGTATGTAAGACTCAGGAGAATTACAAATTCAACTAGCAAACCTTTACTGATAAAAAATATATAGGTAATGCTATTCTGTCTTTTGCGCAATTATGTTCTCATTTTTAATTACATAATCTGATATTTTTACTATTTTCCCTTCATCAGACTGAACATCAGCCTTTATTTAAGTGGTTCAGTACAGATGGCTATTTTGGGAGTTGGATTTTGAGGCCTTTGGTTTCTGGTTTTAATTCTAATCAAAATTAAAAATAAGGACAAAGAACCTCACAGCCATCCAATATGATACATCTACTAGCATGCTAAGTACCTTTAAACTGAATTTGGAGTTTACCTATCCCTTTGGTTTTTGTTGACTAAATACAGATTCAGACTCTTTAAATGTCTCATTCACAGTGTAAGGCATCAGATTTTAAACAAGCCGGTCAAACTAAATACCACAGGAGCCTTCAGAGATGCACAAATCATTTAATCATATTTGTGCTAAAATGTTACAAATTCCATCCAGAAAATTCTTTTCAACACAAGAAAGATGGAAACAAAACAAAGCACGATCCTAGTCTTTAAAGGAAAGTGTGTCACTGAATACTGACTATAAGAATAATTCAGAAATAGAGGGGTGTCATGTTCTGCTTATAAAGGATAAGTGTATCACAGTAGAATCACTCTTGGAAGGCTGGAAAAGCCTCTCATGATATTGTAAGATAAGAACAAATTCCAGTAACTGTGCTCCTTGTCTTCTACTGCAGTTGATCTCTTAAATTCTCCCAATCATACAAATTTTTCTCCATGCTTTCTCCAACAGTTTTTTTGACAGACCTTTCTGCTGTTTGGCCTTCCACTCTCCAGCTCTTCCAATTTGGTCACCCATCTTCAATAGCCTTTTTTTAGTTTTTTGTGGGCTTCACCCCCAGCAATCACATTATTAAAAACAACAAAATTTTCCATAAAAAGTATTAAACCCAGACAAATATATATTTAAAAGTCCTTGTCTATTTGAATTTCATTCTCAAAATGAGCAAAACCTCTAAGCAATCCTTCTTGTGCTCTTAACATGAGAGTTTTGCTCTGGATGTTGCAGAAAGGAACTGGAATCTCTATTCCCCTGCCTTTCATGGCCCTTTAGAAGATGGAGCTGTCCCACACCACTCCATCTTCTAAATTCCATCCACCTCCTTAGCAAGAAGCAATGACTGGGTGTCACCACTCCATCCCTTCTGATCCTGGAGTAAACCTGGAATTAGTTAGCCAGCACTATTTCTGCTGCATGTACACTGACTGCCCTTAAACTGTCATGGATCAGCCCTTCCATAGTTTTGGTGCTCAGTTTTTGGATATAGTTAGTTGAGTCAGCTCACATCTAGGACTAGATCAATTTTGCAAGGCTGAAGAATGTTTTCTGTATCTCATATATTTGAAGACCACCGTAAGTTTTACTTGCAGTTGCAAGTCATTGTTGGCACAATTGGTCTGAACCATATTATGATGAAAAGAAAGATGCCTGCTTCATCACTAAGGTTCCTTGGCAGGCAGGGGCTTACTTCCATTGCTCATACTGAATACATAGGGAGGTGAACGTATGAGGCATATGCCTCTCTAACAGTTTTCACAATATTTAAAACCTATGAAACATTAAATTATTTCCAAAATATGATATCAGAAACAAGTTGTGAAAACTCTGCATCACAAAGCTCCTCCTTCACCCAAGGAAAACATGGTTTAGTCATTAAGGATGCTATCAAGCTGCACTGCTGTCAGATAATGAAATTTATATAAATATATTATTGCTCGTTATCTTTCTGAACTTGCTTTTGTGCTTGAAATACACAGCATAAACTTTGCATCCACTGTCACAGGACTTTTCAGTCAAAAAAAAATCTAGATAATTTTCAGGGAATAAAATTTTCTCATTTTTGCAATTAATATCGAGAGAAAGGAAATGGCAATGTTTTCTTTTATTATAATATGCACATATTCAGATATTTAGCTTTCACACCTCTTGGTCTAATAACAACTAAAATCAATAGCTAATTCACATGAATGTTTGGTAACACGGCAAGTACTGTGAAAAGCATTTCTTAATGAAAACTGTAAATGGATAATCCTAGTTTCACACTTTCTAAAGAAAGTTCTAAAACAATGGGAAAACATATCTTTCTAAAGGTGTGCCTTTGAAATGTCACCCTTGCTTTTAGCTGTGTGCACAGCTGCTCAAAGTGCTTTGTACTGAAATGGGTAAGCTATTTTATCGTTGAGGTAAAATATGGAAGAATACTTGTTTCAAATTAACATCTGAAAATATGTTACTATGCACAAAATAAACTATCTGCTCCTGAGTTTAAGGGCAGTAATAACTTTTTCAGCTTCACTGCTGATTATGATTTTGCATTTCTGTGTTAGACAGTTAAATTTATCAGTGCCTAATACATTTACTTAACACTGTTGATGAGCTAAACAGTGTTTTGTAGAAGTGCACCTGAATGGGAAAGTCCAAAAAAGTTAATAATACACAGGCACTGCCTTCTCACATATGTTCAACAAAAATAGGTGATGAAAAATTCTGTTTTCCTGAGACACTGGATGTAATTTTAAGGTCTGATTTCTTCTAACCCCAAGAATCAGATGGGCTGATTCAATCAGTGGAAGGTTCTAGACTAAAAAAGGTCCACAAGTTTCCTTTTCTTTTATTATGAACAGATAGGAAGTGGGTCACCCAGTCCTCTAATTTGATTTTTGTAATTAAAGAGATTCAGAATCACTGCACAGGAACTGGGAATGGATTGTACGCACAAGGCAAGTAAACTCAGTCTTTCTACAACATAATTGATTAATTTCTAATAGTGGTGGTTTACAGAAGGTAGAATTCAGGTCACACTACCAGTTATCTTCTCCATGCATACTCAACTTTCCCCTGTAATTTAAGTGATTTCTGTCTTGAGATTTGTTTACTATGAAAACTACAGCAAATAACATCTGCAAGATTCCATAAAGATAACCTCTGACTCTGATTAGGACAAGAGTAGTATCCAAGTAAACCTGAGTTCTGAAGGAACCATCCACAGCAGAGAAAAGACAAAAATGTTTGACTAAATACCACCTAAGTTTAATGGACCAGTGAGTGTACCCCAAAACTGCTTCAGATTTTAGAAACTGAATAGCATCGAAGTGGCTTCTCTAATTTGTTGGGATGATAGCAGAGGCACAGGAAATTAATTGGAGCTTTGACACAATAATTGTAAAATCTAAACTTTATAGGTGAGTTTAGTTAACTTAAATATTGGAAAATGCATTGTTGTTCTGACATAGCACAACTGAACAAGCCGGGTTCTGCATTTTCAGAGCTAGCATGCCTTGCTAGACATTAGTTCTCTGCCAGTAATATAAAGTACATGGAAAATTCAATAAAATGGCAGATTAAAATTTGTTAAGAAAGATGAAATCACAAATAATGCACAATATGAAAGAAAAGCCATGAACAATACAGCTAAGTCAGAGCTCCTTCAATGTTTTGACTTCTCCCTCTCTCGTTATCACAATCTTATGTTTTACACTTTTTAGCATGAGAAAATAGCCTTTGATCACTGACAACTCTACTTCTAACCAAAATAGTTTTTATTCAATTAAGCTAAGTTTGAAATTCCAGTGCATGAAATTTAACTTACTAAAATTACTCAGTTCTCAATTTGTATCCTCCTCAGGGTGAAAAATAACTCATTATATCAGAGTTTACATAATTTTTAGCAGTTTGCAAATCAAAGATAAAACAAATTGTAGATTGTTTTCATGTGTTAGCTGGAAGCTTAAAGGATAATTTACAGATAATGGAGATGGGAAATAACTGATATGATAGAAATCAAATCAGTTTAAAGTCTTAAGGTATAGCACCTGTGTTATCAGTTACCTTTTAACACTTTTTGTTGAGTATATAGTTTAAACATAATAAAAATTACATAAACACCTTAAATTCTTATGGTTTGCCAATATTTAAATATATTGAGGGGTAAGAGAGTGAAAAGTATGTGAAGTGAACTGTGAGAAAGTCTATAGGAAAGGTAAAATGAAAAAATAACACAGAGAAAAGCAGTAGAAGAGACAGACCTGAGTTTCTTCTCCTTGATGATTCCGCTTCTTCTGTGATCACATCGTGTAATGTACAGACATAGACAAAGGAGATGGGCGTGAGAGGATGTATTCAGAAGGTTAAAACTGACACTGAGGGAAAGGGCCAAAAATTGTTTTAGAGAGAAGTCTGCAGAGCAGAGTTAGTAAATGGGGAAAAAAAAAATCATAGACACCAGCAGGAAAAAGAAAGCTGAGGAAGAAGTGGTTAAACTACTGTTATTGAAAGAGAACAGTAAAGACAGGGTTAGTATAGGAGCTGAGGAAATAATAAAAGTTATAATTGACAGCAAAGTCAATCCTTGCAATGAAGCTGAAGAAAAAGCTGGATAGTAAAAGGTATGTTAACTAGCATAAACACTTTTGTTCATGACTGGTTTTTGGAACGTTATATACTCAAACACAAGTATTATTTTTCTCTTTCAAGTATTGAACATACAGTATAATGTTACCAATGGGAAGTCTATTATTAGATTTTTCAATTATTAAATTGTTGTAATTTATGCTGAACCAAATGTCATATATCCAAAACGGAAAACAGATTTTTTTTTCAAAAGGATATACAAGCTCAAGAATTTCAGAATCCACATAACACACTCTGGAAAGGACTGCATTATTCTAACACTCTGCCAAAGGCAATATTATCAAGACCAAAATACAGAACGTGAGAAAAGAGAATGTATAGCTATTAACTTTCATGGTCAACTCAGCAGATACTTTTTCAGAACCAAACGTTACTCTCATCTCACAGAATTCCAAGTTACTGTAAATGCATGCAAGTCAAATGCCAAAGCAACTGTCTCATTACTTACTTTATTACTTCACATTCAAAAACACACTGTCATTTCAGACATGGAGAACATCTGAGGGACAGTGTCATTCACTGCACTGAAAATCTATTTGTAGCAAAAGAAGGAATTCATCTTGAAAAGTAATAATAATCACAAAGAACTGTGAACTACCATCACTAGCAGCACAAATGCATTCTTCCACAAAGCATCAGAAGTAATAAGAAAAAAATATATCTATAAGGCTTGATCTAATTTCAAGGTGCAGTTTGTTAATGAGTCACAAAACATTGCTCATAATTCATTAACACTGCGGATGTTAGATTAAGAATTCCAGAAAAATTCATACACCACAAAAATATGCTATGATTTTATCCATGTTTTACAGTCAATACCAAGATCCCGTTGAAAAATGCAAAATTAGAATAAGTAACATAAATCAATTAAATTAAATGAAAGACAAGACTAAATTTCATCCAATAAGCACTATGTTCTATAATTAAATAATTTTATTCTATAGCTGGCAGATTATAATTTTAATCTACTATCAAATGCCAAGACTATACCAAAATTTTGTTGTAAATACAAGAAGCTTGTAACATATATATTTAGAATGCATTTTTAGGCAATTAAAATTTCTTACAGATTGAACAGACATAAGTGCTATATATGAGATATGTAATATGAAAACATAGCAGCTGATAGTTTTGACAAAAGATGCTATGTATTCACATGTTTAAAAAAAGTAATGGCGAATAAATATCTTTTTATCTGGGCAAGTACAATGAATCCATAGGATAAAATACAAATAAGCAAATAGAAAGATTCATTTCCATCTGGTGTGTTACAGCTTGTATTAATATAGTGTAGCTAAAATTACTATAACTGTTAAATAAATAAATCATTATTACCACCACTAAAACCCAGCTAAAGTATACTTAAAATTTTCTGAAAAATATTTTCTGTTACATATCTATAGCCCTGAAGTGACCGCTCCCACTATGTCAAAAGCAGTTATTAGTAAGTCTCTATCATGATCCCCTTATACTTCATTTATTATTTTTACTATCCATAAGAATTCATAGCTTTGAGACATATACTGTGTTAAGACAAACCCTTCTCAAGAAATTTCCAAGTGTGTTTAGAATCACATTATTTCCAAATCAGGAATATGCCTGGTATGGTAATGCAAGGCATTCTAGTAGTGTCAGTGGGGCTCAACATGGACGTGACTGAATACCAGGAAAGGCCCCTTTGAAGATTTTAGAACCAAATGACCAGTGTTTGGCTGCATATCAGTCACATGTACCAATAATTTTTTAAATTTGTATTTTTAAAAGTCCTCATGCAAAGTATTTGTCATTAAAAAATTATTTAGACATCAAAGAGGGAAAAAAAAGTAATTTTTAATTACAATTACTTCTTACTGATCAAATATATTAGAAGAATAATTCAAGTAGAGGCCAGAGAGGAAAAGAAAAGATAATTATTATCTTCTAACTGTGGACACCTGTTCAGCTGATATCTCACCTCTTGAGATAAACGACCTATAATATTTTTGTATTAACTGTTGCAGGTATTAATGAACTAGTAGAAGCTGTGGCATGATAATGTACCAATGTCTTTCAATTACTGATGATAAGAAGGAAGTACTAACAGACCAATTAATTTAGACACAATAACACTTATGTGAATCAATGTCCTCCTGATTAAGAAGCCATGCCATAAATTCCAAACAATAGTTTGAAATTTTTCTGGCTCTGTAGCATGTAATCCACTAAAATAGATCTTTGTTGATACAAATACATGAAAATCTGAGCAGTAAATCATGAAATAAAATTCTACTAAATTTACATCAAGTCCATAGGCAGTCTCCAATTGCATAGTTATTGCTTTGTTGTGGAATTAGCATTTATTTGGATCAATTTTTCATCTTGACATACAAAAGTGGGATGTATAAGGGTATTATACACAGATTTAGAATAAAATTAAAATCTCAATGAATAAACTTATAAAGTAAATGAAAACCAGGTATTGTACTCCAAGTCTGAATAAAATAAAATAATTACCATCTATTTTGTCATGTTTTGATACAGAACTTTTCATTGTAAGTAATGTCACTTATTAAAGAGAAATATTTAGGAACTTAGTGTTCAAAAAAACATGCTTGAAACCTTACACAGCAAACATGCCCATCTGAAATTCTAAAAGCAGCATAGGAGAAAGAGATGTAAATTAATTACTGGGTTTTTTTCCTCAAGGCTTTTCTTCATTGCAGTTTTCTCTTCTTAAAAACAAAGATTTTTCACTGCATACATGGTCTCAGAAATTTCTGTGGCTTCCAGTTTTGGAAAGCCTCATTTCTGGACACTCTTCTCAAAATAAGATGTGCAATAGCACAATCGATTAGGCATAATCTTAAAACATGGATGAGACTTTAAGATAGAAACGTCCCATGGAGTCTGTATGTTCCATAACTATATGTCATTAGTCTGGATGTGATTAGACCTGAAGAATGACAAAATGCATCTAACTCTCAGGAAAGATATTCCCTGACACCATTCAAACTCTGCAGTGCTTAGGGATACAGATAAAAGAAGAAGAGTAGAAAGCAGCACAATTAAGAGCACTCTAAATCTTCTTAAAAGAAGATTTAGAGTGAAAGGTTACTTGACTACATGGAGGTGTGAACAAAATCAGTTTTCCTCAATCTTCTTTGACAGTGTTAAGCCACATCTTCCAGTCACCCTTCCTGTAAATACAGAGCCTGTTCCACACTTCTTTTTTTTTTTTTTCTTTTTTTTTTTTTTTAATGAGGTAATACCCTACTAGTTAAAAGTGAGTTCTTTCTCTTATTGTGTAAATCCATACACACAAAATGCTGACATTTTTCCTCAAAAATATAAGCAGAGGACTAAGTAGGATAAAGAAAATGCAGGGAAGACAGAAGCAATACATTTAATTTTGCAATTACATAACATACTCTATATGTAATATACACTATATGTAACGTATGCTAGGTAAAGACGGTAAGAATATGGAAAATGTGGGTTATTCCTGCCCAAAGGTAAGAATAATAGTGAAGAAGGTAGAAAACAACATACAAGAAAAAATCTTAAATATTCTCCGTAGCATGAACTCTATAAATCAAACCAAACCATGTAGACTGCATTACTTTTTCTTGTCTTAAGAGATTGACTAAATGAGGAATTCAGAGAGAGAGCTTTTATGATCTTGTTTCTCTGAATAAAGTTCACATTATAATTTTATAAAGGGGAAAAAAGACAAAAGAGTAACACTTCAAACATTAATGCACTATAGTTACACACTGGATTTGAAATATCATAAATCCTGAAAAGATAATAAAACTCACTGATAAGTTAGGTGGTTTCGGTAGTCAAACATCAATACCATTTCAGAAAAGGCACCTAACAACATAGATACAAATACACCCTCTATTGTCAATAAAGGCTAGATAAGTCATCCTAAATTTGATGTAATGAGTGCAAACACTTTTTTTTTTTTAAAGAAAACTATAAGTCATGCCATAAATTCAATCTACATTACTTCTCACTTGTCACACGTTAAAAGATCCTCATAGATGCAACATGCAGAACTTTTTGTAAATTTTACCTGCTTCACTGCTTTTCAGATTCCACAGCATCCTCACAAGCTCCTGTTCTGTACCTGCTTCCTCAGCCCTTCCACAGCACCTGAAACTTGCATCAGAGCCATGGACTTTTTCTTCCTCCCTTTCCTAATCCACTTCTTTGAAAAACTGTTCTACTGCCCAGTCACTTTTTAGCAATCATAAACTAGCCCATGACTCCATTTCACTCCTCTCCTCACAAGCTGGTAATTTTATACCAGCCTTCTTCTTTAACCATAATTTTTGATTTATCTCATATTTATGATGCCAACTATATGAAGTACTAGTGTATGCTCCTCCATCTCTCTGTGTCTTATCATTACTTTTTTTATTCCAGCCTCATTCACTCCTCATTTCTAAACATATCTCCCTTTTAATAATTTTCTATCTATCATACGTTCAATTCTGACTACAAACTTCTTTGAAAATAACCATCACTTTGTTTTGAAGTGTTTTTGTTTACTGTTTTACTCCTTCAACTGATTCCATGGCAATAGATAAACTACAAAATTATAGTTACATTAAAATCATTGCTGAAAGGCTTTATCTATGTACAGTTAAGGAACACTTCCACCCAGGAGAGAGACATAAATATTCCATGGATAAAACAAGCCATGATTCCCTTCAAATTGAAAGCCGATGCATATACATAAAGACTTACCATTTGTAAGCATGCATTACCTTTCTATTTTCGGATGTGTTTAACCTACCATTGTTATGATTCCTCCAAAACTTGTCTTTCCCCCAATTACAAGGACATTTCATTTTTACTTCATTCCATTCTAAGATGTATAAAGCCACTTCAACTACTCTGTCTCCTTTTGGTCAATCATATTAAAATAAGTCAGCACTTTTCCCACGGTTCTGTTCTTCAACAGTTGCTTAGAAATTTAAAGTGTTTGTGGCAAAGGTTAGATATTTGATGACACTGCAATCTTCTCAACAGGCAATGATAATGATGCCATTACAGCATAGTTTCCAGATAATAACTGTCAAATCTACTGTCTCCAAGTAGGAAAACCAGGAGGAAATCTATAGTCTTCCCTCTGTTATCTCACGAAGGTAGTTTCTGCATCACCTGTACCATCTCTGGATGAAGAAACATTTTGCTAGACTTTCTTCAGCTTCCAAAACTTTGGATAGTGAGAATGACTGAACACTTCAAAAACAACTGACAGAGAACAGAAACGAGTATCACCGCCTTGGTACCTTAAACTATGTGCTTTCTTCCTTTAAATAACCCTAATGGGTTTGAGAGAGACTAGTGATAATATTAGATAAAAATAATTGCTTTTTGAGAAAAACAGTATCTTGCCTAACCTTACCTCTATCCATACAGGACACGTTCCCTACCCATAGCCTCCCTCTTTTCCAGCTTCTTCTCTTAAGGCCTCACACACAAAAATGCAAACCCATGCGACAACGTTTGCATGCTGTGCTGTTCTTTTTCTTTTTCTTCACCGACAAAGGAAATGTGATTCTATGACAAAAGCTTTATTCACTTTCTTTCATATGCCATCTATTACAGTTCAGAGGCAGGGGTGCTGAAAGTAGAAATGCTTAATAACAAATAACTATTCCACATACTCTTTGATTCAGTGGTGTCCTGAGAATGCAATATTCTCCGACAGAGTGCTGACATTGGCTAAAGGAAGGGCATGCACATTTAAGACATGGCTTGAATATTGATGATATGCTTACCTGTGATTCTGCAATTTTACCCTTCCAGTCCTTCAAAAACTTTGCATAAATATAACTCACTTTTTGTAATATATGGAATAATAATTTTGCAAATTGCCTCAGAACTTAGAGATTACAGGCATTGCTAAGAAAACATGTTGATTTCTGACATTCAGGACATCAGGAATTTTATCAGCATCTTCTACTGAAAAGCCTGAAACATAAGAATGATTTCACTCCTGTATTTAATGACCTTAAACTGTCCTCCAAAAAATTTGCTAATCTCATTTCTAGTAATGCATATTTCTTGAATATTAATGCTTCACATGATACAGTATAACTGTCATTTTTTCTGATATTTGGAATTATTTTATTATCAATTTATGTTTTTCTACAATTTGCTCACAGTCTCAGTTCTTCACTCAAGGTATTTATGTAATCAATATCTTTTTTTTTCTCACAGATTTTCTTAGCTATAATACTGCCATGGTTATTTCCATGTGATTCATTAGGTTACATTCTTAACAGACAAACTGAACTTAAAAATGGGACAAGCTCCATAACAGGCTGTAGCAGAAAAATCTTTCTATGAAAAGGCAATTAAAACAGGGCAACAGCAATATGAAGTGCCTGTGTTCCTCCTTGCTTCTCTCTGCAGCCTGTGAACTGCAGCCAGGGACTAAGTTGTATTATTATCACCTTGCTGGTTTATGTGCAAACAGAACTTTTAAAGCATTTTTAGATGAAAGAAAGCACAGTCCTGTGCAGAGGGTAAATCCCATGTTGGCAATCTCCAAGGAATTTGAAGATTCCTTAGGTAGATTCCATCAGGCTACACCACTGGTAGATCATGGTCATATATCTCAACATGCAGGTGAGTACAGTCTTATGGCACCTCCTTCCAGATGTCCTGGCTGCTATGCCTTGAAAATGAACTAAGAGTTTGTAATGATACAGGGATGTCCACAGGGGACAGTAGTGCACCACACACAGCGGATAACGCAAATCCTGGAAGCTGCAAGGATTTGTTACACTGCTACCCCTTCACTTCTGTCACTTTAGAATATAAGGCTTTTTGACACGAAAGAATCGGTTTGGAAAAGCATCCTGGGAATATAAGGATGCACTATTTGGTGCTCATTGTAGAATGTTCAGAACCACCTCAGATGTTGTTTCTGCCTCACCTATCATTGTCCCATGTGAACATACCATGGAAGACAACGTAAATCTGAGCAGAATTTATACTCTTATCAGGCATCAACTCTCACAGATAGACCTAGGACTGTAGAGTTGAGAAAGCAATTTTTACTCAACTTTTTATCTATTCTAGACTTCGGCAATTATGACTGTGGCTTTCCAAGCAAATTCTGTGTATTCTCTGTAGCACTGGAGATCAGTGGTACTGTTCCAGAGGGAAAAATAGATAAAAGTCAGATAAATATTATTTTAACGTACAAAACACTTCTAAAGTGACAACTTTTTAATGTCCATATTTGTTTCCGATTTCTATTATTCTACCTGGGGGTTTTTTGTCTTATAAATACAAGATTTCACTCATGTTCCAAAATCTAGAATGCCCCAAGAGCAGCCATCTAACAAAATACAGCTCCTATTTCTAAAAAATGGGGAAGATGGCTTTAAAAAAGTATTGCTAATAACCATGAATGTACCATCCACCTAGACCAGTTCTAAGCCCACCTCAGCTGGGAGATGGAGATAATGTTCTTATCTAACTACATGGAAGGGAAAAGTCTGGGCAGATGTATTATTCTGCAGAACCCACTCTGGAAAGGCAACAGTGAAGATCTGTAGACATTTTATTTTGTATGTGTCCTGCAACGGTTAAACCACTCAGCTGGAAAAGGAGGTACATTACACTCTGATCCTGACTCTTATGAGCAGTACTTGTTTTATCTTGTAACATCCTCTGATGCATTAAAAAGTCATGGAATGGGAAACGCAACTGCAGGTCTGGCCTTTTGCAGCTAGGTTCTCTAATTCCTAGGTTACAGAGTCAATCCAAATTTGCTGATTTTCTTCAATTTTGCACTTTCAGCTGTGCAATACTTGAGCTTCAACAAAGACCTTGGAAATGGTCAGCATGTAGGTGAGCCTAAAAACTGAGATTATAGCACTAATTTAGGAAGTGGCATAATTGGCCAACCTTGTAAACTTTAACTTGGGTGATTGGGAAAATTGTTCTTACTAGAGCAAGTGAGACAACTAATACACCCAATGGAGAGGATATGCAGCCCAAAACTGAACCTATGCATTTTTGGAATCAAAAAATTCTCATTCACTTGAGTAGATGTGTATCAACCTTTAAATACAGGATGAAACTTGCAATCTAAAGGTTTTTTTTTTTTTCTCTTTTATTTTCTCTCCTTTTTCTTTTCTTTCCTTTTTTCTTTTTCTTTCCTTTTTTCTTTTTTTCTTTTTCTTTTTTTTTCTTCTTTTTTTTTCTCTACTCCTTACAGTGTGCTTATCACCATAATATCACAGTGCCTTTTGCAAGTGCATAAATTAATGTAATGTAATGGTTCTGTCTGAGATGCAGCCATCATCGTGCTGTGAATGGTAGCTAGATAACACACCAGTGTTTTGACTGCTGCTGAGCCGGGCTCACATAGCATCAAGGCTGTTTCCTCTACATTTCCCCGGTAGGCTGGGGGTGAGTAAAAACTTGGGAGGGGCTATAGCCAGGACAGCTGACCCAGACTGACCAAAGGGACATTCTACACCATATGATATCTGCTCAGCAATATAAGCTGGGGAAAATAGGAAGCAGGGGGCATTCACTTCACGTTTGTCACCCAGCGCAACCACTATGCGTACCGAAGCTCTGCTTCCCAGAAGGTGGCTGGACATCGCCTGCTGATGGGAAGTAAAGAATAAAATCTTTTGTTTTCTTTTGCTTCTGCATGGCTTTTGCTTCATTAAACTGTTTTTATCTGACTCACGTGCCTGTTGTTATATTCTCTCTCCCCTGTCCATCTGAGGGGGTGAGAGGGATAGAGTGGCTTTGGTGGATACCTGGCATCTGGACAGGGTCAAACCACCACATATAATTAGGACCTTTTATTGTCTGATTCAGAGGAGAGAATAATACTATTACTATTATTATCATCACGATTATTACTAAGTTTACTTTTTATTGCTATGCCTCTGTAAGAACAAAGGTAGAATTGAAGAATTGTGCTTTATGTTTGTGGTGGAATTTTGTGATAGTTTTTAGTTTCAGAAGAAATCCATTCATGTACAGGATGGTGGAAGAAAGAGTCCTCTTCAATTTGAGAACTCTAGATGTGTGGAGATATAAAATGCAGCTGGTGTAAAACATTACATCGGAACATGTAATTCTACCATGTGTGATGGTGCAAGAAGGTTTCAGATTCAAGTCTACAGAAGATGACTTTCCCACCATACATGCAGTAGATACCTTTTGGTTTGGTCAACTAAATAAGAATCAACATAACTCATACTTTGATTCCTGAGGCTTGCACATGTACATAAATCATAACAAAATTCAAAACTAAAAAGCCAACTAAGTCTAATAGTGTGCCAGAACTTTTCTAACGCATGTGCATTCTAACACAATTGTTTACAAAAGCAGATCTATTTTGGCTACTCTAAAACAGAACCATGTAATCTAAATGATCTCTACATACTAAAAATTTCACACCAGAGTGAAAAAAAAAATAGGGTACATCAAGCACACACGCATTACAAAAGCATGAAATGTGTTTTTATAGTCTCATGCTTTCATGTGGTTTTCCAAACCCTGACAAACCTGGCTCAGAATGGTGTTTCTTTTTCGGCAATGGTTTGTCATCAGTTATTGTACCATTCACCTTTTTCTGCTGGTCCTCCCATGTAACTTCTAGCATAAACCAAAAAAAAAAATCAGAAATATTATGTAACTTACATTATAAGACACCTAATATCATTTGGGACAAATTGATCTAAACAAATGTACTATCATTAACATAGCAAAAATTTAGATTCATTCTCTAATTTAGAGGCCTGTGGTGGAGAGAATTAGTAAACATCTTAAACATGGAACAGAACATTCTATATGAAAGTTAGTATCTATGTAATTTGTCGAATATTCTGCTCTCTTTGATATTTAATAATTTAAATAAAAAATCAGGAGTTTATTTGCACAATAATTTCTTCCATACTTAAAAGTTATTATTCTATATCCTATATTCTATAGCATCTTACAATATCTGTGTTTCTGTAAATTAAAAAGGAAGTTAAAAATATTTTGGTAAAAAAGTCTTTGCAAAGGTCAAACAAACAAAACAAACTGAACCAGCAATCATGTATGTTTACATTAAATTGACAAAATATTTTTAGCAATGAAATGTTAAGCCAAAATTATGTTGGATTTACTTTCTAAATCTGGGATTTGATTTAAACTCAGTTTTTGTTTTAGGTAGATTAAGTTACTCAATAAAAATTCTCTTGCTAATTATGGATCCTGTACTGAAAACGGGAATTTCTGACCTAACCACTCAGAAAAAGAGCTATGAATAGGAGCACGTACGATCTCCAAACAGAGACTTCATTCTCTAGACTTGCAAGATGTGAGTCTTTCTGAGGTTGTCAGATATTTTTGGTCTATATTTTAGTGTTCCATCTTCTGACAATTAAACTGGGTAGTTAGCATATACATTTTAAATCTTTTGGTATCTCATGCCAAACCCAAATCTAGACCAATTAACTAGACAGATTCAATACCTTAAACTCCGTTTTTACTGTGGGTTGTCAAGGGTCTGCTTATTTTGCTGATCCTGCAAAGCGCGAAGTTCCTCACAGCCATTGCCCACAAATCTAACCACTTTTATGGTCACAGAAATAGCCAGTGATGGAGAAGAACACGATAGACATGGAATACATTTTCAATCTTATAAATTCAAAATAAACTGCCATAAAGTGATATCAGCCTAGGACTTTTTTTTTCCTTTTTAAATGAGACTGATGGATATCTGGCATTCAGAATGTAAAAATGTAATCTGCAGGCATCTTGCAGCCTTCTTATCTGTGTCTGTTGTTGTTCTATGACAGGCTGCTGTCCCATAAAAGGTAGCTTTGATATTTGAAAATGATGGATTTGTAGGCTTCAAGTAATACATTAATAAAATTGTCAATATAATGATTTCATGACACAACAGATATGCACGCTGAAACAGAAACTGTCACCTTTGAAGCACCATGTGTAGTAAGCACTAAATAAGAAATTTCAAAAGGAACACTCTGTTTCCAAACTGTGAAAATAAAATCTTATTACGTTTCTTCCTAACAAAAAAAGTTACTCTTTATTTTTCTTTGTGAAAATACACATTTAGTAATAAAATATTTACTGATGCCATCTATGCTTCCATTTTCTTGGATGAATCCAGAAGTGTCTTTTTAACTAAAACACCGAAAAATTCAATGACCTTAGTAAAACTGCCTTTGAATTTAAGGAATAGTCACTGCTAAGAAAAAACATCAGCGAATAGTTTAAGTTAGATAGTGGAGATGCCTAGAATAAGATAAAAAGTAGGCAGACAGTAAACTCAAACACAGGATTTGGTCAGGATATCTAAGAAATTGTCTAGATACTGAAGAATATCAGGAAGCCCAGAGTGATTTTCACGCTAGCTTTATGGCAGTTTTAGAAGACAGGACCTTCTTGGCCAGAGTTCTTTCCCAGAACTCTTGATTCAGTTCTGAATCTAAAAACTGTAGTTTGCTCAGTCACCAAAATCACTTATCATACCAAAGTTCCCTACCAAAAAGAAAAGCTTTCCTAAGCGTTGCTAATTTTTTGAGAGCTAAGTATGTAGAAAATAATTAACCTACTTGGGACCACCCTAGAAGTGCTTCTATAATAACACTTGAACGGACAAGCATGATGAAATAAATATCAAATAAAAATATAACTCTTTGAATAAATATTTTTGCCACATGTTAACCTTAAAAAGGCGGGTAGGAGAAAAATTATTATAAAAAGCAGGATAGGCTACTTTTCAATGTTTATACTAAAAGTGATAGTATGAGCAAGTAAACACTTTCAGCAGAGGCCATTGTTCTATAGTTTAAGTTATGTTTACGGCATGTCCGCGTTAAATTCAAATGACTGCTTAATTTTATCAGCAGTTAAGTACAACACTTAGATTGGGTATATGCAGATTGGAGGTACTTCAGATCAGGTAAAAAGCTTCATTGACTTCTAGAACATTGCAAGAGTTTGGCTAGTAATGGTTATTATTTCAACTGAGAAATAAAAATAGATATATTCATTAGATTTATTCTAATATTTAACCTTTTCTTCACTATTTTCTAATTCAATTCCATCTCCATGCTCTACAAAGCTAAGAAAGTGTTTGTTAAATAAGAGCTTTCTCTTTGGGGACTAGAAGCTGATGAATAGGCAAAATGCTAAATGTCAGTGCTGCCCATATCCTCTCTGGTTGGATAAATATGCATTACAGTCTTTAAAACATCTTTTTTTTCCCCCAAGGCAAAGGGCCTCTATCCATCCCCTTGTTGTGTTAACCAGCTTTGCTTAGATTGTAAATATTTGGAAAGAAACTACACAGTTTTCTAATTCATCATTCATCTCTTACCACTCTCACTTCCCACACAAACGAACTTCAATCTGTCTTCTGTTGTTATAATTAGTTTTGACTTACAAAGAAAGGTGTAAAATTATTGAATATGTATACAAAAAGACCTCATATAGATTATATAAAATATGGGATTCTTGAATCAGAATATTTCAATTAACATCAAATCTTCTAGTACCAAAGGTGGTGATTTGACATGTGCACTGATCCAGATTCCTCCCAACAGTCTGAATGGTACAATCTTTAGACATAGTTGTTTCATTAGATGCAGTTGTTGCACCTTGCTTTGGGTACTGCCCACCACAGAGAATTATGTAGCCAGGCTCTCCCTGCTGTGTGTCAGGATTACACTTGGTGGTGTGCCACTCCCTCTTGAGAATGATACTCACTTCTGCTGCCTGGGAGAGGGTGATGGTGCGCTCCGGTAGTAGTGTTAAGTACAACCTCAGCATTTCTTATATTTTTCTTTAGAATATCCAATATTAAAAATACAGAAATAATATATGATAAGAAAAGTTGCATATATCCAGCTTTTCTGAATTTCTAAACATGCCAACTTAGCATCAGGAATGTTGTAGTTGAACTGGAATGACGCAGTAAACTGCAGAAGTACAAGATGATGGAGCAAAATACCAGATGCTAATGATGAGTTTTCTTATGCAAAGACTACGCCCCTCCTTTCTTTTCTCCACACTACAGACAGTCATAGCCCTTTTCAGAATTACCCTTTGCTTGAAACAATTTTATATACTTTATTTTTACTTGAATTTGGCTTTTCTTTATTAAGTCTACTCAGCTTTTATATTCTTTTCAGCACCTAAAATTTCTATTTCTATTTTTAGACACTTAATTAGGTTATCATAAAGTCTTCACTTTTTCATTAGGACGTACTTAATTTAGTCATCTTTTTCTGCAAAGGAAAAATCCTCAGAACTTCTTTCTATTTTTAATTTTACAAGATGAATGCTCAGAAAGGAATTATGTTCTTAATAATATATGGTGACAACTACTGTAAAAATGAGTTGAAGCGGATTTGGCTGGTGCTTCTTCAACACAAAGTAGAACAATAACAAGCCATTAGAACTGTGGGATAAACTGTCAAAAGCTGAGAAACTATGTTTTGAAGCAGATACTCAAGATCTTTAACTCATGCATTAAGAATACAAGAAGAAGAAGAAGTAATTAAAGACATAGAAAAGGCTAAATTCATGTTATCCAAGTTTTAATATACAAAACAAAGGCCCTAAGGAAATAAAACCAAAACCATCAGCCTCAGGAGTTCACACAGACAGAAATATTCTCAGCTATGTGAAACCTCTACTCAGGGAAAGCAAATGGCTTCAAGTCATGATACATGAGTTGTCCAAGGCATACTAGATTGTACCTGGAACGAATCCAGTCCCACCTTGCATGACCAGTACGCTGCTAATGACATCGAGGCCAGCTCCAAGAGACACAAAGTCAGCAATGAAGGCTTTATGCCAGACTGCTGCTGCTCCTACATCAGAGAAACCTTCAGATTCCTCAGTAAAAGAGTGATGATGTTCCCCTACCCTACTGTAACAGGAACTAGACTTGTCCAATATCTAAAGATAAACAGCAACAAGCATAGTCTTTTTCTGACAAATTTAGAGCAAGACCTCCTGCCTCTCCAGGTACCTTTCTGCAGCAAATCTGAGGACACCATTTTTTAGCTTCCTCTTTTGACACAGTAACAGTCGATCTACGTTTTCTCCTCCATACACTGGAAGAGTTATTTAAAGAATGATCCTATACATTAGAGCTCAAAGAATTCATCTGAGATGCAATGGTTTGTGTCTCTCCAAAGAGTGAAAGGAATTTGGGTCTTGCATCTTAGTGCATTGTCCTAAATGCTGATAAAGTGTGGACAGGATAGGCAGTGACAGCACCTCTCCTTTGTGCGTTCTATGAGCCAGACAAACAGTCCACATGCACACACCACACCCCCTTCACACGCACACACACACCCTCCTTCACATGAAAGGAGTTTGCAAATGAATGTTGGGATATGCAAATAACATTCTAAAATAAATTAACTGGTGTTCATAAATGGCTTTGTAGGCATCACTTATATAGTGGTTTTAACTAATACAGAATTCCAATAAAAATTCTGACATATTTTAATTATTTATTGTTTTGATTTCATCTTCCTTACTGAACTACACATGCTGCAAAATGCCCCCTCCGGCTTCTTTCCCTGGGGCTGCAGTGGGAATACATTAAAAGAATTTTAATGGAAGTCATTAGGTAGGCAATAAAAAAAAATTTCCATATATCTACATTTAATATTATCATTACTGGTGTAACCTACAGTGCACTGTGGGTTATTCCTTTATTCCAGAAATGTTTTCTTCAAATTGACTTCAAGGCTACATTAATGATTTGTGGCTGTAAATCACTTAACAAGCCTAGTCCAGTAGCAGTCTCTTATCATATTCCCTAGCTGCAAATCCCATCAATTCTGTCCTAAGCTTATTTTTAAAATGTTTTACTAGTGGATCCCTCTACACAGGGGATAAATTGAGTTGAATCTTCTATTGCTTATTTTGAAGAAAAATAGTAGATGTACTCAAACAAGGTCACAGTACTTGTCACAGTATCACCTATGAAAGGCACAGCCTTCCATAGCTAAAAATCAAAGTATCATGCTGCTGCTTTTATAAATACAATAGAGTTGTAAAACACGAAGAAAAACAAAAAAAAATCAAATTCCCAGATTAGTCAGAAGAAAAAATACAGTCAGTTAATGGTACATTAAATATACACATTAATATTGAGTAGAGTATATTTAAATATCACAAAGTGAATACATTATTTTGAAGCCACTATCAAGGCTTTTTTTTCCAGGACTGTTTGGGGCAGGGGGAGGATTTGCTTGTTTGTTTCATATCATCTTGTATGTTTTTAAAACATGTCAGTTTTGCTCCCTCTTCTGGTTATATGCCCAAAACACATTAGAAACAAATGCCATACAGCTGGCCTGCTGGCTTATTATCAATAAGCATATTTTGAGTATCTCAGAAGAATAGCTCTACTGAGTCACCTGTTTGGATAAACACTGCAGGTTTATGTTGTTGTGACTGATTTAAGGCAGGAGAAAGGGTGTAGAGAGCCTATGAGGGAGACAAAGACACCGTGTAAAGATACCACTGATGTTTCTGCAGATTCCTGAGGCGCAAGTCGTAGCAGATTTGGGATCCAGTATCCTGGATAAGCACTACTATACACTTATTCTGCTCATATTCCTTTCCCCCAGCATCCACGCCTGGGATGCTGAGGACCAGACACTCGGCTAGATGGATTTTTAGGCAGACCCGGTATGGTTATCCTCGTACTGCTATGACAGACAAATACAAAGAAAGTCAAAACATCTCTAGAGTCTAATGATTAATGAATTTAAATAAGGCAAATCACAAGTAATGGCCGATATAAATGTGAAGCGAAATGCAATCTGCTGTTCTGCACCTCTCTCGCATAATCTCTACTCAGTTTGTATTCCTATTCCCTGGCTGTCAGCAAGTGCTCTGTGCACGCAAGGAAATGTGAACAGCCTACAAATCCACCCTACAGAATGCAGGATGTAAGGTTTAGCTTGGTGTTGGTTTTTTTTCTCCCAGGTTATTTTTATTCTTTAGTGAAAAGGAGGCAATTTTATAGCAAGTCCTCAAATGTTTTCTATGCAGGAAGGTAATTTATTATTATATGACCATACATCTCTCTCACACACACCAAAAAAAAAAAAAAAAAAGCTCTGCAAGCAATTACAGGTGTTCTACCCTTTTTAAGGGCAGTTAAGATTGAAGTTTATGGCACAATTCTAAAATGTTAAAAAATTATTCAGTTCAAAAAATGATCCTGAAAACAAGTCGGTAGTTTTAAGCACTAATACCGACCAATACAGAAAATAGAATAAATGGCTTACAGAAAGACGAAAAATATAGATTTATTTCTTCAGAAAATCAGTTACTACTAATTAATAGCATATGTTTTCTTATTGCTCAAATTTACATACACATTTACATGCAAATTTTACATGCATCTTTACATGCAAATGCTGTCCACAGCAAAACATATGCGCTATTTTTCAGCATTACCTATAAAATGTTAGATTTTATAAATCCAAAAACTGTGTTTGACTAGCAGACAAAATGACGTCACGTTGTCATGTACCAGTCTTAGAAATGCTACTTTATATTGTGATGTGTTTTCAAAAGATGCCGCATCACATTTTGTATAAATAAGTCAAATTTGAAGCTATTTATGGACAAGTTAGTAGTTAGACTCTTTCCCATCTGTCATATTTCTCTGTTAGTCTTAGAGCTAATGTCATAAAATAGCCACCTATACCACAAGGAATTTCAGCAGAACACAGATTCTTCAGTCTGGAGAATTTGCATCTTATGTGTACTTGAATTCTACCGGTTTGTGTTGTTGTGTTGGGTTTTTTAACTTATTTCACTATTTTCCCGGTGTGCATATTGCAGTTATATGGCCTACAACTACCACAGTCTCAACAGGTCTATACTTTACTTAAACCTTACTTTGCTTGAAATAGAATTTAATTAAAATGTAGTATTACTCTAGGTATTCATAACACATATGAATATGTTAAGTATTCTCACAGCACAAACAAAACACCTATTCAGTACCATTTTTCATGCAAATTCAGAAGCTGTCATGGTCTCTTAGTGAAGTCTAGAGTCAGTGGGCCAGGGTAATAGAGAGCCCACAAGAGACTCACAGTAGTCATGTTTAGTAGTTCAGGCAAATTGTAGGCCCCATCCCCAGTAATCCTGAATGGTCTTAGATGGAAGAAGATGCTCAGTAAGCCAGCAGGATGAGGGTTCCCTCTGGCATGACAGCCACATGCTTGTTTTTCAAAAAAGTCTACATATGCAGTATTTCTGCCAGTCAGTTAAGCAGGTCCATCTGTCATCACTTCTTTGACTGGGGTCCCTTTATTCTGCCTAGTTTACACTTCAGTCATCTAAATTCTTTAGATTGTGTCTAAACTGTGCAGCAAGTCTGGAATACAGCATACTTTCAGTTCTAATCCTCCAGGCATCCAGGCTGCTCACAGAGCAGTGGGGCCCCCATGCATGCAGAAACCAGAATGCACAGAAAGTCCTCACTCAGTGACTTGGGTCTTGTCTTAGTACAGACTCAAGATATAAATAGCCTTCAGACACTTCTCAACCTGGAAGATGAGAACTGGAAAGCATTCCTCATTCCCATAACATAGACAAAGCTGTTGTGTAATTACGTAAAATATTCTAACGAATGAGGGACTTGATAGCCTGAAAGGCTTAAAATTTTCTTTGGTTACTATTTCATCTTTTATGCACTGTAAATTAAGACAGTAAAGGACAAAATTACGTGGAGCTTTTTCTCACAATCTCAAATGATCAAAAGGTGTCATACAAAATACATGAAACAGAAATGCAGAAGACCTGAGGAAAAATTGAAAGGGATGTAGTTTTGGTAGTAAATATTTGAAATAGAATGTTAGGTGTAGACCATTTTTTCGGAGCAAAACAGTTCTGCAGAAGAAACTTCTAAAACATAAAATGGACATCTTTTAGAAAAATTAATAAATATATGAAACCAAACTATCTTAAATACAGGTTAGTAGTATTTAGTTTATTGTGCAAAGTACATCTTTCAGGCTCTATCATTAAGTATACAAAATATTGGTTTTATTGAAGGACTGGAAGATAAACTGAGGACAAAACCATCTTTAGAGTGACTTAATCACCGATTATTGGTTTGTCAACCTCGTCAGGTCAGTGGCAAAAGCTTCCAACCTTATCAGAATCGGAATTCGGTTCTTGAAAGCATAAGACACTGAACCATTTGGTAATTAGCATGCATTACAGTTAACGGCAGCAGACTTCCAGCATTTGAATTCACTCAAGACTATGCTGGCACAGCCACTACAGTAAGGGAGGTGACCCCGTGCATCGCTCTGCTGGGCTGCCGACACAGCGCCCTCTCTGCAAAGGCACCTCATTCAGGCTGCCTACACTGGATAATAAGCAGCATGTTAAAAAAAAGTGATTTTCCCTGCAACACAATGAACTAGCACAGGCAAAACTGAATCCCTGCTCTCCTGACATCTGTATTCCCTCTGCTAAGGCATTCTAGAGAATAGAAAGCCCGTAATAGTGTAACAGGGGCTTTTCCTCATGTAGGCTGCCAGTAGAGATGGAAGTGTAAGAGTGAATATCCAAATTTTAATAAAGCCAAGGCCTATCAAGCTGATGTTTCATTCACTGACAGAAGATACTGATGAGGCAAAGTCTAAATGTAATATGGCTTTAGAAGTACATGGAAAAATAATAGCAGATTTCTTCAAAATTATCAAAGCAATTTAGAAGCATGAACTCGAAAAAAACTTCAAAGCTGTGGTTGTTCATTGCAACTTTCCTGTTCTATTTTTAGATAATAAATCTATATCACCACGTTAACATTTCAGTGCTTTGAATTAACCTTATTTCTGCAGCATTTGAAATAGAAGAGTATATGGAACATAAGAAGAACTAGACAATAGAGATGATACTTACATAAGCCTTTCTCTACCAGTATATGCTAATTAAAATGGTCCAGCTCTCCTAGACCTGACGAGCAAAAATGTGTCAAACTTGTAAAATATATAGTCAAGTGAAGTAATAGTATGTAGACCTGCTAAAAAGTGGAAGACAATGCAGACAATTTTGTAGATGTCTGCAAACTGTACTTGGTCTCTTACGGCAAGGCAGACTGGGAATACCTAAATGAGCAAAAGCACAGAACCATCTCACTAGTTCTAAACATGCAACATGATCACATATCTAGGTGGTGTAAATGACATCTTCAGTAATACAATTAGCTGTAAAAACAAAATAATCTGAAGCTTTTGATTCCAAGAAAGATTTTAAAATCACAGTTGAAAACAATTATTTTAAGTGCAAGAAGTAAAGCAAGACATTAAAATTAGACAGACATGAACTTACTAATTTTGAACTAGTAGAACTATGCAACACACACACATGCAGCGAGAAATAAGTAAAATTTCTCAAGCACCCACAATTCACTAGCAATATCATCCACTTGCCTTTTCGCCCATTAACAGGTGGGTTTTGATGTTTTTCCTCATAATCTTTATAACATTAAAAACAGACAATGATGATTAACAATTGGAACAGCGACCATGATGAACAGTGCACACACAAATATTTTGCAAACTATGTTAGCACAATTCCACACGCTATGCTTGAGTTATCACAAAACACGCAGAGTAAACAGTACACAGTACACACACCAGCGAACAATACACAGTTAGAGACAGAACCATAACAAAAGCAAGAAAAATGTGAACTGTATTACAATGAAAAACGGGAAGGCAAAGATCTCAAAGGGCACTTGGGATGCTTAAGTGAAAACTACAACTGAAACAAAAAATAAAATCCTTCTTTCCAGCTCCCAAATCTTGAAATTACTCTAGCATCCAGATTTCTGAACAAGTAATAAGCCCTGTCACAGTAATTATTCCTGACTTTGTTTTAAGAAGAAAATAGTGATCCATATTTTCTTCTCTTTAATAACAATGCAAGTAGGGTCCAGTGCACAGGATTCCAAATAAACTGTGTGATTCAGGCGTTTACACTTTTAAGCAGGGATGACATTTTAGGCATGCTTATGTGTAGCTAGTAATTTTCCTAGCAGATAGTACTAAACGTGTTTCTTGCTCAGCTTGTCATTTTTTGGACCACCCTTCTGGAGCACTTAATTCTCCCCATGCAACCGCAGCAATATGCTCAGTGTATTATCTTTCTCTGGGCTGCATTCCATGGGCCTTGAGATATGTACCGCACTGTCTACTTTTAGGCACCATTGGTCTAGCCCCAAATATTTGTAACCAGAAAAGCTTATCTGTGCTGCTATTCCACATCCTCCACAGCTGATGTATTGTCACAGACAATTATTAACAGGGATAACAGAATGTAACCTATTAACACTGCAATGTAAATGCACATTTATGCGTTTTTGATTCTTCCTTTGAGAAAGAAACTTAGAAGCAGAAAAATGATGGTTGGAAAAAATCTTTAGATCTCTGCACGTCTTTGAACCTTTATGGTGTGTGTTTTCTGAAATTAGAAGGTAAAGTTGTACATTTTAATCAAACGGTATTTGAGTTGAAAAAATATTTGCATCTGTTTGATTTGATCATCTTCTATCAGTTCTCATCACACTAACTTCCTTTTTCTACCGACTGAAGTGTCTTCCAAGCAGGAGGAGGGACATTATACAAAATATTCAAAGTATTTCCATGTAATGCAGTTTCCTACTGGTTTTGTTCAGCATCATCGGTCCGCCTACACAAACTGGGGAAAAAAACCCTGTCATGATACAATAATGTCTACTACCCTGCTTGTAAAATGTATCACTGCAGAGTAGAGGGTACCACATCTAAGAGGTGTCCACTCAGAACTGCTAAGGCTGTAACTTGATCCTAGTGACAGAGTACTTTCAGGGCTTTAAAAAAGTAAAAAAGTTCAGTGATTTTTTGCAGGTTGCAGTTGCATTTTTAAGCATTCGCAAACTGGTAAATAGACTATGCCATATTGAATTTGTTTGTCTTGTTCTTACATAAAATGATATCATTATTATCTGGATTTTGACTTTTAATATATTTACAAGCTGGCTGGTAAAGCTTTCCTACACGCTCAGGGGAAAATATTTCTAAAGGAGATAGGCACTTGTGGTCAGACAGACCTGCCTCGACTTCTGATTCATGAACTCCAGTACGCTTGTTTTCTTCATCTCCTGCTGCAATTGTATAAGCAAGGTACAACGGGGGAAAAAGCAAGACAAAAACATGCACGCTTTGTTACAAGCTGTTCAAATAAAAGATAAACATCAAACAAAAGACATTCACAATAACATACAAACCCTCAGTCTGTGGCATAAATTATTTTTTGAGTGAATCAAAGATTAAATAAGTCCTTGTGTTATTTTTCATTTGTATCTCTGGTTTGGTCCAATGAGCTCCTTCTGCAAGTAATGATGGTCATATGCAGCCCTTAATATTCCTTGTTGCCAATTTGTTATCAAATTATTGAAGCACAGGAAAGAAGGCAGTAAGTACCAAAGCAGAGAAAACAGACATATCTCGGTAGATAATTGGTTTTAAAAGCATCTTCTGCTTGGTTTTGCTTTGGGTTTTATAGAAACAAAAGTTCAAGCCTCTGTTCTCAAAGAGCTTATTTAAAACTGTGTACAAATTGTAAGCAAGTAGGCATACTCTGTACCTTAGTAAGTGCAGAAGAAAATACAAATGTTATTCCAGCTTGGAAAAAAACATCACAATTTGCCAGATAATATGCTTTTTACCTGGATTTCAGAGTACTTAGAACTCAGAAAGAAAGATATTTTTCCATCAGTAACCTCAGTTGCCTAGAGCATGTCTAAATATTAGGGAACACCGATATAGTTGGAAACAATGGGGACAATACGGTTAATGATAAGAAACCCAAATATATTTCTTTTATTTCATTAACAAAGAATCACCTTCCTCTTGTGACAAAGCTCATCTAATACCAGGCTAACAACAGTAATGATATAGAAGAGTGCTGAGCTGAGTAACTGGTGTACCATATGCCTGCTTTAATTTAAATGTCAGTTATTCATTAAACACTGTTTGATGTGATGCAATATACTGCAGTTTTTCAAGGTTCAGGTTTTGATTACTTATTGATTTTTTTTGTGTTGTGTTACCAGAATTTTTTCCAGTTGTTTCATTACTTGTATAGGATTATGTGCAACTAAATAGCTCTTTCAATTATTTGACTTCAGGTTTAGCTAGCATGTAATAACAATTTAAAACCTACCTGTTCCAACAGGTTATTGTTAATAGGGAGAGAGATTTAGGCTATAATGAAAGCCAATGCAGTGAAAACTAATCTCTACATACATTTCTGCTTTATAATTCTGTGATAAAATTATGACATTTACATTCCAATTGAAATAATGACACTGAAAATTCCAATTAAAATATTAGCAGGGACACCATCTATATTGTCAACCTCTTCTCATAGAAAAAATGTATAGAAGGTGTGCCAAAGACTTAAAAAAATCGATTCCAGTAGAATTAACTAAAATGGTTTTGTCATGTTGGTACCCTGAAACATAAATAAACAATGGCTGTTATGAGCACAGTCGTATGAAACTTTATTTGTTTTTCTTTATGCTCTTTGTAGTCTCAGACCTGGATGGTAAGACCTTCAACTGGTATAAAGAAAGAGGTGTTTAATTCCTCCTTTCGCCAATCCAAGAGAAAATTATGAACCATTACTTACCATGAAAGGTCAGAACCTTTCAAGTAAGCACCCTAAGCCCTGTGTTATAGATAACATTTGTTCAAGGTTTTCTATGGAAATTGTGCTAATGCAAATAAAATATTTTAATAGTTTTCAGGGGCTCAGGACTCTGCCACCTCTCAGGAGAGTGAACTAAGCATCCACAAGTAAAACCCAGATGTATATTTTTGCAAATTCCTGGTTGAAATAAAAAAAACCAAGGTAGATTCATACTTTAACCTAAGGCAGCCTTGTTATTGATGTTACCTAAGCTATTCTCTTTACTGTCCTGTCAAGCACACAGTATGCAAGTTACGCTGTACAAGCATGAAGGTGTCTAACACACAGTCATATAGTCAGTACCACAGAAATACCCACACAGAAAGGGGGTGGGTGCAAACATACATACCTTAATTTTCCAGACTGCTGTGTTTGACTAAGTCATCAAGTTCCTAACCAAGCTGAAGGTAGTGAAAGTTCCTATCCCATATTACATATATGTAATCAATCACCCTTTACAAAACAAACTACCTATGTGCCATATATTTTTAAAAACCTATGAAATCACAGCTGGTAGAGTATGATAGAATTATGACCAGTGTGAATACAGGTTCTATGCAATTGCATTATAATGGTCTTTCTCTGTCTTACATCAAACTATGATAGGTGACTGGAAAACACACAATAGCATTTCTTCTCATTTTGCAAAATTATGTCTCATTGAACAGAGAAATGATGTTCTGTATGAGACAAAACCCCTTAAAATAAACAGCATGTCTTTCTGTCTGTTGACAGTATCTAAGTTTTCCTAACCATCAGTGTCTCAGTAACTCTCACTCCATACTGTGTGAGTTGCAACAGTACAATTGACAGTATAGATAATTTATTTTTAAGGATTTGAAATTGTATCTGAGAGGTATAAAAACTGGAGTTATGGCTGGTAGTGATCCCTAATCAAACCTAATCAACTACCCATGTTAATTCCATTCACAGATAATTTTATTCTGGAATAAGATCACCTATACCTAAAGTTAAGAGTGGACAGGTAATCAGCATTGATACCAGATTTAACAGCCTCTGAAATAACTTTCCCAAGACACAAGATTATTATGAGATCATGTAATTAAAGTCTATACCATAAAGCATAAATAGAAGGCCAAATACTCACTGAGTTCTACTATTTGCCAAATTTCTGAGCACTTTGTTTTTATACTTAAATGTTTTATTACATTTGTTTAGCCTGACGTAATTTTATGGTTTTATGGTTGTGGGTTTTTTGGTAGGGGTGAATAAAGAAAGGACTATGTCTATTTTTAAGATGAAAAGGAAAAATCTGTATTAGGAAAAAATTCTCTCTGATTACTAATTAACAACAAACTCAAAGGGCTAATACTGAATACTTTCAAGAGCACTGTATGGTGTTCCATTTTAATTAGCTGCGAGCAGTCATTGAGTTCATCCTTCTACCAAGGAGAGTAGGAACAAAGAAATATATTATATTCACATATAAAGGAAAAAAATCCTGTTAACACATAAGAACTATAAATATTCCGGTATTCACTTATTGTCTATAGACCTAATAACACAGAACATTTAAGAGTACATAACCATTTCACTGCTAAAAACAAGTTCGATTTAATACTATTTTTTTTCTACAAATATTCATTAGAAACAAGGTATTGCTACCTCTAGCTAAATCTAAAAATGTACAAGCAAAAGTTCAGCTGAAAAAAACCAAGTCCTCAGGCATTTCAGTACTGAAAATCTGGTAAAACCTTAAGTGGGCCCAGACTTCTTTTCAGAACTATTTTCCAGTCATCTAACATGAAAATACACTAAACTAACAAAGTCTAAAGCAAAACCCAAACTGCCTATATACTTGTGGTATATTCTGGCTAGATAAGATAATGCCATGCATTTCAGAGCTACCCAGTCTTTCTTCTGAAGAGGTAAATCTGATACTGGCAGCAACACATCTGTGGGAAGCTAAGGAAATAGCAAAAATGTCACGACCATAAAAGACTGCAAATGCAATGCAGCTAATGATATTTGTATGTTCACCTACTGAGCATGTGGGACACTGAGAAAAAGATGTATAGGTCAATACACTACTGTTAGCAATGATCCTTCATAGCTACTCACAGCTAGATTTCTTAAACTTCTCTGGCTATTTCAGAATTTTGAAATAAATCATTCTGGGAAAACCTGGAGCAAAAACCTGCAACCACATAACACAGTTCACTGAACTATATCTACCCCAAATCAATGTCTTTTAATTCTGATTCTAATCTGGAAAGCAGTTACGCAGAAGTTTTTTCCGTGTAGATTCCTTCACTTACAATTCTAGCCACATAGCCGTAAGCACACCATATTCCACCTTACACCAAGTGCTGCACTACAATAAAAAGTCTCCCCAACTGCAAATTACTCCCTTATTTCTACTTGAGTCTGTGCATTTCTACTACATTTTAAGAAATGGTATGCAGTTTCAGCCCTGTAATAAATATAGATTATTCCAATGTATACAGACTGAATGAGACTACAGTAGGAGTCACAAACATAGTTGTTTCTGTCTTTTACAAAACTGAGATGACTTCCAATTCCTTATTGTCTACAATGTATCTTTTACTAACTCCTTTATTCAGTATGGTTTTAACTTAAATGGGTCAGCAATAAAATCCTCAATTTTAAGATACAAAAAGTTAACCTTCACTGCATGTTTCCCTGCAATATAAAATCCCCTTTCTCATTTAAGTCAAGTATATGATTATCACCAACAGACAACTGATTATCACCAGGGCGTATAGTAACACATAAAAATCTCAATGTCTATAAAGTTTTCAGGTTTACTTGCTGCTTTATTTGCTAAATAATAACATTAAAACCCCTTTTACTATAGTCAGCATTTTCGATTCCACTGAATTTCAGTTTTTATCACTGGTACTTCATTTGCTTAAAATAACTTTATAAAATTCAATTCTTCACAGTAAAAAACTGCTATTAATCACAATTACATTCTGTCACTGACAGAAGTTAGGTAATTTGCTGTTCTTGTAGAGCATTATTCCTTTTAAAGAAAACTATTATTCCTCTTAAAGAGAAGGATTAGAAAATCCTAAAGAAGGATAGAAAAAGCCTCTAAGTAGAACTATATTTTTATTAAAATATGAGCTCTTAATTCATGACAGAAAATTATCTAGAATACTGTCTGAAAGCTGAATCTATGGAAGTTTTTAACTACAGTGTTTACTACTTTTAGATGTGTAAAATTCAACATGAAATGTTTCTAGTTACTGTATCTTGAGTCACTAATGATGCTTCGATTGTATATTGAAACTCCAATATCTGTAGATAACCCAGATTTTCCAAAAAACTACTTTAGAAAGAGGTACAGGAAAATATTACTCAGTCTTCAAGTAAAAACAGAGTTCCTCAAGTCCCAGCAGTACTTACCAGAGCAAACAATTCTAGCACTCCTATAAAAAATAATTATTATATTGTATTTATTATATTTCTTGCTACAGAACCTCTGATGTAAATAAGAGTGCTTCCCTCTCTAATCAAACACAGTAAAAATATGCAGTACTTCACAATTGCTGGCCTAAAGAGCTCACAGTCTAAATAGATATACTAAGCAGAGAGCAGGGAAGAGTGGTAAAACATGAAAGCATAGACAGCAAAGACAGCGAACATCATGTGACTAGATGTGATTATTTCCTAGCATATCTAGACTGTATTTCACATATGCATTCCACAACACATAAGTTGACAAAGAAACAAATATACTGGGGTGATGATCTGAGAAAACAGAGTTTTCTTTTTGTGAAATTTTTCTCCGAAAATGGAAATAAACATTGGAAACATAGTAAATACTAAATTAAAAGGTCTGGTGAGACATACAGTAATACTACGTATAGACCCTCAGTAGTATAACCAAGGACTGCAATTGATATATTGTGGCTTGCTATTAAGTAAATAAAATGGTTTCAATCATATAAAACATAAGGAATTTAATTTTAAGCAAAAGTATTATAACTTTTTGAAAGACTATCTTGATGCAATTAATTTTTGCTCCTATATTATTTGAAAATTACCTAGTAATTCAGCAACCATATAACATTATAACATATTTGCAATAAAAACATTGTTCTGATTAAATGCATGGCTAACATTAAATGTGTCAAATAGCCTCAAATGCTTAAATTTAAATAGGTGCCTGAAATGCTAATCCTGAAAAGGTACATATGTATGTACATTAACTGAAGTACTCTTATATGCTGCAGTGTAAATCCTGGATATTTAAAAATGGTACTTTTGTAATGATGATCATATTTATATAGTATTATTTATTCTGTCTCTTTTTCATGTAGAACCCTGTACAAATTATGAGTCACAGGTCTGAACACAAAAAAGACTAAATAATTATGACAATAATTCTGATTATGTCTGTGCGATCAAATAACATCAATTGCAGTTGGGTTTATTTTTCCCTATATAGCCTCTCAAAAAAGGCTTTCAGATGAAAAACAAACCCTCCTTTAGGTACAGACCTTCATAAGATTCTATCTCCTTGTCTCCATTGTCTAGGAAAATTAACAAAAACAAAACAAACACACACACACACAAAAAAAGGGAACCAAAGCACAGAGGTTAAAAACAACAGAAGTTTTATAAAAGATAAAATATGCATGTTAAAAAGGATTAAAAAAAAGGAGCGTATATGGCCATTTAGACTGATTTTGCACAGTCATCCAGTTACCAGAAGTGGAAGGGTGAAAGTGTATTTGCTATCAAAAATGTGTTTATATACCTCTATTTCTAAACATTTGGGAAAAGGTCTCCATTGACCAGTGCTTTTATAAGACATTAAAGATAAGCACAATTACAGTACCAGTTAAACATGAATCATGAAATATCTTGCTGGCCTTTCCTATTTTAAAGATTATTTCCTCTCTTCTTGCTCCTCCTGTTTCAAGATGCAGAGGTTTCATATTAGCAAATTAGCAACCTGTAACAGACTCCATGTGAACCCACAAGTGATCAGCTATGCTCCTAATCCCCAACGAGCCAGAGTTTTATCACTAAACATACAAAAGAACATTTCCTGTGCCTGCTGAAGTCAATGACAAAACACCTACTGAGTTCAAAAGGAACAGGATCATGCTAATACTCAGTCCATCTTGGTTCGTGTGTATTGCACTGCTGATGATTATTGTACTGCTGATGATTCATTTCAGTCAAGACTATTGTAGATATTAAAACAGAATAGAAGAAAATACAGTACAAAATATAATACTACTATCAAATCCTAATTCTGCAAACAAAACCTCAAGAGATTTCAACTGTAATGACAAAAGATAAATAATAAATATAATCAACCTTCACAAGCCATTTCACAACGTCGTTAAGGATAAAACCATACACTTACTTCTTTCCAACGTCCCCTTTGGTGGGAGCTGTGGTAACTGCCTGCCCCTTCGCCCTACTACTGGAGTACTTGATGGACTTGTCTGAACAGACCCAGTTCGAGGATGCGACCTATGAGACACATGTCAAAAAAAACCACAGCCATTAAATGACAAATGCATCCTTAAATATCAAGAACTGATAACATGACTAAGTAGGCTTTAGATCACTTGGGACCCTTGCAGTCTCAGAGTGAAACTATTATCTCTTTCCACAAAAAGACCTGATTAAAAAGAGAAATTTCTCCATGAAAAAGAAGAAAGCCAAACTAAGGCTGAACATCCATAAGATTCTTGTTTGTACAGTCAAGCCAGAAAATGTACTGTGTGTAAATTCATGTGCATATGGATGTAATACCCACGTACACATAAAATTATCCACAAGTCAAATTCAACAATCTTTGCTCAGCTTCTATTTGGTTAAATAACCATTGAGTGGCAATGAGATTACAGGGATTAATTTAAACAAAGTATTAAGCTGAGAAAAGACACTGATATTTGACTCTAACTCTCACTGGGGATTTGATCTTACTAACTCCAACTTTCAGAAAACAAAACAATGGATTCTGTAGTTCTAAAATCAGGAGAGGCATTACTGAACATCAGCTAGACCAAAATGTACTCATCTTTTTATGGTATTGTGTTTATTTAAGCTAAAAGTAATGTATAGATATCTTCAAAATGTCAACCAGTAAAGTATACCACTCAAACAGGAACAATACAGACTATGGCACAGTAAAATGTAGTCAGAGAAAATGGTGGTTAAAATGGTAATTAATAGACAAAGTTAGCGCAGTCCATTTAAAGAAACTTATTTTAAAAAAAAAGTTTCATTTGATGTTGTTATGATGGTTGTTCCATAAGCGATGTCTGATGAACACAAATGATTTCTCATATTATAAGAGAAGAATATGATCGTTATGAGGTGCTTTATGTGGGAAACCATCCAGGATTCCTGATAAATGAGAAATCACAAACAAATGTAGTTAAATACTGTTAGCAAACAATTTGCAATGGCAGCCACACCATTATATCCAGAGTAGAATATAAATAGTGTGTTGGCATTGAAAGGGTTAGTATCTATTGCTACTAGTGATCAGCTAAGGATGAGGCGATACCAATTAGCTACTGGGAAAATAAAATGGTGAGCTGGTGGGGCAGAAGGGGATTAGTCTGATTGATTTGTCTGTTTCACCTCGGTAAGGCAGGTGAAGGAGGGGCAGATCTTCCAGTCATTAATGAAGGCATCGACCTGATGAGGTTTGAGTCAGGACGTTCTGTGGATCGGGAGCGGGAGTTGGTCCGCTCTAGCATAGGACGTTGCTCTGTTGATCTGGATCTTTGATATGGCTGTCTATCTGCTGCTTCACAATTCCTGTAATGTTAGTCAAAAAGCAGCTCAGTTGACCTTTGACTTTTCTATTAATTATAAAATATGCTGCATGACACTGGTTTGGAGCAAATAATTTTGTTATGTACATTTGGGGGGGGATAAATCTTCTGGGTTCGCTTCTTGGTAACATACATTTTTTTTATATATGTGTGATTTGGCTTGCTCCATACTTTTGATAAATGAGCTGAAATGTTTCCAATGTCTCAGTAATGACTATCTATGCAATAGTCTGTTTCCTGACCATTTCTGCATAAAAATAGTTATTTGTTAATTAATACATCAACCTTGGAGAAAAAGAATAGCTGACATAATATTAAGTCTCACTAAATCTAAGGACTCATTTAATTGTGCAGTTTAATTGAGCATTTTTACTCACATGATTAGATTTTTACAGACTGCATTATCTTTAGAGGTAGTACTCTTATTCCAGATGTTATAATTACCATGTAGCACTGTTAACTATTATTAGACTCAGGATATCTGTCAAAATACAGGCTAGGCTATAGTGATGGATTCATACATGGTGCTCGGACTGTAGTCAGATTAAAATCTGCAACACTGGTAGTACTTGCAGAGGTTCCAGCAACTGACAAATTCTGGTTTGTAGTAAAAAAAAAAAAAAAATATTCTAACCCACAGCCTAAAGAACTGTGCAAAACAGCAACGGAAAAAGTTACCATTAGAGTTGCAACAGGGAGAAATTAGACTGAGTAAAATAGAATTTCTTGATCAAGCAGTCTGGTCTTTACTATCTCAGTAAATTAATCATGCCATTACTTTCAGAAAGTAATCAAGCCCCACTTTTTTTCACAATGTAATTGGTCTGTTTGCAAGGAGTAATATTTGCTAGCAATATCCTAAAATACATAAAATCAAGGATATTTTAAAAGTAAAATCCATACCCTGATGCAGCTACTTATTAAATTCACACTCCTCCCAGCTCTCCTTGAGTAACTGAACAGCTACAGAATACAAATGGAGAACATGTACCCTTCAGGACTTTTCCTTGAGCGAAGTCATGCATTTTACAATGAAGTCAGTTAATACAAAGAGTGACTGAATGGTGATTAAGTGTAACAAGAAGCCGAATTTTAATTAGTATCAAAAAAGAAAGAGACATACCACAGCCTCATTATGAAGAGACTTATGTTATTAACAGCATTTTATTTCGAAAAACCGTATTGAGACAGAGTATAGTTGTCTCTAGGGTGGCTAACTTTGCTGAATGGGTTGATAAAAGATTCATTAAAATGAATGTCTCTTCAGGCCTTCCATGAGTAATAACTGGACTCCTACAGCATATGAAGGAATTGCCACAGACAGGTTCAGAATAATACCATTCACCATGAACCTACATCTATAAGCTCCTAACAAGCAAGCACACCACAGTGACACACATAATGGTAATTATAAGCTGAGGTACTAAAGATTGGAGGAGAAGTACAATGAGCCTGGCACAAAACCACAACAAAATTACCTCACTTCTTCTTCTATCAGTTCTGTTTCTGAATGGGAAGCTTCATCGGCAAAAACATCCACTGTCTCGCTTCTTTTACATTGTGGATAGACAAAGAAACACAACCTTAGCTTTGATACCAATGTGGCTGTTTAAGAGAGGTTTCAATGCTATGGAAGGTGAGAAAGGTGTCATCCATCTGCATGATGGTTAAAAAAATTACCATGGGAATAAATTCTTAGTCTATGGGAATAAATACCAAGAAAAAATATTCCTAAATTCAACAAAGTTACAAAAGAGAATATTACCAAGGTCCAGACAACCCACCCCTACCTTGTTTACCTACATACTTAAGAAAATTAGCTAGCCCACAGAGTCTGTCACACACAGAGGGCTAGAACAACGCTTTTCCTGCCAGTGAGTGAGGGACTGCTGGAGCACACAGCAGCAGGGACTGGGCAATATGGCGAGAGGTATCATTCCGTTTTCTATTTCTCTCTCCTTCCAACAGCCAGTAGGACATACAGAGGAACAGGTGAGTAGCAACCACATGATTCTCATAAGCACTTCATGAGAAGTTAAGCCTCTTTCAGTTGTTACTCCTAAGGCCTCATTCTCTTTAGCTGTAGTGTAAAAAGTATTTAGGATGTAAGGGATCTGACCCATTGCCTGTATTAGAAGGCAGGGAGGCATTTTTACCATTAGGATCAATACTAACAGCTTAGTGGGCAGGTTTCGTATTCTGCAGAGCATCATGGAGCCACTATGCTAACCGCTATGCTAACAGATAAAGGCCTCAGAAATTTAATATTCAATAGTTAATACAGACATTTGGTTTTCCACAATCTGCAGCTGGCATTTACTTCAAATGGAAAACCAACCAGGAGTTCCTAATAGTGAAGGTGAACATGGATTTTGGCAGTGAACTCTTTGCTTTTAGATGAAGCTTTGACACCACTGTTGTTTGTGGACTGAAGACTAAGTCGAATCCTGAGGTGAAACTGAGTTGTATCCTTAAATTACAGCCTACATGATGCAAACCTCTCAGTACCCACAGCACCAAATAGACAACTATATAAGCATACTGACAGTCTTCACTTGAAAGATTCACTGTGTGGTTTTAGATGATACACATATCAATAACAACTCAACAGACAGTTTTACCGTCTGTTCTTTGTCCTCACATATTTTTTGTCCTTTTAACAGTAAACACGTGTGCTAAATGATCCAGGTCTTCAGAAATGAACTGTCCCTTTTATAGAAAAAATATCACTGCAATAACCTGCTTGGGCAGTGAAGCTCTTCACCTACCACAGTATACAACTATGCATTATTACCACAATCCAGCCATAAGCATGAAGAGGGCATTTTTAAAATGCCTCAGTGAATTAAAAACAGAAGTCCATAACTTTTCAGATAAAATTCTCAAGGCCTTGTGCTCCCAAGTTATCTAGATGAAAGTTTCCTTTTTTCTCATTATAATTCATATCATATGAATTACTGATTTTTAAAGAGGGAAATATAATAGTCTAAGCTAAAGTATTCAACATCTATGTATTTTAACGTATGCTAGAGCTGTTTATCTTTGCTAACAGACTTTTCATTATAAAAAATACAGTTAATGGAATGTCAAATAGTGGCCTCCTCCATTTAGTATTGACTATCGTGGCATCCTTCTACCTTTGCTAAGGAAAACATGCACGGTAGGTGGCCTATTCCCCTGTCAAAGTCTAGAAGACTTGTGAGCATAACTCTCCCCACCACTGAGGAAAGAGTACAGAAAATAAGTGTTTGCTCCTTAACCAAGCACAACTATCACTCTCAAACTGTTTGAGCTCTCTGTAACACACCATGCAGAAAGCTCTGTGAATATTCACAATCTAATTTTACATTCCAAACCCATCAAATATGAGAATTAGAATCCCACACTATTTAGGTACCACTAAAAATTCTAGTAACTACAGTATCTAACCAAAGGTGCTATGACATTTTGTTTTAACTACCAATTTATCTGCATCGTTCTATATTCATATTCCAGAAATTTCAAAAGCTAACTCTCTTCCCAATGCAGAAAATAACCATTTCTAATTTTTAATTTTTCAGATTTGTTACTTTTATTAACAAATAAAAAGGAGAATTTTCAACAAATGAATATGTTCATTGATCTAAACTGATGTATAAAGAAAGCCTTATAAAAGCTGAAAATTTTTGAACAGTAAGCAATCATAACAGCTTACAACAAAAATAAAAGTTAATTTTTCCAAAAAATAACTGAAAGCAGTTTATTTGAAAGCCCATATTAAATTCTTTTACTGTGTGCAAGACTTAAAAAAGCAAGCTATGAGATCATGCCAATCACAGTTTTAGTACTAGGTTGTTCTGGTAACAAAAAACTGAAGAAATAAAAATAGAATCACTGTAGTACAGTACACTACAATTCAGCTCCTAGTGCATCTGTTTTCATCTAGAAACACTGATCACAGAACAAGAAAAATACAGCAATACATTTTCTAATTATCATAATTTCAAACTCCAACTAATATACAATGGTAATACCTGTCAGTGTCTGTGGATGGCTGCTGGATTTCAATCCTTGGACATGTTATTCTTCTACTAGCTATAGGAACTTTGCTGTTTAGTCACAGACACAAGATCCTCTGTTAGCATAACATAGATAAGCAGTCTACAAACAACTGAGATTTCTAGTACTAAGTAAACTTACATTTGAGTCATAAGTATTGTTATGGAAAATGGGAAAATGGGAAGGAGCAGTATACTGCCAAATATCTAGATAAACTGGTGACGGGATATCTCACGAAATCACACATTTATACCTATAAAGAAACTTAATATAAAATTATGTGCTGCTATAGTTTTTAAAAGCCAGGAACGTAATGCTTTTAGGTACTCTTGCAAAATAAAGAAAAATAGGAAGCAAAGTAAGATATTTTTGCTGCAGTAATATTCTATCATGCTTTATATATATGCAGTATACTTATCTATACACATACAAGCACACATTGATATGATCTATTCACATGCACATTGCACTGGTGTGTATGTGATAACCACAGGTATATCCACGTGACAGTTACAGGCATGACTAAACTGTAACACGCCAGTATATGAACTACTTTTCTACCAGCTAACTCAGCTAAGCAGACAAAGCAAAGAAATCAGTTTCACTCCCAGGCACATTGTGCTCCGCACTGCTAGGCATAGACTGCTACAGCTACAGAAACCCAGTTCCTTACAGCTTGCCTAGGTATCTGTACACGGCACTGCAATCACTTCGGTGACTCTATTGTAGACATAACTAATCATGCTATCACATGATGGCATGGTAAAATTATAAAAATGTTTAAAGAAAGTACATATAACTATATCTATAGAGATACTATTACTCTCCAAAATATGTTTATCTATAGAGATACTATTACTCTCCAAAATATGTTTCATCATCAATAGACTTACTGAGGAAGAGCAAAGCCCTGCTTTAAGTAGGGAGTTAGACCAGATAGTTTCTTCAAGGTTCTTTCCAACCCCAAATAGTTTATTGATGCAGTCAGAGGTTTATGCTAGCTATTAGAATCAAATATCAATAAAACCAGTAAGTAGTGTCAACCCTGGAACAACTAAGACTGAAATGATGTGCTGAAATATTCGTATCCATTTTATCCGTAATATCAGACCAAATCAATTTTGTGTATTTTGGAGGAACAGAAAAGTAACTTGCATATTTGAAGGGTAAATAGTAAAAGTATGTAAGCAATTCCTTCTTCATAGAAAATCTCAACATCAAACAAAAAGAAGAACTGCTGAATGCTTTTGAGAAAGAAGCATGTCAACTTCCAGTTAACACTACTTGTAATGGCATTCAAATGAAAGCAAACGCAGTAAATTAGCTAAATTTCACTTAACTAGTTAACTTTAACTGGTTTAAGAATCCATTTCCAGTATTTTACTCAAAGGTAATTTCTCAAAAACATGAATCTTGCAGGCTACCATTTCCTCATACAGAGTTGAACCAATGAATGCAAGCAACATACATGTTGCCTTATGTCATACCAATTTATTTAGCTTACACTAACTTTATCATATGAACATTTATTCATATTTTTATTCTGTGCCTACAAAATGAAATGTTTGGAGGTATACTGTTACTACTAATTTAAAAGTCTGAGAGACTTAGGAAGATTTTTGCTATAATGTAATAAGTTAAGTGTCTGGTTTTGCATTATTGTTTCTGGTACTTGGGACATACATTTTTATTTATATAGCCTTTTATAGTGCTTTGTATTTCAACAACTACTTCCAACTTCCAGCATCTTTAACATAGACCCCCAGCTAACACGTATTAAAGAATCACACTGCAGGAACACATATCTCTGTCTTCATGAGATGACTCACTGAAGATCATGACAAGACTGATTAGCATTCAAAAGCTGGGAACTCAAAATTCTCAAAGAGAGCTGAAATCCTCTCCCCACACCCCCCAGCACAATTTTATAACTGAATATACTGCTGCAATTCTCTCTAAGATAATGACCTAAATTTTAATAAAAATACTAGAAATATTCAAAGTATAAGTTTTTCAGCTTTATATTATAAATTACACATATTTTCCCATTTCAGAATACAGTATTTCATGCACTGAACTTGAATGTTGTATGATAATGTATGAGCAATGACAGGAACATTCAAGGATTTTAATGAACATGTGTTTGATGACTGACGAGTAAGTGGTATGGAAGACAATGCACAGAGAAGCTTGAGAGAGAAGCAATGACAGACAAGCATTTCCTGGTAGGGCTTGAATGTCCAAATGCAGTTTAACAGAGCACTTAGACTACAGACTAATCAAGTGAATTAGCTGTAGGCTTAAAATTAAGCAAGTACCTAAATACTCCTTTGTACAGTGCAGTACTAAATTTGAAAAGTAGTTGGTTCTTGGTGGTTTTTGTGGGATTTTTTTCCCTCAGATCTTAAATACAACTCTATTTGTACATGGCACACTGTATTTAATTGGCCTCTTTTTTTTTCCAGTAACATTTTAAAAAACCAATAATATGGCAGATATTTAATTTGTAAATTATCACAAACAGGGATATACTGCAAATATGTGTCATTCTCTTCTTAACTTTTGGCAACAGACCTGTAGTTCTGACCTCACTGAAGTCAACAAGAGTTCTGTCACTTGGTAAGGGCAGGCTTTCAATCAGATCATTCCAAGATAAAAAGTTACGTAAGACTTCACTATCTTTTAAGCTCCTAAATTATGAATAAGCAAAATAGCACACTGTTTCTGTTAAATGCATTCTGTAAACCTGTTGATCTTAACAGAATCTGATCCATTTCAATAGTCTTCATTCTATTAAAACATGTTCTATACTTCACGGTCTACCTAAAGGTCGTATTGGTTCACAACAGATGTTCTTATCTTTTAGTCCTTTTTCCACAGATTTTTGGAGCTAAATTAAATAGGGACAAAGAGTACTAACAAATAAGTTTCATTTTCAAGTTATAAATTTGTTTTTTCCGCTGATATTTACCTACGTTAGTATTTATACAGTACTAAATCTAAGACAAGTAAAGTAAACCAGAACTGCTATCAAAAGCAAATACACAATCTTTGTTTACATTAAGCACTTTCCAGCCTTCTTCAAATGCTGTCCATTTTCAATACGCTTGTGCACATTCCAGGAAGAACTAATAAGCATGTCCCTTGCTGTAAGCACAAATTAAGTGTATACTTCAAACACTTAAAATTGAAGAGACAGCAGAGTGGGACTCCAGTTCAAAAAGCTAGGGAAGATATATGGTCTGAAGTAAGTCTCTGTGACTACACTAATGTCGAGCCAAACACTTACAAACCTCTCCTCTCTAGAGAGAAACTTGCATTAGAACATTGAAGGATTAATCGTTTTTTACCAGATTTTTTTAGTTTCAAGTCAACAATCACTTATGTTCTCCTTCAGTCTCTTAATTCCTTAAAGAGAATTCCTGTTTTAGTCAACATACACAGGATAAATATGGATCAGAATTTTACTTAAACAGCCTTAGGATTGCAGATTAACTGCAAGTAATCCCTTTTACGTACCTATCTTCTGTTTTCATTATATAGTATCATTTCATATGGTTTGTTATATAACTGAGTATAGTCTAATAGCCTTTCAATGATGTGATTTAGGTACATAACTATTTCTCCAGAGAGATATATTGACTTGCATCACCACAAAGGAATAAATAGAAACACAAAATTCAAAGTATAGTCAGTAATTAATTTACTAAAAATAATTATTTCAATATTCATGAACAAGTTACATGGTATTACGTATTTGTATGCACAAAATTATAGCATTTGAGACACCAATGTATAGCATTATTTTGTGTAATTTCACAACAAATATTTTTGAGATACAGTTTTATAACTCTCCGTCTTCATCAAGTAAAAGTTCCTCATAACTCTGTGGGAATTTCAGTTAAGAACTTCAGGATTTACCAGCATTTTGGACTCATACCATATGTTTGTTTTAGCCAGCGAAAATATGCCACCGGCATACTCCTGCTCCTAGTTACAAGATATGAAAGGGCAGAAAGAAGCAAGCTCTGTGCACATTCACAAAGGAAGTAAGTAAAAATAAAGAAGAAAAATGTTGCAAGAGCAAAAAGAAAAGGAGAGAGAAGCAGTAAAGTCTAATAGCAGGGAAAATCTGTGTGCTCCCTTGATCAGCAGCCAACTGCAGCTGGGAAGAACTGAAGGTTGTAAGGTACACAGCACTTTGCAGGGGTTATGCATCAATCACATAGGAAGACAGGTTAGACAGCTAGAACTGGGATTATTTCTAAAAGTAAAAAGTATTATGTCTCAAAGACACATTCGCCATCACTGTGCATGTAGGCAGGTATTACCAGTCAAAAAGCCCTTTTTTCATTAAAGCAGCCCTGAACAGCAAGAATACATTTTAAAAATAGTTCAAACATAATCAATGTTCTTCTTCTACTTGTAACTGAATAAAACAGCTTAATCTTGGAAAAAAGACAGGTACATAAATGTGCCTTAGTCCTGAGTCAAGACATACATCAAGAAAAATATAATTATTAGGAATAACTTTGGTACAATTATAAATGAACTCTTATTAAAAGATTAGAAACATATTTTAGCTATATCTGTAACACTACACTCTTTACTTACCCATAATTTTCAGCTGAACCATTGACTACATGATCTGCCCATGAACTTGCACCATTGTACCACCTTTACAATGCAGTTAAAATAAAGAAATGTTATAAAGAAACATATGTATTATTAATAACACTCTAATTCATATGACATGGCCATTTCTCAATAAAATGAGAAGCTCTCCAAATGGTTCCAAATAATTTTGTACATTTCCTATTTCCTCTCAGGTATGAAGAAAATCATATCTTTTAAAATTAAAACCCAAGCAAATTATGTTTAACTTTTAACTTTCCTGATATAATTCTTACTATATTTCACCTTTATTTTTGTCAGCAGTTTAGCAATGAATTTCAGTTCCATAAAGACTACCTGATCCTTTATCTTTTCTTACAGAAAAGTCTTCATGTTTTCAATGGCTATTGAGTTCGTGAAATAATTGAAAAGTAATTGTGGAGATACAACATTAACAAAAATAACATTCTGTGTAGCAATAGTTTGAAATACTGCTTTTAACATCAAATATCTTACTTTTTCAATTTTTTTTTTCTATTTGATAGGGTGTTTTTTTCTTACAGTTACTTAAGAAGCAAAAGAAAACTCACTTCACTCAGATCAAACAATGAAGACTGATTAAATTTTATGCCTGTATTATTCTTTCAGGTACTGAGCATGGGCTACCTAAATATTTGCAGCATCATTTCAGCAAATCAGTCGAAGACAACATAAAATGCATGTAGAACCATTGCCTTAAGCAGAACCATTGAGAAAAGAAATAACGGGACAAAAAACCTGCTTTCTATTCAGAAAGCAGGGGATAAACAGTTTATGTGCCATTACTTCAGTATATGAAGAGTACATACAAATCATCCAACATTTGGTTAAGGAGTTTCAACTGGATCCCTGGAGTTCCATATTTTCAGGATCTTGCCTAAGTAAAGCCTTGGCAATAGTCCCACTATTCAATGATTTCCACAGGACAGTGAGTGAGAAGTAAGGCAGGGATTTTCAGAAAAGATCAAGGGACCACCAGATTGTCAACTTGGATATAAACCTTCCTTTGTATACTGAAAATCCTAGCCAAAGTCTGCGGGATAAACTTTTTAATAGCTTTAATACACTTATCTAAGAGTTGTCATGAATCTGTTCCTGGGAATCACAGCAGTGTTCTTTGCATGACTCCATTTTCTTCCACACTTCTCAGATTTCAGAATCTGAGGTTTTGCAGTATGTTTACAAACTAAATAACCCCACTCCTGGTGGTCATTACGTTGACGGGAGACAGTATGGAGTGCAGTATACGTAAATGTCGCTCAGCTGCTCTTGTTTCTTCTATGTCAAGTTGGATGCTAAGGGGAATGCTTTTTTTGCATGGTTTGTAGCCAGATCAATGACTGGACGAAAGTTACTTTTGTTTACTCCTTCAGTTTTAGATTAGATCTATATTTGGTTCAATCTAAATTAGAATACAGCTGGAGAATGACAGGTATATCTTTACACTCTCCCTGATCATCCGTATCCTTAAAACGGAAGCCAGTCTCTCCAGTTAGCTAGTATTTTAAGTAAGATTCTCTGTAAATATACTTTATTATAGACACCATAAATACATAAGCATGGTTTTAAAATCACAGTGCACTTTGGTTTTTTTAAATAAGACTGTATTTATTCATAGCAATCAAATAAACGCAAAATTTCTTCCTTTTAGTTAGAAAATAATCCCTGCTTTACCTACCCCCATACTGTAGACAAAAATCAGACATTGACTTAATGATGGACAGAGAAATATAAAAGATCTAATTGTGCAAAGGGAGAGGAACATCAGCTTGCTTCTTTCTTCAGATTTCATTGGGTTTGGACTTTGCATAGCTCTTTATACATGAAATGCTGTTATGAAATAACTATTTCCAGAGATACTCTAAAGGTTTTCAGATTACATGTAAAATTTTAGTTATATTATGCTCATTGTGATACGCTATATGTATACCAAAATTTAGGAGAACAACAGTGCTTTCAGTCCTAGCACAGCAAGCACCGAAAATCTATTTGAAGGCATTCAGTTACTCCTTTTTTAAGTCAACATGGGCAGTAACATGTCAAAAGCTGAGGACCTTCTTGAGTGACTCAAGCTATTAAAAGAATGAACTTGAGGATACTAAATTGTCCTACAGTCACTCCTAGTGACTGAAAAGGCTAGCCATTAGAAATATGCTGCAGATAAGTGGGGAAAAAAAGTTGTACCTAGCTGTTCTGTACTATTCAGTTTTCCTCCTACATCTAATGAATAAAATTTTTTGCAAGTTAAGAATTATGCTTAAAAAAAATTCCAAAGTCAAATTAATGGAAGGTTAAAAGAAAATGAGGTATGTAAAACTATGGAGATTAGTTGTTCTGTATTCAGAGAAATACTGCATAAAGTGCACTGTAAATTTAAATATCATTAGTCTAGGCCAATTAACAATTTTAGACTACGCTTCAGAAAAAATTTATTATTCAACTTTAGCTATTTTTACTATATAAATTAAAATACCTTTCAGGAGTATAGGTTGTGTCGTCATAATATGAATTAGGCACTCTTCTCTCCTGCCTAGTCCTCCTGAATATGGAATAAACAGCATAGATATTTCAGACATTTTAAAGCATGCTTCTTTCATGATGTTTTCCCTCACTGTATTATTAAGATAGTAATGAAAACAGACCACATTTATCTACAGTTCAGTAGTATATTCTGAACATATATTTTCATATCTATGTCATTTTAAACTTCTACCTTCAAATTATATTCAGAAATAATTAACAACAGATTAAGAACACTTCATCAATGCACACATATTTCATAGGACTGAAAAGTTACATCAATTGGAAAACAGTATTTGAGCAACTGAGATATTTCACCAGAAATAGGATACTGATGTTAGAAAAGTTGGTAAAATGAGAGTCAGAAAACAAAATGGAAGCAAAATTTTGTTTCCTTAACTGAAGCAACAGAAGTTCTGCCTGAAATAATCCTCACGTCCTGCACAAAATGTGCCCAAACGAGCTTTTATTGAGTTCCAAACACGAACCTCAAAGGCTAAGTGAAAAAAAAGGCGAAAATAGCACATAGTGAGGTGTTCTCAGTGACTAAGCTGAGCTCTGAGGTAGGTAAGTTAAGAAAGAATTTCATACAGTGAGGTTTTCAGCAGATTTTTTTTTGGGTGGAACTGCTAATATTTTAATTGTAAAAACAAAATGGATGCAAATCTTGTAAAGATTAGTCTGTCATTAAGATCATGTGTGTATCAGCCAGTTTAAACTGGGTGACTGTCAAATTATGAACTAGCCTGTATAACTCTATAGGATTGTGAATTGTCCGATAAAAATAAAAGCGAAAGTAAAGCTCTCCATGTCCAGCCATGATGTCTTATATATGTCCATCCCGAGAAGCTGCAGCAGTGTGAACTAATATCATGCTGACTACCACATTGAAGAGTCAAGGCAAATCGGAGAGGGGTACTGAACAGCAGGGTGTTCTTCAGAAAGCCCTGGGTCCAAAGGGCCTCGGAGTCACTGAAGCTGCACATGTACCCAATTGTCTTTCTTAGGCATACACTGGAGTAAGTACCTTGTCAATGCCACCTCTGTTTCTTTTGGGGGAAAAGAGTTGGACTTCTTCAAAAGGGGGGGACTATCACAAAGACAAAATGATGAGTGCCATAGCCTAGAAAAGAACTCTGAAATTAAGGGGTTTGATAATGTAAATGTGTCCTAGAACTAATGAACTAAAGACTATCAAATCTAATAAACATAACTGAAACAAACTTCAGAAGAGAAAAGATGAAAGAGGACCAAGTAGTCTGTGGGGGGGAAAAAAAGGAAAAAAAAAAAACTGCTAGGAGAGACAACAAGAGTTAATGGGCTGGGCTGGGCTGGCTGTGAGTGACTACAAAATAAGCAATGAAAGGAGCTGTGAATAACAAAGGAGGCAAGTAATTTTGACTGATGTAACTGCATGACATATTTGCCTGCAGGACACCCACACTGGTGGATTCACAGAGACACAGGACACAAAACTCCCTGTCCCAGATGAGACACTCTTCCCTGAATGCTGGACTGTGTGGAACAATGTTTGCTATTCCAGAAATAATTGAAAAGTTATTTCATATGCTTAATGAAGTGAAAGTAAAAGACACAAGAGAGCTGGTTGCTTAATATCAACGTGACATTGATTAAGCAGATGGAATTAAGAAGACAGGACTAACACCTTGACCTACAAAAATAATGTAATTTAAAACAAGCACTAAACGGGAAAAAGTGTAAAGAGAAACGAGGAAATACTGTTTTAAAAGTAACATTTCATATAGTTCCAATAAATAAAATAAGGAAGAGGAAATTAGTTAGTGTTTTTTCAATGGACAAAGAAGAACTGGATAAAGATTATGCTTTAAATGGTCCTTAAATACCTAGAGAACTGCAATCAGAATATGGAAGGACAAAAAGGATGAAAAACCAGAAAAAATTATTGTGGCTATGAGGTACTGAGAGTAGTTCATATCTGGTAAGATGACTCGCATAACTTGAACACTAACGTTACTCACAGGCAGCCCGGATTCAAGAGGACCAGAGAATCCAGGATCAGCTCCTAGGCCAAAAGAATCTCAAGATACTGTTCTAACAGTGAGCTAGAGATATTCCACTTCACATCAGATTTTCCTTTCTGACCCTAGGAGGAATAAGCTTTAATAGCCTTCTTTTCAATAAGCCCTGGAAAAGATATACTCCATCTCACTGCTTAAATCCTAGCTTTTTCATCTTTATGCAGTACTGTCAGTTTTGCCCTTTATTTTCACTGATTTTACATTATTTTGGGGAAATTAATTTCTGTAGAAACAAAGACTTAGATTTGCAAGTCAAGATCCTCAAACTAAGACAATTTGATAAGAGCAGCTTTCAACAGTATCTGAACAGTTAGAGACAAACAGCAACCTGAAAGAGGTCCACATAAACTAATGCAAATGTGAGGATTTAAGGCAAAAAAACAATATATAAAGACTAACTATTGAAATAGCATACATGTGACACATTTCATCACATATTTTCAGAACACAAATGAAAAATTCCTCTCCAATGAGACTGAACTGTTTGCACACTTTCTTAATATTGTTTCATGTAAACCAGCATAATTTAAAAACAAATGTTTAACTGAGTTCTAAAAGTTACAATGTCTACTATACTATAGCTTCGGAGAATTTTTAAAAAGCAGTATTTCATGGGAAGGAATACTTCTATGATACTATAAAACTGTCTATTTTGTTTCTACATCAAAAAGTAGTTTTACACTTACTAAAATATGGTTATACATGATCTGCATCCAGAGAAAACCTTAATGACCTTCTCAGAGGGACTCATATCCAGAGGGCAGCCATGAAGTTAATATAGCAAAAGTTCTTTAGTTCTTGTTACGGAAAATTTTACATGGCCCCCCTTCTAAAGCAAAAGCCGTATCAGCCATTATATTTGCTATTTGAGATCTGAGGTCAACAATTCCTTTTTATCAGCTCACAGTTTATCAGATTTATGGCCTTTTTTTCTGTTCACACACTACCATGTAGACTTTTTCCTGTTTTGCAATACTTCTGAAAATATCATAAAAACAGTACTACATCAGCATGTCTTCTTACATCTCTTAAAAGCCATTGTATTTCAAGTATAATTATTCCATAGAAATTATTATAGGCTCAACTCTGCCATATATTTCATATATAAATAGGAACTCTGATGTTCTGTAATCGCACTCAGGTATTGTGAACGTATACAAGTACTCACAAATCACAGAAAGAGCACTATACAAATATCTACAACATAAGCTTATACTTTTCCTTTTCACTCTATTTTTCAGTTAAGCAAAGTATGAGATTTCAGAAAGACTCTATTTCTGTATACTTTGAAGTAGATAGGCTTTTCCTCATTATTTGAAAGAGAATAATAATCACTTTGGGAAACTCCAGCAAAAATAAGGGTTATACAAAGGTATTTAAATATAATATCCATATAACCTAATTTATGAAACTGACTTCTATAAAGCTATTCAGCTTCTCTTGGGATTTGCCCATAGCCCTGAGTAGTTAGTTTTAGATGCACACATACTCACAGAATATTATATAACATCTTCACGGTATGTATTTATCACTTAATACATAGATCACAGTCTCAGTTTGGAAACCAAACACAGTACTGTCAAAGCATAAGTGGCAGAGCTAACAATATGCTCCACATCAATTATACCTCTCAAGATCATAGTAAGCACCCTCAGAATAGGTACGGCACATCTTACGGGAGCGAAGTAATCTGATTGCATCTTCGCAAAACAGAGGATACATTGTGTGATCCTGGCTGCCAAAACATAAAGGGTGAACACAATGAAAAGCAACACAAAGATGAAATGAGGACAAAACAACATGAAAAACAAGCAATGTCAGCAACAGAACAAAAGACTGGAACAAAACTCAGCTGGAACTTTGGTGAATTTTGCAAAACTACTTTTAAAAATTAAGGTGTATTGGCCTGCAGCTAAGACTGTGAGAAAGGTATTACACTCCACTCCAGTTTTATCTACCATAACTTTCAACATAGCCATACATGTATGACATTCTGTATATGAAAAATCACAATATTAGCAGGTATTTGTGTTTGTTGATTTAAATCATTTTCTTTATTGACTTTTTAAAAGACATCAGAATGATGTAAATATACATCATCTTCATGGACTACCAATTACTTACTATCAGCAGTGAAAAAATATTTTTAAAGTGAAACATATGAAGAATTACCCAGTGTTTGTCTACACACTACAGTAAGAAAGTTAATGCTATTAACTCAACATCTCTAATTTTTCTACCACTATACACAGATTAATACAAACAGAAGTGGACATGTAGGTACATAGAAGTACATGCATTATCCACACAGAGTCACACAGAGGAAAACATATACCTTGCATCTCTGTAATGGTGATCTGTGGACTGGGTGTGCCGGGAACGAGGTAAAGTAACATAATGACTGAGTAGATGGCAGAAAGAAAAATACAAATGTGAGACAATAAGATGGAGAAGGAGTGATACACGTTACACAACAAGACATAAAAATCTGAGAATACAGGAACTACAAAGGCATTGTATAGAGCACTGAAATTATTAACAAAATTAGAAATCTGATATATAGTTCTAAAGGCAAAATTATCTAGATGATTCACACATTTATTCTGAGAAGCCAGTGGGAGACTATGGATCAAGCAGACAGCTAAAATCTGGGATTTTCTACATTATTTCAGCTAGGAGGAAAAAATGTGTAAACCTCTGTCTGAAAGCAATCTCAGGAAGTCAGATGGCCTGTTCCCTTCCTTAAAGGCAGTGTTAACTTCATTATGAAAAAAATCTTTGGCCAAGGGTTTATCTAGTCTGTCTGAAAGGCCACCACCACTGGGAAATCTGTCCCCACATAGCTAGCTCCAGAGCTTTCCCATTTCTGAGTCTGTTTTCCTAATATTGATCCTATTGTGACAAAAGATGAATTTAAATAAAAGCCTTGTTATTATTTAAATAATTAACAAAGACATACAACATCTGTAACAGAATGTGCCAAAAAACAAATGCACATATTTCAAAATAATAAACCCAAGATATTTATGTTTTGTCTGTATTTTGAAAATATGTCAAAATTTATATATTTTATATATACTTATATTTTTTTACAGCACTAGATATTTTCCAATTATCAAAACCAGAAGAATGTTATTTCTCTTTTAGTATAAATACATGCACACCGTACAGGAGAAATGGTCTTGAAAATAGTTTTTTTCTTCTGATTTACAAGGTATTATTAGAATGCAAAGGAGTCCCTGGTCTACAGCTCTTTTGCAGTTGGGTTATTTTAAAGGAATGTCTAATCACGAAAGTCCACACTCGGAGTGTAAACTGATTTCACAAGAAACATGGAAAATCTCATGTTTAGCCTCCACTTTTATTTCTCATATCTTAATTTGCTTATAATTAATGATTTTCTAGTAATCAAACACATTGTTACAGGTAACTATATTACCTACATTTACTATCTTTGCCTTTTTTGTATGTGGATAAAATGTATCATCAACTACATGTAAATAGTTCTTATAAGCATATTAGATTAATTATATATAGTACAAGAGATCTTTGCACCCACCTCTTATCAAATAAATGCAAAAGTACAGCCACAAATGTAAAAAGCTTCTCACCTAAGACCCAGATTAAGCTATTTAAACTTTGCAGTTTGTTACAAGAATGAGAAGCCGTACACAATTCAGCAGGGGTCCAATCTGACATGAAAATTTGAAGACGACACCCTAAGAAGGACTAACAATTCAGAAAAGAATCACAGAGCTACACTGCAGGCTGCAAAAAGTGTTAGAGTTCTTAAACTAATGCACAGACCTGAGTACCAAAAGCAGTCTGCCCATAACAGCCTGGCAGTCAGCATGCTGCCAAGAAGCATTATGAAATAATTCCATCATGTTCTTAAAATTTTCTTCAGAATATATGCACTCCCACAGGAAGAACAATCAAATAAAAATGTAGGAGTCCACCCCACAGCAGCTATGATGTGTGTGATGATGGCAGACAACTGCATACCAGCTTATTCTCATCACTACATGGTGACATTCCCAGGCTATATCCACATGAGTATGCCCTTAAATTATTTAGTTGCAATCCTGGAATTAACACCACAAAACTCTTGCAAATATTACATTAGTATTATAACCAACGAAGTGTTTCCAGTTGGTAGATGACATTTTAATGTTAACAATTCACTTTCACTTCCCCTTTTATCCCTCCAGTGAATTGTTAACAAGTTTTCTTGATAATCTTTCAAAAACATGACATCAATAAATACAGTATGTTCAAACAGTTTCTAAAGAGAAAAGTTTTATAAAAAACTAGAACTTCAAGCAGACCCGTGTGTTTCAGAACATGAACTTCATGGGAATGTAATTGCTATTTGCAAGCAGCTTAACTTACTGTCCGTAAGACTGTTCCCTTTGCTTACTTGTAAGTGAATGAAATACCATCAGTTAACATTCTGCTTAGGATTTGAGTCCTAACTACTTTTCAGATCCCCACTGAACTATTTTAAGTGCCTAACCTCTGGTACCAAGTTTTGCCCTAATAATTCTAGAAACTCAGAGCTCTAGCATTCTTGTCAAGTTCTGAGACTTTTACTTGTGAATGTAGAACCACAGAATCATAGAATCATTAGGGTGGAAAAAACCTCTAAGATCATCAAGTCCAGCCATCAACTTAAAACCACCATGGCGACTAAACCATGTACTGAAGCGCTACATCTACATGTTTTTTGAACATCTCCAGGGATGGTGAATCCACCACTTCCCTGGGCAGCCTGTTCCAGTGTTTGGTCACTCTTTCAGTAAAGAGATTTTTCCTAATGACCAACCTAAACCTCCTCTACACGACTTGAGGCCATTTCCTCTTGTCCTATCGCTTGCTACCTGGGAGAAGAGACTGACCCCCACCTCACTACAACACCTTTCAGGCAGTTGTAGAGAGTGATAAGGTCTCCCCCTCAGCCTCCTCTTCCTTCTTCCCCAGGCTAAACAGCCCCAGGGGTTTTTTTGGTGGTTTTTGGGTTTTGGGGGGTTTTTTGACTTTCACAGCATTTATATTTTGACAAGGTGGCTTGAAGATTATGTAAACATTAGGCTTGGTTCTCCATATGCAAAGACACAGGAAATTAAGAATTTCTTTCTGACAAGAAAAATATAAAACCAATAATTTAACTTTCTGTATTAGGTGCAACAATGCTTAATATATTTATTAATTCCTGAAAAAGATGATGAAGGCAGAAAATTTGCAAAAGATATAGGCGTTTTGGTTAATCATCACTAGGGGTAACTGAGTTATGGTGTGTGGGAATGTAAAGATGATGTCCATACTGTTTTTTCCATTAAACATTAATTATGTGGTGAAGTGCTTCCAGACTTAGTGGCCCCGTGGTAAGGGTGGGCAGTTGTTTTGTTTTTTTTTTTAATTCAAGAATTCCGAATCAAAGTAAGCTGGCATTTAGATACAGCCACTTATACAGTTTGATATGTTATAACTTTTAACAAGTTTAAAACATGCTTCCTCATCACCCAGAACTCTGCTTGATATATATAAAGAAGTGAGGTAAGCTTTAGCTTATACTTGACCTGATCCTCTGGCATTACTGGCTATTCATACCTTTCCTTTAGACCTCATGTTATCCACGCTATCTAATTCATAACAGATAATAACTCACTATAAAATGTTCTTATAAGTGCAACATAAAAAAAGAGATTATGTCTGAATTCATTAAGAAGAAAAATCAGTTCTCTACATGAATCAACACAGTAACTTATTAGAGTATAAGGCATTCATCATAAATCAAGAATATATAACCTAACATTTGTGCATTTTCATAATATCTCTAACTATATAACAATAATAATTAGAGATATTATTCATGTAAGCATGTGTCTCTTTGTCCAGAAATGGTTTCTGTTGAATTACAGTAATATTTTCCATAAAATATACATGGTTAGTAAAAAAGAAAGGAAAGGTGATTGCCATATCTGTATGGAAAAGAGACTGACGGACACCACAAAGGTCAAAATATGATAGTATTCACATTAGGAGGAAGCATATTTTTCTGCGCTTTATGTATTACAACATGCAGAGCAAAAGGCTTAAATGCCATCTACCTTCGGAGCATCCAGTCAACAGGCCACTACTTGTTTCTTTATTATTAATACTTTATGTATTTAGCTTAAAATAAATTCTTTATGTTTTTATAAATACGTTAACAACATAACACCAAAAATGCCTATGACATACCTAATTATCACTATCCAAAACTGAAACACACGCAACTTTCATTTGGCTAACAGCCAGTCTAAAACATTAAAATCATAATGTAGTAAAATCATTAAGCTTTGTATTGCCTAACTGCAAAAGAACTCCAGAAATGTTCCAGATCTGCATCTAAAATAAACATGTCTTTTGAGCTGTTCATGAAAATCATGATCTCAGATGCACATGTAGATGAGAATGCTCAGAAGACTGTGGAGACATGGACAAGGTTTAGATACAGCAGATTTTTACACACACACACACACGTCTCCACCCCCCCTACACACACCCCAGCATCAGGTGAAAACAGATTTCCACTATTCTGACAAGAAGATTCCAGACATCTAGGCAAACATGACAACTTTCCTTTTTTAAAGTGAACAGAAAACAAAGATTTAAAATTTTCTGATATCCCTCATCTTTTTCTCCATTTCCTTACACCTTCATAAAAATTCACTGAACCATCAGGGTAACAAAACAGAGATCAGTGTTTCAGTGACCAATTAGATTGCCTAACTGGAAGTACTTAGTATCCAGGATCAGGCTTGATGTACCAGAACAATCTCAGAAGCACTCTTGAAAACACACACACATACACAAAGTGCCTCACTTGAACCACCCATGGCATACCTTTCTGATCTTCTTACTGTGCAAGTGGAGTTTAACCTGTTCTTCACTGCCTGGGATATTTTATTCAACAGTAAAGATGAGGCATTAGAAGATAATTTATTCCTTTCAATTTTCATTCTTTGTGACCAAGTGCCCCAATTTGCTTAACATTCCAGCTTCCCTATTAGAGTGGGAATTTGATTCACAAGTATTTCTGTGGAAAGGATGAAGTATTGGGGTACTATTACATCCTGACAATCTTGTCCTTATTGGAATATCCATAAATATTTCTGAACCCAAAACAAGACTTTCTGTTCCACTGTTAGAGCCTGCATGAATCAAACTCAGTTGACACAAGAAACTTCTATCATCCTATTATTGTTTATCTCTTCTGATAGTCAGCATTTTCCAGAGTATTATCTGATTGTAATTCAATTAATGCATTGTATCATTGGCAACACTGCTATCCTCCATTTTTAGTAACGCTCTTTTACACTTTATCAAATGGAACTGCAAACTAAATGTATGACAAGTATGAAATTATCAAGACTGCTAAAAAATAATTTCTTTTTTTTTTACTGGTATGATTTGCCTTTAACCAAATACTCCCAAACTCTTCAAGTTACAATTTTCTGGAAATCTAGCAACATGAAAAAACCCAGGAATTAGCTTAATCAGACTGCAGAGTAAGAAATAGATGGGTCAATTCATAAGAAATTTAAGGGAAAAAGGACCGTTGAAAGTGGCAGAGGAGAAAAAGAGTCACTGAAAGTGGTAGAAGGGAAAAGAGAGAGGGCTGGCATATGAAATATAGGGTAAGTATCATGGGAAGGAATGAAGTAAAAAAACTGAGCCTGGGATCAAGCTAGGGCTGCAAGACTGAGTGCAGAATTGCTCAAGGGAAGAGGAGGCTGGAACAAATAGAATGATGTGGCTTCAAGGAAAAGGTGTGCTATGCTTTCTACTAGCAACTTTCTCATTCCAATGATGCTAAGCAACCGCTACAACTAGTTACTTTTTCCAAACAAATGAGGCCAATGATACAGTTCTAAAAGTTTAGATTCTTATCTGAACAAAGCAGGAGGTGATGTGCTCTGCGGTAGAATGTTTTCCACATTGCTTCATAAACACCTGGGAAGTAACACCTAAAAACTACATAGATAAAATGTGAAGTCAAGCTCTCAACCTTTAGAAAATGGCAAATGCCATTCAAGAATAAAACATTGCTTATACAGTTTCTTCTGCTACATTTCATAGAAAAGATTAACAGAATAGTTTTATTTAATATTTTAGGGTTTTTTTTTAAAGGAGAGAATGAATTTTCTTTACCCCCTGATAATTGTATGGACGCTTTTTGCCACATCAATTGTATAGAAATTCCTGTTTATCTCCTGGGACAAAATAATCCTAGAAATATTCTGATTGTAATTCACAGTTTGAAGACTTCAGCTGTGAAACAACAGGAATTATCAACAGAGCATTTGTGAACTGACACATATTCAATCAAGATGACTTTCAACAAGAAAATCAGTATCACATTATGACAGTGCTCCCCATAATGTATTTTAAGTTCCGATTCCGAAGGGCATAGCACTGAAGTCTTTTATCAGAACTGCATTATTTTTAACATGGGCCTTTTGTATGTGCATTTTATTTGGAGGAATGTATCCATGACTTTTTTTTTTTTTATTATTCAGCTCAAAGTTTCTGAATCATGAATCCTTACAGATGTAACAATGCTACAGCTGCAAGACTGCACATCTCTTGCCACATTCCTACTCCACCCCTCTGTTGGAGGTTACCTTCCTTCAGCAGATGCACAGAGGCACCAGGTGGGTGGTGCAGATAATTACAGTTTCACTGTCAATGTGACCACTATAAATAACAGCAACTAAAGAGAAAACAGTCTCCTCTCTGCCATCCTTGCTGCAAGACTAAAGCACGGCAGCGTGCTCAGACTGCAATCCCTTCGCCAGTTACATCCATTAGGGCTCATGAGTGAGAGCCCTGGGAGAGGAAATTGTATTTATCAGCATCACGAGTAACTGAAAACTGAATCTGTTAATGGAAAGTGTAAGACAGTCTTACTTATAGGAATCCCTACTAATACAATCTCTAGCATGTTTTTTACTTGCAATTGTAGATGTAGGTATACAAAATAATTAGGAAGTGCAATATACTATTAATGCACATAGTAAAATTTTGAAAGAAGAAAAAGAACTTAAAGAAACACTGAAATTATTGAGATTTAAGTCGATGCATACATTTTATAACGTAGCTATAAGCAAATTTTCAGCAATGCATTTCTTTTAGTTTACTGGGTATTTGAAAAAGCAAAGAAACAATGACATTGTATAACCACACATGGGGATGTACCCATATGACATGCACAACCAAGAATTGAAAATATTATCCCAGAATTTACACATTAAGCATTAGGTACCCTTTATACTCTACAATATCTTTGTATCTGTAATATACATTTAAGTGTTTGTACTGTAAAAAATTAACTAAATAATAAATGACTACTTATTTATATATTATCCAGCTGAGTATTTAATAAAGAACATGAAAAATAATTATCTGCTAAGTTTTCTGATTTTTACTATGGTGCAAAGTCTCAAAAAACTCTTTTTCTAGTTTGACCTAATCTGGCACCTAGCTATTAACAATGTTGGATTAGGAGCCTGCTACTTACAGATAAAGCAACTGCCAGTATAAGATGACTTTTAGAAATGTAGAAACTATATTGCTCTTGGCCACATTTAATTTTGTGTTAAATAATGGAAAATGGCATCTTATCTAACACACAGCAGACTCATGTAGTGAATTATTTTGGTCTTCCCTGGCTTGATTATATTTACCAGAATTTTGGCATGTATTTTGGCATTTACTTTAAGACGTTTTAAAAAAACTTTCAACAGCATGAAACAAACAAAGTGTTCAACAGAAAGTCTGTATTTAAGTGTGCGAATGAAACCACCTCTCAGTAATAGTGGCGTGATAGTCATGCTAGTCCCAGCATATCAAGATACCATCTTTGAAGTGATTTAATGATAAAGGAGAGTATTTCTTTAAATAATATGGCTATGACTACACCATTAGTTCAACACAGTAGATAAAACTTTTGTTGTTTAAAATGGAAACTGTGCAATAGTCCTGATGAAGGGATAGTGGACCCAAAACTTGCTTTTTCTCTCTTGTTCTCCTGTAAGTGCCTAGTAGAAAAACATTTATACTTTAGGAGTTTTCCCATACGTTTGCACTATATGACTATTTGAGTTAGGTGTTCTCTGAATGCTCTCACGTACTATATCTATGCTAAAATCACCACCAGTAATTTCATGCCTCAGGGAGAGCACATTTAGGATAAAGAATACAGTCAGATTAATAGTTGCTAAATAGTATCTAAGCTAGTTAGGGATGTGGGACTGAGTACAATTTCCTTACATTATCTTTGTGCTTGTTGTTAACTGCTGATACACCTTTCAGAAAGTAATACACAGATACACTTTGGTTGATGTCTTCTTTTTAGAACTACGCTAAGATTCTTGCATTGTTCCTTTAATTATTAATTATATTGCTAGCTTAAATATAAAACTGAGGTCAAATCTGGCTGTTTCCAACATTTTCTTGGCAGTTTACTTTCAGTTTCTGAAGGGAAGTAAATCTGCTTTAGGGAGTTTATTAAAAGGTTTACAAGGTTATCCCATTACAGATAATAGATCTTACGAAACTTGGGGCTGTATTAGGTCATAACCATCCATATTTCTTTCCATTACAAATTTAGGCTATTTCTTAAAAGGGGGTAGGTACTTCCAAAAAAACTCCTTGAATTTTGACAAAAATTGACTAGTACGTCCATATTAAATATATAGGTAACAAATTAATTTTGTTTCCCACTTTGAGTTGCCAGTATACACAGTATAATTCTGACATATTTGATAATACAGCAACAGATACAAATTTTAACTGTAACTTTACCCTGTGAACCAAAATCAGTATATGATTTAACAGCAACATTTGACATATTTAAAGGCTTGGTGTTCGAATTTTAAATTATCTCAAATTATATACCAAAAACTATGTCTTTCAGATTTTTTAAAAATAATTTGATTTTCACTTCTAACTGCATTCAGTTTTGAAGGAACGTTTACATTACCATTAGACTTGAGGTCATTAGACATTTTTGTATATGGTTTCAACTAACTCCTTAGTACCATATACCTTAGAGAACTTTATGTTGAATTATCTAGAAAAGGAAGGAAAGAATTTTCTTACTCATATTCTCAGTCATATTTTAACTTAGTAACAGAGCACGTCTACAAGAAGTTACTTTTTAAAGTTCCTTTTTTGCAAGCAGCTCCAAAGTATAAATGGACCATGGAAACAACACACCATCAGAGATGTAGGAAAGCAAAGTGTGATTTTTTTTTCAGAGGTAAGTGTGGAACAAAACAAAGCTGACAAGTAGAGAGATTATAAACCTATACAAAGGTTCCATTTTTCCACTTCTCCAAACTGCCTGCAGTTCCGGCAGTTTCCAGAATCAATACCATTAACGAGTTACTTTAGGGGCTTGTGTACACATCATTGTTTTTTGTTATGTAACACAGAGAGTATCACAAATATTCACTAACAAAATCTGAAGTCTAATAATCTTTCCATTCATAAAACCACTGTCAAACTAACAAAGAATATAAAACACAATAAATGTTTGGGAATAGACTTTTTCTAATCTCCTGAGTGTTGCCCAAAACCAATATGCTTCTGAAACTGTATGCTGCAATAGAGGTATAACTAGTCAACAGTCTGATTATACAGGCAACCACTCACCATGTACAAATAGGAGAACTCTGTGTGTTTTGGAAAGTACAAACGACATATAAACCTGTGTCCAGAGACTCAGAGCACACCTAACAAGCAAATATCTATCAATCTGGAATGGTTGTGTTAAAATTCAATAATCTCATCATCAACAACTTTCTGACCTTGTTTTTCTGACATAGTCTAAAAAACCAATTTTCGTTCTCTAAGCCAAGCCAGTCCAATAGGGATTTTTTGACTGAAGTGACGGGGAGATTGTGGGGCTGTACTACAAGCCACCTTTCACTGCTATGCATTTATCTGGGAGGCAGCAAGCAACTCGCACAGTGAACAAACCCAGGAGCATCCCATAAGGCATATACAGGCTCTAAGGACACATTTAGATCCTATTTCAAGGATGACTGGTCTAAAAAAATCAACATAATAGTACCCCAAAAGCATTCTCTTCTTTTCTTTTCTTTTAAGGAAACAAATTGGAATCCTTAAGTTACTGCCTTCTGCGTGAAAATCAGATAGCCTCTTCAGCCAACTAAATAGCATTCTTCTTTTCTATAATTTAAATAGAAATACTAAATAGTTTAATGCAAAAAAAAAAAGATTCACCTATGATCTATTATATTCGTTCTGGATGATAAATATTTGTTTGCTATTCAATATCTTGAATTTTTTCCCCATTTGTCTTTTTTGTCCAAATTCAATTACGAAACCCTTGAATAGATGTGTTTCCTTTTTTTCCTTTTGGTACCCTTTTTTCTAACTTACCTAATTAGAAGCAATTAATTATAATTTTTTTTTTTTCTGAGATTTTTGTCTTACATTCCTTACAATAATTGACCACGACATTAATGTCATTTAAGACATATTCACCTTTTCTGTTCAATATTGCTAACAAAAAGCCATGGTTTTCTTAAATTCTTTGTATTCCAGTTAGCAACAAGTGATGTCACTTGAGGAATAACCTGTAATAATCATCTGTAAAAGTATTAACTTCAAATACTAGTCACACAGCACTCAATAACGTTATAAAATATATCTGTATTACTCCTTGCTATATACAATTATAAATTAGGACAATATCTAGCAATCATGTCACTCTGGTTATAATGTGCAGGTTTTCAGCTTGGTGTAAGAAGTTGGAAGATTTTAAAAATTAAAGGTAAAATATGCTTTTTCTTTTGATTTTCTGACCTGAAGAAAATGACATGGGAAAGACCAAGATTTCTTTTAATGTCACAAAGGCACTACCACAATTCATCAAAATAAACTACATTAGCCAACTATTGCCTGCAATTCTTTTTTTACATCATTAAAATTCATAGAGATTTCTACAGCTCTGCTCACTCTTTGGGAAGTTCCATTAATCAAAACATTAGTCTTGGTAAGATGGGCCAAAGACCCCAATTTCATTCTATAACACATTGCCATAACACACATTGTCTTTCCCCCGTGCCACCCCCCACCCCGTCCAAAAAAAAATGGCTCATAAAGTTGAGAAAAGACAAACACAGTGCTAGAATATACTTTTGTTATGTCTGTGGATTACACTGTATCCGATGGGAACATTACATTAATACTGAGCTGAAATTATCTATTTTCATGCCTCTCTATTCAGCAGCAAAAATGACCAAATCTACTGTTAGATTTTTAAAAATATATTCAGCACTTAAAGAATTTATTAATATAGCACACAGAAATATTTTTATTAAAAAAGGACAATTAAGCTCTTTGTCTTTTATATTGTACAATATCTCACAGATTTTTCAGATTCCCTCTTGGCAAAGATACACTAGCTTGGCAGTTTTGTCAGCCTTGCGTGTACCATACATTTTTTAATGTATATCATTTAACCAATGGATAGATTATTAGGGAAATACTTATCTGTGGGATTAGGTAAGCAATTTTGCTATTTACTTTAGTGAGTTACCATGCTGAAGTAATTCACGTTGATGAGTGTAGGCTACAGCTGATTCTAATTCCAGTCACATATTTACCTCTCTCTGTCCGGGGAGTAGTGGTCATCTATAGCACGGTGTCTATCCATTCGGTTCAGGGTATTGTAATGCGCAGGAGTAGATCGAGTCCCTCGTGGTCCCTGATCCACATTCCGACTAAGGATAAAAGACATCAGATTCTGAGTTATGGGTGCGTCTGGACCAAATCCCCTCACTGGTTTCCACAGACAATTATTAGCAAACATGGTGGTAATGAGGTGTATTAGCCAACCTGTCTTTCATACGATTTTACTGTCACATAATTTTAAATCTCATGGTAAAAAAAAGTTCTCCTACAGAAAAAGGTGCTGAGTCCATGCTCGGGATAGGGTTTTTTCTTTTGTTTCAATGTTTGTTTCTTCTGGAAATTAGAGGATAATTTTATTTTTTTTTTTATTAAAAAGGTTGATTTTGGACAAAATTTTATTTGTCTTTCCAGAGTAGCACCTTCAAGGAAAATTTGCTTTCTAGCTGAAACATACACTGTAAAGAATTTTCCATGAGCTCTTCAGTTCGGCTGTACTATAAAGATGTAAGCTGTAGTAACATGCGGTGAGGACTGCTGGCTGTTATGGTAGAGTACAGCCTGCTGAAAGCATCATCATCTGAATTAAATAACAGATGGTTGTTTTACACTGGAAACCTTATTCTGTAATCTCACTAGCACAGAATCTGAAAAAGACAGAACTGTTTAATTAGGTATAAGTGGCACACATACTGCAGGCTTCATCAAAGAGCACCAATCGCTTTTACAGTTTTGTACTATTTGAGACCAAAGCTTTACTCAGTTTAACAATGAACATCTACTGATACTAACTTGACTCTTTCTGGTCTGTAAAACAAATCCACAAGAATAGAAAGATAGAAATACAATAGTTAACTGTAAAAAATATCGGATAATCAAAATGTAATTGCTTTGTATCGATTTGAAAATAACAGTTTGCATGCTTCCCTCCGCAGAAATTAAAATTTTAGACCAACAAATTCTTCTGCCTCCTGTCATTTCCTGCAGTCTTCCCTAATGTGGGCACAATTTTTTTTTTTTTTTTTCTTTTTTATACCATTCAGTTCCTGTGTGCTTCCATGTCACTTTTTCAGCTCTTTTGGTACCTGTCATCCTTACCCTTTGTCATTTGCCAGGCCTTGGTTCGTGTTAACCCGTATGCATATCCTTCACTGCTGCTGCCATGCTGGTGTTTATTTCTGCATATAAGTGCTAGGAAGATATTGCACTACACGTAAACGTTTGTCTTCAGCTCTACTTCATTTCTCATAAAGCACTTCTCCACTCTGGTTTTTATGTAGCCAAATATAAAGTTTATCTTGGCTAGTAAACTTTGTATTTGCCGTATTAAAAGTGCGTATAATTCTTCTACCTTCTACTCTACAATTCTCTCCTGCGACTTCTCTATGTGTGTTTTAAGTCCCTTATTTATTCCAAAAGGACAGAACATCCAGTATAGTCTTTATCCTGTCACTGGTGCCTTTCATGTATATTTGTTCTCTAAAATGGACATTTACAGGGCTCCTCTGCTGTTTTTTGTTAAGTATTTTACTTTTCCCAACAATCAATTCTCACTCCTCCTTTCTGAATTCTAATGTCTATCTTGCCCTTTTCCTCAGGGTCTCTCTTTTTATTCAGGTTTCCAGAAAAAAAAAAATCTTGGGTGTTTTTTTTCTATCTATAATATTATTGTCTTATTTTATTAGTATCTTCTTTTGGCTTAAATATTTAAGCTTTCTCAAGCTGTCATTTCTTTGCAAAACTTCCCAAAGATCTGACCTTTACTAACTGCCCACACAATCAAAACTCCTGCCTAAACTCTGATTATAAGCCTTAGTTCTGAAAACTCAGTAGCATCCTGCCTGCTCAAATCATGTTCAATAAGATTGTGTTATTGGCTTATTGTTCTAAATAATTTCCTCTTTAAATTTCTGTGTTATATCAGATTCTGACTTCATGCTGCTTTTTAACATCCTACAGAACTGTATTTGTTCTACTTCAAAGTGTTACTACTATTTCAGTGCTTTTTCATTCTGCTAAGGATGCCTTTGTCAGCCAGATTTACTATTTAACAGAAAATTACATACTGTCTCCAATGAAACTTGTTCTATAAGAAAAGTTGCTTTCATAACAAATGTCTTCACTCCTTTAGAACTTTCTTGCAGTTGACAGAACACATATGGAGCAACCAAATAACAGGTAAGCAAGTGAAAAGGTGTAATTGCAGGTGGTGATGATAGAGAATAATGTGCATCCTACTAGATTTACCACACCATTTCAGCCTAGCCACTTTCTATAGTCACTTTCATCTTGATTTTTCAAATGCAGTCTTAGAAAAAGCCAAGCATCATGTTATTCAATTCCTGCCACAGTCTAAACTCCATTCTGATCTACAAAAAGGATAACAGACCATTACATATATTACCTGAAAACATTACGAGAGCAGTAATAATTTCTTGTCAGCTACTATGCAATATGGCTTTGGTGAAGTTTATTAACAAAATCCAGCAGAAGGACTGAGGACTTCAAAATGGCTTCTAAGATATAACAGCAACTTGAACTGGAGGCATCAGTCAGTAATTGGGAGATCTCTGGGAGTGCAGCATGTTTACTGCAGTTAGGACATATCTGTAGCAGCACACATATAACAAACTCAACTAAACCTGCTGTAAATGTGAGTAATAATGTTTGTAGCTTTGCCAAGCACACCTGGATTTTCATTAGAATTAAAAAAGACATTTCTGTAACCCAAGGATTATGCTTCTTTTCTACAAACTCTCAAGTTCTGGCAACCCAGTTCTCTGGGCTCAACAAGTCCTCAAAGAAATGATTTGGGGTGTGGGCAGGGAAATATTACATAAATAATGCATTTGATTGTGACATTGTAGGAAACATTTGAAACATTTTTCTCTGTGAGTTCAAAATTATATTTAACAATTTAGCTTAGGAAAATCAGGAAGAACGAAACATTTCATACATCTAAAAAATGCAAAACTAGAAGAAAATTAAAATAAGGTTTTTCAGTGGTGTTAGACAAGTGTTAATTACTCTCTTGGTGAAAATTCTGCCCAAAATGCACACAGCATGCACGCACACATGAAAACTCAAACACGCACACACATACAATGAGATTTTTCTCACATTAAAGTCTATATCCAAGACAAATAACCCCAGGATATTTAGCACAGGTAATTACTCAGACTGAAATGAGTAAAGTAGAAGTCAGAATAGGCCCCTCTGTGTCTACTGTTTATGTCTTATTTAAAGTCAGTTTGTACTTACATATGGTTTTAGATTTCAAGTAGAAACTTAGTTTCTGCCTGTTAGCAGACTGTGATACGAGATAATTTGGGATCCTAATACCTCATTAATGCAAAAAGATATAATTTAGTCTGTATCTGTCAGAGGAAGTGGTAAGTAAACACGTAAGTAAGAGAATATGAAGTCAAGAAAATTTTAAGCTAACAAAAAGAACAAAGATGAGAGAAAGGAAAGCAGAACACAAGAGAATCAGAATGGCTGTAGAAGAAAGGGATAGACACATGTACCTGACAGGAAATATTGGATACCATATCTTCAGTATTAAATGGGAATTGTGAACCTGATGGGCAAAGAAAATAACTTCCCCTTTTATTCCAGCTGAATTACACCAGCTGGAAACCTACCCATACATAGTGACAAAAATGCTGGAAAACAGGCTTCATCCCCCTTTACTTGTGTCCTTCTGCTTCCTCTTAAGGAAGATTATCCATGCAGGAAAATTCTTAAATTTGGTTTAAACAGCATATTCAATCAAGTAGTAGTCATGATCCAAAATGGCTAGATTTTGGAAGAAATGGCCTGATCTTTATTTCACAAGATAAATAGTTAGCAGAGGCCTTCTGAGCTCAGGAGTTGACATTTTTTCAGTATAAAATTTTCTGTGTGTCAACTTATTCTTGATGCTTTAAAAGTTTGGAAAAAAATGGTAGAAAGAAAGCTAACACAGGCGGAAGTATGGCTCTCCCAGAACCTTAATATTATACAGACAAAAGGGTTGTAAACCGCTACTGACAAAGGAATGCTAAAAAATATCAATTTATCACATGCTATAAAACATGGCACCTTCTCAATAGTTATCGAAAATGAAAACTCAGAGAAATATTTTTCTTTCTTTGGATTGGAAGGTACTATTTTTGATGAAAAAAATAAGACAAAATTAGGTGACTTTTTGCATATCAGTAAAATGTAAGAAAAAAACCACCATTTGCTTTACAGAATTTCATAAGATCTGACTAATTCATTGCCATTTTGAAAGTCTGGAGATTCTTTCCAGTATTGTTACAGCATCAATACCACTTAAATTTATATATCTGCATAGTTAAATAAGTTTACCTTTGTGGGGGAGGGACACTGGGAGACCACGATCTAGTCCGTCCTATACTATCTCCACGGTGAGGGGACCCTGATCGAGAGCAATGATTAGATGACATAACTTGTTCTGGCACTGATAGCGTTGAACTTTGAAGATCTCTCCCATTATGCCGATAATCTAAAAAGAAATGCAAATATTCAATGAACCTGAAATTGCATTTTTTTTCGTTTCCTACCATATCTGTAGTAATTAGAAGCATGATAAAAGATGGAATTCAATCAAGAATGTTACCACTTCATCTTCTTGTTTTTTGTAATAAAAAACACATATGTAGAGTTGATTCTTGTCATACTTAAGTACACCTATAGTTCCTATAGTTATACTTCGAAAGTATAGAAATAAATTGCCATGCGCCAAACTGGAGATTCATAATAATCAAAATATACAAATTTACCATTTATTTGTGGTCAATATGATGCATTAATAATAAAACGGACTTTTTTTCTTAAAAGAACATGCAAAATTTATTATTGCATTTTTAATTAAAGTTGTATTGTAACGATTGTGTATTATATCCTTCAAACAAAAATGTCCACAATTAAAAACTAATCCAAAATTCAGTTTAAAAATTTGGGATAGGAAACTACTGTGGGTTTAAATACAAAGTCTGAGTTCAAGAACGATTTGTATTTCAGAAACAATTAAAGTAACGACCCAATGACATCAGATTTCACTCATGGTTCTGAACTTAAACAATGTGATTCCTCTACAAATATACAAGCTGAGGCCACACAGACACCTGCTTATATTCTGGACCTAGGATAATAGAAGGCATAAATGGCCTAAGCAAAAGCCTTTCCAGTTACCATAGCTTGAACAGCTACCACATGGACATTTTACGTAGGCTTTTAAGAAAAATCTTTTTACAAAGCTGAATGTATTAAAATGACTGTCTGCATCTAATTGAAAAAGTTGAATTCACTATCTCAGGGCACAATATTCTCTGCAAAAAAAAAAAAAAAAAAAAGATGCCAGATATATAGCAATTTCAAAGAAGTTTCCACAAAGTTTGTGAGGATCAAATTAATATACGATGATAAGATATGGAATAGTTTCCAGTCTTAATGTGATGATAATGTTTTGCAGAAATAGGTCTTCAGACAGCTCCTGGTGGCTATGACAACTGATATAACTGAGTTTTTGTTCTGAAGACTGTAACCAAGTAAAGAATATTTAAAGAGATCCACCTGGCACTGGAAAAATTCTGGCTCATAAAACTGTAATTCTTTTCCCATGAGAATCTTCTGAGAGTCCAAGAGTATTTGGCCATCTACTCCAAACAGTTCTTAGTTTTCTTCTTGGAAAATGTTTGCTAAGCACCTAAGCAAAACTTCATTCAGTCCATTTTATGGTTCCAAGAATGTTCAATACTTTCAACTGAGTATTCATATTCATTGTACAGCCTTTAGACCAAGGACACACGAACCACTCTAATTTGTAAATACCTTCTTCCTCCTATGTTTACGTGTAAGCTGCTTTGAGTGTGTCTGTGTATGTGTGTACATAAAGGGGAAAAACAGCACAATAATTAAATTACATTAATATAATGATGCTGAGGATCAGATACTCTCTCCTCACTTCAAAGCAAACCATGTTACGTGTAGTCTCAGCTGAGACTCAGTAATGAACTACAGACTTTTATCCCATGTAGGAAGAACACTTACTAGCATACACACTGATAAAGCATATAAGGGCCGGTGCAACACAGTTCTGGGTAAAATCATCAGAGGAGAGGCAAGGGGAATTTTATCTGTGTGTGAAACAGGGTGTTGTTCACGAGCCAGTAAAGTATAGAAGATGTATGAATAATTTTTGCAAGTCAGTCTGGAAATCTATAGACTCTGGCATTCTGCAATTCTTTAACCAAAAGAGAACAAGCTCAAGTAACAGCTGAAAGCTCAATAATGTTAAAATAAAAAATGTAACAAAGCAATAATAAATTTCTTAATTAAACAAATCCACGTAATATTTGCCAGTTTTATGAACTAAACAAATATTTTCCTCAATACAAAAATGCTGCACAGAGAACTACTTCTTATTGATAAAACCAGCATTTGCAGAGAAAGCAGGCACAGGGCACGCGAGATATTTTAATTTGCCCAGAAGCTGGAAGAACATGCAGAGCACAGAGAGGCAGGAAAATGAAGAGAATCATTTTGCAGGTTCTTTGAAGACTCTGGTCAAGATGTCACCAAAAGAAAAATTCTACACGTTAGAAACAGACAACCAAGGGAATACAATAAGCCTGTCACGGGTTTGTAGGCCACTATCTGCTACTCCAGAAAACAAAAGAGCTATAAGCAATTCTGAGAGTGAAGACTAAGTGAGAGCAGACTGGTTTTGGACAGAGTAGAAGTTATTTTCTCTATTCTTATGTGTTATTTTTTTGTATTTTACTGATTTTAATTTACAGTATATATAACTAAGACAATAAGCTATGTGTTTCACTGAAATTATTCAAAGACATTGTGTACAGAGTAATAAATGTACCGAAACAACCAGCAGTTATTATACTATGATATCATATACTGAAATAAAACAATACCCCAAATCCATATTTTCTGCAGAGAAGCCCAAATGAAATTGGGATAATTTAGAAAGGCTTGGGTTTTTTACTATGACAATAGGTGATTAATTGCAAATGGCATCCTTACAATGCCAACCACATCTTTTCTAATTTCACAGAGAACAACTTATCCTGACAACAGTTAATATTTTCATTAAAAACATGAAAAATCTAGAAAATGGCTTATCAGGTTTTTTTGCTGATTATATTAATTGAAAAGTATTGTAAGTATGAACAAGAAATAAACAAATTTCTAAAGATAGCCTTAGTGGCAGAAAGGTTTTAATCTTTAAAAGAAAAGTTGGTACATTTGGGGAAAACAGAAAGTTTTCTCCAAGATGACATAAACTAAAACCACATTTTATCGGGTTTGTGTGGCAAGGTTTTGGTAGTGAGGGGGGCGCTACTAGGGTGGCTTCTGTGAGAAGCTGCTGGAAGTTTTGCCTATGTCTGACAGAGTGAATACCAGAGGCTACAAGACGTACGCTCTGCTGGCGAGGGCCAAGCCAACCAGTGATGGTGGTAGCACCTCTGGGATAACACATTTAAGCCAGAGAAAGAAGTGAGAATATGTGAGAAAAACAACTCTGCAGACACCAAAGTCAGTGAGGAAGGAGGGGAAAGAGGTGCTTTGGGCACCAGAGCAGAGGTTCCCCTGCAGCTCTTGGTGAAGACCATAGTGAAGCAGGCTGCCCCCCTGCAGCCAACGGAGGGTAACTGTGGAGGAGATACTGCCCTGCAGCCCATGGCGGAACCCACACTAAAATAGATGGATGCGCCCGAAGGAGGCTCGGATCCCGTGGGAAGCCTGTGCTGGATCAGGCTCCTGGAAGGACCTTTGGCCTTGTGGAGAGAGAAGCCCATGCTGGGACTGGTTTGCTGGCAGGACTTGTGACCCTGCAGGGGACCCACGCTCAAGCAGGCTGCTCCTAGAGGACTGCACCCTCTGGAAGGGACCAAAGCTGGAGCAGTTCATGAAGAACTGCAGCCCGTGTGAAGGACCCACATTGGAGAAGTTCATGAAGGACTGTCTCCTGTGGGAGGGAACCCACACTGGAGCAAGGGAAGAGTGTGAGGAGTCCTCTCCCTGAGGAGGAAGGAGCGTCAGAGACAGTGTGTGATGAACTAGCCTCAACCCCAATTCCCTGTCCCCCTGTGCCACTTGGGGGGAGGAGGTAAAGACAATGGGGAGCGGAGTTGAGCCCGGGAAGAAGGGAAGGGTGGGGGGAAGGTGTTTTAAGATTTAGTTTTTATTTCTCATTACTCTACTCTGATTTGATTGTAATAAACCAAAATAATTTCCCTGATTTGAGTCTGTTTTGCCTGTGACAGTAATCGGTGAGTGGTCTCTCCCTGTCCTTATCTCGACCCATGAGCCTTTTGTTGTATTTTCTATCCCCTCTCCAGCTGAGGAGGAGGATGACAGAGTGGCTTTGGTGAGCACCTGGTGTCCAGCCAGGGTCAGCCCACCACATGCATAAGTGAATAGCAAGTTATTATGAACTTATATATAATGAAATACAAAACATGATTTACTGTATAAGTACACATGACAGAACATTGTCTGTTATTATCCTAATAATCAATATCTATAGATACAAAAAAGGCAGAGATTGTTCTTAGTATTCTGCATACACAGGGAGCATTTGTAGAATTTGGAGATGAAAAACATAATGAAGAGCAGTAATATGAAGAAATGGGAGAATCCTTAAAAAAAATTCTAACATTTAAATCAGCAGTTTTATACAATATATGATATGTACAAACACCAAAGTACAAGGGGAATGAGCAACGGCATAAGGTATTCTACCTGAACAAACATAGTGAAGGGTAAGGAATTCAATTAACAAAACACAAACCAAAACCTGCTCTGTCTAAAAAATTCCTAGAAGTGAGAACTAGTTAATCAAAATAATTGAATTTATTAAATCTGTATATATAAACAAATTAATTACTTTGAAACAAAAAGCCTCCTCCAGCTCTAACTTGTTCTTGTAGTTCACCACTTGCACATTATTGTTGCAATAAATCAACATATATGACCATCTAATTAAATTGTCAAGTATAATCCTTATCGAAATATGTTTTACCTTAAATTGGAAGCAGACATGCAATGCTTTCTGGTAACTAACACTGGTAGTGCTTTCTTATAACAATTTCAAAAGGCAGAAACTATCAGGACTCCTAATAATTTCGCATCAACAAAACTAGACATGTTAAGCTGTGTTTGAAGAAAAAGATTAATATTCTTTATGCGTTGTTCCCAGAAAATAACTTTGAATTTTATAATTAATTCACTCAAAACAAAAACTGTTGTATTTATAAGCATCTCTTTTGCCAACAGGTCACACATTGAAAGTTTCAGTAGGGCAACGCACTAACATGAGTTAATGCCAAAGTCATCCTTCCGTTTTGTAGAGTTAATGTAGTTCTCTGCCTTTATTTCACACGATGCATTCTCACTAGTTAGAAGTCAAAGCAACACAGAATGGTATCTCATACTGAAGATAACCATATCAGATTTTCACAGAACACAAGTTTCTATGGACAACTGTAGAATCGAATACAGTAAGGTTCTTAGGTTTCTTGAGTTCATTATCATTCCAACACTTTACAGGCAGAATGAAAACTAAACTGTAAAGAGAAATGTTTAGACTGTATGAATGCATGAGGAAAATCAGATATTTTAGAAAAATTATCCAAAAAACTACATGTTGTTAACACAGGCTTGTAGATACAGTTCACAGAAGATGCCATGTTTTGAACTTATTTGCCAAAATCAAGGATGCAAGGAGGATGCTTCCATCCACTCAGGATCCAAAGTCCTACATTTTCTCCTGACATAATGTATCTTAGAGTATTTTTTTCAAAATAATTGAATAGGGATAATGTGAAAACTCTTTTCTCATTTCCTGGGAATTTAAGAAAACTGCTAGGCTTAGTAGGAGCTAGCTGAGCATTCACTCAGAGTATGCCAGTTCTGAGAAACATATTCAGAGAAAAAAGTATAATCATGTACAAAATTTTCTGATCCAAAAGGTAAGAGCTCAGCAAGTTTCTTGATCAGTTTTGGACTTGACTGCTTAAAGACAGCTCTGGCAGTTCAACTAGTTCAGAGTTACAGTATCTGTCTTGAAGGCATTTGGTCCCAGTATATCACAGTTTAATGATTCATTGGTCTTTTGAGTCTTTATATTTATTTAAAAAGCAGTTTTCCTTATTTAGAATAGTGGATTTTTTTTAAGTATTATTTGTTTACTAAAAATGTCATTGGTTTACTATTTTATTTACTGTTTTATTTTTACATTAAATGCGAATCTCCAAGCTTCAGGGCCAGTGTAATATTTATTTTACTTTCTGAACCTAGAGATCAGAATAGTGTGGTTAAAAGAAAAGTACAGTCAATTATATCTTTTCTTTTCTAGCATGACCACTACTGTTCCGGAATGAAACAGTTGTATGTGCTTGAATCACAGAAACAGCACATGTTGTGTCCCCAGCCAGCAGGATCCACCATGTCTTTATGCCACCTATGCACTGTTTTTTTCTCCAGCTGAAAAAAGATGGCACATACTAGACTCTGTTTTAAGACTTCAACTGGTATGGGATTTCAACTCAAAGTTTAGAAAGCTTAAGAAACCACCTTGGATACGGTGGGATACAGCAGGAATACAAAAAGTACCTAAGAAATTTTTTAAGAATGAACTTCACAAGATGAACTATATTGCGACTGTCCTGATACCGAAATAATTGATTCAATCATCTTACACTTGTTTATTCTTTCATTGAATTTCAATGGCTGCTGTTGCAATTACTATTTATCAAATAGAATACTTCTGTATCTGGGAAATTTGTGCCTTTCATTGACACATGAGCTTCAGAGGAAAGACAAGTAAGCCATGATTACCCTGCAGCCACAAGAGATGCAGACAGAGCAATGGGCCAGTTACCCAGTTACTAAGATTCATGAAGATGACAGGAACACAAAGCCTACATGGGAGGCTTAACAACATGCCTAGTACCCATCCATACATGCCAGAAGTGGCCAGCACTGTGATAAATATGTTTAGCAGTCAATGCTGGAGCTCTTCTAAACCCCAAACAGAGTTTAAAGCTGCTATTGACAATTGATTGGCCATGGGATATGAAGTGGCAACTTTGGTACTCCTAACTTGAGAACTTAATTCTCTCTAGAATGTGACTGGCTTTGCTTGCCCAGGAGTTGAAACATTCATATATCTTTCAAGACAGATGACATTCCAAAAATTATGGTGACTTTCTCAACTGAAAAAGGTGTGATTTAACTTCCAATTTCAAAAACATTCTGAGTCTTGGAAATAAGGTTAGAGAAATAAAGTAAAATTATTTTCTTGCAGAAAGAAATTATAGACCATAAAAACAGGTCATAAGTGCATCTTGACCAAGGAGATGCTATTGAGCAAAGCAGATAGTTATTTATAGCAGTAGTAAAAATAGGATAAACATTGGAATCTTCTTGCTGCTATAAATATTAAGCCATTATGATAAAACCAAAGCCTCTATAACTATGACAAGCCTCTTAAATCCACATGACAAAGATATCTGCAATATCACCAGCTACTTCTTTTCATGGCAGAGTTTCATTAAAAACTGTGATACACATCAAATGAAGGATTTTACAAGGCAAACTAAATATAAGTTCCTCAGATATGAAGTTTTAATTTTATCTGTTTTAAGAGAGAATATTAATCCATTTGACTTAGAGTACTCATGCACACAGCACAGTTTTACTGTGCTGATATTATCTATGCAGGGTACATGTTCAGCAAATACTAACATTAACAAATTGTTATCAAATTCTGCAGCTTTCAGGCACAAAATTACAGAAAATCACAAACCTGCAAAGGTTTGCATCAACAGCACCAAATTGACCCTAAAAAAAACAAAAAAAAAAAAACAAAAAAACCCCTGAAAAGTACTAATGAAGCCTTTAATTTAGATGTCTTGCTGTTGATTGACTTTGAGAGAAACTTTTTGTATGAAAATTGTTCTAGAAAAGCAATATTAGAATTGCCGTTCATCACAGGCAAAATAATTGTCTTGTTTCAGATACTGATGCTAAGTGGCATTTTCTCCAATTTAACATCTATAGTCGATTGAGGTGTCAAGCTTTCTCTTTATCAGATATTTTATTTTTAACACTCACCATGGTTGGGCTTAGAACAAGCACTAATTAAAAACAATTATATAATCAAATTGCCAGAAATGCTTAACATATCAAGTTTTCACACATGGGCACTTTGGAGACAGTTCAGTTCTTTGACACAAATGTACTCAGCTTCTACAGTGATTTGCACATCTAAATTCAGAATTTGTATGTCCTCTGAAAAAGTGCTAACAGTAACTGAGCAAATAAATTGAAATATTGATATCTGAATACTCTATAAATTGAAGATATGTTATGTATGGGTTTGGCAATAAATTTATCAAAATATTCTTCTATGAATATGAGAAGAATGAATATAGAGTGAAAAGAACCAGAAAACATTCTAGTAGGAACAACTAGTTACTGGCTGTATAGTAACTCAGTTCCTCAAGAGGTATTTTTAGCTCTGCTGCACTAATGGTATGTATGGGTCCATTACACTTGAGACAATTCTTTTGATCATTAATGCGTATGAAGAGTGTTCCCACACAGTAATAACCCAGAGCTTGCTGAGTTTTCAGGGTTGTCCCTACACACGGTACCACACACAAAGCTTGAAAAAAACCAGTTGCTATAAAGATAATGTTTCGTCTTATTTAAGTACTCATTCATGTACATTTTCTGCTGTCCAGCAAGTCCCCCCAATTAGCTTCCTCTAATCAGCACTGTCGACTGGAATTTGTCAGTCCCTTCACAGAGCATTTTCTTCTTAGAAGTGCTCGTCGCCATATTTGTAACTCATCCCAACTAGGCTTTCCATTATGTGAGAGATATCCATCAAGAGAGTCTCTGATAGGAACACAACTTCCTTGCAGCTTTCCATTAGATGTTAGATGTCTTTGTCACTCTGTAGATATTAGGACTGTGGTAGAAAATGAACTAACACTCTGAGTTCATATTTGCTTAACTGCACTCAAAGAAGAGAATGATACTGATAATACTGATAATCCGAAAACAAAACTTGAATTTAATTACATCTTTACTTTCAAAATTGAGTGATACAGCTTACATTTTAAAATATAAAATAGTTTAAAAAATGATTAATTGAGATAATGCGGGTGTTTGAAGAGAAAGATGTTTTATCAGCTGAGGAAATTATACTAAAGAAATATTTTTAAAATAGTAAAAGTATTACTAAATTTTGCCTCTTATACATTAAAAATGAAACTAAAATACAAAATACAAGGAAATACTAAAATACAACAAAAGTACGAAATAGAAGGAAATAATAAAATACAAGGAAAGGCTTGAAGAATGATAAAAAAATTCTCATGTTAAGAACTGTGCACATGAAGTTATAAATTATATACAACAAATTTGTTTAAAAGCAAGGAAAATGGTTAAAGACTCCATGACCTAAGAGGTCAGCATAAGGACTATTTTAACATTGCTTGAATTTTACTTTCGATTTGGGGGGGAATTTTCAAGACACACAGACACTAAGATACTTTTTCTTCAAGGAAGAACCAGAAAGAACAGATTTTAAAGAAAGGGAATGGGTATCAACATATAACAAAAGAAAAAGCTTCTCAATGTTTATGTCTATAGTTACCAGGCTTTTGGGGCACTACAGACTCCCATTTAGGGCTAGCCGGTGATCTGCAATGAAATCCTTTATTTTAGCAGGGGTAGAACTCATCCACTCTACACACTAATGCTGTATGATGTCTTTCAACAGACAGCTGATTTCAAGCTGTAAGCAAAGTATTTGTGCTTCTGTATCTGCTTTGAGCAGCAATCATCAACAGGATCCAGGCATAAAAATTCAGTTCACATTATCAGCAAGTAGAGAGAAGGACTTTTGTTTCCTCTGAAGGGAAGGCTGTAACATGACAGTGAAAGAATTCTTTTGAACAAGGGACTCCTCAGGTGTTTTGAGAAGTAAAGCAAAAATGAATAAATGCTTTCCATTCTTCTTCAAAACCAGAATCATTTTCGTATGTTCAATAAGAATATCCTTACTGGTGGTTAGTATTTCTCCTAATCTACATGGCTCTAAGTGTCTTCTGAATAAATATCTTATTTGTATTCTTATTTGGTGCTGAAACAGCTCGCTATCTTTCGCATAATGAGAAAAACTCATAAGTGTTTTTCTTCTTAAGGCTGGGGACTGCATCTTTTTACTTGGAAATGCTCTTCTCTACAGACACTTGCAATGCAGTTTATGAAGAATTAGCTGCCTTACATTCTACATTCTTCCAGGATTCACCTGTTGAAACATATTACAGATTACAAGTGTTTCATAAAATGATGTAGTACAGACGAGATATTGGTGTAGAACTGAATCTTAAACATTAACATCTCAATATTTAAATGATAGGTGAGATATTTTAGGATTGAATGGTCTTGACAATACATGTCTCATGTTTGTTCATAAAGTCACTCAGTAGGTTGCAGTAGGTTCAATATACACTATGAAGAATTACCTGGGAGGAAAACTATTCAGAAATTATAATCCATATTCATTGAACTTCGTTAACTGTAATGCCCATGCAACTATGGTCAATTAAAAAAAAAAACAACAAAAAACCACACAACAAAAACCAACACCCTGCTTTTCACTGAATTGTATTTAGTATTATGATAATTTAAATGGTTTGTTAAGTGTTCTGGATTTTTTCTAAAATCAATAGAAAAATATTGTATTGCTTTTATCAATAAGCACGTAAGAGCATTCTAAGGGGCATGTGAAGATGTCGATGCGCTCCCACACAGAACTGCTGATAACAGATGACTTTATGAGGGCCAAAGGTTATTGTTCAGGACAGCAAAATGAATGTTTTAAATGGTTTGAAGGCTATGTACAAGAAATCTAAAAGACAGAAATAGAACTTCTACTGCCCCTCCTTCTGCTGTCCTGTGCTAAGATTAAATCTAGCAGAGATGAGATATAATAAAGATTCTGTTCTAGTGGTTTTGATCTCAAGAGGAAATGGTTGTATATTGTATATGAAGAGAGCCATGTTAATATCTTGCCAAAAATCACTTTTTGATACTCGTTTAAATACATAATATGTTACAACCCTTTCTGACAGTAGCTGGCATAGAATACACATATAGCCAGAAAAAAAAGACTCTGGAGTTTTTCAATTCGTTTATCATTATTTTCTTAAAAGCCTTTCCTGTTGACAGAAACACCATTCTCTTTTATAAGACTGAAGTTTATTAAGTTTGTCTAAGCAGGATAAGATCCAAGTCACTAGAAGTGATGGCTTTTATGAATAATTATTCCAAGAGACGTTTGAACTTTTCCTAAAAATTAAAGAATAGTATGGTAAATAGATACAATTTAAGCATTTTATCACCTGGGAATTAAATTAGTGATCAAAAGCACCACAACAGTGACAAACAGCAACTGCAGATATATTAAAAACAGGCGATGATGTGAGGAACTATAGCTTATAAAGATCCATCTGTTTCAGCAGGTACAGTCTAACACAATGCTGCTTACAGATGTACATTTAGAAAGATCTTCCATTGTTGGTTTTCTACCTATCACCAGCTTATCCAAAAGTAAATTCAATTGACCTTATGGGACCAATACCAGAGAAGCTCTATAAAAAGATGAGAAAATCTCAGCTTTGATCAGGACCGTGGCAAAGCCAGACAGCATATATCTTTCGATGAACTATAAATAAATATATAATGAGATCAAGAAAGGTCCATGGATTCCACATAATCACAGAATCATAGAATGGTTTGGGTTGGAAGGGATCTTTAAAGGTCATCTAGTCGACTATTTCGAATAAAAGTAAATTAAAGAGGAACCAAAAGAGAATTTTTGCTCTTCTTAAAGGTTTCTGGAGTTTAGTTAGCAGGTCCAATACTTTGAATAAGCATTAATTTTATGGAAAGAAAGGCTCACTGAGAGAACCCGACAGATGTTAGCAAACATACTTGATGTGATACAGTATTTATATGGCAGAAGGAAAAAGAGCAAAGTGAAGTGTCATGTTAAATAAAACCTGCAAATACAAAATGAAAGAACTGGGGTAAGTAAAAAAGAAAGAAAACAGAGACAAATGGCTTCATGCAAAGAAGGCATATATTGAAACCAAGATTGTGGTGAGTCTGCAAATGAATATAAGACCCTTAAACGGGAGAAGGATAGGGTTGATAAGACAAGACAAAGCTAAATCAAAAGACTTGAAACATAATGACAGCAGCACAAAAAAAGAAAGGCGACAAATACATATTTCAAAACCAAAAGAACATCAAACTTTCCCACCTACAGAGACAGTCTGAATTAAAATGCAACTAAGGCACAGAATTGTCAGCAGAAATCCAAAAGCTAAGAGATCCTAAAGGAACTAAATGTACATCAAAAGTAAGGGAAGTAGATTCATTCAATGAACTGTAAAGACTATAATTTTTCAAGTTATCAAAAGAGGAGTTTATGAAATCATAAAATTGCAAATCCAGGTGTTTCACAAGAATCCCACTGATGTACAAGAACCTGTTAAAACTTCTGCAAAACTTGGTGCCTTTTGTATTGTCCTGGAAAAAATTCCAGTTTTAAAATGGTGCATACTGGGCGCTCTAGACATATATCCATCAAACCCCCTTTTTTCCTCCTTTTATTATTAAACTCCAAATTCAGGTTGATACATTTCTAATTTAACCAACCAACAGGAATACAAAAGTCCTTGCCTTTGGTAGGACAGGCAATCTGAAAGTCTTAGTGACTACTAAGCACATACAGAAAGCTAACAACATAAGACTGAAAGTACAGTAAATGCAGAATCAAGGGACTTCTGAGGATTATTGCCTCTCTGGTTCCTATATTTCACACCATTCTCACTACATATCCTTCCTGTCTTCTAACTGTAGTAAAGCAAACAGGGGAATGAGAATATAAAAATTCCCTAAGTTTTCCTAAATATCTTTCTAATTAAGGTAATAATCTGAAAAACTGAGCCTATTATTGTTTGAAGATATATTATGTAAGGAAGACAGAAGTTTTAGTGGTCTTGCATCCACAGTGTTCATTAAGTCCCTGGTAAAATTGCTGGAACCTTAGAGTAGAGCAAAACCTGTGAGCAGAGGTTAACACAAGTCTGACTGTTTATGCAGAAAAAATAAAAAATATTCTTTTGGGATGGAATAAGATTTATTGTGGAATATCCACAAGGTTAGATTGTTCTAACAAGAACAAGGACAACTTGTGCTTAAAAATGTCTGCTGTTTAGATATTCTAGTAAGAGACCTACAAAGAGCCACAGTCAATAAACATGCTAATATGACTTGCCCTGTTTCTAACTCAAAGTTTGTATAATATTGTATTAGTTTAAAAAAGTTCTTCTTAATAAAATTTACATGTGGTTAAATAAAAAAACTCATTATCCCACTTTCTGAGCAAGCACAAGACCTATGGCAAGGGAATAGCCACATAGCAGGGTTAAAAATTAAGCAGAGCCTAAAAGATAACCGTGAAATATCTGGAAATTCAGGGGTGACTACATAGAAAATACAGAAAGGCATCCGAGCTCAGACCGGTTTTTAAGACAGGACTGTGCAAACTCAAGTAATTAGGAAGGCTCACTGCATGTTTGGATTTATCAATACTAAGCTGCACTTGCAATATCCAAGATTGCCTATTTTACCTCATTTTTCCCTCTGTCCCCAGGCCCAGCTGTATTCCTCTGACTCCTGTTTCCTACATACCCTCCCTTAGCCTGCAGGCAGCATGTACTATGCCCGGTGTAAAAGCTGCACATATGCTGACAGGTGGCTGTGTGGCAGGAACATGTTTTGACTGACCAGCAGATCACTGTCTCACAGCTGCTGCATAGACCAGGCAGCAGGTACTGCTCCACCTTTGCTCAGTGAGGTGCACAAAGCACTGTGTATGTACACTTCAGCTAGACCTGACCCAAGGGAACCAGAAACTATCTAACACAGACTACTCTGAGTGGGTTAAAAATCTCAGTAGAGCAGTAGGGTAACGGAGCACACACTGAGCTGTGCAGCCTGCTCCGTGCTCGTACCAGCAGCCATCAGTACTTGTTTAAAAGTGGCATGGCCGCATCCTAAATATATTCTCTGCTGCAGTCAGCAAAAGCATATGATTCTCTGATTTTATTGTTTTCAAGTACGATTACAGTATTATCTTTTCTTTTAGAATAGAAGGAGAAAGTCTTTTACACGACAACTTTTATCTCAAATACTCATTATATTCCCAATCCCGATACTTAGTAAAACAGATTATCTGCTAAGATATCTCCCATCCTTCCTTAAATGTTCAGGTTTCAGACCTTTGGCAATGTTATCATTTCACCATGAGGTTTTAAAGGATATATCAAACCCTAATGTCTGTCAAAAAGATCAAATAAATACTTCTTCACTTTCAATTAAAAAAAAACACTTTTGTGCTATTTTTATCATTTTATAAATCATCAAGGAAATTCACATGCTGATTGTTTTCCCTCTGTTGGTAATTTTTGTGGTTCAACATGCATTGCCCATAATACTCATTTTATATCTGTTGAAAAAATACACACTTAGGCTCCACTTATTTTTTACAAAAAATTTATAAAATTCATAATAATAAATTATAAATATGAAAGACTTTTATCGAATGTAGGAAAGTAAATTTAAACAGTAATACCTGAAACAACACCAATTCCATCATCACAGTCATAATCAGAGACTTCACTGTCGCTGATTCTTTTGGACCCTGCAGAAAAAAATTAAAATCAGAAATGCATCACTTATCTTCCTGTAAGTGAAAACTATCCTCAGCCAGTAATACTTAAATAAACATAGGGTTTTCATACTAGACAATGAAGCATTAACATAAGCATATAAGGGAAATTATTAATGTATGTTATTGCAAATGTATTAGTGTACCAACTATTTTCAGCTAAATGTTTAACATAATATAGAATGAAACACTGAAATACAGCTTCACAACATTGCTTTCATGAAATATTTTCATATGCTTTGTGTGTATTCATTTCATATGCACAGTTCATCTTCCATACACAAGGTACCATCCCTTCACAAAGTCTTTGAATGCCAGAAAAATTAATAATAGTAATAGTATTAAATGGATGTAAAATTTTCTTTAGGGTATTAGTAAGTATTATCAGAACAGGCAGCTTCACACATATAGTGTATCCTGAAAAACAGAATCTCTCTGTGATACTTTAGAGGAAGCATATTATTAAATGCTCTGTAAAAGTACACCTGTCAAAACAGCTAGAGCTTAGTTGGCAAAAGCAGATTCCACATCCACAATTAGAGACAAAATGTAGTTCATGTAGGACAAATATATATGTCAGTTCGTGTTTAGATTAATTTTACTCCTCTATTCTGTGGCATCTTTAAAACAGCATTTCACCGCCAACATCAGGATTAAGCACTGTCATGTGAATGAGTATTATTAATTTACTTGTTTTAAATGTGAAATCCCTGGTCTTCAGCAAGACGGTTTATCTGTTCTAATTCTCTGGCCATCTAAACACACGTAACTACAAGGTATAAGTTTTAATCTAATTGTCACCAAACCTACAATCATGTGCAAGATTTTTTTATTCCTACCACAGGATGATTTGTTCTGAAAAACATACACACACAAATACCAGGAAAAACAGGGAGTAAACCTAAAGAAGCCCAGGACAAAGCAGGATTAGTATTCTATTTGGGTGACTGGCACAGAAGGACCCCTACCCTCTTTTCCTAACAGAAAACTGGGAGAACAAGCGCTAAGAAAATTTTTGACAAAATTAAAAATTTTTTGATTTAACAAAATTTTAGAAACTATTTTAATCATAAAAACTGCTGTCATTTGTCAGACTGTCTAACATCTGTGTACCCACCAGGGGACAGCGGAAGGTCACAAGATCTGTACAGAAGTTTTCTGTGTTGCACCTTCCTAGCTTTCAGCACGCAGGAGTCCTGGCAACTGAGACTTCTCCTAAGCCATCCTGTTTATTGTAAGTCATTAATCATCCCATTCTCCACAAATTCATATAATTTCTTTTTGAGTCACAGTATTCTCTTGACCTCTATAATATGCTATGTCAGTATGATCTGTAGTTTAATTCTTCATTGTGTGAAATAGACTTCCCTGTTTTATTTCTATTACATTATTTCAGACAATTCCCTCCAAGCTTTTGTATTCTGAGAAACATGAATCAGCATTCTGAATTCTCCTGCAGTTATCTCTTCTTTTTTCAGCTGAAATATCATAGTTTAGTTTCTTTGCATATGTAAACTGTTCCATATTTCTGATTGTTCCCGCTGTATTTGTTTGTATACTTTCTAGTTCTTCTGTGCCTTTTATGAGAAGTCAGAAGTGATTGCAGCAATCAAGATATGGGTGTATGAAGTTATAAACTAGACTGCAGACTACTTCTTTTGGGATAAAAATTGCTCTGTTAAAAATTATTCAACTAGAAAATGGTGTGTGTTATGTGTTACTTCTTAGAAAATTCAATCTAGCCTGCCATTACATTATGCAATTCCAGTACAGCAATGTTAATTATTGTTACTTAATTGCAGTAAAGGTTGGGGGTTTCCTCACGAATAGGAAATTAAAATTGGTACAAGGAAAACCATGCTGTGGTTTCTTATGCCCTGCACTTCTTAGATTGTAGAATTATTCTTTCAATTTACTAGAAAAGCTTAGAAATAGCCATGTTACAATGGGGAGGGGGAAAGGTGTCTTTGAATTCGAGAAATAACAATAAGTCAAGTCTTACTCTAAAATAAGAAATAGCAAGCAAGTGACCACATTAGCACTCAAGAAAACCTAGAAGATGAGGGCAGGAGTGAAGAACGGTTTTCAGGCTCCTAAAGGACTTTCTGAGAATGACGATTTCTAAAAGCAATTAAGTCTGACAAGGACAATATTCCATCCGATTATTTTCTTAATTAAAGTATCACAGAGGCCAAATGAAAATCTCTTGTTACTTCTCAAAGAAAGAGCATCTATTCCACCTGTGATACTGTTCCTGCTGCCATTTTCAGCAGAGCCTTCTCACTGGTGTGGTGACATTTGTGCAAGAAGGATTAGGCTCCATTCTCCTTGGCCACTAATTCAAAACCAGGTCATTAAACAAGAAGGAGAATATTTGTGACCAAACACTGAGCTGGAGAGCCTTATTAGTCTGGCTGGGATTTGGCTGGGATCTAAAAGGCAAAAGACCCCAAAGGGAGTGCAGAGCAGTGCGATTCTGGTCTCTGGTAACCCTGGTACTGATCTGGCAGCAGGACTGTGGCTGCTGTGCAGAGATGCCAGAGATATCACTCAGGCTCTATCAGAGAGTGGATTGTGGAATGGGAAGATGAAGGCAACTGAACAGTTTGCTGATGCTCATCACGTGGATGCTTGGGAAGATTTGTATCATGAAAGACGTAAGATGGCTGAATCAACTATGATTTGAATGAATGTCATTTATTCATCATCTAATTCATCCTTATGAATGAATCTAATTAATTACAACTGATGTTGCTTTTTATTTATGTTTATATTTACAGCTAAGTACATCTGCTTTAACATATTTTTAGAATATTATATTCTGTATTCTGGAGAAAAAAATTGCATCTTTGAGGATGAAAATAGCCAGCTGTTGTCACAGTGAGCTCTAGACTTCCCAGTTGCATAGCTAAAATTATATGTTGTAGTAGTCACAGGATACAGCTGGCAGAAAAGAGACACTAAGAAGCTTCAATGGACCACAGGTATAAAAGACAGGGGTCTCTCTCTGTCCCCTCAAACTGCACACACCTTTTCCAGAATCTCCTAATACCTCAACTTTAAATCACTTTCCAGGATCTAGAGACCCTTTTCGCTTTTTATATAGAGACCCCTGTCTTCACTCCCATCCAAGATGCAGGGAAGAGTCAGAGCATGGAGAAAGTGAACGTGCCAGGACTGAGACTGCCCTAAGGATGGGAGTGAGGAAAGAGTAGGGTCAAGGGAAGAATCAGATTTCAGGGCTTTCTCCAATTGCCTTTGCTACTGCAAAGAGGACAGGCTCTTGTAATAGCTGACATCCCTTAAATGCAAAAACATTACCTGTAAGACGAGATATGAAGCTCATTCAGATCAGATCATCTATTCTATCTCCTCAAGCAGAGGCTACCTTAAGCCAACTCTAACTACTAACAGACTTAAACCAACTGAAAACTCAGAATGTTTAAGTAATATTTCACATTTACTTATAAAGGTAAATTTAAATGCTGGTTATGAAGTCAGAATAAATTTAAATCAGAACTAATTACTTGGTTTTATCTTTGGAAATCAATGTTTTCAGGAAGGACAGAGGAAGGAAAGCATGTCAACTAAATATGTAATGTCAAGAAGTACTGCCTGGAACATGTAACTTCTGCAAAGGAATCAGATTTATTTAAAACGTCTTCAATTAACTTCAGAAATGGAACAAACTAGAAAGTGCACAGGTCAAAATCCTTTATTGAACTGAGTATTTAAAATACCACTATAGTTGCTGGCAGCTTAGTTTAATATTTCTTATAATCTTCTTCAACAGTAATTTCATCTGCTATATATTATTTTTAGACGGTAATTTTCTTTTTAACCTAGCGACAATATAAATTTGAAGATTTAGGCTTCAGTCTCACCTTAGTCATGTCTTTTCAAAATACCACTTCATTATCTAAGTAATTTGAACCACTGATTGTAAAACAGAGAAATTTCAATTCCTAGTTTATGAAGCTTCTCACAAATTATTCCAAAAGAATATTAATAAAGAAACTGTTACTTAGTATTTTAATGGATATCTTAAAGTGTTTGACAAATACATTATAAAATATGGTACTTATTTCAAGAGCAAGAAGATTAAATCCATTCTTACATAAATTCAAAATCCAGTAGAAAGTTTAAGCATTAACACCTGGGACACCGGGTGCATGAAACATAAGCATTGGTGCCAATGGTTTGCATATGATTAACTTTTTCTTTGATGGATTTTAGACATGAGGAATGACATTAATTAAGTCTCATTCCCATTGCACTAGAATATAGCTTATTAATGACACATTCTTAGGGATATTATTACCATTTTGTCTGATAACTGTGTGGTAACAGATGGTAAATACAGACTTTTGAATGCCTTCCACCAGGATTAATGGTTATTACAGTTACAGACTGAAGGCAAAATAGACCCCATGCTGTATGATTAGCTAGTGTAAGCCACATAAAAAATGCCCTAATTCAGCATAACCCCCACCCCAGTGAAATCAAAAGTTATATTCTTATTCACTTTAGCAGGTTTTGGTTTAAAAGCCTTAAACTATCATCAAAAGTGTTTTCTAGGGACAGTTTACCTTGAGAACAGCACAGAACCTCCCCATCAGAACATGATAACCCTCAGCATCCTCCTTCCCTCCTGCACCTACCTACTCCTTCCCTACTGCTGCTGCAACAGCTGCCATGCCACCCAGCACGACAACTCTGCAAGAGCCTGTACACACTAAAACTGCACTTGTATTGCAGCTTTCACTGCAGGGTTGGGGAAAAACCTCACCACCTAAAAATCATTAGGCCCATTATTTAAAATTTCCGTTTTAAAAGTACTTTCTATTTAAATTTTTACTATTTTATTGTTTTTCCTATTTACATTTTTACTTTCTCTAAGGTAGAAAAAGAATTTAAAATACAGTAGTTTCTTAGTGTAAAAAGTTTTCCATTTTTCATCTTCCTGGCTAGCAATAACGTGAAAAAAAAAGTGAGGTGTTTTATTCCATTTTATGAACCAAAATTATTTTTTTGTTAACTTTTCACAGGCTGCAGTGCTGGGGGCTATGGGAAGCTTTAACAACTTCTGAATAAAAATAATACGGAAATCATTGAAGAAAATTTTAGAGAATCTTCTTTGGATGTCCCACACCTGTCAGTGTTTAAGAGGCATTTGGACAATGCATTTAATACCATGTTTTAGCTTTTGGTCAGCCCTGAAGCGATCAGGCAGTCAGACTATACGATCATTGGACATCTCTTCCAACAGAACTAAACTAGTCTATTCTACGATATGCTATGCTATTCTGCTTCACCAGAATCACATTTCTCTCCATAATAACATTCTAAATAACTGGAACTCTTCCAAATGAATGAAACAATATGCATTCATAAATGTTTTCTTGCAAAGCAACCAAAATCTGTGGAGAGTTCTGAAAGATCTTCTGACTTCTACATGACAACTGAAGTTGGCACAGAGCTCTACTCCACTCTGTTATTAATATACAGGGGAAACAATGCAAGATACAATACCTTCTGTGCTTCATATATTGCCCATTGATATTTCTGATAAAGGCCTCAAGAGAAGACCAATACATGAAATTCAAAACTCTACTAAAGCCTATATGACCAATCAATGTAATTATCAGAACAGACTAGGACAGGGAATAGAATGAGAAATAAAATTATGGTGAGTCAGCTTAAATACAGCAGGAAGTGCCAGATTTATGGCTCTGGAATTCTCTGTTTTTCTTGTGGGGAAAAGAAAAAAAAAAGGAAAAAGAAAGCAGACTGAGCTCCCAAGCTGGGGATCCTGCCCCTTACAATGTAGGAAGCTTTTACAAGGTTATGTGGACTCCTTGGGGAAAAAAAGGGTAGTGAAGCATGCTTATGAGCTCCTTCCTTGAAGCTCACAGAAGGCCTTCACAAACACTTAAAGTAACTTAGCATTGCCTGTAATCGTTCTGTGTTCAAAGCTGACATATAAGCAACCCTAAAACCAGCCTCACAACAACTGTCTTAAGAATTTGCCATATTCATCCAGTCTGTGCCTGAGGGTTCTTAGTGTGAGCGAATTTCTCATTCAGTCCTGCTGTCTCCATGTCAATCTGTCACTTTATCCTCCTCCATATAATACTGGTTTTTACTGGTTTTGACCAATTTCATCTATATTGACAGAGGGGTATAAATACCAAATTTAATTAAGTTCCTATGGATCTTTGAAAATGGATACTGCACAGAAGAAAGAGGTACAAATCAGAACCCCCTTAATGAAAAAGAAACATTATCAAGCAAAAATTTGGGGCTAATCCACATGTGCACAAGTCCACAGTTGCCACAGCAAACATGGTCTCTTCCCATGTGAAAGTATTGTAAAACATGAGAAGAATGTGGGATTATTTCAGGAAAGAATGGAACAGAAGAAATGTCGGAGACCAAAGGCAGATGTAATAGAAACTGGGTTTTTTAGTACTACTCTCAAGAAACATCCTGAAGGATTTTTGTTTCTCTCCATCATGGTACTGGATTTATTTTCTTTAACAATGTGTGTTTCATTTTCTAAACATAACTAAAAGATAATTAGATGAACCAATTTTCAAAGAGATTCACATAATTAAAACTGCAGGAACTGCAAAAAGTCCCACGTGAAATGCACTGCAAAATGTAAGCTTGTAAAAACTGTACATTATTAATTTATTTATATTTAATTAAGGCAAATTTCTCAGATATAGCAACAGGATTTGTACCTGGGGATTTAAATCAATATGTAACTATAAAAATATGTATCAGTATAAATACTGGTTTTGCTAGTACTTCACTTACCCCACATCTGTATTCTAAAAATACTTACACTAGTTCTGTAATACACCAGTTCCTTTTAATATAGCTTAAGCAAAACAGCATTTTCCTAGTATAGTTAATAAAGCTCACTACAGTTTACCTACCAAAGCTCTACCTAAAATAAAGGCAGGCAAAGCAAGTATAGTGTTACAATACTGCTCCAATATCAATACTGAGATGTTAAGAATAGAGAAAGAAAGCCAACAAAAGACCTATGAGTGAAAAGCAGACAAGAAAAGCCAAGGAACATTTAAACTATTTAGCATTTGCATGATAGGCAGCAAAAGCACAACGATAAAATATAGAATTAAATTCTGCATGTATGCGAAAGCATAAGCATTTCTGGCATGCTGAAAATTTACCTGAATTATATGAATATAAGCCTTTATCTGGAAAACAAATATTGAAATGAAGTAGTGTCAGGGAAAAATACATGAATCAATACATGTAACAGGGATGGTTAGAACCTTAAACATCATTATAATTGCTGCTAGAAACTGAAGAGTTTGATATTGTAGGCCACATTCATTCAAAACAATAAAACTCAAGCAGCTAGAAGAAATTAAACCACAAAAATGCCAAGCACTTCTGGATCAACATTTATACTCAGTAGTCACAGAGGACTAGTAGAGCTATTCCAGTCATTTCTAATTCTGAAATACAACCGCACATTTACTACAAGTGTTTAACTTTTTAAGGGCAAAATGTATATTCAACTAGGCATACAACACGAGGTGCTACCCTTAAAGTTACTGCACACTGCTGTTGGCACCTCAGCAGGAAGTTATTAGCAAAACTTTCCCGAGATGTAGCTATGAATCCTACTCTAAATTTAACAGACTCAGAAGTGATTTTTCAGTCAATCTTCTGTCTCCAGCTAGGTCTTGATTTGGTAAATGCATACACACAAGTCTACCTTATCTACCTATCATTGTTACCAGTGAATTTAGGAATCTCAACATGAGCACGATGATTAAATACTTGCAATATCTGATTTGTTGATTGCATTCCTTAGGTCTGTCTGTTTTATGTATTTTACTTTTCCATACAAACATACCAGTTTTGGCAATATAATAGTATGCAAAGATCATGATAATTATGGAATTGTGAATTGTTTACTTTGCATTTGCAGATTTTGAAAATGTGACTTCAATAAGGTAATACGAAGAAGCCAGAAAGTCAGAATAACATGAATAGTATCTTGCCATTAGCAAGACATTACGAATGTTTTTATTGCTTATAGTTGAACAGCTCACAGACACCATCTTAAATAATAAATGATGCACCTCAGATGACAAGATAAGACAGTGTTAGAGGAAAAATGAAAATTTCAATTTCTTGCCAATTGGTGCTGTTAGGGATTCATTGGATGACTAGGTACCTTCTGGCAAGTCACACTTCTTCTGACAGCCAGGTACTAACTGTTTTAATATGTAGGCCATATCACTAAATCATATACTACTTACAATTTCTAACTCTCTGTATTTTCAAAAAACATAATTAATTTTTATGGCCCAGCTCCAGAATTACATTAGGCTCTACAATTTTCAGTGAAAAATTAGGGGGGGGGGGTGTCATTCAGCATAATTTACAAACTTTTAGATGAGAGCTTTACTGCATAACTTCTCTAATATTTGTATTCCTTGGTATTAAGCTCTTCCAATTATGAATTTCATTAGAAACTGGCTCTTTTTTTTCCTACAAAATTATGAAAAATGTAGTATGCGGAAGTTTTCTAGCTTACTCCGGCAACATCTGAAAGTCACCAAAGGTTCAAGTGCCATCCAAAACCAAAAAAAAAAACCCAGAAAAAATCAACACAATCTAGAAATTATTTACATAATTAAAAATTATGGACTTTCTGAATTTAACTTCTGGAAAGATCTGTAAAAGGGTAGGTCTTCTAGAAGAGCACAAGAGTATAAAAATACTGGGATTATAATGGGAGTGAGGACTAAGAAAGCCATGTTTGCTCCTGTATGATTACAACACAGAAAGGAAAAAGTCAGAACAGTATTAAACCCATCTGAAAACTTCATTAGAACCATCACACTGTTATATGATAGTTTATTATGCTTCAACAATTAAAAAAAAATACACACTACCTTTAGCCAGAAAAGGAAGCTACTGTATGGACCTATGTGCTTTAAGAACCTTTTTAAAGGTCAACTGACTTGCTCTTTATGGACTGCCTAGCAAGGTTACTTTAGCTATCCACTGAGTTATTTTAACAAAGAATATTGCTTTTTTGTCATCATTACATGACAGAATAGTAGTTCAATAACATGATTCTATCAAGTAACCAGAATAACAATGCTATAAATAATAAAATTCCCTTAAACTGCTTCAAAAGATGATTTTACATATTTTTGTAGTTTAATTACAATTCAGTAAATTTATTTTAAAATTTTCAAACAGCACAGAATTAATATATTAAATATTTTTTTAATTAGGAAAAATAAAAATATTCTGATAGTTTAAGGCCTTTTCAGACACCCCTGTATCATGCTAAATACCTTTTAATTAAAGTATTTAATAAACCATAGATGTACAATAAATATAACAAATAAATCAAAGATGTATAATAAATACAATACTGATATATATACATCTGTATTCTATGAACAAAAATTCAATGCATGCAAACAAAGATAACATGCCCAACGCCTGGGCTCCATAAAAGAAAGAGAAAAATTAAGGATGAAGCATGAAAGAGAAAAATAAGTGTTATTATTGCTCTCTAGGATAAAATTCTTATAATACATTCATCATTCACAGTCTGTGCCACTGACCATAAAATGCTCCATATTATAATTTGAAAAAAAGTCACTGATGTATGTTTACATTGAGTACAACTCATTTGCTAGTCAACAGCATTATTATAATTCCCTCAAGTAAGATTCAGTGACATTGATTTAAAATTATCGTAATGACTTACTATATTCATAACAAACCAAAAAGAAATTGCTGAGACAGAAAGAACCTGATTCTACAATAAAAGGAGACTCCACAGAGTTCCAAGAAAGTCAATAGCTTTCATTGGAAGACTGACATTTAAAACGCAGGGACTCAGATTTCACAGGGTTAAGTTTCAGACATGTTGTAATTAATTATTATTAAACTTTAATGATTTTGGTACTACCGCCTGTATCTTTTAATGTTCTACAATATAGATTTGAAAATTTCAACATTTAAATAATGGAGGAGAGGGCTTGAGTTAACAGTTAAAACATTCAACTCATCTTTGATTTGACAGTACAGCCACGGAACTTTAAAAAAATAAACAAGCCTAAGCACCCACCAATGACAAGGTCATCCAAAAATGTTTTTCAAAAATTAATAAGGAATGGGTCCTTTATTTGTTAATTCAGTCTATCAATTTGTTTTTTTCTAGTCACATGTAATAATTTTTAGCATATTAAAGTCTCAGCATTGACCCAGAAAATATAGTCTGACTTAGGAAAATGTACAAAGCCAACGAAAGAAGATGATAAAAACTTTTCATGTGATTCAAAACACATTTCTTATGCATTAAAGAATTTTTTATTCCCATCTGAGCGAATAAGTAAAATTTGGAAAAGAAATGTTATATATAGGTTTTTGCACACTATATACAGATATTTTTTATAAAACATAACCATACTCCATTTTTGTCCCCACAGTTTAAATACTCATTACTGTAATTTCTCCCCCTCCAGATTTTTTTTATATGCCTTAAGAATCATGAAACTCAGTGAATGGAGTCATCTATTACTATCATTCTAAAAGTAATGAATGTCAAATTCCATTTAAAGGAAAGCTACTTTGCAGTCTAATTTACAATTATTTTGATCCTTCTGATTTTTCTGGTGATTTTTCTGCAGCCGCTCTGCGGAGAAGGAGCTGGGAGTTGTGGTAGAGAGCAAGTTGGCCATGAGCCAGCAATGTGCCCTCGAGACCAAGAAGCCAATGGTAGCCTGGGGTGCACTAAGAAGAGTGCGGCCAGCAGGTCAAGGCAGGTTCTCTTCCCTCTCTACTCTGCCCTGGTGAGGCCACATCTGCAGTGCTGTGCCAGGTTCTGGGCTCCTCAGTTCAAGAGAGATAAGGAACTACTGGAAAGAGTCCAGCAGAGGGCCAAGAGGATGATGAGGGGACTGGAGCATCTCCTACGAGGAAGGGCTGAGAGACCTGGGGCTCTTTAGCCTGCAGAAGAGAAGACTGAGAGGGGCTCTTATCAATGCTTATAAATATCTAAAGGGTGGGTGTCAAGAGGATGGGGCCAGGCTCTTTTCAGTGGTGTCCAGTGACAGGACACAGGTCAATGGGCACAAACTGGAGCACAGGAAGTTCCACCTAAACATGAGGAAAAACTTCTTTACTCTGACGGTGACAGAGCACTGCAACAGGCTGCCCAGGGAGGTTGTGGACTCTCCTTCCCTGGGGATATGCAAAACCCACCTGGATGCAGTCCTGTGCAACCTGCTCTAGGAGAACCTGCTTTAGCAGGGAGGTTGAAGTAGATGATCTCCAGAGGTCCCTTCCAATGCCTACCATTCTGTGATTCTGTGTTCTATTCTTGAAAAAAATACAATTTGATCCACCATTTTGGACTTCTATATGTTGATTTCCAAACACTGACATTTCTAAAATCTTTTGGACCTTTTTTTCAGCAAAGTTTCTCTCACTTATATTTACTACTTTTTCCTTAACTGAGGATGCTCAAAGTACAAAACTTCACTTTTCTTTTTCAAACTCTATTGTGCATTCTCATGGCAACTAAAAGCTCTCCTTCCACCGCTGTGCATACCTATGCTGTAACTAGAGATCTGGTTTTACGGTTATATTCTCATTTCCTCCCTTGTTTGGGAATTTATCTGTTATCTACACTGTACACCCACTCTCTGAGGTATGCATATCAATAATTCAGACAGCTTGGATTTAAAGCTGCAAAATCTGACTTAGAAAAGTAGTGTCAGTTACTTTTGAATCCTAAGTAGCAGGGAAATTCTTAAAATACTTGAAGTAAAACATAATCTGCTTCTAAAATGAATTCAGAGTGAGTACAAAACTAAAAACATTTGTTGTTTTTCAAAATGCACAATAATCCAGTATTCTTTATCAAATAAACAGCACAAGCTCACACTGCACAGATGCACACATTACATGGACGTAACTGTAAAAGACTATGTAAGAATGTCTGAGATCCAATTTGATGTCTGTTAGCTCTGTTCTGGGCTACATGGAGAGGAAGTAATTTTTGATTTGCAATTCCATGGTATAAACCCTGCTTGATTTCTGTATCAGCTCTCAGTAGTAATGCTAACAATAACTTCCATCCCATTGATCCTAACTCTGAACACAACATTCAAACCACATTCAATTTTCAATGTAGTCTGTAGTAAGCCTCTTACCTAAGGTGGGATGGAACAATAATACTGTGGTGTAACCAACAACAGGAATTCCCAAACATTTTTTAAAATAATCTTTAATTTTCTGTTTACAGAAATTTTAATTTTCTGCCTTTTCAGAGGCAATATTAAAAGAATTTCAGTTTGTCTGTAATTCCAGTTAATGCTATCTGGAATTCTTAACATATGGCTGATTTTATGTCAAATATTAGAGAAAATTAATCCATTTTAAAAATGCAAAATTTCCGCACGATAAGTAAAACAGACCTACTCATTGCCTCACATTTCACATAAGAAAAAGCTTAAAATAAACTCATTGGATAAAAACCAGTCAGTTTATGAAAATCTGAAATATAATTAGCTGAAAGACCTAGTAAGTCGCAATCTTATTTTCTGTATTAGTTTCAGTTTCTAAGTAGATGTCTTTCAAAAAATACTAAGGAAAAAGCATTGTAATGATCCTTCATCGCTAGGAAGTTAATGGATTGTATGGATCAGAGGACTGAGCAAGAGAAGGTGGACAGCTGGCTTAGAACAGTCTGTACCACAACATAATGCCCATTTAAAGATATTGAGATATATATATATGTAGACACTAAGCTACTGTCTCTGAAAGCTGGTTCCTAAAAAGAATGGTATATGAGGCTCTGTGGGAAGCTTGCACTTTGCTACTGGCTATCTGTAAATATAGGAGTTCAGTCTTCAGGGCTGACACTTTGCTCTTCTTCAAGAACACTACAATTCGGTGATATTAAAAAGAGAATATAAGCAAGTGGTAAGTGTAGGTGGTTCTTTTGAACTACCTGTGGAGAATAACATTTAAGTATTGTCTTCAAATATACTCATTGGACATTTGGCATTCATGAAGGTAAGAAAGCTTGGACATGTAGATGTGTATTTATACAAACAACAACCAAGCTTGTAATTAAAAATATCTCTCTTGCTATTTCTCCCACTAACAATTTTTAGGAGGCAGGCAATAAAGTACTTCACATCGTACTCACTATTTCTATACATACAAGCATCACAGAAATGAACAAAAGGTGGGAGGACTGAACTGCTGAGATTTTGCGGCCCCAGAAATTGAAATCAGCCTACTGTGTAACAGCACAGTAAGTGTTCTAAGCTGTACTTTGAAAAAGATAGACAAACTTGCTAGATATGCCTTGCCTTCATTTCTGGAGGTGTTTTTCATATTGTCATAATGTGCTAATGGATAACATCCTCTGTTCCATCATATACAAGATTCATTATTGAAAGATATAAAAAGAGCTTCAGACACAAGAAACTAAGATACTAATTTTAACTTAATAGTCTTTCAAAACCTCAAAAAAAAAAAAAAAGAAAATAACTGGACTTCTGTATTTTATTAATATATTATAAATATTTTGCTTAGCAAACAGTCATGAGATGTGCTGTCTGCCCTTCACCAGTCCCCTGGTGATGACGTTTAGGTTGGGAAGGGCTTTTTTGGAGGCCATATGGTGCAACACCTGTTTCAGGCTAGGATAACTCACATTGCATTGCTTACGGCCTTGTCCAATTGAGTTCTGGATATCTCCAATAAGATACTCCACCACCTCTCTGGACACCAAGAAATACTTTTATTTACATTTCAGAGGTGTGACAACAATTAAAAAAAACCTGTATTTTTTTAATTGCTGAATGGGTAGTACTACCGGAACTCTGACCGGATGCTAAATTTCCATCTGGATGCACTTCCAGTCCCCAAAAAGGAGGGACTTTAATTCCAAGAGACCTTGTTCTGTACATGTAAAACTATCTCTAGTCAAGAGTTTAAACCGAAAATTATTTATGACACACAAAGATCCATGAAGTACATATATTCTCAGGACATTAGAGAAAATCCATCCTTATGGGATTCCAGTCTCAGTACAAAAGCAAATAGTATACTTTATTGCAGGAGTATGTGAATTCTCCAGCAATCACAGTGCATGTCTGACACTGCTTATTTGGTTGAAGTTTTTAGAACCTCAGGTTGTCAAAATACCACTCTAGGAGCAGTCAGTCTAAATCATCTTCATGGAAAAGCAGGACTTCTACAGCGAATCTTAGTGTTTCACTAAACTAGAATTTTTGATAAGTCCTTCCCTCTGCGTTTCCAGACAAGCATATAAGAATGTTCAGTTGAGCCCATGTATTAGTATTAGTATTTATTATTAGTAGTATTATACTATTTAAAAAATGTACCGATTTTCAAATTTTGAGTCAGTATCATTGTACAAATCTTCAGTCAAGTATTGCCACAACCTTTTCCAAAACAAAGCAGTTACTGTTTTATTCATTTTTCATGGCAGTTATTTATTGCACAGACAGGAATTACTGTAAACAAACAGGGTTTGTTTGCAGGACTGCATATTTCCTGAAAACCAGAATTTCACTAACTTCACATGCAAAGGGATACTGAAATGCCCGGCTGGTCTGTAAAAGTAATTTTACATGGAAAACATAACTTCCTAAAATGTGTTGCAAGATGGCAGAAAAGACAGAAGAAAAATAATTCAAAAACTTTACTTAAACAACAGTCATGGCACTTGAGAAGACAGAAGAGGACTGAAGTGAAACAGAACTCTTTACCTGTTAACTGTCATTTCTTTCCTCCTTTTGTGGAAAAGTATAATCTTACAGCCTGAAGGGTATGAACTGTAACTCTCTGTTACTGTATCTATCTCAGAATATTATGATATGGAGCATTTTAATCCTTCTCACCATCCAGTGCACAGACACAAAAACTGTCAACTACTTGAAATCCTTATATACAAGGGATTATTTAATAGAGAATCCACATAGAACACATGAAATATCCAAGCTTTTTTGCGTCACTTCACATGCACGTTTCTGTGAGTTTGTGTGTAACATATGCATGCACACACACACTCACATACAAGGACTCAAAAAACCCCAAAGAATTCTTAGTAATAGTTGTAGGGTTGTTGGGGTTTCTTTTTGTATCAGTATCAACTGATATTTTATAAAGTTAATAGCTTTAAATCACTGACAGTACTGAACAGTTAAACTAGAGAAACAATGAAGTATTAAGGAAAGAGATTTTCAGCCTTTACTGTCTTATTCTTATGTATCTATTTTTATTAGCACATTTTATATACTCTATTTTCAAAATATCTACTGATAACATCAAACTACTGTGGATCAAGTACACCAAACTCTACAAAATAGAATTTGAAGAGAAATTCCACTAGTGAATGTAACCACGTAAAATAGTATCAAAACAATGCAATAGGCCATGGTATTAATTTAGCTACATATGATGTTAGATACAGGTCACTTTACCTTTAATAAGTATAAGCTAAAGAAAAAGGTCTTGCACATTCACTTTTAGTTAAACAATGAAATTATATACATAATATAGGAAATATTAAAGATAAAAAAGCACATTGCAAAAGACCAATAAAATTTGCTCAAGCTCCGGATCTGAATTAGGTAATCTCATAAGAAAAAAATGACATATTGCACAGTGTTCAATATGACTATTTGTAGCACATCAGACTCATCATAAATGACTTCATTCATAACAGCTATAAATGAACATGGAAATTCCATCAGCTTCCCATCTACAAGAATTTAATATATTTTTTACATTAGTTCAAATGAGCTATACACAGTGTGTAAAAATAACAACCTACTTTGTAACCTCCGTGTGGGGCTCTCGCCATGGAGTTGTCTGCGTGGCAAATATGGTGAGGGGTGGGGAAGTGGCAATGAAGAGACATCATGCGTTTGAAGTTTGTACCAGTGAGGTTCATCATCTAGTAACGCTGTTTCTAATTCAATAAGAATCTAAAAAAGAAAAAATGGTTAAAAGTAGGAAACCATTACATAACAGAATATTTTAAAACAGGTATGTCCATCAATTTTATTCTATTATTCTCTTATTGCGAAGGACTTTGCCTGAAGTTTTATAAAAGTATCACGTTTAATACAAAAGGAGTTCCTGTGCCTTTTACAACACTAAATATATGACAAATCTTTCACAAAACCTTTATTATCTTATGACAACCTTTACAGCATTTAAATATCTTGTAGCAAGTTCGTCAGCAACTTCCAGCATTTTGGTAAAATACAACTACAGGTAATATGGATTTTAATAAACAATTCTAAAAGAAATTGAGATATCATGTGCATGCTGCCACTAAAACAGAGCAAACACAGAGAGAATCTTATATCAATACTATGTGCTAAATGCAAGATCACCATCAGTTTACTACTAAGTAAAATAAGGACAACAATTTAAAACAGTTTTGCTTTGCTATATTTAATAATTTTTTCAAAAATACTTTATCTTGATATGAATATGTGAGCAACTATATTCTATAGTAACCACCAAGAATTGTATACCTCTCCTAAAAATTCGCTTTCTTCCTCTCGAACTCGTGCTTGGTCCCAAAGAGTAATTTCTAACATTCGTTCTCTAAACTCTCTCCGATGTACTGGAGAATAAATGAATGTCTGATTCCACTTAGGTTCCAAGGTTTTCTTTACTGTTTTTGTTCTTCTTTTATTTTTATCACTGGAAAAAAACCCAACAATTAAATATTAAAAATGTTCAAAAGACCATTATACTGTAATAAGTAGTAACTCTTAAATCAGCAGTACATTTTGTAGTATTATAGGCACTATAATCTATGTCAGGATTAGTCCTTTATGATAAAATAAAGTTCAGCACATATATTGAGGATAATTCATAACTTCATATTAAGAACAAAAGTTAGGTGATTTCCAATTCATGTGCCAATTCCAATTTTAAGACGTTCCCTGAAGAACAGAAATTTTTTAATATGTTTATGTTTAATATGGTTGTGTTTAACCCGGTTTTGTGAAGCAAAATATACTTCTGTAAATGGGATCTCCACGAGGCACAGTCTGACAGTAGAACACGTATGCAGACAGCATTGGCCATATCAAAAATCTATATTTGAGATAAATGAGCCAGCTGATTCACTCAAGTTTCCAGTCCTACACCATCTGACTCTTAAACTGCAGAGCAAGAGAGCAGCTGGCCCACATGAAGAAATGATCAGGTGGCTGCGGGCAGTGCAGGGCCTTCTCCATGGTGTTTTCCTGAATAAGGGCTCCACAGCTGAGAAACCAGAAGCCCTTAGAATTAGTTACATGTCTTTTTCCAGCAGCACTGGAAGGAATAGTGTTCTCAAAACAGTGCCCCCAAATCTTTTGGGTTACCCCAAGGAGTCACCCAGGCTGAAGGTGGATCTCCACTACAAGGTTGGGCTTATGTTTTGAAGCCAAATGAGGTCTCCATGCAAGGCAACCATGGAATCCCCTGGCTCTGGCTCCAGGGTGTTGTTGAAAGCAATGTGTTTTGCAGAATATTTCTGCCTGAAAGAATTAATATTTTCTGATGGAAACCAGTTTCCTTGAAAAACACCCATGTTCCTTCTACTGAGAATACTGACAAGAGTTCTCATGACAATGCTTAATTTAAACCTGCCAATTGCTGCATAACGCAGCTGTGGTGGTAATTTATGTGGATCTTTTAATATGGCAATGCAGATATTGTCCATTTGCTAAGACTGGCAACTGTAATACAATTATTGTATCTCTGAACTGTTATTTAGAAGCTGGATCAAAATATTACCTAAGAAATAATATTTTAGACATACTGTTAAAACAAATAATGTAATTATTTCTATTATACTAAAGATTTGTTTACCCTTGAGAACTGAAGTAAGTTACATTGGACAAGCTTTTCCAGTGAAATTTGTTTAATCAGTATCTTCATCTAATTAAACGCTTGACTTAATTTAAGTGTATTTTACCTCTAGCACATTTCCTACTACACGAGATATATATTGTTGCTTACTTAGTTTTTACCACTAAGGAAAGGAAAATTAATTTGCATGTCAGAATAAAAACACAATTCAATAAGACAAATTGCTGATTCTTACATAAATGATAGAAAACACACACAATAATTAAAGAAAAAATTCTGAATACTTCACATAAATGGGAAACATTTATACATATAAATGTACAGCATAATAAAATTTAATGTTATGTAACTTTCCTATCTGTATATTTAAAACAATTTAATTAAATATTTTCCTTCTATGTATTTTTAGTTATTATATCTTACATTGTGAAGCATTCTGAACCAGACATTTGGTAGCTTTATTAATCTTGAAAAAGCACATAAGATAATTTAAGCAGACCTGATTCTCTGTTTAGGACAGCTTCAGCATCTCTAAACACACTACAGCAATTTGAACAAACTAAGAACCAAGTCCAATCGTCCAAATATTGGTGAGCCCAAGACAATCCATCCAAAAACTTTTTGTCATCAATGATACAGCAAATTATGTAGCCAAAGAAAATTTCCTGGTTAACATATGTGTACAATGAAAGTAGAAAACCAGTGCCTTCCAAAATACTGAACAGCTTTAATTGCTGCTGAAGTCAATTGGTCCTGGAGATAGTTAGCTTCTTCCCAGTTTAGCTATTAGGAAAAGCAAAAGATGTAAAAATATAAACTGTAAAGTTACATCCTATTCTACAGATTGAGCAATCCACTAGTCGATCTTTTATATACTGAGTTAGGTTAAATCTTTGAATTATTTGGTTGATACACCAAAAAATAAAGCTAAACATGTTACTTTACTGACACAACCTGCGGAAATACCAACAAAAGTATCAATTTGGAAAACGTTATTGCCTTTGCTATTCTTCCCTCCATCTAAGTTGACATGGCAGAAAATCATGGAAAAAATGAAGGAACTATTCAAGAATAAGGGTCCCTACCACAGTTTAATTTTCCCTAAACGCATATATAATGCCAGTCTAGATTAATATCAGTCCTGTGCTTTAGGGGAAGTTTTCAGGGAGATCTCAACTGAGTCCCCTTTAGCCTTAACTCACTTACACTGTGATATGAAAACTACAGGTTTCCAGACGCCAAATCTATTCTTGCTTTGTTGTGTAAATGTGGGTCAAACCAAACTGCTGGACTGATCAGTCCAGAAATATATGAACCTAACTTTGTAGCATTTTCTTTGGACTAGACAGGAATAACTGTCATAGGAAATAAGGGCATTATAAAACACGAACAACGTTCTTTGCAAATAACAGATACCCACGTAATGACATATGTTTACCTTTCCTTTTCTATTTGGTATTGAATAAAATATCCAGTGAAAATGAGTTTGTGTTTAGCATTCAAAGACACGTTGCTGTTACACAGCATGTTCAATAAAGAAACTCCAAACCGTAAGATTTTTCCATATACGTATGACCAGTAAAGTCATCTGTGCGTGTCATCTCAGTATCAGACTAATTCTTACTCAAATGTTTCTTATCTTTGTGTTCACCCTACCTTCTATCTGGAAGAAAGTAAATTTTAACATAAGGATTCCTTGGCCTCCCATCTTCCCTTGAAGGAAGATCCTTTGCTCCCAATATTGTCACTATTAACTGATGACCAACCTTGTCATACCACAGTTTTATCTGTAATGAGAAAATAGTAATTAGTGAACTCATTTCCAGAACAAAGCAGCATATTAATCCTTAAAACTAATTTTGCTTATAGGCTTCTATTAAACAGAAAATATCATGTTCTACTTTATAACAAAGCATAAAAATAAATTAATACTATAATAGCTTCAGTATGTACCAGGAGTCACTAGTTTTTAACAACTCTGTACAATAAGTACATTATTTCATACTAATTGTTTTTCACGTGGTGCTTTGGTTAGGATTATTTTATCTTGGCAGTGATATTGTATTACTTGCATTACTGATGTATGGTATTCATATATATACATTTCTAAGGAGTTTACGCACAATGAATGAATGAATTTTTCATGTCATGTTGTGCTGGAAAGACTATGGGATAAGACCATAAATATTTCAAATCTTTAACTGTTTTTCAAGATGCAGAGCCTCATGCTGAAATTGTATAAGCCCTCAAGAAACTGTGAGAGAGGGAAGCTCAGTAGTCCAACCCTCTTCACAGTCCTCTCAGCAACAACAAGGCAAAAACTACTGTTACTCATCTGTAGAAACTATTATTAGTCTTAGATTTGGTCTGCTATCCTTTTTTACTACAGTCATTAGAAGTTGCTATTTAGCTCTTTCAGATTGAATACAACTGCTGCAAATACATTATTCAAGGAGAGGATACACCTACTTTAGAGCAGTCACTGTGGAACGAGGAAATGGTGCAGCAAGGACAAAACAAAGCTTTCCAAATAGCCAGGGAGTCATTACATGGTGGTACCACTGCAGTGTCATTAACTACAGCTGACAGAGGCTCTCTTCATGGGGAGTTTGCCAGAGGACAAACTAGGACATTTAAAGGAAAGACGGACCCTGTCTGAACTTAATGGAATCAAAGAGGATAATTCAAAAATCCACACCTAACCAAGCAGTGCACCTTTAGGCATGAATATACGCTGGCTAAGGTAAACATAACCAGTGGAAAGCGCACTTTCTATGGAGCGCATCTCACATCATTTCAGAGACAGGGTCTCCATCTGCTGTCATAGCTCCTCATCTTCGGTCTTTCAGTCACATAAAGAAAGGGTTTGATGCAATTCTCAAGACTTTTGACCCACTAACAGGAGGCTGACTTACCTTCCTGCCATTCATAATACTTCAGTGAGATTACGCTAAGACCAACCAACTCAATCAGTGGTGGCAGTGAACATCTTTCTTCTCCATTACTTTAGATATTGCAGCTCCTATAGCCGCCAACCAGCAGTGTTCAAATAGACAGTAAAATGGGAGGATAGCTGTCCTCTATTATCATGCCATTGGCCATACTAATGACTTTATAGGTTTCTTGTACCAACAGTTAAAGGGCTCTGTGGCTACTAAAGCAGAAAATTGTGTGAGAGAAATTATCCTTAATACGTCAGATTTAAAGAGTTCTAGATGCTGTTCCCACATTCCAGCAAAGCAAGTGGCTTTGTCAGTATTTTTACTAAACTGAGAATTGCCTGGACTACTGGGTACCTTCATTCAGCTACGGATCCCAAGCAGAAAGCTTTGCACTAACTGTATGAATCCAAAGCAAAGCTTTAATGACCTCTGAAGTGCAAGTCAACTTAAATGTTCTCTGACACTAGATGTATCCACCCACAGGCTTCCTTGGGAGTCCTTGGGCAAAGGACAGACTTCACTAGTCCCACACCTCAAGGGGATTAGCACTGAAGACAGTCTTTTTCGTTTGCTTTTTTGGGAAAAATTATCCTTGCTTAAGCAGAATGCAGCATATTTGTGATCCACACACTATAACAAACTGTGACTGAGTAAAGGTGAGATAATCTAGACATGGGTGCTAAAAATACAACCAGAATTATGTGTTCATGTTCAGACTAAATATTTCTTTGCTATATATGTTTCTGACTGAATTTTTGCAGGAAAGCTTCAGTCAAAATATTTGGAGAATTACTCTAAGCAGAAAGTTAAATCATCTGACACCATTTCTTTGGGATGCTCTAACATCTGTGTTTTGGGACAAGAACTCAAAATTTGCATTGACTTATACCTTCTACTTTTTTCTTGATGCTCTGAAAAAAATCAGAAAAACTTGTACATAATGGGCGTATTTTCCCTGTAATTCAGCTTGTTACAGGAAAGGTGAGGAGGCAGAATTATGACCAGAAGGCACTCTCTCCCATGTTCACACTGCTAGCACTCCAATATATAGCACAGGCTCTTGTAACCCAAGAAGTCATTTGACTTGCATACAAAGAGAAGAAAGGATGAAACTGGGAGTGAGAGAATGGACAAAGTACCCCATGGAGGGGAGGATGGGATTGCATTCTCATGGGGTTAGAAGAACAGACAAATCAGAAACTGCTTTAGGATTACTGGGAAAGTAAAGGAAACAGAATACTTCTTGGTGAAAGACAGCAAGAACGGAGCCACTAATGTCAGGGACCATAGAAGAACAGAGGGGCAAAAAGAGACTGAATGAGAGAAATGGAATGAGGTGACAAAAGAACCAGCCATTCTGTAACTGGCGCAAAATATTTTGCACACAGAGATTGAGATGAAAAAAATCTGAGAAGAAGTCAAGGCAGAAAATGGGAAAGGAAAATGAGAAACAAGGAGTTAGACTAGCACATCAAACATGGAAAAAGAGTTTGGGAATAGGACTGATCTAATTCTGACTCTCTTGTGCATAAGCATTATGAGAATATTTGGATGGTATGGTATTTTCCTACACGAAACTTTTTTTTCTAGTTACAAGGAAGACAGCCAGGTGTAGTCCAAGAGGAATGGATTCCATCCCTTCCTCTTTCCCAGAGCTCTTGTGTATTGAGGGGTGGATCCCTTAAAACATTTCAAAAGGTATTTACAAATCGCATGTTCTTCATTGTCTGGGAGCCTGGCAGGAGACCCTGGAGCTGATTTGTAGTGCTAAGTAAAGCTTTGGAATTGAAGTCTGAGGTGTGAATTATGCCTGGACAGAACCTGGTTGTCTCAGACTATGATCATAGTTTCTTAGTTCTTAATCAATAATGCAGGACAAACTTACCATGCCTCATAGAATACTATATATATTTTATGTTGTGAAATAAACATGGGACAGCACATATATAACAGAAAAGTTGATGAGGAAATTATTTTTTTCCTTTACAGCTTTGTTGAGTCATACACAGGAAAGATTCCTAACACTAAACAGTGAAGAACATTGAATTATTCAATCCATAGGGTGAAAGTCCCACAAGAATGTACAGGTGTGATGCTCAGCACTGAAAGACTTAAGCAGCTGACTAATAGAGCAGAATCTACAAATCCTCAATTCAGCATTTTTTTACACACGCAGGAATGGCACTTTTAAAAGCTTAGAACTTCTATGAAACTGCAATGATGCAATCCCAGTCTAAACGAAGGAAAGGGGAAACCTAAAATTACAACACGTAATATATACCACAGGAAAACCATGCTGGTTGATGCTAATGTGGAGGCTAACACCTGTATCAGATTTCTTGAATAGAGCTTTGTCTATCTAGACAATTTAGGATGTAGGCACCTAAAATTCACTTAGAAAGTGATTCAACACAAATGCTTTCTAAAGATCTTTCCACTTAGTGTTGAAGTCTTGGAAGCTTACTTGCCACACACTTTCTCGTATGCTTTCCTTCCCTAGGCTCCTTCCCTAGGCAGATGTGCACCTAAAATTCTTGACTAAACTTCAATTGTAACATACATTCAGGCAAACAGGGCATCTGAATCCAATGCATCCTGAAATTGTGAGATGGTCTGTTATCCACAGCGGTGCATTTGCTGCACTTCTTGAGACAGGCTTCCAGGTAAGACCACCTGCCACACAGTGCAAGAAACAAGAACTCTTCTGCAGTCAGGTGATGAAAGTAGTCATCAGGGAGCAACAGAGATGAAGGTCTGGTTCCAGATTTGTAGGATTCTTTCTGGTTTTTAACCAATAGTGGTCTAATACGCAATCAGTACACATTCTGAGTAGCAGGTCTGGAATCTGCTACACTAAAATTAAGCTTTCTTTAGTGTCACCACACACTTATATTCACAGCCACGCACCTCAGCTTCAGATGAGACCTTAGAGAAGAAAGGGACCTGCAATAGCTTGATATTAAAGGCACTTTTCTGGCAGGGCTTAAACCACAGATACCCTGTTTCTGGAATGAGCCTTTTACACATAGAGCAGTATATAAAAGCTGACCGCTGGTGTTGCATTCTCGGAAGTGAGGATGCAGGTATCTAGTATTGGTCCTCTGTCATCTCAGAAGACAACTCCTCCCTCTGGAGAATCAGCTTACCCTCTGGAGTAGCCTAAGTTTCAAATAGAGTTAATGGGGATAGGTGTCCTTTATTTGGGCTGGATCACTCCCTGCAGTTATTGACATAGATTTTTCCTTCAAATGCGCAAGTCTAAGCTCTTCCCCAAGGCACCTCAGACTTACTTGAAACTAGCGTAAGTTAAGTTATATAGATTAAAGACATAAATTCAGTTAACTAGATTTCATCCTTTTTCTTCTAGATCTCATCTTGACTAGAAATTTTATTCAGAGCACTGACTGAGATCAGAGTTATAGAAGAGAAGTAATCATATAATTAGGACCCATGCTTTAATATATATCCAAAAGGGAAATCATTTAAGAAAATCTAGATAATATTACTGACACTTCCTATGTTCCTATCTCATGAATGCTTGACTGTTTGCTTAACTATGCAATTCTGGTGTGGTTTTGTTTACAGCACATACAGGCACACCGTATCTTAAGTGAAAACATCAGGTTTCAAACCAGAGAATATTAGAAGTTTTTAATTCTTTGCTACACTTTATTTCTTTATTTGTTATAGGGGGGTTGCTTCATGAATCTCATGGAAAAGAGATAAAACTTGTTCCACTGGGAGAGACCACAAGCCCTGCAGCTTGATTTTTAGCGCCACAGCCTACAAAAACATCACTGGGTTTGAGACACAGCCAGCCAGGCATTTTTGTTCTGTTGTTCATTATAATGTTTCACGGAACCTACACAGCTGTTTGTAAGTAATATTTTGAAACTGAGATACTACTTTTCTTTCTTTGCATTATTCTGAAACAAAAGATACACCAGCAGGATCAGTTTATTTTTAAAAATGCTTACAGAAACCATTTTATTTGGACTTAAGCCTATGTAGATGCAGAAACTGCCCTGACATGGTAAAGTCTTCAGTGTAGCTGAGGTGAGCTTTGGATGTTGTTAAACATACTTCTAACAAATCCTGACTACTGAGGGTTGCTAAACCAAACTATTATTGCTGTCTGTTTCAGTTGCTGTCTGATATGCTGGAAAAAATACAAGAAAAACCTGTCAAATTGAAGAGCTTCTAGAATATGACGGCCAGAAAATTATTGAGGTATTTAGGCTGCCCTAATCTAGATTTCTTTAGTGGTTTCATCCTGATTTTGATAATGCCAAATAGATGCATGCATGTGTTTTTATATATGATCAAAAATACTGATGTTTTGTATTAAAGCAAAAAAAGACATTTTTGAAGTTAGAAAAAACCCAGTAGTTTCATGGCAATTCTGGCTCAAAAGGAGGCTCCACCAAGTAAACAAGAGATGTTGCATGGAAAACACAAATTTAAGAACAGATCATTCTCTACAAAGATATTGAAAAGAATCACCCTATAAGTCAGAAAATTGCTGGTATGCCAAACAATCTAAAAGTTTAGGAAATAAATACACACTTTTCCGAGTACTGTAGAATTAGTAAAAATTCAGGAAAAGGGTGCACAGTAGGGAAAAATGAAATTGAGTGGTTTTCCTCCTAATAAAATAACAACAGTGAGGTTTTATTCATCCAGTGATACAAGAGCTAGAAAATGAATGGAATGACATGGAGGGAAGTGTGGAAGAGGAACTTGTGCCAGAGTCTGTGACATTTATCACCAGGATCAGTTTCAGACTAACGAGTAAAGAAGATGCAAGCAAGAATAAAGATGTGCATTTCCTGTTGAGAGCAATGAAACAAATAGGTATAAACAGAATGTTTGTAGATCCTCATTCTTGTAGGGAATTCTACAGACACAGCTATTCCACATCCACACCACAGCCCACAATGTAATGTATACTTCCTGACAACCATAAACAACAGCTCAGAGCTCTGAGTTAGCTAATTTCTCATGCCAAAAAGTAACCATAGTTCTGCACTGCTGCTGGACTGCTTCTAATACCCTTGTTTAAAGATCACTGGAGAATTTCTGTTCTTCTCTGCCGCCTGCATTGTAAGACATCTTAAATTAATCCATTTTAAACTGTCTCCCATCCCTACTAAAAGTGGGCAGACGGAGGACTTTTTGTTTCAGTCTAGTTGTAAAGATGTTGCCAAGGTCACAAGTTTGAGTTTTTCAGGAAATTTTGTCACAAACGGTATGTTTAGCTTTGACTGTTACCGAGCTCTGCAAAAAAACTGAGAGGTCCACAATGACTCCACAGACATTGTACAGCAACAAAATTGGGGCTAAAGACAAGTCTTACCTACAATAACAAAACCAGGTCAACCAGAGGTGAGAAAGTAAGCCTTATACACTTTCACCTCTTGCTGGATATTCTATATCAAGCATTACATTTGTTTTATTTTCTTAAATGACTACCATAGTCATTTGATCAAAGTAATTTTTTTTCATTAGAGAATATTAGTCTAAGTAGCACTGACAATTTTTATGTCTATTTCTTTATTTTATATAATGTGATTAAAATAAGGAACTACTACATATTACTTCTACATTACAGTATTTGATGAAAGATGCAGGTTTCAGGCAGACATTTCCTTTTTCAATTAAACAATCAATTGTCATATAATTTATGAATTTATTTTGCACATCTCTAAAAAGAAAATAAATATTAAGACTACTTATGTCTTATACAATATTTACCTTTATGAACTACTTAACGATTTGTGATTGAATTTGTACTCCTCTGATTTCATTACCATGAGCAGAATCCAATTTTCTTAATCACGCTAAAGTATGTCTTAAATTTTTAATACAAAGCCAGTTTATGTCAATAGCACATAATAATATGTTAACTTAAAACATACTATCAAGATATTACATTTTTAATCTCAATTTCTTTTCTCAGATTTCTTTATTTTGAATTTACATTTAAGAAGTGGGAAGGACTACTTTCAGGAAATAATAATAGTGGGAAAAAAATTGTACTTTGTCAAATATGAGTCATAACCAAACCATTTCCTTCAGTCTCATTTAGAATTCCTTTATAAATATATATATATGATCTTTTTTCCATTTCAATATGAAATTTAGTCATCTCATTCTGATTGTTTAGATCATCCTTTACATCTTTCCGTGAGCAATTAATCAAACAAGAGAAACATTTAAACAGCTCCCACACAAAAGATTAACATCTCCAAAAACATATTTTGTAAGAAAAGCAGATAATATTCTATTTACAAAAAACTCAAAACCATGCAGCAAAGCAAGATAAGCATTGTAACATATTAGTAAAACCTACTTTTGCGTCAATCTACAGTACCTTAGGAGCTTCCTAATGAAAAAAGGCAAACAACTTGTACCTGAACAGAATCCTAAAGCTAAATAAATTCAGTAACACAATGGAAGAATTCATTTTTTATTTAAATAAAGTTTTGGTTATTCTGATGTACTTTTAAAATGCAAGATCCAAGTTTCATACACAAGACGTCTGTTTCTTTAAACAAGGTACAAATTTTTTGCCTCTCTTCCACTCAAGGCGCTACTATTACTTGGAAAATGCAAAAAAAGGATGTGTTAAGTAATGATAATGGACGATTTAAAGAGACATTCATGTTTACATAATGACCTCAAGCACAAAATTATTTATTGCTTAAATACATACATTTTGTATGTGGGATGCATAGCCATCATCACTATTGAAACCTGTATGAGTTTAATATTGGGTAAACAGCAAACAAAAACTAGTTGTCTCTTTAAATTTTAATTTAATATTTTAACCCCCATGCAGAATTTTACAAGCCGCTCACAAGATGACATGAAACTTGTTAATATGGTTTAAAGCAACACACTATAAAAATGGGAAAACGGACTACAATGTAACGTTTTCCTACTATGCATTTTCCATAACAAACAAAAGAAAAAACCACAACTTTAGTTTCTGTCAGGCAGACGAAGTCTTTACCTGAACCCTAGGAACAAAAGGCGTTGTTCTTCTACTAAGGCTTTGGCTCTGGTAAGCAAAATTAAAGAAAAAGCAATAAAACAAAACCAAAAAGGACAACACGCTGGAAACTAAAAGACCAAAAGTAAAAACAAAGACACACAACTATTACTTTAAACACAGCTTTACACCAGTGACATATTTATCTAACACAAAGTATTTCAATGCAATGCACAAATTAAATCTGCAAATCTGTCACCAAATCATAACAAAACCCTGCAATGGAAATTCTGGCCTTAGGGAAGTCAGCAGGAATCTTGCCACTGATTCCCCAGGAGCAAGCATTTCACTTTGCAGGTCTACAGATAACATTTACAATAGATTTAGAAATAACATTGACAAAAGTAGCGGGTCAGCAAAGTGTGATTTAAAAGTGGGGTAGGAAACATAAGTTCAGCTTGATTATCTCTTTCAGGAAGCTTGTAGAGGCATAGTCAGAGACAGAAACAAGTACAGTTCACACACTGATAGCTTTGGTTGCTCTCTAGAGCAAAGCAGGTAAAGTAAAAGTTTTTCTCTTTTCTGCAACTTTAAAAGGCATTTCTATAAAAAGCCCTCCTAAATACTTTAAAAATTATTGAAAGAAAGTTAGTGCTATCTGGTATTAGTATTACATGGGGAAGGTACAATAGATGTATTTCAGTTCTCTAGCAATCATGACAGACATGGCATATGGTATATACAGAAAACCTTTGCATGAAATGGGATCTAGATCATTTAGTAAACTTCATAGTTGCATTGCACACATAGATGCATTTATAACTCTATTTTTGTGATATAACACTTTGGACCACATATAGCCTTGTGGCTTCCAGCGGCTATATTAAGACTGCATCAGCACAACTAACACTCCTAAGTTCCTGGACTAGCTACAAACTCCAGCCAACCACTCTCCATCATCAGCTTAGGGCAACAGCTAATGGAGTGGCACAGAAAGGGTACTGAGTATGCGGAATGGACAGGAACAGGAGCACGTGTTAATACCTCAGAGGGCCAGTGAGTGGGGGAACAGAGGCATGGGAGTAGGTCACAACCACCACAGCAATCTGATAGATTTGAATCTCCTTCACCTCCCTGCTCACTTTGCCTGAGATTACTGATCTATTTCAAAGTGATGGAACGAAGCTACTACTCAATATTCACTTCCGTAAGAAATGTACCCAAAGTATGGAGATAGGCAGTGTGATGATGTTTCTGTCACCGTCCTTGCTTACTTGGCATGCACAGATGCCAGAGAAATCTGTTTCATAAAATGTGCGAAGTAATCTGTTCCTACACCAAAGCAATAGGATATATGAGAAAATTTGACAGTCTGAATCACTGGTTTTATCTGATGTGCTTCTGTGCTCTGCAAGGTGCAGCAGCTGCATGCTGCCCCTGACTCTGCGCAGGCAATACTGCAGAGCCCAATGTACGGGTGCCAGAATGTGACCTACTCACATACAATAAAAGTAGATCTTCAGCTTGCTTCTGCTCCGTATTACAAGAGAAATACAGATATCCCAGAATATCACAATCCTAAAAGGGATAGAATATCTGCCACCATTCACCAAGGACCCTCATGTGCCATATTCTGCCTGGGAAAACCGAGGGCAATAAGTACATTGTGTGCCCTACGTAGAACTTTCCAGGTTTTGATGTTAGAACAGCAATTAATTGAGTAGAGGTAGAAAGGGGAGAAAAGAAAGGGGAACAGGAAAAAGCAAAAAGGGAAGGGGAGCATGTCTCATACTCAACCTCATCCCCCCAGTATGATGATATGTTATGTCCTTCACAATGTACAATATCCGCTTTCTAATATTCTACAGATATTACAACTATAATTCATATACATGTATTTTTATTGCTTTATAAACTGTAAATGTATGGAAAATCTATTGAAGTGCTTCTGTGGTTCAGTTGTACAAGGAAATAGATTACTTTTATAAATTACATCCCTTTTCTGTTAGAATTATCACCAGTACAGAAATTAAATATTCTAATTTTATACCTGTATCTATTTACAGTCTTCTAGTCATGTTACCAGTCTCTAAACCTAACTATTGCAAACGCATTCCAAGTTACACTTTTCATGCAGTATTGAAAAGTAGCCAGAATGTAGCAATGAAGCGAAGAGCACCAACACACAAAGAATATTGACTTTTTCAAAATGATGTTAAAAGAAAAACAAACCAGTAAACAATCACGGAAACAGGAACCAGATAAAGCAAGTAAGAATAAAACACTAATTGTAATAACAGTCAGATACTCCCCTGAAAGAACAACGTGGATCAAAAATGCCATAAAATAAACTGCACAGAATACAGATAAATTATTTGTATACCTTAGTAAATTGTAACATACAACTCTTTACTATAGCTGCACATAATTTGTTCAATTAAATACATATTCGGGCAGAATAATTATTAATAGAAAGAAGATTTCCTAGCTATGTGAGATGGTATGCTTCAAACACTTCAGACCTGTATGTGAACCGCAGGTATCTCCATTTTTGCCCACAACTCTTGTATTTGACAGCCTATTAACCACAGCTTCCCTAGCAATGGTCCATCAGGACTACCTGGTATTGTCCAAAAGTACAGAAAATCTTGCCTATCATCTGTTCCCTCAGATTCCTCACACCTGTCTGTATTCAGCAACCATCGCCCAAATGTCAACTGACCCACCATTTCCACAAAGAACAGCATTCTGCCTCCATCTGCTGCCGGGGCTCTGTAGTTATTCTCCTGTCTAGGCATTCACTGTAAAGAGCACATTCCCAATTACATTCAGAATTTAGTGTTTCCTTCCATTTCCATCTTATTCAGCTATTTGGAACAAACAAGTGTTCCATCAAATGTTCTGTCAGAAAAGAGTTGATTAAAAACATGGAATATCAAAATACTGAAGCTTGTCCATTTTGTAGTGTTCAAAATAAAATATTTTTTTGGAACTTGAGGATATTTTTAGAATTCAATTTTCCCCTATTACTTCACCTTTACTAAAGGTCCAAAACTAAATAATCTCATAGTCCATTCTAATTTTTCAAAACATCTCCAACTCTATAGAGTTGGTTTTTTCACTAGCTCTTCCAAAGTTGCAAAACTTTTCAAAGTTATAAAATGAGAAACGAAAATTTTAAAAAATTAAGGAAAAACTACTTATTGCACTACTTTCAAGACACATAAATGCCCAAATCTGAAAAGTCAAAAAATTTGTGATATTCCGAAACTGGTTTAAAATATCAGATCAAAAATAAACTACAGATATTTACTGGTTTGAAAAAACTGTTCCTGTAGAACACTTCAATTATCTTAAAGTCATCTTTTTCTAAAAATGTATTTTAGTCTACACATTCCAATGTGCCCAGTTAGGTGCCACATTGCTATGTATCCACACCATCTTCAGACACTGTGACAGCCACCCTTCCTCCCAAAGCCTTGAGCCAACAGCAGCAGGAGCTGGGTTGTGCCATTAACACAATTAACATGAAATACAACTATTTCCAACTTTTATTTAGCTGGTGAAATAACAGAAGTGTCCAAATTTTCAAACTGTCTGCTAATGTTAGGTGTCTACATCGAGACAGTGCGACTTTAATTTAGAGAGTTACTGAGCATTTCTGACTTAAGTGTCAGTCAACTGGAGCTGTGCATTCTCAGGCATCACCTGCTCTCTGAGGAAAACAAGGATACTGTGTAGTAGGGACTATTGCATACAACTGCAAAGAGTACATAAGGGAGCACAAGGATAAATGTAAGAAAGATCTTTAAATGTCTCCTAACATTATTTGCTTTCCTCAGGTGGAAAGAAATGCTTATTTATCATTAATAAATTCTATTTATATTATAGTTTATATAAACTTATTAATAAAGGCATTTATATCTTGAAACAAGCAAAAAATAATGAAATAGGAATGATGCCTTCTTGAGTTAAACACTGAATTTATATGTCATTCTGTGATACAAAACCTTGTGAATTCTGTTATTCTGAGTAAATTAGAATATACCTCCAAATCTCCTGATACTATTCTTACGCACCTCAAACTGCAATATCCTATCAAACTGCAAAATCAACAGACTTACTGACTTTACTAATAAATCCTAACCTTAACCTCCTGAAGATTTTGTTTCTGAAACTGAGACAGCGAGGAAGTCAGTTCTGTGTGGTTCCTATTGGGACCATCGTTGTGCAGTGAGCAGCTAACTCTGGATCTTGAATTTCGTGCTGGGAGCTAGGAACCAAAACTTTTTGACAATCTAATCTTTTATGAGATATAGCCAAAAGAGATTTCTTTCCCCTCTGTTTCCACTATCAATAATTTTTACTATCTTGTAAAAGTAAATTGGTTTTTAGAAACCTCGGTCTGTGTATTTTGACAGCTCACGTTCATGTTTCCCTTGTCGTTGTATTTTGTGCAAAGCATTCTGCACTCTACAGACAAGATTTCTAGTTTTCCATTTATCCAAAAGATTGAGTCTTTCAAAGTAGTTAAGTACAACAGTTACAGAAAATTAAAAATTATATATTGTAGATGGCTGGTCTGATGAGCAAAACAAATAATGTCTCATGCATTGCAAAATGGAGTCAACATGGCTGCTGAACAGACAGAAAAATATTTCTTCCTCTTCTCTATCAATACCATAAACCATTTCTGTGAGACCTATAAATGGTCTGCTTAGATTTAATGCATATTTTTATGGCTCACTCATCTTAACATGAACAACTTGGAAGAAATATGAATGTGACACTTTCAACCTTGTTTAACACTGGCTTTGCACTGCTTCCGTTTCATTTTCCTCTCCTTTTCCGTGTGCACCAGGCCACAACTAAACACTTTTGAAAAATCACACTTTGGAGTTGTAAATGACAGAGAAAGGTGTACAAAACCCACAGTCTTCAGTTTAGTACAAAAAATCACCCTTGCTCTTCAGTTTAGTACAAGAAATTACCCTTTTAAAGAAAACATTCATGAAATGAACTTTGTTCTCAATGAGAGTGAAGAACTAAAGTGAATAACAGTGGTACAAAAAATACAACACAAGTAAGTAAATAATCAAAGGGATATCTAGGGAAGGGTATATATGAAAGCTAGTGAAGAAATAAGCAACATTATTGACCAAGCACACAGGTAATAAAAACTACCAAGTGTACACTTAAGTGTTACAGCTGAAAAAGTGTATACACTCAACAGCACAAACATAACTGTGGGCCAAGATTAGACCTTTCTGAAAATTTGACTCTGCCAGTCTAGCTTAACAGATAGATAGATAGATAGATATTAAAAAAAAAAAAAAAAAATTGAACACAGATAAAATTTCCAACAGGTAATAAAACAGCGTGTCCTTATGAAACTATGGCCCTGCCTACACTGAGATATATAGCATTAACCAAAAAATTTAGCTAGTGTAACAAGAAATTTATGTTAGAGGTAGTTTGTACTCTGCAGTGAGTCGTATATGCTGCAAAAAGCACAACATTAATATCAATGAAATGTTTACATACTGAAAGTTGTCCAGACAAGAACTGTGGAACATCCCTTAACATGCCAGGACTCATAGGAGAAGTCACTGAAATAGAAGGTCGGTCCATTTTTTGAGATTCAAATGAACTAGAACCTGTAATTGTAAGTACAAATATTTTATGAATAGTAGCACTTATGCATATTTCACAATGTTCTTTAAATAAAAATTATAGAAATATAACCAAACATACAATAAAGTTGTGATAAATACCATTTTTTTATCTATTTAAAATTACCAAATAATGATACTCAATCTTTTTGGTGCTCAGAAGCAATCAAAAGCTTTTATTTACAGAATGAAAAATAGTTTATTCAGATATTTCTGTCTGTAATTGTGTCAGTAAGTTGAAAGCCCAAAATTCATAAATAGTAAAATAAAAACTTTACTCTGGTCAAAGGAATTCAGTCTTTTGATTTACTGTCTTGTACAATCACACTAATTTCCAATTAGATTTTTACAAAAACATAAGGTTGCATGTAGTGGGTTTTGTGCATTTTGTTTCAAATCTACAAGGTGCACCAACTGTCAGTGGACAAGTTTTGACATATAAAACATAGAGTAAAAATAAAGTATTTTTATAAATGCAAAAGACAATCCACATCTCACAAAACATAAAATGGGTTTTATTTTAAGACTTGGCTGATGAGTAAAAAAGTTATTGGAGGAGGGTTTCATATTATTATAATCAAGTTTATGCCACTGCATTTATTCATGGCTTCTATTATAAAAGAGTTCTAAAACGATGATAAAAAATAACTCCAGGCTGAAATCCATCATATCAGATCTAAGCCAAAGAACAAGTTGTTATTCCCCACATGAAATACTGGTGTAGCCTATTTAAGGAGTGCTGAATGATTCTACTAAAGTAGAAGTATTCCGATTTCAAAGTATCTATATCTCAGGTTGTAAATAAAGAACATTTCATCCCCATTTTTAGTTTATAAGGTTCAATTGAAATGCAAACCAACAAAACAGAAAGTTAAAAATTACTGTTAATGTTCTTGTGTGTTAGTTAGAATTATGCTTTTCTTAGCAATCAAAAATAGCCTAAGCTTATAAACAAATGTCAAGCCTAAATCAAAATATCCTGACTTTTGATAGTTTATTGTTAAACCAAGGTAGATAGACAATGCAATAAGGTGACCTATTGAGACAAATACAGACAAAGAGACAAAGGCTATACTGACTGTAGACAACATTTTTCAATCTATTTGTGCTTACATAAAAGAGAGAGAAGATTTTCCTACCACACAATTGAAACTTACTGGACTCCAGCTGTGCATGTGTGCTGTCAGGTATTCTGGGAATGTCCCTGAAATCAGGAAAATTAAGACAGGCTGATCCTTTATCTAACAAGCACATTCAAATTTCAGTTACACTATAACACTTCTCAAGCCACCATGGAATGCCTCAAGAAAGGTGTATGATCTGCTGGCTGTCTTCAGCCATGGGGAAGATTTATCTTTTAGCCAGCATAAATAATTTTGGTGGCAAATTAAAGCCTACAGAACAAGCAGGAGAAAGGCAGTCACAAATAAAATAATTCAGCAAATTAAAAAAAACAATCTCAGAGTTAACGGTAGATTTTTGATGACATTATACATTAATTACATTTACTGGACCCTCACTCAAACATACTGGACTGCCAATATTGACTACCCCAATATGTACTTTACTGTCCTTGAACCCCGAATTTGGACATCCTTACTTTTTCCATGACTAAATGAAATGTGCGATTTCAATTGGCAAAATTGCATATTGCGTATACATGAGATGTTGCAAAACTTGTATTAAACCATGTGTACAGCTACATAATTTTAAAGCACTCAGTTGCAGTGACTAAGTACCTCATTACGCCCACCCTCCCCCAAAGGAATATATTCTTCCTATGAGGGGCAGACACTACTGTATGCTAATAAAAACTCTCATTATGCTAACAAATAACTTCAGAGGTATTTGAGCAAAACCACACAAGATGGAAAGCTTCAGCTCCATATCATAGCAAGAACAATATTTGAAACCGTGATGTGTGTTTCAGTGCAGTTTGTTTCTTCAAGGTCGCCTTGGGTGTCAGTGCCCATGCACTGGCAGCGGGCTGCAGGGTGGCCTCAGTGAGGACAGGCTAGGGCTGCCCTGTGCCCCTCAGCCAAGGTGGTGGCGCCTCTGTGATAACGTATTTAAGAAAGGATAAAAAAAAGCTGTGCAGCAGCTGTGAGAGAGAACAGTGAGAAAAAAAAAAAGAACCATGAGAGAAACATCCCTGCAGACACCAAGGTCAGAGAAGGAGCAGGGGGAGGAATGACCACAACCCCTGTTCCTCACTCCCTGCACTGCTTGGCTCAGTGGGGAGGCAGAAGAGCAGGGAACAAAAGGAGTGAATTTGAGCCTGGGAAGAAGGAAGGTGAGGGGAAGGATGGTTTAGGGGTTTTTTTATTTCTCACTATCCTATTCTCTTATTAACACCTAATAGCTTAAATTAATCTTCCCCAAGTCGAGTCCATTTTGCTCATGATGTTAATTGCGGATTGATCTCCCCATCCATATCTTGATCCATGAGCTTTTCTGTCTTATTTTTTCCCCTGTCCTGCTGAGAAGGGGAAGGGAGAAAGTATCTGGGTGGGCATTTGGTGGCCAGCCAAGGTCAACTCACCGCAAAGGTATATGAAAAGGAAGGGGAAGCTAAAAATGCTTTCAGTGGTATCTGCTGTCTCATACAACGAAAAACAAGAGTCTGTACTATATATAAATACAACTTATCTAGCTCCTTTTAGGTATACCATTTCCAAACATCTTTCAAGACTCACTAGAAAAATAGCTTTACGAAGCAGACTGAGCAATCTTTCCAAGCAGATTGATGCACAGTACCCATTAATTCAAATTAATCAGACGCATGCAACTGCTGTAACTGCCTGCTGTAGAGAAGGAAAAATCACTGTCTGTTGTTAGTAAGCAAAACTTGTCAGAAACTTACAAGGGCTATTGAACAAGTAAATATTTAAGTTTGCATATTTGATATATGTAGGATTTATAAAGGGACCCAATACTGGCCTATCACTTTACTGAGAAACACACTCCTGAGCCCAACTTGTAATTTCAAAAAAGTATTCCTATCATATGAATTTGACAAGAAAACCTTGAAAACATGTATCATTGTGAACAGATTGAATATGAGTTTTCTATAGATAGATGAAACAAGAAACTTGAGAGCTTTGAAGACTGTCAGTTGTGTTCCTAACGCATACAGTTCCCAGTATTTCACGGCAGTGTGAATGGCATTTCTTACCAGGAGTTCTACAAGGAACTCTCACTGAGATAAAGAGATGTAGGAGAAGCAGAAGTAGTTTAGCCATGTCTTTACATTTTAAGATATGTTCCGCTGCAAGCCGGTTGTACAGAATAATTAATAAAACACAATGCATCATTCTTTCCAAATTCAAAACAGTAATAACTGTGAAAATAACATGCATTTTAAAATAGCTGTTCCTGAGAATTAGAAAGTAGAAAATAAACAAATTATTGTGTATAAGAGACAGCTAGCTCACACAGAATAGCAACGTGGCTATCAATTTTTATTTTAAGATAGAAAAAGGGATAAGTTACATGCCAAAATGGTATGATCGGTTTTTTTTAAAGGAGCTTTCCATTTTGTCTTCCTTTATCACCTTAGCTTGTCATCTTCAGTTTTCTTAGCAGTCAGCCCATAATAAAATGGAGAAGAATGAACAATCGGAATTTGGTTTTGTATTCAGAATATAAGGACGTGACAACAGGTTCTCTCTCTCAGCTATGTTAATTACCAGTAACTGTCTGAAGATTTCCGGCATGAGTTAGTGCCTTGCCATGAGACGATCAAGAGACTCTCTCTTTTTAAGTAATAGGATATACCTCAATGCAAAAGTGAAATCCTTCTAGTGGGCATCAATTATTCTAATTGAAATAATTATGACACTTTATTCCCTGGGGCAGAACACAGACCTACAGTGTTACATTTCTTTGGGCAAGCATAAGATATTCATTTCTATGGTCCACCTGATTATGACCTGAAATCTTCTAAACTTAATAGATAATATGATATTTCCAATTCATCTGCTCAAATCTCATGAAAAACATTTCTGAAGTTATCAATATCAAAATCCATAGAGTTACCATACATCTAACTAGAATTAAATTCTTAATAACCTTACCAACTCACAGAAAGTATTCATCACTGAGACTTTCTTTATAAACCCATTTAGATTAGTAACAGGAGTTTTGGAAGTGAAAACCCTCTTTTACACCTACTGCAAAAAGATACTGGGAATCAAGTACACAGAAAAACTTTTTTAGCCCTGAGCTGGCTCAGTTCTTCAGATTATGTGGCAAGCAGTTAATGCTGAAGAAGGCACCATGAGAGCCCAAGTCACTTTCCTTAACAAACTATAGATGAGCTGCTCGACAGCAAGTGGGAGCACATGACATAACAGAAGACATGATGAATATGTAGGTACACAACAGACAGTAAATATAAAAGCACAAGAAATAATACAGGAGGTTTCGCACAATAAAGAGAATGCAGAAAGAGTAAAAAAAAGAGTATTTTCAAGATGCATGCAGTTCCTTGAAACTTTTGCTATACATCTCTGTTTGAGAGAAACTATGAAAGACCTTCCACCTGTACGAAATGAATTTGAAACCTCCTTTTCTGAGACAATGTTCTTCTAGTAATGTAGTCTGTCCCTTAGCATTATTATTATTATACTGACAATTCTCAAGTTAGGCAAAGGTTTTTAAGGATAGGACAAATGATACAGCCTTTGCCCTAAAGGGGCTGCAATTCAGTATGTATGTTGGAGATATCTTTTCATCTATCTGACAACATAAAGCAGTTTTTATTATAATCAAGTTCGTTTAAAATTGTTGAATGAAATTAAGTTCCTACATGTTAAGTTACTGATGTGTCAAACACAGTAAGTTCCTATTACAGCTGAACCAGTAACAAATTGTCCTCACTGAAATTCCATCCCCAGATCATATGCTTCTAGTATTTTTTTTTTAGTATTTCTTAAGTTTTAGTTGATATGTTATCCATGCTTTCTCGTATAAGGTAAGAAAATTGTGTGTATCTTACACAAAATAAAGGGATACATATGTTTATTAATATATAATTATAGAATCATAGAATCCTAAAATAGCCCAGCTTGGATCTTGAAAGACTATACAGTCCAACCTCACATGGAAAAGGGAGCTTAGATGAGACTACCTAGCACCCTGTCCTATTGTGTCACATACATCTTAATAAATTCTGGGGCGTAAAAGAGAAAATTCTAACTGTAAGCATCTTCAAATTCAGTGATAAGCACTCCTCTCTTCACAGTTCTGGTACAACCAGCTGTGGAACTTCCAATGGAAAAGTAAAAAAGGGATTGATATGACCATAGGCTGTAGGAACTTGGAAGAAAAAGGACAGATGAAGAAGGGGAAGTATTCACAGTGTAATATAACAAAACAACTATTGCTATACAAGAAAAAAATAAGTTTAGACATTGAGAGAGAGGTCTGAAAGTTAGGAAAACTGGACAATGTAAAGCACCAATGAAAAAGTCCCACACAGTGCCAGCTATTCATTCAGATATGGTCTGCATTAGATAAAAAGCAATAATTTAATAGATTTCACAGATGAAAATAATGAGAAAGTGGATTCGAGACTTTCCAAAGCATATTGATTTTGTCATTATCATACTTTATTTTGTGCAATATTCTACATTGCAGACTCTCTATAAATAGAGTCCATCAGTTCACGGACCAAGTCTGCATATACAATTTCATATATATTATATAAATATGGGAACGGAGAAATAAAATGAAGTGTCAAGAACTGCAATAATAAAGACTGTAACCACAGTCTGAGGGCCAATATAAGCTGGATCACGAACTAAACAACCACAGAAGCTGACCTGTTTTTGACCATATTAGCAGCTAACGCCTGGGACTCTCTCAGAGTATACAGGATTTCACACCATCTCTTCGTACTTACTGGCATGAATTATCATTCTAGCTATGCTTTTGGCTTACAAAATTTTGCATACAGTTTTACTTTCACGTAGTTTATGATTCTGTTTGATATGCTCTGCTGTAAAAGTGAAATTAGCAACATTTTTATCATATTTAATACAAAATTTTATGAAATTACTTACCCTATTGGTCTTGAAACAACAAGCTCCACTTGTGGCTCAGGTTTGGATTCTAAAATGATGTTATACACCTCCTCAAAGGTGGCTCCTTGTAGTAACCTTCCATTCCATTCCAATACTTCATCACCTATAATTTCAGTAATAGCACTCGGCTTAGGAAGTCTGCTGTGGACTGGACTTAACGATGACAATTTAAGCCATTCTACTGTCAGTTTACTGAATTGTGAAACCTGTGTTATAAAAGAAGTTTGCAGTCCTTCATACAGGGAAGTCCTCAGTATTAAAGGTTTTCTGCAGCTCAGCTTCATATAGTTTGGTGAAACAATTTTATCATCAGTAGGTCGCCTATTGAGTCAGATGTAACTTGTACTCACTTTGGCAGCTGTGGCTTACAGAAACCCCAACATGCTCTTTAGAACTCATCAACTTACTATTTTGAAGATTCATTTACCTCTACAAGTTTAGTATTTAAGGTTCAGATAGTTCTTATGTTAATAGTTACTATTTCTGTCACATTCTCCAATCTAGCAATCCATGGTTTACATGTTGGGATAGAAGCAGTTTCTTAGCCAAGCTGGTTCCATTTGCAGATTTGTAATAGCTTGGTTTGCTCTAAATAAAATATACACCACAAAAGTACCGGGCAGGACATCAGTGGAATATTATTTTGAGTATAAAAATTGAATAAAAATGTTAAAATATTATTTTGAACAACATGAAAATTTATATATTTCACAAAAGCAGTAATGTCAATAATCTAGCAAGTGAATGTCAGGTTGAATTCTGCAGTAGTTTATCACACCTATTTAACATAATTTCACATCTAATTAAACTTGCTCACTTGTTATCATCTTCAGAAAAGCAACTCAACAGTATAGATCTATAGTAGATACATACCCGGTCTAAGATGCCCCACTGTATCAGCTAAGCTTCCTTTTTTAACTTTGGTGATAAATGCGCAGAGTCGACCTGATTCAGTCATCTTTCCTCCTACTACCTGTTTCAAAGAGGAAGTATTTTCATAGAATGAAAGTTACTTTAAATGACTTAAATGTTCTAGCAACAGAAAGAATAATTCAATTATTTTGTTGTTTTTCAGGTAGCCCAGGTAAGATAGATATACTTGAAAAAAACACCAGAGAATTTTGGCTCTGACAGGTTATGTTTGTACCTATTCTGGCCATTTGTGTAATTTAAACACAATGCAAATACAGAATGCTAAAGCTTTTAAACTTTAGAAAATGTATGTACAGTATTTCACTGTATTGTAAATTACCACCCAGAAAAAGTAAGGTATTGGTCATTAGATTGCTTACTTCAATTCTTTTTATGTGAAAACAGATATATTAATGTAACAGAACTCATGATGTTCACACTAAGCCTCAAACGTTTCAATTAATCAAATCCACTTTGGCTGGGCAAGTCAGGTGAAAATATTTGTCATACTGAAGATTTCTCTACAGGAAACTTCAACAGGTTTGACCTTAATATTTATCTTAGAATCAGGAGATTCAGATATCAAAATCAGTTATTACTGCATAATCTTCAAATTCTTAAGGTTTATTAACAGTCTTCATATTGGGATTTAAAATTTGCAATACTAAATCCAGTTTGGGTTACTTGCAATAATGTAAATATTTGAAAATACAGATCAGGAATAACTGCTGAAAATCACTCTTAAGTAGTCTATTGAGATTTAAAAGTAGTTATTCTTGAATCTAAACAACTCATGAATCTCAGTGAAGAGTTCATCTTTATAACAGCAGATTTTAGAGTTCTAGACATAGACATTTAAACAAAAGGTACTTCATAGTGGCACTGTCAATCTCTTCTCTTGCATATTCTGACATTAAAACAACAATATATATATATACATATTAAAAGTGATGCTCAACTGGTTTCTCCGCTGAGTTGAAAATAAAATCATTTGTCAACCTAATAAAAAATTCAAAAATTTCCAAAGCATGTTAGTATACGTTGACAGTAAATACACTGATTCTATCCCTATTTACTGCGTATGACTATAGACTAATCTGTGCACCCAAAGTGAAGTCAGTGTCATGTTAAATAGAGAACAGAGAATTAATCAAACTTCCTAATGATTTCCCACAACAAGGATATTGAATCAAACTAAATACATGGTTGTTTCTTTTACTATGTATAATTCATTCTTACTCTTGTACCAGTATTGCTGGAACTGCAAATAATAATATCACAAAAAAGAGATCAAGATACGAGCTAGAAACATCTTCATAATGTGTTCAAAGAGTACTGCATCACAAAGAAGACGCAGACACATTACTTTGTGATAGCATATACTAAATAATTTCTGTCTTTAGTATTTAAAATGTAGCAAATCAAACAACCAGAGGGGAAAAAAAATCCAGAAATAGGCTCTTCTATTACCAGACTGTGCTCTGCCTTGAAATGCCATTAACTTCCAGATGTCACCCACATTTTCAAAAGTATTAATTTATTTTTCACATTCTCCCCTCTTTTGGGGAACAGAATTTATACTATGGTGCAACGCTTAATACTGAAGAAAGCAGACTTGCTTGCCCGGCAAGGATGCAATCAGTACATTGCAGAGGAGACATTCTTAGAAAACTTGTGAAAATATGTTTAGTCTTTCAGAAAAAATACAAATTTTTAAGCCTGTCAGGGAACCTGTAAAATTATTCTTGGTAACTGAATATAAAATGTCTCTATATTGTAATTTTGAGACTTATAAGACATTCTAGATATGGGTATGCATACACTACGTAGTATAAGAACACTTTCATTAAAAAGGTAACTAGTTTAACTGAGAGAGTTGTTAGCTCCAGAATTATTTGTTACCAACCTTCAATCCAAGCATTGCTCCTGAGTCTCTAGGCACACTTCCATCTTTTAGTCGTTTATTTAACAAAATCCGACCAATGAGGCGGTCTCCATCTTTGGATGGTTGCCAAGTTACTGGATGCTATAATATGGTGTTAATGGAAAACACAGTGAATAAGATTTTAAAGAAAAATATTTCAGTAATACTTTTCATTTCCTGATACATTTTTAAAATGCCATGAAAGTATTATGATTACACTAATATTTAAGGTGATAGAATGACAGAAAACTGTGCTGGGAAAGATTTATTTGGATATATAGTCTATCACAATGTATGTCTAATAATTAATAACATTATCTATTTTACTAAATGCAATTTGTAAATATCTAGAATGATTTTTGCATCTTCATTAGATAGATATAGACAACTATACATAGTTATCTATATCACATCTGAGTACTGACAAAAACAACTGTAGGGGTCTAATATAGGAGTAATATTGAAAAAGAAGTTTAACTCAAAACAGAAATTTGATGTAAGACATTTCTTATTTTTCCACTATTCCAAATATGTCAGTTTTCTCTAAGACTGAGAAACTTTTTCTTGTTTTACTTTCTCTCAGTGGTAGTATATTAAAATTTATAAACTACATTACAATGTATAGTCATTATTCCATTTAAATGTATTGTTTCTTTCTTGGAATAATTACTTCACATATGAAGCGCAGTTACAGTGAAGGTTATTATTCCATTACCATACATAGGCACAGTTATACTTGTATATTGGCATAATTAATAAAATTTTAACATTTTATTTTGTGTAATCATAGCACTTTTTCACAGAAAAACACTATTTCATGCTCTATTTCATGCAAAATTAGCAGGCACAGACAAATCTGCTCCCATTACAACTAATAATTCTAAAAAGATTTATCGTAATCTCCACGAAACAGAAAGCAAAAATAAAAAATACCAAAGCAGATGGCAAAGCCTTTAATTCTGCACAACACTGCACAAAAATGGCATGGCAACAAAACAAAAGAACAACCATGACAGTAAAAGGGAAAAAAGAAAAACAACTTTTCTGTGCAGAGAGACCCAATTTTCTCCCTTTTTCACCTGGGGTTTAAACTATTAATTTAATTTCAGCCCCAGGAGTTTGAACATAGTAAATCAAATAAGCCAATCAGTAGAATACTTACTGTTAATTACTTTATACTTGAAGGTAATATCATGGTATGCTATTATGCAACCGTATGATATGTCTTTAAATTTTTTTCTTAGGCTGCCAAGCAGTAAAATCTTGCAAACATGCAGAGACTTTTCATTTGTTTTTCTTTTCTGCACCTTAAGAAATGCTACATTGTCTCTAGAAACACCCTATCTTTTATTTTATGCGCTATTTTAATGAGTGACAGAGAGCAAACAAAGACCAAATGATCAGGTTGAAATGCAGGCTCCATAATCTCAGTACCTTCTCGCTATGGCTATGTTCCTCGTTTAGAGTTGTGCTACTACACGTATCTACCCCAGAGTCTTTTATCTGAGGCTCAGACCATTCCAAGTCCTCTTCCAAAGAGTGGCCACCAAAGCACACCATTTTCTTTTGCCTCTCGGATAAGGTGTTAGAATCCGACAAAACTGCCTGCTCACTAGTTTTTCTTTTTCCCCTTTGACTGTTCCCTATAGGTGTGGGATAAAAAAAAGGATACAAAAAAGAAAACATGCAAAGGTGTAAATAAAACAAAGGAAATGTGAAATGATAAAGGAAACTAAATGGTAAGGCTCCACATGTCTCACCAAAGACATTGGGGATGCCTCACTGCTATGCCAAGACGTATGATCCAACCAGTTGTAATCCATGTCTCCTGCGAGAATCAGACAGACAAGATAGTGCAGTAAAGGAAAGGTGAAAGAAAGGATAGACAGAGATACAGTAAAATTGTAAAGACTTCTGATTATCCTATCTGATTCATAACCTCTGCTAGCAGGACTCGCAAGGTGCTTGCAAGAAAAAGTTAAGGCTCCAACAGGGTACATGAAATATGAAATACAGTGAGGAAGGAAGTACGCCTATGTGTGCCTATGTATACATAAAATTATATACAGGGTAAAGCATTGTTGCTTCAGAGTTTTTAACCTTCCTATAAAATCACTTACAGAAAATTAAATGAAAAGGCAAACTGTATTGTATTCCTAACAGAATTTTCAGAATGGAAAGCATTTGAATATGGAATGAGTTTTCATCATAATCTAAAGAAACAGTTTTGTGTTAAGGAACATATTTCTTTGCTTTCCTAACACAAACCAGTGTTTATTCTAATCACTTCAATAAAATACTTAATGGTACTGTATATTCAGCTGTACAGTAGACGACGTTTTAAGGAAGGTTAAACAATCTGTTAAATATGATTGATTGATAAGGAAAACAAATATAGAAAATATTTTTAGAATAAAAAGGCTGTTAACTTTGCTCGAAATTCCAAGAGAAATGTCTACTGGTTAAATATCGGGAAGAATTCTAGTACGTACAGGTACCTCATAACTGGGAATAAATGTGTAGGTTTTGATGAAATATATATATATTCCATAGAATCAGGATTTAATCTATATGGCCGACACATGGCACAAAGAAAGGTTTAAAAAACAGTTTTAAAGAAAAGGTCTAAATTAATGCTGTTGTCCACAGAACTGGAGAGTCACTAATGAATTTTAACAAAACATTCTCTTTTATGTAGGTACTTTAAATTGTAAATTATGACCATACGTTTTGCATTATTACATTTCTCTTTTTTTTTTCCTCACCATTTTTACTACATGTTACATGAAAAATATTTTGTTGCTACATTCTACCTAATATTTTGATACTATGATATGCAGGACAAGATGTTGACTTTTCTATTGAATTTCACGACCAAAGAACACGAAACCAAAGTAGTTCTGCTATTTTCAGTGCAGACCACAAATGATATTTTTCTGTTTCCATTACTTCAGATCCTGCTTTGACAGTGCTCAACCTATTCCTCTGAACCTGCATCAATACATTGGTGAAATATAATTATTAGGTCTAATCACAATCTTAACGTTTGTCTAGAAAACTTTACAGAGATGATATGAAGATACAGCCCCATAAAACTAAGCTACGAAAAGATAATACACACTTTAGAAAAGTAAAATACAGTCTCCTCAGAGGGATATTATGTACAATGAGAAATATAATATTTTTTTCACCTGTTTTCTCTGAACATATAGACTTGCATATGCTGTATGGAAAAAAAAATCAAGCCTCATTTTCATTTTAAAGATGGAAATGTACAGAACACAAAGGGTTTCTTTTCAAAAAGACACTCTGAACTTAGGCCCCTACATTTTGCAGAAACATTGTAGAATATCAAATATCCTTTGATTTCATAAAAACAGTGGTAAAGGGACCTCATAAAATTCTTTTGAAGTTTTAATTCATTCATATTTTCTAAGTAATAAATAGGCCTGCTGTATTGACTGTGCTTCTTGATTCTTAAGGAAGATAACATTTTTAAATGGGAAATTCTCATCAAGACTGCTTTCTCATGACCATTAACATCTTGACTATGTTACAGGTGGCTATCCTGCTACAGGGAAAAGAGATATCCTTCTGAAAGCTAATAACATTTTGCAAAAGGTACTTCTGCCATGGAATCTCCAGTGCTGTCTTACCTCTGCCTCCCTCCAAAGACATTGCTTCAGGGGAACTGAGTGAAATCATCAGCGAGCTCCTGAAGATCTAGCCTTTACTGCATAAATACACATTTAGAGATATCCAGAAGATAGCAGGAGTACCAGCCTACATATTGCCTGTTTTGCAAATCCTGGTTTTAAAATATATTTAAAAATGGATCTTGAGTGAGGAAAACTCATCTCATTACAGCAACAATGACTTCTCAGCATTAATGGCATGAACTAAAGACACATGAGCCCATACAGTTTTTTCCTAGCAGTTATTT